>NC_064853.1:28186766-28826362 GCF_024139225.1 Suncus etruscus | reverse complement strand
AATAAACAAAGATAAAGAAAAAAAGAAGAAAAAGAAAGGAAGGAGAGAGGGAGGGAAGGAGGGAGGAAAGGAAGAAAGAGAGGAAGGAAAGGGGAAGGAAAGAAGGGAGGAAAATAGAGGGAGGGAAGGAGAAGGAGGAAGGAAAGAAGGGAGGGAAGAATGGAGGGAGGGAAGGAGAAAGAAGAAGGAAGGAAGGGAGGGAGGAAGGAAAGGAAGGAAAGAAGGAAAAGAAGAATGAAGGGAGTAAAGAAAGGAAAGAGGAAGGAAAGAATAAGGGAGGGAAGAATGGAGGGAGGAAAAGGAAGGAGGAAAGGAAGGGAGGAAAGGAAGGAAGGAAGAGAGAAAGGAAAGAGGTAGGAAGAAAGGAAGAAGGGAAGAATGGAGGTAGGAAAAGAAAGGAGGGGAGGAAAGGAGGAAAGGAAGGGAGAAGTGGATGAATGGAGGGAGGAAGGAAAGGAAGAGAGAAAGTGGGAGGGAGGGAAGGAGGAAGAGATGGAGGGAGGGAAGAAAAAGAGAGAGGGGTGTTAGGTTAAATCACTAGATAAAGTACACTTAAAAACTGATAAATTTTCTGAGATTAGGGAAATTGGGATTAAAGGGGAATTGAAATAAAGGAAAATTAGAAAAGCAAGTTATAACCAGCACTACTCTATGTGATCAGTGACTATATAAATACAGTCATCTTATGATTGTACAAGCATATGTGTCTCTACATGTGAATTTCTTTCTTTATTCCTCTTTATTCTCCCTTAATATTTATATTGTTGTTTAACATTATTTGTTTGTTTTGGATCACACTCAGTGGCGCTCAGGCGGTTTTCCTGGCTCTGTGCTCAGAAATAGCTCCTGGGAAGATCAGAGAACCATATGGGATGCCTGGGATTGAACTAGGGTCAAAAATCCTACCAGTTGTGCTATTGCTCTGGCTCCAATTGTTGGAATTCAGATTGAATTTATTTAAGTGTAACTATGACTAAAACATAGCATCAACTCACCTAGAGAGGAACACAGTGACTTTGGGACTTTGAGGAGATGTTATGTATGAAACTTTATGTATGAAAACTACTGCAGTTTCTAAGTTGAAAGCAGGACATAAACTGTCATATGAAAATTGCAATATATGTAAAAAGGTGTATAGAAATGAAAAATACCTAGAGGGGTAAACTTTGCCAGTTATTTACCTATTATCTTAGCTTCACATACACCTTTCAGTATTCTGCTCTATGATAAAACAATAATTTCCAAGATATCTTTTCTATTTAGCTTTCTATTAGGTTTTGCTCATCATGAAAGAGAAATTGGAAGACAGGGGAAGGAGATAGGAGGATGTTTATCTGCTTTCTGTGTTTATTGGCTTGAGTTTTCGGTTTCTTTTGGCTCTTGCATCCTCCCAGAGGTACTAGAGACAGGAAATACTCCCTCAGAGAAATGACTCCAATGACACAAAATTCTCTAAGGCCATAGGCTCTGCTAACTCTAGGTAAATACCCTTGTATCTAATCTGAGTAGTGATATGCTACTGCAATTATTACTATCTGAGTTATCTCTGTTCTGTTTTTATTCTTTTAACCCTTAACATCTAAAAAATTTTTCATATACAAAATCCTTCTATTGATAATGCTTTGGTTAGGTTTATTCCCCTCTAAATAACCTGACTAGCCCAGTCTAGAGAGACATGCGATTTTACAAATCAGGATTAAATAAAAATCTCAAAGGCAACTCAACAAAACAATAGCTGTTATATTGATAGCAGTAATGTTTTTGGCTTTTGTTCTTTTGAGCACAAAGTATTAAAGAACTAAATATTTATTGTTATTCAAGATAAATAATGAAACACCTACAACAAAGATAGTTGACTGGTGATTTGTGCCCAATACAAATAGAGATTTGTGTAAAACTTATTTAGTGATTACTAAATCAGTTATTTCTTTCTGTTTAGCAAAAATTGAAAAATTTCATTGACAATTCCTTTACCTCCTTAACTTAACTACATCCTGATTATTTCCAAATTCAAAACCTATATTCTTGGTGAACCTTTATGTATTCTTTTATGTGTATATAAATACATACTTGGTAAGAATTAGCACCTTTCATTTCCTCAAAGCAATGACCTAAATTCTACTTGTCAGTTTTAAATACCATGATTCATAATATTATAAAGCTTAATTTCTTTGTCCACTTTACCTATCATTTCAGCAAAGATACATTGCATATCTACTATATCTTAAAGGGCTATCAAATAAGTGAAAATATAAGAGAAAATGCCCTCAGAAATATACATATCTAAGGGTTACTGATATATATTAATCAAATGGTTACACATAGCCTAAAATTTTAGCAGTGATAAGTGCTATTCAACATAGTATGTAAAAACCTAGAACAGATTTGGACAGGACTTGGGAAAAAAGCAAAGGAAAATAAATAAAAATATTTCTTTTAAGAATAATGTAAATCATTAAAATGGTCATATTTTAGAGGAGATTAGTGATCAACTGAACATTTGCTTTGCTAAGAGGATAAGTTCTATAAAATTGGTATAAATAGGGATATGTACAAGATAACAAGAGAACACCAGATTAAAATGAAATGTGGAATCAATGGCTAAAGAAACTGGTGTATATATATATATATATATATATATATATATATATATATATATATATAAATCAAAACAATGGAATATTATGCAGCTGTCAGGAGAGATGAAGTCATAAAATGTTCCTATACACGGATGTACATGGAATCTGTTATGATGAGTGAAATAAGACAGAAGGAGAGAGATAGACACAGAATAGTATCACTCATCTACGAGTTTTAAGAAAAATAAAAGACATTTTTGTAATAATTCTCAGAGATAATAGAGATGAGGGCTGGAAGGTCCAGCTCACAATAGGAAGCTCACCACAAAGAGTGGTGAGTTCAGTTAGAGAAATAACTACGCTGACAACTAACATAACAATGTGAATGAATGAGGGAAGTAGAAAGCCTGTCTCAATACAGGCCGGGGTTGGGGATAGGGAGGTGGGAGATTAGGGGCATTGGTGATGGGAATGTCGCACTGGTGAGGGGGAGTGTTCTTTATATGACTGAAACCCACCTACAAACATGTTTGTAATTAAATTGTATAAAGACATTAATAAAAAATCTTGTACTCATTCTTTGTGATGTGTGCCATTCTCTGTGGTGTGAGGTGGTATCTTCCTTACACCTATATTCATTGCAGCACTATTTACCATAGCAAGACTCTGGAAACAACTAAGATGCCCTTCAACAGACGAATGGCTAAAGAAACTGTGGTACATATACACAATGGAATATTATGCAGCTGTCAGAAGAGATGAAGTCATGAAATTTTCCTATACATGGATGTACACGGAATCTATTATGCTGAGTGAAATAAGCCAGAGAGAGAGAGAGAAAAAAGCAGAATGGTCTCACTCATCTATGGGTTTTAAGAAAAATGAAAGACATTCTTGCAATAATAATTTTCAGACACAAAAGAGAAAGAGCTGGAAGTTCCAGCTCACCTCAGGAAGCTCACCACAAAGAGTGATGAGTTTAGTTAGAGAAATAACTACATTTTGAACTGTCCTAATAATGAGAATGTATGAGGGAAATGGAGAGCCTGTTTAGAGTACAGGTGGGGGAAGGGTGGGGAGAGGAAAAAAAAAATCTTGTACTCATGAGATAAAAAAGAAATGTGAAATCAAAAGTTGCAATTGTAACTGGTTATAAATATTTGAATGACAATTATAAATATTATTAATGGTATTTCCTAAATTTACATACAATTAATTTTAACCAATCATTTTCTGTATAACACTTATCTTTTAAATACCCATAATAACTGAAGTATTATAGATTATTAATTGCTAAAGTGATGCAATATTTCATAAGTTATATTTTCCATCTCCCTCAACTAGTTTGAACTCATGCTGCCTGTCAGAGCTGTCACTAAAGTGGGCACATTCTTCTTTCCAAGCCATATCCATTCTTTGAAAAATGCTGAGGTAGTGCTTTTTTTATTTTTGTTTTCCTCTAATTATGTTCAACCTAAGTGGCAATAGAAGCTAAAAATATAACTATAGAGAGGAGCTATGAGAAAATTTAATAAAGGTCCTGAATGGATGCCTTTCTAGAAATTACTTTTTAAATTGCCTTGATGTTCAATATGGAAATATTCCCAACAGGTTATAAAGACATTGTTATAAAATGAACAGACAGATAGCTGCCAAACACAATCTCTGGGACTGACAGTTAACCCAATGGCATAATATAATTATAGGTTTAAGGGAATTTAGTACCGTAGAACTTAAGAAAAACACACATTAAGACATACTGAAGTAGTTAAAAGTTATTTTAAAATATACCTGCTTCAACTATACAATTTATGTTAGAAACTGTTATTATAGTTGAGTCCCAATGTGTCTGCTAATATACTATTTGAATTCAGAGAGTGATAGGGTCTTGCTCGCTTCTTAGGCAGCTTGTTTCATAATTAGATGGTTTTGATTATCTGAAGACAAAGATAAAATTTGACTTGATAGTGCATATGCACTGGTTCTTCTATTATCAATGTTATGAATATCCAAGAATATAAAGCAAAGACATACTTTAGGTCTTTTGTATTTGATTTCCTTTACCCATTGAACATAGTAACACTGGGATCTGAACAGGAATATTTGCTTAATCTATTATGTAACTTGGATTCTAATTTTTTTCACATTTTTAAGTAATTTTTCTTTGTTCAAACTACGAGTAAGGGCTGGAGAGATCGTACAGTGAGTGGATAAGGTGCCTGAACTGCTTGTGGCCTACTTGGGTTTGATAGTTGGCACCCCATATAATTTTACCAGGAATGATTCTTAAGTGTAGAACCAGGATTTATCCCTGAACACTGCTGGATGCAGTTCCCAAACCAAACCAAACCAAACAAAAAATGAAATTAGTGAATCCCAACTTATACTTCCCCTATTTTGTGACAAAACCATTTTTCAAGTACATACTTTGTGCTGTTCTTTTCTTTCAGGATTTTATCAGAATAAATAATTTATTCTTATGAAATACAATAGAGGATTTTCCTCCCTATTTATAGTGAAGAAAAGTAAAGAACAAAAAAGTATGTGCTATTCAGTGATTTCTAGTACCAGAAACTGAGTTTCTGTAGCTAAATTCAAATTCAGAACATTTGGTTTCAGAGTTCATGCTCTTAACTTCAGTCTTAGAATAAAATATAAAAAGTATTTAAAACGTGTATAAAGGTATGAAAAAAACACCAATTTGCAAAGATATGCAAAGATATTTTAGCCTAACAAAAATCAAATGCCATCAAGCTCACATTGTGACCTCAGAAAAAAGTATTAATTTGGTAGGGGGTGGGGGCTCAATGTCTTCATTATTAAGTAAAGGAAAGCAGTTATGTCCTGAATGGCCATTTAAAGGTTCAAATGGCATAGAGATGACCAATACTGATTTAGTTTATAACTTAACTACAAAGATTCTTAACTTCAAGTGTGTCACAAACTTAGGCTCACTCATTTGTGAATAGGAGAAAAAAATGATACTGTGGTAATAATATCCAGAGACAATAGAGATGAAAAGCAGAAGGTCCAGTCCATTGTAGGCATTGTAGGAAGCTTGCCACAAAGAGTGGAGCAGCGTAGTCAGGATAGAGAAGGGAACACTATGACAATGATAGTTGGAACTGATCGCTCAGGACAATAACTAGATGTTAACTAGATGTTGAATGGTGATAAAGTAATATGCACGCTATCCTTTCATTAACCATAGTGAAAACAATAGTGTCTAAAAGGGAGAAAAGAAAAATAGAAAGAGAGAAATAAAGAGAGATGGGGGGCTGGAGCGATGGTGCTGTGGTAGGGCGTATTCCTAGTATGCGGCTGACCTAGGACGAAACAAGGTTCGATCACCCAGCATCCCGTATGGTCCCCTAAGCCAGGAGTGATTTCTGAGCATGTAGCCAGGAGTAACTAACCCCTGAGAATCACTAGGTCTGGACCAAAAAAATAAATAAACAAAAAAAAACGAGAGAGAGAGAGAGAGAGAGAGAGAGAGAGAGAGAGAGAGAGAGAGAGAGAGAGAGAGAGAGAGAGAGAGAGAGAGAGAGAGAGAGAGAGAGAGTAAAACGCCAGTACCAGGGGACAATGACAGAAAAAGTACATGAGTGAAGGGTGGTGTACACTGAAGACTGAAATTCAATCATGAACAACTTTGTAATCACAGTTTTTAAATAAAGGGAAAACTGAAGTTAATATAATCCTTCTTAATACTTAGAAATGTGATGGGTGTGGTGCAATTATGTATATGAGAAACCACCATTTATAGTATTAGAAGTCACAGAATCTAATGAACATTTTTTAAAGAAAACAATGTAATATGTGCCATAACAAATGTGTGTAGACCCCAGAGTGGTCAAATAGATCTTGGAATGAGCATAGCAGTCAAGGAAACTTCCAGGGAAAAGTTGATACCTGATTACTATTTTGACGAATGGCAATTAATCTCAAGGTAAATGGTATAGGTAATTTATATATATATATATGTATATATATAGGTACTTAGGTATATATAGGGTATATAGGTATAGGGCATTTGAGGTAAAGGAGACATGGAGAAGTTAAGAAGGTATGTGTAGAACATGACCAGCAATAGCTATGTTAAGAGTTGAAGTACAAGCATGAAGTGGTAAAGGATAAAACTGGAGAGCTGGATATTAGAAGAAATGATTTTGGACCCTGGCTGAGGGCTTGTAACCAGGATTTTTAGAAGAGTGAGAGGATAAAAATTATTATCTGATTCTTTTTTAGTATATAAGCGCAATCAATTGTACAGACATTATTTTGGAATAAATTGAAACATCAAAAGTGGCATTTCTGAGACTGAAATTGCTTTCAATGTGATAATAAACTTTAAACTTTCCCTCCAATATATTTTTATAGAATGATGGTTTATTCTAATACCCCCTTAAAAACTTACATTCAATTTATATGACACCTAGATAAATTCTCCCAGTTATGTATAAAATATGATACGAATAGCAACCCTTTATAAGACAGAGAAAGAAATGAGAATTGTCCGTTCTGTAAAGTTTTTACTTGGAAGTTGTTTCTAGATTAACAGAAATTCTGAAAGAAACAAGGACATGGAGATTCTAGAACACTCAGCATGTAGGTAATATATTGGTAAGATAGTTCAGGCATCCCACAGGGGGCATCTGGACCTTGATCATTTTTCAGAGTTAAATAAGACTATCACACAACTCAACAAAGCGAATATGGGGTAAAATGTATCCTTTTTATCAAGCGAGAATGCAATGTTGGAAATTAAGTCAATTTCATAAATACATGGATTCATTAATTTAATCAGTGATAAAATATTGAGGAAGCAAGTATATTAGAATGCAAGTTCTGGTCATGGTTCAGTCATTTACTAACTGCAATTGACTTGGGAAATTACTTTTTCTCTTATGTCCTAGTTTTTATGTTAATATTTCAACTAGGATAAGAGGAGCAACAACAATAATAATACATTTGTCTAGCTGAAGATAATAAAGGGATTGATTAAGATATTTAAGGGTAAAAGCAACCAGAATCAAAATTAGCCATATAATTAGAAAATTAAGATGAGAAGAAATCTAAAAAGGGCTCCAGAATTTTGATCTAGAACTAATCACAGAACCAGATAGAAGAGCAAAGAAGGCTAAAGATATGTTTACTAGGACTTTGCTGTTTGTAAGGAATGACAGAAGAGAAATAAAATTTTATCCAATGAAAGACTCATACGTGGGTTATCTAACAGAAGTATAACAAAGTAATAACAAAATTAATTTGGAAGGTTATAGGTATTAACTAAAGGAAGAAAATAAGGAAGATTCTGTAATTATAGCATATAGAGCTCTATTAAGAGATTTAGTCTCTAGTCAAATCTACATCACTATTTTTAAGTTGAGGAAACTGAGGTTTAGAATGGAAAATTAATTTACAAATGGATAGAAGGGCTTGGAATATAGTTCACTATTTTGCTTACACTGGACCTTGTGTTTACACAGACACCCTGTGTCTACCAGGAGCTATTTCTGAGCAGATAAGCCAGGAATAACCCCTGAGCACCACCGGGTGTGGCCCAAAAACAAAAACAAAAACAAAAAAGAAAAAGAAAAAAAAAAGAAAAGAAAAGACAGGAATTCTCCTTAATTCTCTTATGAGGATAATATCATGCTCATTACCAAAAGGTGGCAAAGATACCACTAAGAAAGAAAACTACAAAACAATCTCACTAATTAACACGGGTGCAAAAATCATTAACAAAATCTTAGCAAACCTAATCCAATAATACATCAAAAGATTACATACCATCACCAAGTGGGTTTCATCCCCTGGATGCCAGGATAGTTCAACATAAGCATAAGGATTATGGTTGACTTCTCTTTTACTTCCATTATTTAACACAATACTAGTATATTAAGTCTCATATATATAATCAAGATGTTTAAATAAAGAAAAAAAAGTTTCAAATAAAAAATAAACAAGATAGACAAACCAATGGCAGGACTCACAAAGAAAAAAAAAGGGAAAATGCCCAAATAAATAGGATCACAAACAAAAGGGTAGAGATTACAACAGAATCTCATGAAATTCAAGACATCACGAGGGCTTATTATGAACAACTGTACTCAGTTGTTAGAAAACCCAAGAGAAATTGATAAATTCCTAGAAAAATATCATCTCCCAAGACTTAATAAGTCTTGGAGGAAGTAGAAAGCCTAAACAGGCCAATCACATTTAATGAAATTGAAACAGTAATTAAGAAACTCCCCAAGAATAAAAGTCCAGGACCAGATGGTTTTACAGGTGAATTCTATCAAAAATTCTGAGAATTACTACCATTGATCCTCTGGCTCTTCCAAAACATTGAAAAGACAGGAATTTGGGGACAGAGAGATAGCACAGCGGTATATGCCTTGCAAGCAGCAGATCCAGGACTCAAGGTGGTTGGTTCAAATCCCAGTGTCCTATGTGGTTCCCTGTGTCTGCCAGGAGCTATTTTTGAGCAGATAAACCAGGAATAATCCCTGAGCACCACCGGGTGTGGCCCAAAAACCAAAAAAAAAAAAAAAAGAAAAAAAAGAAAGAAAAAAAAGAAAAGAAAAGACAGGAATTCTCCTTAATTCTCTTATGAGGATAAATAATATCATGCTCATTACCAAAAGGTAGCAAAGATACCACTAAGAAAGAAAACTACAAAACAATCTCACTAATTAACACGGGTGCAAAAATCATTAACAAAATCTTAGCAAACCTAATCCAATAATACATCAAAAGATTACATACCATCACCAAGTGGGTTTCATCCCCTGGATGCCAGGATAGTTCAACATATGCATAAGAATTATGGTTGACTTCTCTTTTACTTCCATTATTTAACACAATACTAGTATATGTCTATCTAGACCCAGTGTTTTGACCCACAATGTTCCCTATCTCTGGAAGATAATATCTCGAAGGATAAGAGATAACAAATGAAAACAAGAGATAAACAACTCTATCTACAAAAATCTTGCTTTGAGCAATTTCTCTTATTGATTTATTTATTTGTACTTGGTGCCAGCCCTGGTTCTATGCTCAGGAATTACACCTGGCAATAAGTGGAGGACCATATGGAATGGTGGAGATAGAACCTGGGTTGGCTGAGAGCAAGGACAACAGCCCAAGCAATTTCTCTTGGAGGCAAGTGTTTCACCTTTGCTAGTAACCTGTTGGTCAGAACTAAAAGCTTGTGTCTAGGACAAATGATATTGCACTATCTTTTCCCAGTCAAGGAAGAAATCTCAACTATCTCGATAAAATGTGGAATTGGGGAGAGAGGAATTCAATAAAGGGCTTCATAACTCTTCACCGAAGCACTCCCAAGCAAAGATGTGGGCAGGTGGAGCAGAGGAGGTCTGCCAGCGTCAATATCTCATTATTGCTGGCTCTACTGGCCTGAGAGGTCAACACAGCAATGAGTGTCCCAGGGGAAATTTAGCTTGAGAATGGTGATTCTGTCTTTCAGCATGATGACAGTCTAACTTTTTTTTTTTAAAAAGGTGGGGGTGTGCGGAACCACTTAGTTAGCCTTTTTTTCACAACTGTGAAAAGAAATCTTTCAGCGTTAATCTAGTTTCTTTAACAGATAAAGGGGCAGTGATGCAGAGGCAGATGGCAGATTATTAGAATAAGGTTCTAGCTTCTTTACAAATGTTTCATTATTGGTTTTATTAATCCTTTGTGTTTGAACATACCTAGAAAGTAATGCTTAAATGTATGGAACTGATGATAAAGGACCTTCAGTACCCACTTTAACTCATCTTTCCATTCTCATTTTTGCCTCTTCTTCACCTATTTTTCATCCACAATGTACATTTATGCATAGCATAGTATATCCTATATACTTTAAAATAACTATAAATTTGCTTGTTAATTCCGGTTGCTTAAAATAACTTTTCCTTCTTCTGTTATCTGAAAAACTCCTTTTTATTTTTCAAAACCTAGTTCAATTATTGTTTCCCTTTGAAAATTTCCTGAATGCTCCAAAAATGTACTCTGTGCAATGTTTATAGCATTTTCACATGTATCTGAAAAGTATTAAACTATGGCAAATGTAGCTATCTATATCTATATCTATATCTATATATCTATATCTATATATATACTGCAGCATAATCTATGGCATGTTGTTTGAAAGAACTGTCTCCATTTAAAATTATCAAATGTATATGAAAGACAATTGCCTTATTCATGCAGCTATTTATGCAGATCCATATTTTGTCATATAGTAACTAGCCTGCATAATATTTCAGAATCAAGAACCTGTATATCTTTTTTAAGCCAATATTGTGTCCTAAGCATTTATTTATGCCAGAAAACTCATAGGAAATGCTTTTTATGATATCATAAATCAAAATTTTACTTACAAAGAACAAGTTAAATATATTCATTATGACACTAATGACAATGCCTTTTTACCACAGAAACTCTCAAAAGATCAACTCTTAAAAATAGGGTAGATTTTAGATGGATAAAAAAGCCATGCAAATGCATGGATCTGGTATTAATCCTAGCCATGTACTATGATCAGGGACATCTGCTTCATGCAAATAAGGAGACTGCCCAGATGTAAAAACATAAAATTAAGTATAATACAATTTTTTTCAAATATAATTGAGACACAAAAGACAAATCATGGGACTGTTCACCTGCATGCTCTTTGCTTTCAGTGTTAGCCTACATTTCAAAGTCTGCAGGACTCTACATTAGGCCTTTCCTAAAATGCCTGCTGGGCAACTCTCCTCCTACCCAGTACTCCAGACTTTCTGAGTTGTGTGATACACATACCTACTATGACTTCAGTCATTTTATTTTTCTTTCTTCACAATTCACCTATATAGAGTTTTACTTTGATTTTATCTGAGTATTAGATTTATCAATATTTCTTTTTTGGCCTCTCACAATTTTGTCTTTCTCCTGTCACAATATAGATCATACTCTATGATAATCTCCTACAGTTAAGTCTGCCTCATTTTAACAAAGGATATTTTAAGTCTCTCTATTATACCAATAAGAGCAGAGATGCAACTGGTTAATCTAAAATATTTATTTCTGGGAATTATTTTAAGGCAAAGGCTCTCATCCTAAGGAATTTGCTTTCTGAGATCAGAGCCAGAAGTAACCCCTGTATGCTACTGGGTGTGGCAAAAACAAAACAAAACAAAACAAATCAAATCAAAACCAAGGAATTTGCTTTCCTGCAACAGAAGACAATAATGTGATAGTGGCATTATAACTTGAACAAGAAAAAACATTTCTGAAGAGATGACCTGGTAATATTGTACTTAGAAAATTTTACTCTACCAAAAAACTTCAAACTTGTAGAACAATAAAACTATATAGTAAATCTGAAGCCTACAAAATAAGCAGGAAGAAATCCATGGCATTTTTATATGTAGACAATGAAGTAGATACAAGAAAATATAAAAAAAATACATTCAGGGGGCCAGAGAGATAGCATGGAGAGGTAATGCGTTTGTCTTTCATGCAGAAGGACGGTGATTTGAATCCCGGCATTCCATATGGTCCCCTGTGCCTACCAGGGAAGATTTCTGAGCATAGAGCCAGGAGTAACCCCTAAGAAGTGCCGGGTGTGACCCAAAAACCAAAGCCAAAACAACAACAACAACAACAAAAAATACATTCAACTATTATATTTCCCCAAAATCAAATACCTGGGATCAACTTACTGAAGACTTACACAAAAAAAACTTTAAGTCCCTATTAAAAAATATAGTGGAAGGAAATGGATATTCTTGGGAATGATGTGATGAGCAAATATGTTATGCATGAAGCCCTGTCAATAACAGTATTGTAAACTATGGTACTTAAAATTAAAAAAATGTTTTATTTGAATGAATAAAAGATAAATAAAAGAAATAGAGAAATAGGAGATGTTAAAGCTCTCTGAATATCTGGGAATGAACTTAGTAAGTTAGTGAAAATTTCACACAAATTAAACTAAGTAAGTATCAAAAGAAATAGTAAAAATTAATAAGGAAATAGAAACAAGTTTTCTGTCCATTGACTAGAAGGCTTAAATTAACATCACTAAAATGACCATCCTTAGACAAAGCAACAATGCAGATTTGATACAGTTGCCATAACAAATTCCTATGGGATTTTTTAGGACATGTACCAAATATGAAAATTTCTATGAAATGGAGTGAAACAGAGTGAAAGCATGGATGGATAGGGTGTTTGCCTTGCATGCAGTGAACCCAGGTTTGATCCTGGCACCCTATTTGGTCCCCCAACCCTCCCAGGAGCAATTTCTGAGTGCAGAGCCAGCAGTAATTCCTGAGCAATGCTGGATGGGGGACAAGAGATAAATTTTTTTTTTCTATGAGCAATAAAATCTTTAAATATAAAGAAAAAAACTAAGAAAAAATGAAGAATGATGATTTTCTTTCCCAATTTTAAGGCATACTACAAGACTACAGTAATCAAGACAGTATTACTGTAATAAAGACAAAATATTTCAGATGAAAGAAATATAATTGAAAGTCCGGAGACAGAGCCTCAGGCATATAAACAGCTAATCTTTGACAAAGGAACTAGGTATATAAAACAAAGCAAGAAATTTTCTTTAATAAATGGTGATAGGGAAATGGTCAGTCACAAACAATAAAGGATCTCAGAAACTTATCAAATACCATATACAAAAGTTGATGTATAATGGATCAAATAACTCAATAACAGACATGAATTCATAAATTACACTGAGGAAAACACGGGCATAATTCTTCACGATATTGATTCTAGAGGCAACTTTATGATGAGCCAATGCATTATTTAAGCAATCAGAAGTGAAAATAAGCAAATGGAATTATATCAGTTTAAGGAGATTTTGTAGTGCAAAAGAAACAATGACTAGAATAAAAGACATCCTATCGACTGGGGAAAAACAATTATTTATGATATGTTTGACAAAGGGCTAATAATATTCAAGAGCTATATAAATAATTTGTAAGATTTAACAACAAAACTCACCAAATAAGAGTCCCAAAACAATACTACATAAAGGTATTTCTATGGGGCTGGAGTGATAGCACAGCAGTAGGACTTTTGTCTTGCACGCAACCGACCCAGGATGGACCTGTATTCAAACCCCAGCATCCCATATGGTCCCCCAAACCAGGAGCGATTTCTGAGCATATAGCCAGGAATAACCCCTGAGTGTCACCGAGTGTGACCCCAAACAAACAAATAAACAGAAGATATTTCTACTCTATATTCATTGCAGCACTGTACTCAAAAGCCAAAATCTGGAAGAAATTCAAGTGCCTACGAATAGATTAGTGAATAAACTGGTTACTAGTATATACCGTATTTTCCAGTGTATAAGACGGCTGGGCGTATAAGATGACCCCCTAATTTTGCAGTTAAAACATAGGTTTAGGCCTATATTCACTGTATCAGACAGAACATTCCTGTGCTGCAACTGTATGTACCACAGTGAGCCAATCACAACAAGCAAAGGTCCAAAGGTTATACTGTAATAGACGTCCGCTCTGGCCAATCTGAGCAGTCTTTTGACAATGTAGATTCGGGTCCAGAACATTGTCTAATGTGCATGCATCAAAAGCCTGCTTGGATTGGCTGAGTTAGAGAAGCGGTCCAAGGAGCCTTGCAGTGATTGGTGCAGGATCGAGTGGGAAAATTCGTTTTGTGGCAATATTCAGACAATTTTTATTTAGTGGCATATTAAGACATTTTCGGGATATACTCAGTGTATAAGATGACCCCGATTTCGGTTGACTTTTTTATTTCAAAAGTCGTCCTATATGCCGGAAAATACGGTATACATGATAGAGTAGTTATACAAGTTAGAATAAAACTATTCTATCTTGTATAAGTAAAGATGAAATCATGTGATTTGTCACAATAGTGATGAAACTAGAGAGTGCTATTCTAAGTAATGTTAGTAAGAAGAAGGAAAAATGCAAAATTCTCATATGTATAATACAGAGAAAATGGTGAGATAATAACAAATGCCCACTGACAATATGCACTGAGAGTTGGTCCATATGACTATTTCAAGAGTGAGAGAGAATCTAGAGACACTGGAGAAGAGAGACTGACATTGGATGTAGATAAGGTGCTGGAATATTTTATGCCTGAATTTTTATTACTAACAGTTTACTAATTCATGTTGCCTAAATAAAAATTGAAGAAAAAAATGAGGTCATTAGCTAAGATGACCTATTTGAGTCTATCTTCTCAGTGATTTGAACAGTGTTCAGCATATAACAGGCATTCTGTAAATATTTTTGTTAATATCCAAAAAATGTACATGATTTATTAAGGAATTATTAATCAGTACAAGTCCAGAGAAAGTTTTTAGTTTAAAATTACATCCTGAGTCTATTACTTACAAACTATAAGCTCAAACTACCTAAACTCTGAGAGCTTGAGGTTTCTCATCCAGATAATAGGGGAAAATATGACTTCACAGGAACATTATAAAAATCAATCAGTTACAATATAAAAAGCATTTGGTACAGAATCTGGCACATAGCAACTACGTGATAAATGAATATTGCCACCAGTGATGGATATTGCCATCATCACTGCTATTTCAACTAATATTGGCCACCATAGTCTTCCATTTCTTCCTCAGATAGACTGAAAATGGCTGTAAAATAAGAGACTCTATCCTATGAGCCTGTAACAATAGGATATTGCTTGAAACGATGGGGGTACTATATAGCTTGGTGATTCAGAAAAATGTTATATTATATAAATCATTACATAACTATTACATAAATTGTTACATAAATATTATATAAGCACTGTTATATGTTATAGTTTAAGAGAAAACTTAATGCCCATTACTTGACATTTTGAATCTACCCATTTCTTGTTTATTTGCATTCTTAAATCTTATGGTACATCAATAATCTATTTCAAACTAAAAACGTTCATAGAATGGACATTTATTTCTCCAGTTTTATAAATAAAAATAAACTTAGAGAATTAAATGACTTCAATAAGTCATCTAACAAAAAAGTCTTTGATATGAGATGTTCACATTCAGTTTCTGTCCTCTCCACCATATTGTTATTAATAGGAAGGAATAAAGAACAAAACTGATGGGATCGGGAAGGTGGCACTAGAGGTAAGGTGTCTGCCTTTCAAGCGCTAGCATAGGACAGACCACGGTTCGATCCCCGGTGTCTCATATGGTCCCCCCCAAGCCAGGCGCGATTTCTGAGCACATAGCCAGGAGTAACTCCTGAGCGTCAAATGGGTGTGGCCCAAAAACCAAAAAAAAAAAAAAAAAAGAACAAAACTGATAAGAAATAAGGGATTCATTTAATCAATAACGTGCTCACCTTACATTACAGGACATGGTGGCAGATGGTGTGTGTGTCTCCCTAACTCTTCCACTCATTTTCTGGCATATGGTGAAACCACATTGCCAATAAACAACCTCAGTACAGAAAATCTAACCATGTTAGTAAGTTCTAACTAGTGGAATGTAAATAAAAGTGTCATGAACTGTGGCATTTGGCCCTGAATTCTCTATTCTTTGTCTCCTGAGAGAGCCTCAATTTAATATTCAAATAGCAGCAATGGCTAGTTGGAGGTGAGAGAAACATGCTTCTTACATAAGTGGGGATAGGGTAGGTAGGTAGAACTTACTCAACCTAGGTACTCAGTTTAAACCCAATTAATGGAAGAATAATAAACCTCATGTTTTTAAAGTAGCTATATTGCCGGGTTTTCTTTTTATAGTGGTATATTCTTACCATTACTAATATATAGAGACACACATTAAGAAGAGGGTTGCAGTACAGAGGAAGTTCATGGAAACAAGGCAGCTGCTGAAAAATCTCTCCAGGATTTTTTTTCTTTTTTCTTTTTTTTAATTTTTCTGTCCAGGATTTTTCTAATGAAGAAAGTGAGACAAAGTTTGCATAGGCCTAAAATAAGAACTGGACATAAAGGCAGAGTACATTTTCATAAAAAGAAAAACTTCTCTTATAGAGAATGTCATTTTTTTGCATGTGTGTTGGGTATGAAGGTTTGGACCATCACTGGGAGTGTATGAAGACTACTTCTAGCTCAGTGCTTGGGGTGGCGGTGGTGGTAACTATAACCCCACCCCTCCTTATTCCTGTGTAATCTTACCTACAAGAAAGACCTCCCATTTCTGGGAGGGGTCTTGGGAAGGTTACAAAAGGTTTGACCTCAGGGGCAAAAGGGGAGTTTGCATGGATGCAGGATGGAGAAGGAAGCAGGAGGAGCTCTCTGAGGGAAAAGGTACAATGCAGGGCTGAATAGGAATCCAACGTGAATGGTCATGGTAGGCCACACATGTGGTACCTAGGGCCTGAATAAAACTGATATTTCCTGGACCCTGTCTGTGGATGATTTCCTCGCTCCTACATGAACCTGCTGACTCGCCGGCTGGAGGGAGTTGGAGCCACGTGGTCCTCGGCTGGAGAAGAAAGGCCTCCATCACCATCCACCTCCATCCAAGCCCATCCAAAGGGCCTCTTAATTATTAAATTCAACAGTAACTCCTAGTGATATTCAGAGGACCAACTTATGCCAGGGAAAAAAATTTGGGGAAATATCTTAAAGATAATGAATTCCGGGCCTGGAGTGATAGCACAGTGGTAGAGTGTTTGCCTTGCATGCAGCCAATCCAGGACGGAAGGTGGTTCGAATCCTAGCATCCCATAGGTCCCCCACGAGCTATTTCTGAGCTCAGAGCCAGGAGTAACTCCTGAGCATCACCGGGTGTGGCCCCCCCCAAAAAAAACAAAATAAAAAAGATAATGAATTCCATTAGTTCGAGTATATGAGCAAGAAAGAAAAGACCTAGTGATGAACATCCTAACTCCAGAGCTCAAGCTTTGCTGTGAGGTTGAACTAGATGACCTTAAGACCTTCCATCCTTGACAGTCTAGACTACAGAGGAAAACAAATCTCATCCAATTAAGAGCCTTAGGAAAGCAAGCAATGACTCACTGATGTAGAAGCTGGCTGTGCCTGAAGTTCAATTGCCCTAATAATCATCATCATCACAGAAGTTCTATTGGCTTTTTCCCTCTTTGATTAAAGCCCTCAGAAATACCTTCAGGCTTTCTTCCAAACAAATGGCCCATTACAGAAACTCAATTTTAATCTGATCTCTCTGTCGGTAATTACATTCTTGGTCAGGGGAACAGGACATTCACTTAACGAAGGGGATGCAGCTCAAAGAGTAAGCACTACAAACATCCAGAGGTGAAGGGAATGCATTTGGCATGACATGCCTCCATCAAAGCACTTTAGAAAAATGCTGTGCAGTGACGAAAAAGACCTGGCATGGTAGGCAGAGCCTCGGGCCCTAGCTTGCCCTCTACAATGACTTACTTTTTCTTTTGTAGATCTTGGCATCCTGCTACCTTACCCAACAATCTGTATCTAGAGTACTTGAGATAGTACAGTGGATGAGGTGCTTAACTTGCATGCAGTCAAGTAAATCTTTGACCATGCTGGGCATGGTCCAAAACCAAAAGCTCCTTAAAGACTACCCCAAACACAGAGATGATCAAATTTTTCTGTGCTTTAAATCTTTCCCTGAACTCCATGGCTTTGAGTAAATTCTAACGTATTTATAAGATCTTTTAGGCCCATTGATCTACATGTCTTTTTTTGTATACACAGTAGTCATTCTACTTGAGCTACACTTAAATTTCTGAGTTCCTAGAAGTAAAATCTCTTTTCTTAGTTCTTGTACATAATATTCTGTCAGGACCACTTTTTTTTTTCTATTTCTCTAGTTAATATTCATTTACCCTCTGCATCTCTTTTTAAAATTTTTGTTTGATTTTATTTAAAATTTTCTCCTCTAGCCACTTAAAGATCAATTCTATTATATGAGAACACTAAGGCCCAGATGAATTATGTGGTTTGCATAGCTATACAGCTATTGAATGGCAGATTGGCACTAAAGACAGTGGATGTCTAGAATCCTTTTTTACTTTTTCTTCTGGCTAGTGTACTCCCATATGGTATTGTAAAATAAAAATCCATGAGTGGTGAGATTACCCCACACACCATGTTTCTAACCTCGTAGGTGGATGGGTCAGATGAAGCAAAGTAGAAGAGGAGAAAAATACCAAGCCAGTCAGGAAAGGATGAAAATGGTGTCACCATCCTTTGCCCCATGCTCTCTCTGCCCAGCCCCAAGCCTAAGCTCTTTTCTTTATTCCAAACAATTCTAGTACCTGGAAGGAGACATATCAAAGTTAGAAGTTTAGGGAAAGAGGAAGTTAGAGGAACACCTTTGTTTAGTTTTGTTGGCTAGGCCTCATTTTATAGTGGTATGATTCAATGTATGGGCCAGAAGACAGGGTGCTATGCATGTAAGGCATTTGCCTTAACCAGCCCTGTTTTCACTTTCCAGTCCTATGATCCACATTTTTACCCAGTATCAGGTTAACATATCACTTGTTCAGGAAGATTTCATGACCTGGCAATCTCTTTTATCTCTACATATTCTATTAGAAAATATGTCACTTACTGTGATTAAACATGCAATATTAATTCTTTGTTAGACTAATAGTTCTGAACCCAACCTTTCTTGTAATATCTTGAGACCTCAGCATATTATAAGTGGTTTGGGGTTAAATCAAGGATTTTGTAAATAAATGTTCTGTTATAGGTAAAAAGGAAGAAAATAATCTTGGTATACATTTGTTTCTATTTCACTGACTAAGAAATAGTTAAGCAGGCTGCTGCTGCCTTGATACATCATGGAAAAGTATAAACAGAGGTCATTTTTATCTCTTTGAAACGTAGCTACTTACTTTGTAATGAATTGGATTAGATTATGTTAAAGACACAAATCTAGAAAGAGGCTGATTCTTATAACCAAAGTGCATTTTGGGAGAGTATGGAATATCAGGGTTATAGTTACTTAGTTTTATTGCTGTCTATTTGTAAATTAGTTTAAAATTTTTCTGTTTTCGTTATTAATAGAAATGAATTTTCCTGGAAAGTAAGATTCATGTTTAAGGATTGTGTGAAAATCAGGGAATCTAGAGCTTATAGGAGTTAGAGAAAAGCAAAAAGAATACAAAATTAGGGCTGAGCCCTGGGTTATTTCATATACTAATCTCATCTTCTAGAACAGGACAGTTGATTAAAAGGTACAGAACTAAACTTACCTGGGATAAGTAGGGGGATGGTAGACACTCTTGAGACACTTCTGTAAGAAAGCAGGCACTCTGGCAGTGGGTGTGGTGTTGAAATATGTATGGATTTATTAACAATATTTAAAATCACAGTATTCATATAAAATTGGGGGAATTATAATGTAAATAATATTAATGTATTTTTAAGAATTATATTTCATGCACTATAGTCAGTTTTTAGGAACTTGCAGATACTCTTTCTTCAAGGAAATTTAAATGGCATCATCACCATTCTAACATACTTCCTGCTCCTTTTGAGTCCATTAATGGAGAAACAAAAGAGTAATCAACACATGAGACATCACACTGTGTTCCCACTTATAAAATAGGAATACAGGAGTGTTACTGCAGGAAGTTACAAACACTCAAAAGTTTACTTACTAAGAAGTAAGATCCTGACTTTCCATAATTATTTGGTAGATGTGATCATCTTTGTGGTGAGCCATGTTTTCCATTAGAATTAGTGACATTGTAATTTTTGCAGGTTCTCAAAATAAAATCAGATTTCCTTAATTATAGCTCCAATATTCTCTTTCTACAACTCATTTTTCACTAAGCTCTGTCAATTTTTGAAAAACTCCTATAATTCTCACTTCTGTGTATGATTTCTATAGCTTTAATCAGCATCATTGCAATGCTTTTATTCATCTTTCCATACAAGTCCTCCTTGTCACAAAAAGCTCTTAAATTTGAGTTCAACTGTCTATATACAAAATGATTTCCGATTGTCCATAGGATAAATTCAAACACTGGTATTTGATACATGAAGATCTCCATAAGACGTGACCTGAGCAAGTCTTGCTTAGGTTGGCATTTTTGACACTTCCTCTATTTAAACACTGGAATTTGTAACAAATTCTTTATAATATTTATTTATTTCTATTTAATTTTAAAATAGGGTTACACCATTACCATGCAAAATTTTGTCAAATGCTAAGTATAATGTCTGGAAATTAGCTGAGGTGCAAAGTGCAAACTATTTACTTTTAATCAGCAAGGAACTCAAATATTATGTGTAATTGACTAAGGCTAAAAGTTTACATGCATGGTAAAAATGATGAAAAAGAATGGGGAAGAGAGAGCCAGAGTGATAGCATAGTAAATAGGGCATTTGCCTTGCATGCAACCAACTTGGGTTTGATCCCTGACATACTCTATGATCCCAAAGCACTACCAGGAATGATCTATCCCTGAGCAGAGAGCCAGGAATAACTCCTGGGCACTGTTGGGTGTAGCCCAAAAAACAAACAAGCAAACAAAAATAAATGGGGAAAACTTTTAAATAGCACACATTCAAAGACAGGAGTCAAAATACTCATTAAGAAGTGACAGGAGCGGGTCCAGTGTTGTGGTGCTAGAGGTAAAGTGCCTGCCTTGCCTGCGCTAGCCTAGGACGGACCTAGGTTCGATCCCCCGGCATCCCATATGGTCCCTCCAAGCCAGGCGTGATTTCTGAGCTCATAGCCAGGAGTAACTCCTGAGCGTCATTGGGTGTGCCCCCCCCCCCAAAAAAAAAAGTGACAGGAGCTTTCTTTGGAAAGGTAATAGAGGATCTAGGTCTTAAATAGTCATCATGATTAAATACACTGGACAAAATTTGTTGGCCTACTTTCATGATTGGTTTTCTCTGTCCCTTTTTGGGATCTTACTTAAATTTGAAATAATAATAATTAGCATGGAGTTTCTGTTCTCCAGGATTTGGTGATGCTCTTATTTTACTCATAAAATTAAGGGCTTATTTTCCAATATAATTGATCCTTTAACCTTCAGAGAATCAAACATTCTCTCTATCTTCAAAACAATAGAAAATTAAAAGAACAATTTCTCTTTACCTTCTAAATCTTGGCAACCTAAAATAGGAGAGTGAGGAAAAGAACATTAAGGTCTCTTTGGTTTCAATTTTCGACAATGTAATGTGTAATTTTTCTCACTGGAATTTCAAGAACTCTTATTATTTAATCTGTTATTTATTCTGCTAAAGTACAGTCTTCCTTAAGAGCAAAAGGATTAATGGTTTCAAATTCCAGCACATTGACCTTTATTCTACATTAAAATGCTTATTTGAAACCACTCTGCCTGGGCTCCCATAAGCCATTTCGTATTGAACATCGAAGAAAATATAAAGTTTAACTCCCACTGCAGGAAGCAGGATTTTAGAAATAAAAATAGGCTTTTGAATGTGTATGCATAGGTGCATTGGAAATACTTTTCTGCGTTTGTGCATAGACCAGGTGAGTGAAAGCTGGGCTTGATTAGGACCTGCCTTCTCTACTCAACCTTGGCCTACTTTCAGCATAGGCTGAAGCAAGGTTGCTCCTTATTTCATTCTCACATGTTTTGTCCTAGAGCATGAAAGAAGTAGATGAAAGAATACTAATAAGAATGAATCATGAAATATTAAAAATAAAGTTAAGGGGCTAGAGAGACAGCCAGTGGTTAAGGTGCTTGCTTTCCATGTGGCTGTTCCTGGTTCAGTGCCAAGCATCACATATGATCCCTCAGAACTGCCAAAAGTAATCCCTGATCACAGTGGATGTGGCTTCCAAAAAACCCTGAGTACAAAATAGAGCCAAAATTTTAATATTGAAAGAAGAAAATATTTAAATGTACATTTATTGGCAATCTGTTATGCATTGCTGACTGTACTAGAAAATTTTTATGTGGCCCTATATATAACAACCCTTTGGCTCAGGTAAAAGTGACCTCTTTCCTACTCCCCAACTGCCTCCCTGACATTCAGTAGCATTATACAAATCACTCTTTCACTGGCTTGGGGGACCATATGGGACGCCGGGGGATTGAACCGTGGTACGTCCTAGGCTAGCGTGAGTAAGGAAGATGCCTTTCTGCTTGCGTGATCGCTCTATCCCATGAGGAGATAGCTTTCTTGGCAGAATTATCACTGTCTAGTGCCTGGGTTGACTTTTTCCACTCTCAGTGAAAGTTCAACAAATCCAACTGCCATGATGTTCTCAAGTGTTGGATATATGGCTCCCATAAAAACATTTAAAAACAAATTAAGATCAAAGTTTTGACTAGAGGCAACACAGGTAGGCATATGATAGACATTTAAAGGAACAATGTATTATAAAGATGCTAAACTGAGAAGATTAGATGAAATGAATTGACATAAAAATGCTACAACACAGGAGCTGGAGCAATAGCATAGTGGGTAGGGCATATGCATTACACATCGTCAACCTGGGTTCTATCCTAGGCATCCCATATGTTCCCTTGAGATTGCCAGAAGTAATTCTCAGTGCAAAGCCAAGAATAACTGCTGTGTTTCACCAGGTGCAATCCCCCCTCCCCAAAAACTACAACACAGATCCAGAGTAGGTATTCAGTGAATGGGTCATAGGCTCTAATGTGTCACCCTACAAATGTATAGGAATGTTTACTTTATTTATCCCAGGATGAGAATACTTGTGATAGACTGATGAATTATATCTCATCACCAGAATTAGTTCACAATTTAGTAAGGAGACAGCTGGAGAAGAATGACAATGTATAAAGTGGTAGTTTAGAAGAAAGCACAATGCAATGAAGGAAATAAGGAATAAAGTATATAACAATCCCTGAATTGTTAACTGAAGGTGTCAAGTGATGGAGATAGTTGATCAAAGTCTTTACCTTGAATAGAAATTTTTTGAAACCTTGGTATGAGCAAAGACAAATGGACCACTTAAATCATGGCTCATACTATACACAAGAACTTATACTATATACACTATACATTCAGGTATATGGTAAGTTGTTCAGGATGGATTAAAGCTGACAAGCCTGGCTGAGTGAAAAGTAATAAGATTAGAAAGAGGTGGGAACAAGATGTTAGATGAGGGCTGGTTTTCATCTTGCAATTCAGTTTAACTGTTAAGGGAAATACTTGGAGAGATGAGAATGGGCAAGGACATAGTCAGACTTGAATTATGGTCAGTGACCTTGAACCCTGTGCTTCCAAAATGAGTAGCACCTAAAGGGAAGATTAGGAGTGATGTATGTAATTGCAAAATCATAGCAACCAGCTGTTGACAATTAGTGGTCATTTATTAAAAACACACAATTTAAGTTACATTTAATCTAGCATTTTGAATCCTGAAAGTAACAGTTCATCATGAAAAAGAACTATTATCATCTTAAAAATGTAAATACATAAACATAAAACAAGGAGTTTAAGGGAAGTCCAGAGCCCTCTCCACACAATGTCACCTAGAATCAACTGTCAAATTTATTGACAGTTTTGTCAGAAAATAAGAAAAACTCAAATAGCTGTGTGCCCAAGTTCCAGATTCCACTGGTTATTTTAGAGACTCTGCAAAGAAAAGCGAGACATACAGAGACATAGAGATAGTCAGAAAAATGAGAGATAATAACAGCATAATCAAAAGATATTAAGTATGAATAGGTGGTAGTGGGGGCTATTGTGAGAGGGAAAATCAACCTCTGCTACTGTCTTTTATACACTACATTCTTCTCTAGGAACTTAAGTGTATGTAGTTCTCATATGATGGGAGAGATAAGGTCTTTCAATTTGCTCTTAAAGAACAGTTGAAACACACAGCTTTAGAAAATAGGCCTATTTTCAGAGGACTATCCTAAAATTTATTGTGATTGTTGTCCCATTTAAGAAGTATTATGTTATCCATAGGCAGAAGCTATAGTTGGCCTGAGCTTCAAATTCCACCTGTCTACCTGTTGTTTTTATTTCAGCATTTATACCTAGAATCAGAGCAAGCCCTTACAGTGAGGGATACAGAACTCCTTACGATGGGAGAAAGTCACAGTAGTACAGGAAACAAATAAATGAATGCTAGGAGATGCTGTGCTTGTAGCATATTGGAGGTGTCCAGGAAACCTCCACAGAATGTGACTTAAGCAAGCTCAGTCTCTTCTTTAGTCCTCATGGGCTCATTACAGTGCACTTAGCAACAGTGAGCAGTGTTCAGGAATTCTAATGAGAATCTGGTTTTAGCAGAGCCCAAAGATTCTCTTAAGGGCACTAAGACATCCAGAAAATAATTCTTTGAGGGATTGAGTCATAATACCAAGGCAGGTTTCCAACTTCAATAATGTTATAGGTTCCCCTTTGCCCATAAAGTTGCCCCTTTACCACCTATACTATATATTATATCTATTCCTATATCTTCTGCATTCCATATATATAGTTCCTTTATTCTGACCTCTGTGTGAGGCTCTTGTCCATCTGTTTACTTGGCCACTAAGTCAGGATCTGGGATGTAGGAAGTAAAGGTCCCTGAGATTTGATTATTTTTTATTATTTGAAATTTTATTTAATTCATAAATTATCTAGCAAGCCATTTGATTACATTTCAACTCCCATCTTGTTCTCTTCTATAGTATACTGTCTTCACACATTTGAACTATTAAAGGTATTAAAACTGTGTCTAATACAATAAAAGACTATGAAAATAATATTCCATATTCTGTGTATTCCCTCTTATCTTGTGCTCAAAAGAGGACTAATATGAGTCAAATATCTCCCAAAGAAGGTAAGACTTTATGGCTAAGAGTGAAGACTTAAATTCAAAGTTCTTTGGCTTTAAATGCTAGTTTTGTGTCTTAAGAATTTTTTTCTTTCTTTTTCTTTTTATATATTTTATTTAAACACCTTGATTACATACATGATTGTGTTTGGGTTTCAGTCATGTAAAGAACACCACCCATCACCAGTGCAACGCTCCCAATGTCCCAAATCTCCTTCCTCCCCACCCGACCCCCACCTGTATTCTAGACAGGCTTTCCATTTCCCTCATACATTCTTACTACTAGGACAGTTCAAAATGTAGTTATTTCTCTAACTAAACTCATCACTCTTTGTGGTGAGCTTCCTGAGGTGAGTTGTAACGTGACTTAAGAATTTAATCCTTTTATGTCACAGTTTCTCCTATTGCAAAATATTACCTCATAAAATTTTTATTATTAAAAGAACTGAAATACAGAAAATGGTTGGTGTAGTACTCAGACTACTGTAATTGTTCAGTAAAGGTAAGCCTGGATTACAAAGTCAGTGGTCAAAAATTAAGAAAATTGAGCCTGAATGCACTGATAGGGGAAATATATAAAGATTTTTGCACAACTTATTTTTTTCCTTTTATTTAAATCTTGTGATTACAAAGTTGGTCAGGACTAATGAGTTTCAGTAGTGGATTTTGCATAAGTTTTAAAAGGCATTAGTTTTTTTTTTTATCCACCGAGGGAACTCGAGAATTGAAGACTGAACAGAGAAACTGGAGATCAGATTTCTAGTTGATCTCCTGAGGCTTATAGAAAATAAACGTGAGAGATAGAAAGAAAAAATTTTTTTGAATTTTTTTGCCACACCCTGTGACACTCAAGGGTTACTCCTGGCTATGTGTTCAGAAATTACTCCTGGCTTGGGGGACCATATGGGATGGCAGGGGATTGAATCACAGTCCATCCTAGGTCAAGCTGCATGCAAGGCAAACGTCCTACCCACTGCATTACCACTCTGGCTCCTAGAAATGAGCACTTTAAAATTTTAAATAAGGGAAACTGGACAATCATTTTACAATATACATAAAATTTCAAAATGAATTAGAGACATTGATTCCAAGACTTGAAACTACAGAAGTGAAAGAAATCAAAGATAGTAGACATTTTTGGCCTTAGTGATGATTTTTGTTCATTAGTGTTTGGGCCACATCCAATAGCTCTCAGCCATTACTCCTGGCTCTGCATTCAAAAATCACTCCTTGCAGACCCTGAGGATCATATGGGATGCTGAGGATCAAACCTAGGTCAGCTATGTATATGATAAACATCCTACCCGCTATGCTATCTATCACTTTGGCACCATTAGTGATGTTCTTTTAAATATGACTCAAAAAGCAAAGGCAACAAAAGAAAACTTATGTGGAACTATATTAGACTAAAAGGCTCCTGCATAGCGAAATAAAAGAAAATATAACCTACAGAAAAATAGAAAATATTTTAAATAATATATTTAATTAGAAGTTAATATCTAACATATATTAAGAACTCATACAACTTGATAAGTACAATTTAAAAATAAACATTAAATATCCATAATATTTTCTCTAAAGGCAAACCATATAACATTCTACTCTAATGAGTGAATGGTTTTTTTCTCACTATTTTTCAATCAAAACTGGTTTATTTCTAAGCTTCTTGATATATGTAGTTCTTAATTATCTGAAATGATATCTCACTGCTATTTTGGTTTACATTTTCCTGATAGTAAGTGACAATAAACATTTTTCATATGCCTACAGGCCAGCCAAATGTTTTCATTGGAGAAGTGTCTTCATTTCTGTTTTGTTCTTGAGCTTTCTGAATGCTTTATATATTCTGGATATTATTTCTTTATCTGATATATTGTATGCAAATATATTATCCCATTGAGTAGGGAGCCTTTATTTTAGTCCAAGCTTTATAAAACTAAAAACTTTTTTAATTTCAGATAGTCTATTTGTTTATATTGTTTTTGTTATCTTTACCAATGGATCAAAATCATAGAAGACATCTCTGAAGCATAGAACACCCATATGATACAGCCATTTTACTTCTCCATATCTCTTCTCCAAAAATATTATTTGAAGACATATCCATACCATGGGCATACCAATGTTCATCATGGCACTTAGGTAGGTAGAACATAGAAATAATTCACATGCTAAATGAGAACTGAATAAAGAAACTAAGTTCTAGATAAACATAAAATACTAGGTGGCTACAAAAAAGATGAAATCTTTCCATTGTATGTAATCTGTCATAGTGAGAACAAATATATTATAACTCATCTATGGTCTACATAGAGGGAAAACAAGAGAACAGACAATATCAAATTATGAGAGATCATTGGCCTTGAATTACAAAGCTCAGATATCAAAAAGTGGGAGTAGATGTGAGGGGGAATGAAGAAGTGAATTAATAAGCTAAATGAAATAAATATAGTTCTGAAAGTGTAAAAAAGATATGAATAAAATATTTTTGCAAAGAAATATACATATATGGCCATTGTTAGCTTAAAACATTTAAATACTAATGGTGAGATAAATACAAATTAAGTACAGAGTAAATTTGCCTTTTCTTTTTAAAAGAACGATTATTTAATGGAAAAGTATATGAAAAGATGGGTGAAAAGGAGATCCTCAGCAATTATTGGTAGAAATGAATATATTTATAGTCACTGGAAAATAACATGGCAGGTCCTTAAAATGTAAAAGCATAAATACTACATGATTCATGAATTCTAACTCCATTATATTTAACTTTCAAAGGAGATATAAAAGCACTACCAGGAAAGGATATTCGTATCCCCACGTTCTTTCTCTCTTCCCCGTCCTCTTGCTTTCCTTATTTGTCCCTTTCTTTCCCTTCCTCCCCCAAACAGAGTAACATTCAGTAATAAAAAAGAAGGAACTTCTGGAACCCTAATGTGGCTCAGAGGCAGAGTGCATGACCTCAATTGTATGAAGCAATGTGTTCACTGCAAGTAAATGAGAGAGACAGGTAGACAGAGATAGATACACACATGGTAGACAGACAGAAACATATTCATACATTCACACATACAAAGTCATAGAGTCAGAGGGAATAAAATATTTCCACTTGAAACAATATGAATAGATATCTATTCAGACAATTATGGTAACTGAAATAAGTCAGACTGAAAAAGTCAAATATGTGATGATTTCACTCATACATGGAATCTAGTTAAAAATATAACAAAAAGTTTATATAGAGAGAAAAATAGCTGGTTGCTGGAAATGGGATGTGATTGGCAAGTGAAAAAAATGGGTGATGGAAATCAAAATGTACAAATTTCCAGTCATATAATGAATAAGTCATGGGAATGTAATGTACAACATGAAAGCTATTTAATAGCTTTCACATATTTGTAAGCTGTGACAAACTTTCAGCCATATAATGAATAAGTCATGGGGATGTAATGTACAACATGAAAACTAGTTAATAGCTTTTACATATTTGTAACTGTAACACATATTTGAAAATTGCCAGAAAAGTAGATCTTAGTATATTGTAATTATTTATGTGCTTATGTATGTACATGGTATACACTATCTAAACTTATTGAGGTTATCATTTAAATAGGCATGCACATATTAAATCATAGTATACACATGAAACTAGTGTTATATCTCAATTAAAATTCATTCAAAAACTAAAAATTAATCTATAAGGAAAACGTGGTAGTTTGGAACAAAATGCCACATTTAATGGCACTAAGTTTCCAAATGCTATTTCTAAACATGCCCTCAACCAAGGAATGGAAGGAAAGCCGGGTTCTCATTGGGTGAACATGTACACCTTTCACTTTCAACTTCTCTACATCGTTCTCCAGGTAGAGAATCCTTAAGACTTCATCTTTCTTATCATGTATTAGTACTGACATGACCTTATCTCAATGCCTTTTTGAGTGTTTGTTGCCTTGCCAGCCCACATGCAGCCCCATCCTACAAGGAGTCTGATTTCTCTGCTGCTCATTGAGAGCTACCCAATCATATATGACCATTACTTGATCTGGCAATCACATTTATCACCTAAGTTAGGGAACTTTCATATAACTGATAATTACATTGATTTGACAGCATAAGTAGTAATTTATGTAGTCACTCTATCCACTGATGTGGGACAGGTGACCTCCTATAGTCTTTCTAGCATATCTATTCATTTGCACAGTTATTTCCATTTTAAGGTAAACATTCACATTATCATTTCACAGATTCTAATATCAGACACAAAATTTTTTTACAAGGTAGTAACAATTTCTTTTACCAAAGTAGATTTCCTTTTATCACCTACTGATCAGTGGCCAGAGCAGGCAGCTGCTATATGCTGGCACCTTCTTACAGCCTTTGTTGTGTCAAGGTTTCATGGGAATTGATGTTATTTCCTCAGGTTCAAAGTATAAAAAAAGATGTTATATGCATCTTTCTCCCACATCTCTCTTTTATCGAAAGAAAAGGGAAGATGGAATTGAGAAAACTGCATTGATAATTAAGAAATACCAAGATATGGCAAAATGTCAAGAGCTAATGAATAAATACCTAGATGGCAGAAGAATATTGACTTCCTGATTTTTTCCTATACCATCATGGACGTATTATTTAATTGTTATAAAACCCTATTCGTTTAACTTTTTCTTTTTAAAGAAAAGAATGACCAACAATCTTAGGAAAAGGACCATTTTCAGTAGGAATAAAAAAAAATTGGCCATTGAGGTGGACCTGGATCTGGGTAATACTTTTAATTCTATTCTGTGATACTAACTAAGCCTCAATTTTCAGAGTGGTAGATGAGAGACCACCAGTACCTCGCATGACTCTATAAAAACTCCGTCAGATTCAACAAGCAAGAGCCACATGTTAAAGGCCTGACTTATAGCAGACTCTCAATAAATGTTCATTCTCTTCATAGAGGTGCTATAGATGTTGCCTTCCAGAGCTTTGACAAGCTTTATCGCCTCCTCTGCTTAAAGCTCTGGAATCACTGGGGGAAGCCTATGACAGCTGTGCCCCTCAGTGTGCAGGCAGGGCCGTCCAGAGACGCTGGTGCTTAATGTGAAGAGGCAGTCCTGTCAGAATTGCTGGGGGTTAGTCATCCCGCCTTCAGGGTTTCTGTCAGGATGTTTTGATAAAATAAATCTATTTTAAGTGACTGTAATGAAATACTAACCAGTTTCTGAAGGGCTTTTAAGATGTTTTTAAAAAGTTTCAGATCAAAGACCTTAGGAAGGCTGACTTCTTGTATTAAATATTTAGTACTGATTCAGTCACTTGAGACCTCAGACATTTTGGCACTGTGAGAGGGAGAAAGCACATTCCAATTGGGGCCATCATCATGCTGAAGACACAGGCAATCCACTCAATACTCAGAGGCCTAACTTCTAGTTCCTATTGGTTGGAAGGTTGAAGGAGGTGACCTTGGAGGCTGTCCTGAATACCTAATTATTCAGAATCTTAAAGAATTATTAATGTGCTATATAGATTGGACAAATGGCCTTTCAGTGAGCACTGACAGCAGGTCTCCAACTTTCCAGCTGCCACCACTAGTCTCAGTGACTGTTACTGCATACTGTCACTTAGAGTCTGCCAAATGTCTGATGTCTACAATGTGCTTTGGGTTCAGCAGGAAAACACTGTCCTTAAGGCCAGTCACGGCTCATAGATTACTGAGAAGAGTTTTCAAGGTAGGGTATTTTTCAAGGTAGGGTATGTCTGTGACTGGTTTCAAAAACTCTTGCATAACATTTCCAAGGTCTATTCTATATATTCCACAATGTCTTCAGTTCCATACAGCTAACTTCATGTGGTCATAAAAGAAAGAGAATGAAGCCTGGATGCAGTATAAGGTGCTGTCTCTTGACCTATATAGCCTAGAATTACCTACAAAGATCTGATAAAAATTATAATTTCTCTCCCAGAAAAATTTACATGCATATATGACTACAATATTTTGTATCCAGTATTAGGAAATTCAAGCATCCTTTTCAGCCCATTTGTAGTTATTGGTGATATTCATAAATGTATACAAGCTTTCTAGAAGTTTATGAATACTAAATGGTTTGATTGAACTATTATCACATTTCTCAGAGAATGTGTAAGAATGTTCAAAGGAATTCCCTTCTCTATTTTGTTCAGTCTACCATTCAGTTTAAAAAAGAGTCAGAAACCTAGAAGCTACACTTAATTATTCTTTTCTTCACCTATCATCACATTCAGTTAATCACAGTTTTTGTGAATTTTAACTTAAAGTTGTTTACCAAATCTTTTCTATTTTTATTTCTACTGTGTTAGTGTTTTAGGGAATTTCCTAACATGACTTGCTTTTTAATCCATCCTTCTCATAACTCAAGTGAACGTAAAATATCAAATAGGCTTGGCCTTATTACTCCTTTATTAACTCCCTATGACAATCCCATCACAATCAGAACCAAAACAAAAAGAGACCATGATCCTTCTATTCATTGTAATTTCTCTGTGTAACTCCTGAACCACATTTAAAACCCTATTAACGAATCCATTAGCTTATTAAGTTGGAATGAGATGCTAAGGAACGTACTGAGCTGTCTAGACCTTAAGTGTTGTCTGTGTAGCCACTTATTAAAATATAAAAAGAATTCTGCTCTTATACAAGACACTTGTTTTATGCCTTATAAAGTTAAGATCCTTTTATGAAAGCTGCTGGGATTTGAAAATAGCTTATACTGGTGAGGACAGAAACACATCCCACCTCTCCAACCCCTCACACTGACATCTGTGTGAGAATACCCCCTCCTCAAAGAAAGCCTCCTATCCTCTGAGACCATTCTGACTCACAATCAGCGTAAGTGGGAAGCTGTGCTGGTAATTCTTATCTGGTCAATGTAATCAGTGTAGACATTCCAAGTGAATAATTTAGTTCTCCTAAAATAAATCATCTGGAGCCACGATGGCCAAAAGTGGTTGTGTATCTTGATCAAACTAATCAGGTAAATACCAAATTTTACACCCTTTTCTTAGAAAAATGGCTTTTTAAGCATACCTTTCTGACGAGAAAAAGACAGTCTTAAACATAAAACATCCGTTACCTTCATATTGTTCTTCAGAAATTCAACATGTTGTTAAGTCCTCCTTGGCAGTTTGATAAACAATGTGTACTAAATAACATAGAATTTTTTATAGATTTTATTTTTTATTTGTTATTTTTTGTATTTTTATATAAATTTTATCTTTGTTTTAATAATAGCTTTCTTGAGACAATTGCTTAGATTTAGATACCAAGTCCCATTTCTGCCACTTACTAGTTGTGCAATCTTAGGCAATTTAGTTAATCTCTCTAAATCTTAGTTTCCTAATCTGTAAAGTTGAGAAGAAAAACATCCTCAAAGGATGTTAGTAATAATTATGTAAGATAGTCACATACTGAGAATTTAGTTTGTATTCTGTGATACATTAAAGTATTCAACAAATGTTAGCATTGGTTTACTTTACTCTGGACAAATGCCCTGAAAATTAGGGGTTATTTTCATTATTGTAGGTGAAGAAATAGGTTAAACAATATGAAATAATTTGCCTAATTTAGTAATGAATTGGCAGTGAGCTAGGATTCAAAAACTGCTCTAGCACCAGAACATCTGAATTCCCTTTTCATCTAAGAGAATAGCAAGGTATTTCTATCACAGTGGCTACAGCCACTTTCATCACAGTACTCACTCCAAGAGCATTAATGTGCTCTCTCTTGTGAAAATATTACTTTCAACTCTTCAAAGAAAGTCTATATACATCACCACAAAGCTAACAATCTTCACACAAAAAAGTGACAACACTGAAGCCTCTATCACACTCCATTCCAGGACAGAAGCCTTCTCTGAGCAACCTATGACAGGTGATCATCTGTCCGTGTTGGGCCTTATCATTTTAGAGAATAAATGGAAAAGGCCATACCAGAACAATCTGGGCAAGAAAACAATACAATTATACGGGGAGGTTTGGTATTAAAAAAGATCTGAGAGGAAAATACACAAACCTACCATTCTTCCTAACCAAAAATCAGATTCTCAGACTATAAAGCAGCAGATTCTACAGGACAAAGCCTTCCTAGCTTTCAGGATGGCAAGGCCTGAAGAAAGTCTGAAGAGTGTCATCTACTTACACATGACTGAGAAGAAGAATGAATGTTTAGCAAGAACCAATAGCAAGAGAATCTGGAGCATTGTCTCATCTATGCTTGTTCTTTCATTTGCTACTCTGTAACCCCAGCCCCCATTCTGCACCTGGAGTGTACAATAAAAATATCTGAAACGAACATCTGTGGCCTTGTTTTGGGAGGGGAGAGGGGGAGTGAAAAATCATGGAAATCAAAGCTAGAATGACAGAATCAGCTTCCCAAATTAAGCTAAAGGCAGAAAACTAATTCGGGTAGGAATAGTCAGAGAATATGGAGGCATGCTGGACCTGAGGCACGCCAACTAGGCAAAAGAGAGGCCTGGGGCAACTTTGCTTGCTGAAGAGCTCAACCAGATACAGGTCTTCTTATTTTTGAGTGAGTGCTTCTGTATTCCTATTAGACCCTTACAATAAAAGAAATAGTCATAGAAAGGAATCATGCTAAATAGAAAGCATACAATTTGATATTAGTCAGACATGTACAAATTCTACCACTTACTATGCAGCATCATGAAACCAAGTTAAGTTGAACTATGATTCATTCATCTGTGTAAGAGAACAATATAAACCTATTATTATTCTAAAGATGAGAAATAATTTCAAGATATAAGGTAAAGGCAGAACATGACACATATATGAATAGAAAAATGACAACTTTGGTGTTTAAATAAAATTATTTTTTAAATGATTAAAATTTTTATTTCATTGTCTAAATGGCTCTTTGTCAAAATGCAAAGCATTTTAGACTATTAATCAGAAAATTTAGATCCAAAATAAAAAATGAAAACTTAAGATGGAATAGCATGGAGGCAGGGCGTTTGCCTGGCAAATCTTACAGTGGTTCGAATATCAGCATTTCATATGGTCCCCCGAGGCTGCCAGGAGCGATTTCTGAGCATAGAGCCAGGAGTAAATCCTGAGCACTGTATGACCCAAAAACGAAAGAAAGAAAGAAAGAAAGAAAGAAAGAAAGAAAGAAAGAAAGAAGGAAGGAAGGAAGGAAGGAAGGAAGGAAGGAAGGAAGGAAGGAAGGAAGGAAGGAAGGAAGGAAGGAAGGAAGGAAGGAAGGAAGGAAGGAAGGAAGGAAGGAAGGAAGGAAGGAAGGAAGGAAGGAAGGAAGGAAGGAAAGAAAGAAAGAAAGAAAGAAAGAAAGAAAGAAAGAAAGAAAGAAAGAAAGAAAGAAAGAAAGAAAGAAAGAAAGAAAGAAAGAAAGAAAGAAAGAAAGAAAGAAAAGAAAACTTAGGTCATACTTTTTTTTTAAATTTTTTTGGGGGGTCACACTTGGTGACGCTCAGGGGTTACTTCTGGCTATGTGCTCAGAAGTTGCTCCTGGCCTGGGTGATCATATAAGACACTGGGGGATGGAACCGCAGTCTGTCCTAGCCATGTGCAAGGCAAATGCCCTACTGCTTGCGCCACCGCTCTGACTCCAGGGGGTCATACTTTTATAGAATACAGATCTCTTCTCTATAAAGGTTTCAGCTTCCAGAGAAAGGAATATTAAAAGACTACTTTTCAGGGTATTTCTAGAACTAAACTTCCATAAATTATCTACAATTTGTACATCTTGAATTGAATAAAGAGCTGAAAACTCCAGATATCTGTCTCTCTTGAAATCCTGTAAAATAGCAGGTTGGACAAATAATCTCAAGATCAGGTGAAAGTACTATGCTGACCTAGTTAGAAAAAGATAGGAAACTTCTAAATATGTATGAATACTATTGAATGGAAAATGAGAGGCTGATTCAAGTGGTTGCGGTGCATATTAATATCTTATCTACTTTAATGTAGAATAGGTACTGATAACTGCTTTTCCTATAAAATACATTTAGAGAACAGAATTCATTTATTCTCCTCTCAGAAAATAATTGACTTTTAGGACCAAACTATGGTAAATAAGCTAGAGAAACAAATGAAGCAAAGCAATTTAGAAAACAAAAACCATGCCTTTAATTAATAGATTAAATCTAAGACTCAATAGAGACAACAGAGTAGGATCTTTATGTTTTCCCATTCTTAAATGATATTTCTCAAAAGGTAAACAAGAAAGCTGAACATTTTTAGCAGCTTCTTTTTTAAAGAGACATAAATTAACATATTCAATTTTATAATTTTATCTGAATACCAGAATTATATAGGAACAATCTAAATAAAATCTATATTAATATGTCATTACTTATGGCTTTCAATTATATTCCACTGTATGGCTATAACTTTTTATGTTGATCAATTGATGGATCTTTGCTTCTACTGAGTATTATTGATATCATGGCTAACGTTGCTATGAACATTCACATGTATAAATGTGGGTATAAACATGTTTTTAATTGTCTTGAACGTATAGCTATGAATAAAATGTTGGATAGTATGACAACTCTTCTATGTTTGTAAGAGGCTACCATAAACTTTACCAAAGCATTGTATCTTTCTACATTTCTACAAAAAAAGAAGGTTCAGGACCTGGAGCAATAGCACAGTGATAGGGTGTTTGCCTTGCATGTGGCTGATCTGGGCGATAGACTGGGTTCTATCCTTGGCATCCCATATAGTCCCACAAGCCTGCCAGGAGGATTTCTGAGCACAGAGCCAGGAGTAAACCCTGAGCACTGATGGGTGTAACCCCAAACAAACAAACAAAAACAAAAACAAAAACAAAAATAAAAGAAGGTTTCAATTTTTATATCTACAGGATACTTGTTACTTTTTCTATAGTCATCCAGGAGGAAGGAATATCTCACTTTGCTTTTCTCTGATGACTAATGATATGATTATCCTTTTTAATTAACAAATTTTGATTTTCTTCGATGAAATGACTCGAGTTATATCCCATTCTTGGTTTTGCTTTTTTATTAAATTTCAAGAATTCTATTTTATGCATGTTCTTTTTATGAAACATATTTTGAAAATATTTTTCCCATTGTATAACTTGCGTTTTTTCATTTTCTTTTTTTTTTTTTTTTGGCCACACCCGTTTGATGCTCAGGAGTTACTCCTGGCTAAGCGCTCAGAAATTGCCCCTGGCTTGGGGGAACCATACGGGACACCGGGGGATCAAACAGCGGTCCTTCCTTGGCTAGTACTTGCAAGGCAGACACCTTACCTCTAGCACCACCTCTCCAGCTTTTTTCATTTTCTTGATGTTATCATTGAAGCACGAATTTTTAAATTTTGTATAACTTATATTTTGCAGATCAGCCTCAGAAACTATTACCTAATTCAAGATTGCAAAGATAAACTCTATTTTATAAAACCTTTATATTTTTTGCTTTTAAAAATAGATACATATTTAAATAATAGTCTTGGCAAATCAAAAGTGCATGAGAAAGCAAGGAAAAAAGAAAGTAGAAGTAAACTATTAATAGCAAAAAAAAAAAACCTTAAAAGCACACATCTTACTGGAAAAATGTGAATTCTTAGGAAACCCTGTCCAGTCGTATCTAAACCATTTTCTCCGAAGTGTCTCCCTGCCTCTATCTATGATAATAGCATAACCAAGACAAGTAGATCCATGAGAGATGATTACTGTAGTATTAGTAACTGATTCTGTAGGTTATTATTACTACTACTAACCAACCTTATAATAGAGGGATACTAGGAAATTTAAGTCTAATCTTATTCTGGGTGAAAGAGTGTAGATTCAAGTCAGTCAGATACCATCAGTAAGAACACACCTGGAATGTCCAATTCCAGTTGTCTTTCTGTGGGAGTGATTCATAAGTCTCTTCTTTACAAGTCATTGCTCTTTGCCTCTCTTGTGAACAGTGAACATTGTTTCCTCATTATATTATTCCCAACATAATATCTAGGCAGTAATCGAAAGCAATAAAAAGTTTTTAAAAAAAAGTTTGTTTTGGGGTCTCACCCAGGCTTAGTCCTGGCTCTGTGCTCATGGATCACTCTTGGGAGTATATTGGGGAGGGTGTAAAATGTAGAGTGTTTAGGTATAGAACCCATATTTGCTGCATGTAAGGCATGTGTTCTACCTGCTATACTATTTCTCTAGCCCCCAAAGTGAACTTCTTGAAAGAAAAATGGCAGAGCCTGGATCAATTCTGAGGTCAAAATCATATTACAAGTTACTCTGAAATTTTATCCTTTTGAGATCTTATTTAAGCCAAAGAAATACAGAATAGCAAAAAAGGTTTATTTTAAAAATATCCTTGAATGCAAATATCATTCTATGAAATAGCTTATTAATCAAGTGTCCCTGCAGCCGGAATATTTTTTTTGTTACATTAATAATTGTTTGTGACTGAAGCTTTTTTCTTTCTAAAAGCTTTTATCAAGTCAGTTCCCATGCCTACCTCTTCTTGAGGTTCCAACCAGTGCCTTTAATCCTTTTGTCTTTTAAGAATGGAAAAAATATAAAGCCTAAAATTATTGGGCTATGGGCTATTTTGATTCCATATCTCTCTCTCTCTCTCTCTCTCTCTCTCTCTCTCTCTCTCTCTCTCTCTCTCTCTCTCTCTCTCTCTCTCTCTCTCCCACTCCTTCTTTTTTTTTTTTTTTTTTTTTGGTTTTTGGGCCGCACCCGGTAACGCTCAGGGGTTACTCCTGGCTATGCGCTCAGAAGTTGCTCCTGGCTTGGGGGACCATATGGGACACGGGGGGATCGAACCGGGGTCCGTCCAAGGCTAGCGCCGGCAAGGCAGGCACCTTACCTTTAGCGCCACCGCCTGGCCCCTCTCCCACTCCTTCTAATTCCTCTTCTTTCTCTCACTCTCATTCCTCTTTTCCTTCACTCTTTCTCTCTTACGCCTCCTTCTGCTCCTCCTCTCTTTCTATTAATGGATTATTTATTCTAGATAAGGATGACTCTCAGAGTAACTCTCAAAAACAGCATTATCTTTGAGAACTTATTCTGTAACCCACTATCAGTCACAGCTTTCCTCAAATTATGTGCCCCCTTTACCCATCCACACACCTATTTCCTACTTCTCAACAGTTTTACACTAATCTTGAGCAAGTCAAGGAGATTTTTTTATTTTTTGATTTTCTATATGTTATTTTAATTTGTGCCACTATTATATCCTCTATATAACATCCTATCATCCATTAATTGTCTTACAATTTGGAATAAAAATGTACAAATTATCTATCCTATGCAGTTTTTTTCTGAATTTTCAGTTTGCATTAAGGGCCTTTCTATGTTCCTTTCCAATTTCTCAGAAATTGTCGATATGCTGTTTTCTTCTATAGAGGTATTACTGGTTATAAGTAGCTTAATATTGTAATTGGAAATATTGTAACCTCTCTATACCACAGGTTTGTCATCTACAAAATAAGGGAAATAGTAGCACCTTCTTTTTAGATTGTTGAAGTTGCTTAACAGAGATAAAGTTCCTATAAGAATAGTGCTCAAAATATGTAGTAAACATTCTATAAATGTTAGATGTTCTAATTTTTGTCTTTTTCTTAAACACATTCAGCTTTACTTTTGACTTACTCATGGCTCCCTGCTCAGGGATCAATCTTGATGGGGCTTGGATAACATACTTGGTATCAGGATCAAACCAGGGTTGACTATGTGCAAATCAAGAGCCTTATACACTGTACTATCTTCTCTAGTCCCTAGATGTTACAATTTTTATATGACAAATTGTATGACTTCCAGGAGTTTTAAGTCTGGTAAGAGAAGTAGCATGCTATACATGCATTACATATAATACCTAGACACAATTCATGATATACCTTTTCTTATTACATAATCCTGAAACAAATCATAATGCCTAGTTTGCAAATGAGGTTGAAAGAGGTTATTTACACATCAAAATATAAGTGACATGATTTATACACCGGTTCCCAGTCCTAGACATATTCAAAATAAAAATGTAACCCTAATTCTAGACCAGAGGAAAAGAGATATCAAGTGAGTAATTAGAAAAGTTAAAAGATAGAGAACACTATACAGCTGCAAGAAATAATGAAACATGCAATTTGATGCAACTTGGATGGAACTTGGAGGGTATCATTTTAAGTTGAAGTAAGTCAGAAGAGGATAAATATCAGATGATATCTCTTGTCTATGATTTATAGACAGAAATAGGGAATTCGAGGTATTCAAAAGGATATTACCCAGATTACCCTTGACCTTAGATCATAAAGAGATATTAGAATACAGAAGAAAAGAAATATGGAAGGGAGAGAATAAGAAGAGATCAGCTGGAAGTAACAGGGATAGGCTTGAGATGCACTGAACAAATCAATGATATAGAAGTGTGTTATGTGTGTTACCTATACTACATAACAATATCGATAACAATACTGTAAGTAGGAAAACGAAACTACAACAACAAAACTTAAAAATGTGCCTGTCAAGGTGCCAGGGCAGGATAGAAGGAAGGAGGGAACCTAAGGATACTGATGAAGGAAAGTTGATCCTGGTGGTAGGAGTGGTATCAAAATGTTATAAACCTGAAACTCAACTATGACCACCTATTTAAATCATAGTGTCTTAATATTTAAAAATTTTAATATAAAATTAAATATATATTAAGAAAAGTATATTACATATGCATGTAAACAAACTAGTTTAGGAATTAGAAAATAATTATATGAGGAAGTCAAATTTAATTGGAATCTTAAAGCAGAATAAGAATTGCCTAGGCAAATTTCACAGAAAAAACATTTCACATAGAGGTTAGTGAATAAATAGGTTAGGGATAAAATACATAGCTCATAGAAAGAATGGTAGGAAAATCAATGTGGGCAGAGAATAGATAACAAAGTGAAAGGTTGAAGGAGGCAGAAACTAGATTATATAGGATCTTACAAATCTTAATAATTTGTTAACGTATCTTAAACTGTTGAGAGACCATATTGCTCAGTGAGTTATTTTTATAGTGGTAGCTGTTTAGTGGAAAATATTATTGCAAGCCAAAGTCTTCAATGATAAGAAAGTGTTCAGTAACTGAGAATATGACAATGATAAGGAATGGCAGGATGCTATTTAAAATGATGGCATAAAGCTAAAAAAAGGTTTTATAATGTATTTTCATAAAATAGACGAAAAGAATGATTGGTCTAAAAGTAGCAATCTATTAGCAAGAATACTTCTACTTGCACACTTGATTAGATAGTATTCGGTCAAGGTTATTGTGAGTTTTGTTTTGTTTTGTTTTGTTTTGTTTTTACTCAGGCTCCACAAAGTAAGAGAGAAGACAAGAGGAACACAAGTTTTGTTCAGAGAATTTTCCAGGAGGTACTACTATACTAGATTAATTATATGAGAATAGAGAGAACCTGGCTCACATCTTGCTCCCTGTGATGAAAGAAGTTGTGTATCTCCTGAGACACTGATGGTCTGAACTAGGGTAAGGGTGACAGAAATAAGGAATTAAAATATTTTAAGGATATTAGGTTGTGCTTTCATCATTCTTAGTTACATATATAATATGTAGGGTTAATAAAAGACATTATATAGGACAGGTTCTTGTTTGGGCAACCACACAGATGATGCATTCACCAGTTCTGGTGAATTCACCAAAGCTGGAATGTGTGCATTAGTAATGTACCACTCTCTAAAGTCTGAGTAAAGACTCACAGTGTTTCCATGTTCTAGTAGAGGGAAAAAAAATCTCAGGGTAACAAATCTCAGCATTTCTTGTCTAGATGCTAGTTGACTCAGAGCTCAGGTTTGGAATTATCCACCTGTGTCAGTAGGGTAAATTGGAAGCTGTAGCCAGATGCTGAGAGGGTATATCTGTCTCCCATTAAATTGGTCTCTTTATAGAGAGAGTAACAATCACTATGCCAAAAGAGTAGTAACTTGTGAAGTGGTCTGCTGGAAAAGAGCCAAATTCACTCAGCTTGCTTAATTTAGAGTGTCTGCTCAGGACAAGTTTTGGTGCAGATGGGGTCTATAGAACTCTCTTGAGGGGTGGATTAGGGATTTATAATTGAGATTACTAACTTCCAACAATTACTCAACTTAAAGCACAGCCAAAAAGATGTAATTATAACTCGTACATTTGTTTGGACATTTTGCCAGCTGCAACTCCATGATATTTTCCTTCAAATGGGGAAGAAAGAACAAACAGGGAAGGAACAGAAAGAATAGAATTTCTTATTTGAAGTTACCATGTAAATCAGAATGGCCGTATTTTTCTTTAGACTCTTTTCTATGGATTCTGTTTCTTGACTTTACTAAAGGACCCTGGATAACTCCAGTTTTTTTTTCTGACACCCTGGTTTTTCCACACAAAATTTTATGAGAAACCATTATGAATCGTATCATAAACCAAAAAATCAAAAATAAAATAGCAGCAAAAATAGAGTATTACAATAGAATCTATCAATATCCAGATCTTAAACTATTTTTCCAGCTCTCCTTAGACTTCTTAGTTTTTTGTCATTCTCTGACTTTACTGTGCTCTCTATCTTTTCACTTTGGTTTAAGTTATTTCTCTTTTCTGCACCTCTCTTTTTGGGTAAATTTAACTTTTTTATTCTTACTTTTGTTTAGATTCTTAAATTATTCAAGAAAAAAACTTCAAGAATATTACCTGGCCACTCTGTGGCTCTCTTATCTGGGAACTAAAGAACTGATTACTTGTAATCAGTCTCACAAGAGGCTGAATGCCTAGTGGGATTTCCTGTTGTTCAATGACTTCATTACAGATTCTGTCTAGCTTTATTCTCTTCAACAAAACTTATTTTTTTCAAAATTTTGCTTCTTACTCTTTGGTTCTCTCTTTCTCAAAATGAAATTAAATTAAGCTACCAGATAAATTTTTTTCTATAATCATTAAGGATAAGATTGGAAAAATGGGGGCAGGGATTATATCTTGTTTATTTCTAGATCTCTCATTGTAAGTAGTACTAAATCGACAATTTAGTAATTTGAAATAAAATGAATTTAATTGAGTTAGCTTGAAGGTAGATAAAATTTTACTCACTAAAATAAATTATGCTAGTGGGATTAAAAGCAAAACTAAATCCAAGGTTATATGCAGAAATGTTATAAAATGTGAATCTAGGCATTTTAAAATAGTCTCTGATTATATGCATAATCTCTGTTCTTCATCTCTAGTCTTAGAAAACAGTTGCATTGGTAAATATACACAATGCATTTCTGTTTAGCCATAAGAAAAGAAAAAAATAGGGAATTTGTTGCTACATGAATGAATCTAGAGAGTATCATGCTGAGTGAAGCAGTACAAAATTATCTTTCTTATATATGGGATATATAAAATATAATAAGGCAATAACAAAAGGCCAAAGGCAACACAACCTGAAAACTGGTCTACAAAATTAAGCTTACCATGCTGGTACGAGCAGTAGGGAAAGAAGTATGGCGGTATTTGAACACTGTATACAAGAAAACCTGTCCTATCTTTAACATTATTATAAATTACTGTGCCTAAAACAAAAATCAAGGGCTACGTTTAGAAATACGTATACTTATAAACTTTGGGTGAAATCAGTCATAATGCAGGTAAAAGATTATAAAATTCACAATTAGGGGCCAGAGAGATAATACAGTGGGAACTGACCCAGGTTCAATAGGGTCGCCAAAACCTGCCCGGTGTGATACCTAAATACAGAGCCAGAAATAAATCCTGAGCACCATCATGTGTGACCCCAAAACAAAATAAAACAAAATAAAAAAAAACCTGAAAAAAAACAGTTATCACATCAGGTTAGAAGAATGAAATAAAAGTAGTAAATTGAAACTTAGAAAAATAAGTTTAAGAGATCACAATTACATTTATAAAATCTAATATAGATTATGCTATCCTAAATTGAATGTCACTAAAAAGGATATTAGTGGGAAAGCAGATAAAATCTAAATATGATTCTATAATTTATTTGTTACAATGGACCAATATTAAGATTTTATCTTTACAAACATAACATGGTCATCTGAGATTGGGTGAAGGCTATATGGAAATTATGTTAATATTTTAATTTTTCTATAAATCTAACATTAAACAGAAAGTCAGAATAAAAGACAAATAATAAATTGATTTTACTAATATGAGGGAATAAATAACCAAAGAAAGGGACTATACAAGACCAAATAACAATAAATCATTTAATTTTGATCATAGAATTGAGGTTTCCAGAGGGATAGAGAAGAGGGAATTTTCAGGGGCTCATTAAACTATGATAGAAAATATGGTACTTTGGTAACAGGTGTGGTATAGTTACATACAAACAAGGAGATGTTAACCAGCATTCTAAAAAGAATCCATGTTATATTGTAAAAGTGTCACCACAATAAAAAGAACAGAAAGTTTGTAAATAACAGTAGAAAAATTAATAGTTTTAAAGAATAGCAACCACATTTAAAATAATGAACACACAGAGGCCGGAGTAATAACACAGCAGTAGGGTGTTATGCCTTGCATGAGACTGACCCAGGACATACCTGGGTTTGCTCCCCAGCATCCCATATAGCCCCCCAAGCCAGGAGTGATTTCTGACACAGAGCCAGGAGTAACCTCTGAGCATCACCGGGTGTGACCCAACCCCCTTCCCCCCCCATAAAAGAACAAACAATATCAAAGCAAATTCTCAGACTCTAACAGCAAAATGGTGATTATTAGAAAGGAAAGATGGAGAAAGTATATTTATAGAATAATGAGAGGCCAATTGTGTGGTGAAGGGTAGAATTGACATTTTGGTGTAGGATATACAGAAGGTCAAAACGTCATCTATATCTAAAATACATATAAAACAATATTGTATGTTATAAACCAATGATAATTTGATAAAAATAAAATTAAAAGAAATAAAAAATTTTAAAAATGAAAAAAACCCTACCACTGAAAAATGGCAGCTAAATGAAAAACTAAATGCTAGCTTTAATTCTTGAGATCTAGCATCTAGAGGAAAAGATGTAGAATTCTATTCAGCTGTGAGATGCTTGAATGACCTGTGGAGTTTTACATCATTTCAAGATGGTAATTAGCAATCTAGGTCACATTCAGAGGACCAGAGGATAACCAAAAGTTTAAAAATCATGAACAATGGAGAATTGTAGAATTATGGACTGAGGTGAGAGAAATATTATTTTAGGGGAGAGAAAACATGAGAAGTAAGGGATCATTATCTCTTATCTTTGCAAACCTGTCTAAAGAGTAAAGAAGCAAATACATGCAATGTGGACATGGAGTTTGTAGACAGAATCAAAGATGATGCTATAAGGAAACAGTTCTTTCTGGGAATGATAGAGTTGTCTTGTCAATGAGATGAAGTTCAGACTACCTGAAAAGGGTGTATAGGCAGAGATTTTATTTATATTTATACACTATATATGCTGCTGCACAAATTAGGTCCTTGTCTAATAGAAAACTCCTGATATGATTGTTAAATTTGAATGTGACCCCTATGGTCTATGTCTAGAGATTGTGAAGTGTTAGGATCAGAGAGACCTACTTTTTGAGCTGTTTCTGATTTGTTCTTATCACTATTATATGCTTTGTTGTTTTGATAAAAATTTCTTCCTAGTGTTCTTGGCTATAAGAATCTCTGTATGTAGAAAAAAAATTCAATGGAACAGACATGTAGAAATTAATAGGAAAATGAACTACCATTAGCAAGGCAGTCTGGAATGCATGGGTAAAGAATTACAGTTGCCATGGCCCTTCTCATTTGGCTCCTGAGTAGAGTCCAAATTCTTTAGGCTGTCCTAACTTAGTCACACCACTTAACTTCCATTCTGACATCTTATTCACCCTTACTTGTTCTCTGGCTAAAACATTATTCTTAGGTTGACCCTGTATTGTTATGTAGAACAACACAACATTTTGGGGCTTACCATGAATCTCTGTCTCCGTATTCACTTCTTGGTATTATATTCAAGATACCCGATTCCTTTAAAACTATGACTTTTCTTGAGCCCTTTTCTCATTTCTTTTGCTATTGCTTCACTTTTATTGCAATTATTGACATTATTAAATTTTACATTTGTGTCACCTACCACATTGAATAATTCCCAGGAGTAAAATGTGTTTTGTATTCATCTTTCTATCTCCAGTATTCAATTAACCCTGGAAGGCAGATGTTATTTAGACATTATTGAAAGTATGGCAGGATGGTTTTGCAAAAATTTAATAATGACTGCATATGTATTAGATAAATCTTCCAATGTAGAACTGGTGTAGAGTTCATTCTTTGATGCCCACAAAGGATTGGTTTCAAATCACAGTGGAAAAATATAAATCATTCAATATCATTATTTTAAGTTATTAAATGTGTGAATAATGATAATATACTTCTCAATTTAAATGCTTTCTTTTCAGTGAATCCTGTTCCAAAAACCAGTCGACTTTCCTGATTTCATATATCCGATATTGTCTTTCTTCCTAGTCCCATGAAGGTATGGATTTCTTTCACATCTCTACTTCCATATTCATGGTCACATAGATGTTCAATAATAAGGCTAAACACATTAAAATTAATGCTGTGAGAACTCAATAAAACAATGTATATAAAGGTTTTATCTTAAAGATCATATCTTATATAAAGGAATAGGCAAACCTACTCAATAACTATCATTTACAGGGAAAAGGGCAGATTAAAAAGAAATACTAAAACTTGCTTGTGTGCCAACGGTCTTATATGTCAGAACATATCATCAAGACATCATGAACAACTGAATCATATTTCATAGTGGAACTAGAAAGAGTGCTGAGCAGGATCTGATCTGATTTTCTGAAGCCCATAGGAAAGATTATTTTTCCAAGCTAATATATCTAGCCAGTTGTAGCAGTGTTTAATCAATAATATTCTCATATAAATGTTTTATAGTGACTTATTAAGATAAACTACTACCAGATTATTTTATTTGTTGATACTTTCTTTTGGAAAGTATGATGGTGGCACTCATTTAACTTGAAGAAAAGTGTTTGTGTGTGTGTGTGGGGGGTAAGAGATAAGAGAAAGAAACAGAAAGAGACAGAAAGGGAGAAATGATTATATGTTCATCTATTTTGCCTCATGACATATACCAAGGTCATATTTTACTATGTCTGACAGAACAAGTACTAACTAATTTAAAAATGCTATTTTATATATAAAAATAATGATCTATTTTATTGTGTCTATTTATGAGGGTTATATGATTGACAAATTAATGCTTATTTGTTGAAATATACTTCTATTTATGTTGAAATTAAATAATTTGGCAACTCCTCTCCCTAAGAAACAAACATAAAATTAGAAAATATTTACACATTCATTTTAGTCTATGAACATTGAACAATAATAACACGTTCAAAACTATTATGTTTGGAAAACTGCTGAAACGGGTGTAAGAACAGAAATTTGTGATTTTTCAGTCCATTATTATTTCATCTTCCCTCAAGCTTGGTGAATGGAGGGTTATGCTAGGAAAGGTCATATTATGATGACTTTTTATGGTCAAAGGAACTCACTTAACTTGGGGACATAGGCTATGATTCCACCAGAAGCTTTCTTTCTGGAAACAAAATCAAAGAGGTGCATGAATAAGGAGGTTAAATAGATGCATAGTGGGAAAAGCATATTTCTGGCTTAGAATAGTGTACTAACTTAGAGACCTAGAAAAGCTCAAGAAAACCACGTAAGTCTGAACAATGTGAAGGCTACATATGTGCGTACAAGATACAGCAAATGGTGCTTGAACAATTGGGTACCCAGTTGTGAAAAATCAACTTAGAAACTTAGTTCATGTCACACTTAAAAATTAATTAAAATATAGCATAGACATAAATCAAAACTGTAAAATTTTAGAAGAAAGCAGCAGAAAAAATAACGGAGGCCTCAGCTGGATAGAGTTCCTAGCTATGACACCAGAAGTGTTTTCTATAAAAAAAAAAAGGATGAATTTAGCCTCAAAATGGAAAAATCTTGTTCTTCAAACGATATGGTTATAAGAATAGCCATGGGCTACAGAAGTAAATGGTAAGAATATTCTCAAAAACTTATTTGGCAATGGAATTGCACAGAGAATAATAAAGAACTCTCAGATATTAATAAAAGAGTATAAATAATCCAAAACTTTTAATGGGAACACTTTTTAAACTGATTATTCATCAAAAATACATAAATGACAAATAAAGACAGAAAAAGCTCATTATCATAGTCAGTAAGGCAATTTAACTTAGAACTTCAGGGGTGGGAAAGAACATGAGGACACCGTAAAGAGAGTTTAGCAGTGGTGTGGAACTGGTGCTGGAACACTGTACTTCTAAAACTCAAATATAAATAACTGTGTAAATTACAGTGCCTTCAAAAGTTTTAAAAAATAAGCTGAAACTTCAAGAATATGTTATATACACCGATATGGCTGTAATAGAAAATAGATAATTACAAATATTAACAATTAAGAAGTTATACCCCTATCTCCCACATTATTAGGGAATTAAATGGTACCACTAATTTGGAACACAGATTAAGCATTTATTTTTTAATTATTATATAATTATTTCCCTCCTATAAATCTATCTAAAAGAAATGAGTCCTCTCTCTCCTTTTCTCTAGATATCTAGGCAGATATTTATACCAATGTTCGAACTAATGTTCACAAATATTCATTCCCATCAAACTGGGAATGATTCAAATGTCTACTAATTGGAGAATGGGTAGAAAATAGAAAATTTTCAATGAAATGTAATTCAACACTAATAATGAATAAGTTTATGAAACAATCTAAAATATAGATGAACCTCAGAAACTTGTAAAAACAATTCTCCAAGAAGGTAAATTACCAAATAGGAGATAGTTATTTTTTATAAGAAATGGAAAATTTAAATTATCATATTCAGGTAAGTAACTACTTATAATGTAATTAGAACTGTGGTTAACAATGAAATGTTTGAAATAAAAGAAAATGTTCTAAAAAGGTATAGGAGTGATAGCTGTAAAATTAGAATTTTACTAGAATTAATAGAATTGTAACCTTTTATATAGTTGAATTTTCTGGTACATTAATTATACCTCAAAAATACTGTTAAGCAGTAAGAAAATAACCTTCCTATCAGGAATTAATCATAAATGTTAGGTCAGGGTTTTGATGCATATACAAAGGGATTTTACTTGGTGGGGCTTGAAGGGACCACTGGTGACTAAGAAAATAAAACGCCAGTTTTAATTATATAATTGGTAGCAGTAGCAGCTATGCCCTTGGTGATTAATAAATCCAGCACTAGAAATTCAAATCTTGCTTCTTGCCTGCTCTCCCTGTTGGCATGTTTAGTCTTCCCACTTGTAATTATCCTCCCTCCAATTTGGAATAAGGATGAACTAATTATAGTGGTGCCTTCAGACACGAGCCATATCAAACGCCCTAGTATCCAAGAAACTGTCCTTTCTGTAAAAGTATGCAGAAACTCTATAAAATCTCAAATGTATTTTGAGACTTTTAATAGATGAATTGACCCAGTGAGCTTGATCCAATACAAAGATATTCTTTAATCTAGTTTAACCAGCACTACTTACTCATTCCTTAAGTTCATTAACTTTTCTCTTCTTTTTAATTAAATAATTTTTATTTTGACCAAAGTAAATTACAAATCTTTCACAGTAATATTTTAGGTACATAGTGACATTGAATCAGGGGCATTTCCACCACCAGTGTTGTCTACCCTCCACCTCTGTATCCCCATCCTTTGACCCCTGGGCTGCTAGTATAAGTGGTCCCCTCTGTATCTAGCTTGTAGATTGGGTTTTGATTCTGTCATCCTGTTGGCACTGGATTTGGTGTTTTTCTTAACATGATGCTTTGGATAGGTAATCTCTTTCTCAAAAGCTTCTTGGTCTCAGTAGATCCAATAATGTTAGAATCATGAATTTAATTCTTGATCCTTATAGGAACTAGTCATTTAACCTAGCCAAATAATTAATTTTAGTTTTATATCACTTATTTTTCAAAATGGGATAATTCTGCCTATTTAATGAAACCTCTAGTAGGAAATAAGCATGATAATATATATGGTATTATATCAAATATCTGGGTGTAAAATCAATTAAAGGATATTCCCTAATATAAGTAAGATTACCATAACTTGATCCCATTCATCCTGTTTATTCTAATCTTCTGATGTAATATTTCCTAGTTCAATCAAACTAGACTTCTAACCAGCTATCATGCAACAAATCAGGCTGTTTCTTCTTCTTTGGGATCCCTTTTCTCCATTTTTATATTTAGCAAACAAACTTTTTCATTTTTCAAGTTTCAGCCTAGTTTTAACATTGACTTCCTTTACTTTGTGGTGTGATGTTGAATTATTGGTACACTCTAATCAATATTCACCCTAAGGTATAATCTGGTTATGGAATTATTGGATTATTCTCTAATTGGTGTTCCTCTCCCACCCTAGGGTGTGGCCTGGTTCTTGTTAAAAAAAAAAAAAAACAGAACAGGGGTCTGAGAAAGGCAGGCATTCATTCTTCTTCCTCTACTAAGTTGATTTTCTTCTTAGAAGTAGAAAGCTTCAAAAATAAGAGATATTTTTTCAGTAATTCCCAGAGACAAAAAAGAAGAGGGCTGGAAGATCCAGCTGACTACATGAAGCTCACCACAAAGAGTGATGAGTGCAGTTAGAGAAATAACTACAATGAGAACTATCATAACAATGTGAATGATCGAGGGAAGTAGAAGCCTGTCTAGAATACAGGTGTGGGTGTGGTGGGAAGGAGGGAGATTTGGGACATTGGTGGTGGGAGTGTTGCACTGGTGAAGGGGGGTGTTCTTTACATGACTAAAATCATACAACTACAATCATTTTTGTAATCACGGTGTTTAAATGAAGATAATAAAAAAAAAAGTAGAAAGCTGTGTGGTGCGATTCCTTGCTTGAGTGCTAGATTTCCTGAACCTTGTCTTGTACTTTTTCACCATGTGGATTATTTCCTGTACCAATGTTTGCTTGTCTCACCAGATCCTCATTTTAGAGCTTATAGTGTTTGGTCTTAGTATTAACTTCTTTATTAATAGGGAACAAACTTAGTAGTGCTCAGGGAGCCTAAGGTCATTCTTACTGGTTCAGTGCTCAGGTCTTTGCTGTGCCAGAGATCAAACTCAAGATCTTTAGTATACCAGGGAAGTGCTCAACCAGTTAAATTATGTTCCTGACTCCTGATCATTCCATCTATCCTGAGATTATGTCGTTTATTGACCTGAGTTCTCCCACTTACTCGTCACTGCTCACAACTCTTAGATGCAAAACAAGAAGGGTATAGCCTCATCTCCATGAGTACCAGATCCATAGTTAAGTGGGCTCTGTAGCAGAGTCATATGATTGACCAGATTCAACAACCAAAAAGGACAAGGCACTCTGACTTTTTGCTAGGAATACACAATCTCCTTGATCACAAAGAAGATCAACTATGGTAATTTAGCTCATGAGATGAATGCATCAGTCTGTACACACCCACAGAGCTAGTACATTTTATAGCAGCCCAGCTATGATATGCTCTGGTGCCACACAAAATATAACCCACTGGCCAGGAGTACATGAGCTCCCAATAGGCTTTAACCAATTCAGAATATAATTACTTGTATACTGTTTTTTTTATATATATATATATATATATATATATATATATATATATATATATATATATATATATATATATATATATATATATATGTTGGCTTGAAAGATAGTTTAGGCATTAAGGCAATGGGATCAGCACCACATGATCCTCCAAATCAGTGCTTCTCAAACTTCTTCTAAAGGTGTACTATGTCTATACTTGTTTCCTCACTATCCCCCTCATCTCATACTCTAAAACTCCTTTATACAATTTTTCACCTGTGGTTCCCTTGGAAAACCCTGGGCTAAATAATCTCCCAAAGCTCTAAACAGAAAAAAATACAGAATCTGTAATAAAATATTGAGTATACTTCCTACAATAAAAACCTGGGGGGGTATATTTCACAAGTTATCGCTAAAAAGGAAAAAAAGTTTGATAGGTAGTTACTGCATTCCTATAGGTGAAATGAAGAATATAAACATGACATTCAGTCAAGAGGAGGTGGTGAGGAATATTTACCTATTTTCTATATAGGTTTTAATCTTCTGGATCTTGGAAAATATTTAGAAAGAGAAACTACCCAAGTTATTGATCACAATAAAGGTTTCATAACACTGGAGTCTTAACTGTTTTGGTTTTCTGAAAAAAGCATTAAGCTACTTACTTATTTTTCTTTTGGAGATAAATTTAGGAAAGTGGCAGAGGTACACTATAATTTTTGCTCACAGACTAAGAACTGCCATTTTCTAGTAAACATGAATTATAAATACAATGAAGTATTATAAATACACTGCAGTATTTTTCCTTTTATCTGCTCCCAGTACCTTTAAGCTTGTTAATAAGAATTTTTAGAGTTTGTATAGTTCATAAATTAACTGGTACATAAATGAATGGACATGTTTATTTTTCTTCTTCAATTATGGTGTGAAAGACTTTAATTTTGACCTGTAATAATCATTTGGCTCTTTCTTTCTTTTTTAAATAATAAACTACTAAAGTCATTATGTTCTAATACCAGTAAAATTTTTGGCTATAATTAAACATATATGCTATCTAAGGTGACAATGTTAACATGTTAACATAGTATAACAATGTTTTATATTATACCATTTATATTAGTGTTAACATGTAAATTCTTTTGATGTGTAAAGTCACTACTCCTTCATCACCACAAAAGCACCAAACCCCTTTAACACTAATGTCATTTCTAGCCTGTCTCTTCCTTCTTCTTCCAAGTCCTCTTCACACAAGACTAGGTAACTTCATGAACTGAACTAATATTTAAGGATTAAAATTAGCATTTAAATTTTACTCTAAATAATCTATAAAAGCAAAAATTTAACATAGTTTAAATAATAGTATTTACTTTTGGGGGTAGAACTAGTCATTATATAAACCTAAATTACAGATGAAAGTTGTACGAATAACATATTTTTTTATCCTCTTTTGGTATTTCTCAGATACAAATGATAAATGGGACGTTATCACAAAACCTAATATTTAGTAATGGGAAAATTTTGTTCTACTGTTGCCAAGGATAAAAATGTTGACTATTAAAATAACAAATCACTTGAATATAGAATTCACAACTCTTGATTTTTGGGGATCTAAAGAGATAGTATAGGAGGTAAGGCATGTTTCTTGCATGCAGTCATCCAGTTTGAATCCCCAGAACTACATATGGTCCCCTGAGTTCTGCAAAGAATTATCACTGAGCACAAAGTCAACAGTAAGCCTTTAAGTACATTAGAGTATGATCGAAACCCTCACATCACACTCAACCCAAGAAACATCAACATTAAATACAAAACAAAATAAAGAACTATTGGTGCTGTAGGTTTTTATTTAGCCAAAAATTTTAGTCCTAGAAAATTGTTTCCTTGAATTATAAAAATCCAATCTAAAAGTGCTAATCCTTATAGTTATTTCATGTCATTAAATTGTAAAAGTGAGATGTAATATATTTAAATCTTGGTTAGATTTAATTAAAATTTATTTTTTAATTATAAAATTAATTTAATAAAATTAAAATTTAATAGATTAAACATAATGGCCATATATGATATATATAATATATATTTTTTTGGACTATACTTAGAAGTGTTCAGAACTTAGTTCTGCACTCCAAGCTCACTTAGATCCTCACTAAGGGATCACTCACAGAGATGCTCATGGGCATCAGGGATTGTGCCCTATCAGTCACATGCAATAAAATCATTCCAGCCCCAAGTATAATATTTTTTTAAGCAACAGGCTGGAAAGATAGTAAGGAAAGTAGGATGCTCACTTTACATGTGGCCAACCCAGAATATATCTCTAACATCCCACATGGTTCTCCAAGCCCCACCAAGAGTAATTCCTAAGCATAGAGCTAGGAGTTAGCTGAGCATTTTGTGGTATGGCCCACAGAACAAACAAGCAAGAAAAAAGAAGCATGCATTCTCTTAAATGAGATTAAAAGTGAAAGTGCTGCCTAACAGTATCTCCTTTATCCCCACCTTTCATCTTGCTGACTTAAAGAGATGGTACAAATTCCACAATGGATTATGAAACTGGGGTGAGTCCTGTCCAAAGGATCATAGAGCAAAAAATGAATGGACTTCTCTCCTTAAGATTTTTGAGAACCTGAACTGTAATATCATATCGAGATTGCTCACATCGAGACTCTTTTATGGCAGAGAAGTAAACTTGGACTGTAATTAGATTTCTAATATTTTAGAAGTATATTTTGGATATTGATTATTATAAGCCTAACTTAACCTATTGTCCCTAACAATTTTCTGACACTTTTAGGTATTCAATTGCTTATATATTAATTAATATAATACAACATTCATTATTTAATAAAGATACATATGTATACATTGCTATATATGCAGATATTAATTCATTTTAAATTTTATTTGATAATCCACTCATCCATTCAACATATTCCTACATTTTACTGAAATAATCTAAGTCAGGGCTGAAGAGGGAAGAGGAATAAAAAATATAGGTCTTACTTTCAAAAGTCACATCTGGAATGAAATTCCCACTTTAATTTGTATCACAGTTCATGCCTGACAAATATTTATCGAAGAATATTTTTGACAGTTCTATTTAAAATAAGTTCACTATTTCAAGTAATATATTTGCTTTTTAAAGTAAAATGGTTTTATTTAGGTACATGGGGAGGAAGGGAGAGAGGAAAAAATAAAAAAGTAATTCATTCAAGAGAGAACATAGGATTCTCTAGAAGGAGAGATGAGGGAACCCCATAAATAATACGGAAGAAATTACACATCCCATATTGAGATGTGTGTGCCCTCACAATGGAGATGTGTTTCATTTTAATAGAGTGTTGATGACACTACATGCATTTAATATGTACTATATTTCGCTCTACTTCCATTTTCTCCCCCCACACCATTTTTTCTTGCCTAAAGTGCCTTAACTATACAGAGAGCTATGTTGCTCTCTGATTTCTGGTTGGGTTGGCCAGTAGGTGTTTGAATAAAGGACTAGAGAAAGTAAGAAAATAAAGTCCATGAACTTATTTTTCTCAGCATCATCTCCCCAGGGTTACTCCAGATTAACTTTGTTCTTTTTGAAAGACACTATTCCATTTGAGGTGCCCCATTATATAACTCTTGACTATTGGATTCTGGAAATCATTCTTTACCTTCACACCCAAAGTTGTTCTTAGCTCCAGGGAACTGTTCTATACCCTATGGTTTCTCTGAACACAGCCCACAACCTTGTAAACAGTTCATTTATTAAGTCCTCCTCAAATTACCCTAATGTGGGGCTGCCATCTGTTTCCTGCAAGCATGCTGACTGATAGACCATGTGTCCCAATTTTTATCTCAAAAATATAGGCATAATATATACATAGAATTCACTAGAAGCACTGTTAGAAAGATGATGAGAGTAAAGGTAACACATTTAGAAATTCCTGGTGCATATAGAATCTCATAAGAATACCTGAACCATATGTTTGGCCTTTTGTAGGGGGCAGAGTTCTAAATTAAATTATATATCTTCTAAAAAATCTACTTTATAAAACTTTTATTTAAAAGTGGATCTCACTACTTGGGGGAATACACATACCAAAACTCCAAATCTAGTATTTATCAATTCAATCAGTATGTTTGCTTAGGATGTTGACTGTGAGATGTTTCTCTTTTAGTATCACAATTCTTTTGGGGGTCAGGCACATCCAGTAGTATTCAGGGGTCACTTCTGGCAGGGCTTGAGATCCATATAGTGTGCCAAGGCTTGAACCTAAGCCAGATACATGTAAGACCAATGTCCTAACTGCTGTTCTATATCTCCAAATCTCTAATCTACAATGATTGAATAATGAAACAAACCAAAATTACCATCTTCTAACTCTTTAGTAGCAACCAAACTATTAGTGACCATAGATACTAAGAGCTACATATCTAATGTGAAGAACAAGTAAATGCACTGGATTGGGAAGTGGGGAAAAAATGGAAAAGGGAGAGAGAAGGGCAGAAGCATGTACCTCACTTCCCAAATTCCCAAGGTTAAAACCTGGAACTTATGAATGTTACCTATGTGACAACAAGATTTTATAGTTATGATTAAGTGACTTGTTAATTTATTATCTAGGATAATTTTCCTAAATTATCTGAATATGTTCCCAAGTCAAAAACGTTCTTAAAATTAGAAGAAGGAGGCAAGAGATTTCATTTTGAGCAGAGTCACATGGCACTAATATGCATTATTTACATTTTATAAGACATTACTGTTAAACTCCTCCTCCCAAAATTTTCTGTTTTTGAATAGGCCTTACCACGCTCTGACCAAGCTGCTCCCGAAAGAAATAATCCATATTTCTCTTTTGCAGGTTGTCAAGGTAATGTTGGAAGCGGGTGTATGTATACGGGTAGCAGTATGCAAATTGGTAAATATCTTCTTCTCGGTCAAAACAAAATGCAAAGGACATCACATAATTTTTTCTATGATCTGGGCAGCGGTAGTAGTAAACATTTTTAGGGGGAAGTCTTTGCCTGAAAGATATAACAAAGAAATTTGGGCATATCAGACAATCACTCCAACCTCAAGAAAAAAAATAACATCAAGACCAAGATAGTTGCAAAAGACAATGCCACATTCCATTTATGGTAAAAATAAAATAAAATAAAAAGATCAGAATACAATAATACTCTTCAAATTCCAGTTTTTTCCTTTATTAACTGTTGGGACAACCCAAAGTTCAAAAGAAGTGAACTTGTTTTATTCTTCAATTTATGTTTATGTTGAGAATTATGCAATTAGGAATTATGCTATTGATGGATAGTTGCCAAATGAATGGGGAATGACTGTCCTCATGAAGAGTATGTTTTAGTGGGGAAAATCAATCAGATATTTTTTGAAATATAGTATAGTTAGACTCTAATAGTGTCTGGAGGGGAAACAGTGTGATGCTTACTTTTATTGAGGAAGTTAATTTTTTATATTTCAAGATGAATTCAAACCTTTTAAATTAAGCTAGTGTTCACTGTGAATATTCAAGGGTGAGGAAAGAAGATTCAACATTTCTTCAAATTATTGCTATTATGCTTTTCTACAGAGAATTCTTGAGACTAATTTTCCACAGAAGCTCTTTGGGAAATATAGCTTTGAAATATGTTGTGTGGTATATTTTGTTAAGCCATGATGTTCATTTTCCAATAAGAAATGCAAAACACACAAATAAGAAAAGGCAAAAAGTTCTAGTCATGGGATCCAAGACTTCTTATCTTCACTCATTTCATAGGATCATCACTTAGTTCTCTCTTGTTGTATATTTGAAATTGAAACCCAATTTAAATTCCCAGCATCATACTCTTCATACTCTTTATTTTGTAGAGAATGTCTTTAAGTTATGCTTCTTCAAATTATATTATTTTCACAAAAATCATTTCATATTGTGCCTTTTTGGTGACTGTTCATTGAAAATTCCACGGTCAATTAGATCCCATATTTTATATAAACTCTTTTTTTATTTATTGCCCACGTTCAAGTCTTATCTATTAAGATCAGTTTGGAAACTTCATAATAGTATGCTTCTGATGTGTTCTAATAATAGTGAATAGATGATGTGAGGCTCATTTGTAGTGGCATGGCATTCAATGGAAAAATCAATGAGGTTTTGGAGTAAAGCATGAAGAGCAGATACAGAAGATGAAATCAAATAAAATAAGAATAAGAATGCAGGATCCAGGAAGAGCAGCATGGAGGACATTGTTAGGAGTACTATGTACATGGTGGTGTTTGTTGAAATTTTTTTTCATCTACTGTGGTATGTTTTTGAGGCTGCCTAAGTGGCCAAAAGGTAAAGCAAGTCTTTGTGCATCCTGTGGAAGAATAGATAAGATGACACATTATTAACAATAGTGACATATATTACCCTGAAAGATGAAATCATCCTAAATATCTAGTGAAATGCAGGAATGAAGTAAACAAAAGGTAATGAAAAAAAGGAAGAGACAGATAATTGAATAAGAAAAAAGAGAAAGGAAGAAAGTTAAGACAGAACATATCTAGTATGAGTTCAGTTACACTGGTGATTATTCATTGCCTGATATAATTCTCATGATTAGTCTATCAAATATGTATCACTATCCTATTTTACAAATGTGGTAGAGAGATTAACCAAAGTTAAGGAGCTTATGCAAGATCACAGACTAGTCAATGAGAACTTGGATTAAGATTTTTTCTGATCGATGCACCTTCAAAGCCCCTCTTGAAAAAATATAGGATTTTAGCATTGCACATTTGAATGTGTGTAAATATCATAAGATATGAGAGAATAGGTAAGATTTTGAAGTGGCAGAATTGAGCTGCCATAAGACCCAATAATTTCACTTTTTGATATCTATTCAATACCAAGACAGAAAACATTCATATAAAAGGACATGTACACATTGCTATTCACCACAACACTCAGTACAATAGCTAAGAGCTGGAATCAAGTTGTCCAGCAGATTAGTGGATCAAAAAGATGTGGTACATATATACAATAGAATACTACACAGCTGTAAGTAATGATGAAATCATGTAATTTTGTGCAACATGGATGGAACTGGAAGATATTATGTTAAATGAATTAAGTTAGAAGGATAAATACATGAAGATATCACTTATATGTGATATTTAGAATAACTACATGAAGAAATGCAATGGTTTAAATGGGAGTTGTCTAGCACATTCTTGGCCCCAGAGTATAGTGAAGAATAGGAAAGAAACTGAGCAGAAGAGGAGAAAGACAGAATTAAAATAATCAGGAATCCCAAGGACTCTAATGTTTTGGTGATGTTAAGAAAGGACAGAATTAAATATTCAAGCCAGCATCAACAATAAAATCATGAGACCCAAACTTTAACAAACTTAAATATTTGCCTGTTGTTATGGTATCCTGGGGGAGGGAATGGACTCTGGGAATATTGGTGGAGGGAGCTCAGAGATACTAGTCACAGAGCACAAAGAAGAAGTATCATGGATAGAGAAAACAAGACGATTTAACTATCTTAAAAATGTAGCATTAGTAATAGGCCATATAATATCATATGGCTAAGAACTTAAAAGTACTGAATAGGACAGAATGATAGGGATTTTTAAGTATAAGCAACAAAGAAATGAAACTTTTACATGAAGGTCAGTGGTAATATTTAGCCAGAGAGAGATAGAGCTTATGATATTTTCCTTGTCAAAATCTGGTCCTGATACAATCCCAGGTATTGATATGGTATTACTAAGCAACTATATAAATTTTCCTATAGCACATAATCAGATGCCCTAAGCACAGTTGGTTCCCCCTACACACTGCTATAAAAATACAACTGTAATATCAACGGATTTCTAGGAATAGGTATATGCCCATCAAAGAACATTTATTTGCCTCTTATCCCAAAGCTACTTGGAAATAAACAAGCAAGTGACAAATCTTATGACATATAGAACTAAAACTATTACTATAGGCACTCTACCCATCTAACAAAATTGTGTTCTACAACTTTTTGTGGCCTACTTTAGTGTTGTAACTGAAGATCTATGCATGTGCCATTAGTAGAATAAAATTCTAGATATATATATTCAGGGAGAAAACCAGTTTAGTGAAATTAATTTTGAGGTCTGAAATCTGTCAACTCTGATTGTTCCTTCAGGCTCTGAAAGGTCTGAATCTGAATCTCCTAGAAGACCAGGTAAGTATGTCTTCATATACAGATGATTCTTTTTTGGGGGTCTCATCCGGCAGCACTCAGGGGTTACTCCTGGATCTACACTCAGAAATCACTCCTGGCAGGCTCGGGGAACCATGGGATGCTGGGATTCAAACCACTATCCTTCTGCATGCACACAGATATTCTTAAAGTTGTCAATGTTCTTATTTTCATTTATTAGTATATACTGACCTCCATCCTTTAAAATCCTCAGTTTTCTTCTATTCTATCCAAGTGTAGCAGCTGAGTTCGAGAGCTTGACATTACCACATTTGATTATGTGCTATCAAAAGATTTCATCTAATACCTTTACCTGTTCCAGCTTCTCTCATGAAAAGGTCAAATGCCTAATCTGATTTATAGACATAGTGAAGTTAATGGCTCCTGGGATGATAATTCAAGGCAATAGAAATGGCTGATCAGGGTTTATTATTTTCCAGAATCTTCTAAAGATACAAACAAAAATCTATTTTTGTTTTGCTTCTAAAAAATCTATTGAAGAAGGGTTTAAATCAAATTTATGATTGCTTTCAAGTAAAACAAAGAATAGAAAAAGGGGGTGGAGAGTTTGGAGAACTTTGTCTCCTGTTTGGAATGTGTTTCTGCTTTTCCTCTTTATTTAACCCCTTTTATTTTCACTGTATCAGCATCACAATAAATATACAAACATACTATTGCATAATCATTAAAAGAAACCTAAGATCTAAGATGATTCACATCATCTTTATATATATGAGAAAATGTTAGTAATAAGCAGAGCTTATATTAGCACAGAATAGTGTGTCTCCAAATTCTGTGTTCACAGTCTTTGAGCTATCTTGTCTCCCTTCTTTCTCTCTGGTTGCCTGATAGTCTTCTGCTTAGAGAAAAATCTGGTTTGATTGTACTTGTGAGTACTCTCTTGCTAAACACTCTTGAAACATTTATTCTCACATATCCATTTACCCTGGAAGTTTTCAAAAATTTTCCCTGGGATGCCAACATTTTCTGATATTTCTATCCCACTGATTTCTGTTTCTTTTTTACTGAACTATTAACAACTCACTAACACAATATACATACATATTTTCTCTCTCTTCCTCTTTGTCTGCCTTCTTGCTTAACATCTTCTCATTTATTGAACTCCTATTTATAGATGTGGCTTATGGTAGACAGTCAATAATGTCTTAAATATTAAAAAAGAAACAATTATCAGTAAAAAGAGCACATAAATAAGTGCCTACCTCCAACTGCTAAATATTTTATTCTTATTTTTCTCTACTTTGATGTATGATGATAAAAAGTTTTATTACCTTGTCTGTCACTTGAAAATGAGCAGCAGAAGTAAATGGAGATTTCTTCAAAGAGAAAATAGGCTTCTTGAAGATTGAAATAGTGTAAATCTTTTCCTTCTCTTTAATATCTCTTTATTATTAGATATGTTGCAGAACAAAATTTAACAATAACAGAGCCAGAGCAATAGTATTGGTAGAAAGTAGTTTGCCTTGCACCCAGTTTGAAATTGAAACCCAATTTAAATTCCCAGCACCACGTAATGTCTGCTGAGCACTTCAGGAATTATTCTTGAGTTTAGAGTTAAGAGTAAGCCCTGAGCACAGCTGTGTGTGGCCCCCATACAAAAAATTAATAATAACAATACTAATTTATTAAAAGGCCAATGATAGATAAGTCCTGAGAGATGGCTCAACCAGCTAAGTACATGTTTTGCATGGCTCAGTCCTAAATGTAATCCATGGAATATCTTTCAACCATTTCCAGGGGTATCTCTATGTGCAAAGAGCTAAGAATAGCCCTGTAGCATCACCAGCTATGGACAAAATACCAAAAATGAAAAAAAAAAAAAGCAAAATGATAAGATTTATCTTGAAGATAAATGACAGGAATTATAAAGGGTTATATCTAAGCTCAGGAACTTTTTACTATTCAGTTGAAAGGAATGTTAAAAGATCTATATTTCAAGGAAGTTTAAGGGATCTTTTAAGTTCCTATACCTGATGTTAGGTTACAGAAGGTAGCCTTCTTATGCTATTTAGTACAGAACACCTGATATATCAATGACTGTTATATAACATGAGTGATGTTAATAATAATAACTATTATACCAATTATTAATACATATATATTGTAACCCTGCACAAGGCCATTTTAAGTACTTATAATACACTAACTCCTTTAATCTTCAAAACAATATACTGAAGCCAGTTAAGGGCAAGATGACAGTGATGGGCCAAAATGTTTTTTTTAATTTAAGTTCCATTTAAAATTAAAATTTAATTTAATTAGTTTTTATAAAGTAGTGGTTCTTCAGAGACATAGGTAGTCATTGAGTCCTTAAAAGCCACTAAAAGAAATCATGCATCATCTGATTTTACAGAGCTGCAGAATGATCCCAAAAGCTGGATATGTTCTTCTAGATTGAAGAAGATAATACCCAAAACTTGGTTATATGTTTTGGCCTTGAATAGGAGTTCAAAGAATGTTTGTGACACAAATTAGTAAATTTGTGGCTTCATGAATGAATCTGTCTTTGCCATTTGTTATCTACCCTATTTATTATCTTCTCTGTCTCTCTGCAATCTATGACTATCAGTCATACTCCTTAATGCATTATATTAGATGATATCATATCACCCAAAAATGTCTAGATATAAAGGATTCTGGAATAGAAGTCAAAAGTTAACTTTTATAAACACTGACAATATAAATTCCCTAAAACAATATCCCCCAAATTTCCTCACAAACTCTTAAAAGAAGACACCTTAATTTCTTTTCAATAAAGCATAAAAAAAAAATAGGAGATAGAGGCATTCTAACCTCAAGGTCTTCTTTGACAGAAGGCATAACTTTTTGCTTCAAATTAGCAGAAAGAGAAATAATATTTTCAGCTTTTCTAAAAGAAAAGGAGAAAAAAACAAATCTACTCAGATATTTCAGAAGAGAATAACATAGTTTGAATATCCCCTGAATACAAAATATATGTTGTTTTATATATACTATTCTTTGAATGATTAACATGTATTTGACAACTAAAATTCATTCACTCACAAATGCACTTACAGAAATAGTCTCTTGGTTCCCTTATGGTATCAACCCAGGGGCAAAAAGTCAAAATAGCATCTAGTTTTCTAGATTTATTATTAAGTTGAGCTAAGATTCCTTCCCTGTTCCCTTCATGAAAGCAGGTGAATCTCTAATTTGACAACCAAGAAAACACATCAGCTGTATAGTTTTATGTTTAGCTGAAGCAATTCAGACTATCAACTGGTTTGAACCACTTGGTCTCTTTTCTTCTCCGGTATCTGGCATAGTCAGATGCCAGGTATAGATGCATGCCTACATTATACATCCACCCTCCCTAGGAAAACAGGACCTGCTCTTAATTCCAATCCTATCTTCTTTCAAAATAATTACAATACTGCTTCTGTCACCAGCACATCTATTCTTATCTTTCTTTGTACTTTGTCACAACTAATCTCTTAGTGAGTCACAGGGAGGGGGAGAGGAAGGGAGAAATTCTCAGAATCAGACAATACATTTTTACACCCTATGTAATCAGATTATCATCTTATCAGGGACTGATGGGTACTAGTAAGTGGGAGGAGAGAGAGAGACAGTGCTACATATTGTCAGCTGAGTTTTTGATAACAAAAAGACACTGCTGCATTCTTGAATTAACCTTTTTGTCCTACACACTCTATTGTTTATTTTTCAGGGTTTATTTTCTATGTAGGATTTTTTATCTGTGCCTTCTAGAGGACACCCACACACTGTGGTAGCAGCTGCTTCTATTAATTCCAAGCCATTAAAAAAATTAAAATAAAACCCAATTACTTTGACTGGTTTAGAGCCAGAAAATAGCTGAGTCTGATTATTCCCCATGGTCATGGACAGCAGCAATATTCCTACTTCTGCGTGACTGCTGAGAGAATACTAATGCAACTAAAAACTCCAGAGACAGGCTAGCCATGCAAAGAAAGACTAAATCATGTGCTCAATGTACTCTACCTAATCTAATCCAGATTCCTGAAGAACAGCAGTAAGAGGATAAGGGACAAGGGATTAGGAGTGGGTTCTAGTCAAAGTTTTAGTTATTGTGCATGGCTTTTAGCCCTTTTTATGCCTCTGTGTAAAATTTCTTTACTGAAATAGATACTTTTGCCCCTTAGGATTGTTAGAACTCTTAGGTGAAAATGACTGGATTATCAAAATTACATTTGCTGGGACAGAGTTATGGTGTGTGAGGCATAGCAGAATGCAGAGTGCTTTGGGATAAAGTGGAGGCTATAAATGCAATAGTTCAGACTTGCACAGAAGTTTTATGTCCATGTTGTAATACCATGGGTAGAATAATGAATTTTCTATTAAGTCACTAAATTGAAATATCAATATCCTTGTAGTCACCTTGCTTAGAGTCTAGTGCACAGAAATAACTAAGTGTATCTTAAATATCTGAAAAAATGTAGAAATGGGTGTTAAGTGAATGAATATATCTGTGCTTAATTACTATTTGGGGTGAAAAAGTAATTTATAGTAGAAAAATGTGTGGGTTTAGGTTTTAACCTGCTTATCAGTTATGTAACCTTGGGCTTGTGTCTCCATATCTATAAAAGTTATTCCAAAGAGCACATAAATATTATTTGGACTTGAATTTAGATTAGTATCGGCCCTGGAATATTAGACATACTAAGTATAATTTTTACCAGGTCCTACAATGAATAGCTGACATCACCCTCTATCATGGTTTAGAACAATTTCCCAGTGTTTTACAAACTACGATTAGAGAACAAAATGGAAAGAGAATGTTCTTTGCTTCTGTTGTCATTGGGTATTCATTATCTTGCCAATATATTTTTATATCCTTCATATGAAAAATCATTTTGTATGAGTTTCTCTCTCTCTAACTTTACTCAGTATGTATGATACTTTCCAAGTCCCACCATATAGCAGCAGATTAAATAACTTTATTTTTTCTTATGGTTGAGTAATATTACATTGTGTAGACTTTCAGGTAATGTGGACATTCCTAAAAAAACTTAGAAATTCAGCTTCCATTTGACCTAGCAACTCCACTTCTTGGAATAAACTCCTAAGGCCCCCAAAACAATATAAAGAAAAAAATATCTTTACACCAATGTTTCTTGCAGCACTACCCATAATAGCCCAAATCTGGAAACAACCCAAGTGTCCAAGAATATATGTCTGAATAAAGAAACTACAGGAGGGTGTTGGTGGAACCATATGATTGGCTGGAACCATAGCACAGCAGGTAAGCCATTTTCCTTGCATTTGGTCCTCCAGTTTTGATCCCCAGCATCCCATATGATTTCCAAGCCTGCCAGAAGTAATTTCTGAGAGTAAGAGCCAGGAGTAGCTCTGGGCTCAGTCCATGTGCTCCCCTCAAAAGAAAATATGGTACATATACACAATGAGTTACTCTATTATTCAATAGGAAGCAAGTCTTTTGAGGAGGAAAATCCTATCAGCCAAAGTATTGTAAACTACATTCAAATATTTGTATTAAAACAAAAAAAAAACAGCAAAAAAAATGCCTCTTGTAGAAGCAGTCTGGTGGGAGACAACTAGCAGGAGTAGGGGGTACTTGCGAAGAGAAGTGACACTGCTAAAAGGATTAGTTGTTGAAACCTTGTATGTCTGAAGCCAAATCATGAATTACTGTAATTCTACTGTGATTATATAAAAATAAAAATAAATGGAGAGAGCAGCCGTTATAATACAGCAGTGTCAACCAGTGGTCATAAGGGCTCTTGTGGACTCTTAGATTACTAAGAGGACCAATTTTAAAGGCTACATAAATAGTGTGGGTCCTGGTAGACTAGGGAATTAATGGAAAAGACAGGAAGCTACAGAACAAAAACAAAGTTGAATAGGAGTCACTGTTGAAAAAATGTTGAGTAATATTGGTGTAAGGGACAAAGTAAAAAGTGACAGGGATGGGGAGCCATTAAAATACATGGTTATTAAGGAAAACTATTAATAACATGGTTTTTCTTCTTAAACCTTCTTGGATCCAGAGTAACATGTGCCACCTTTTTCAGGAGTTACTTTGAAAAGGCAGTTATCTTTCTCAGATATCAAATAGTGGTGAAAAAATGAATTAAGGACTCTTGTCCCATTTGGTAATTAGCTACTAGTCAGTATTTTCCTGATATACATATCAACCTGAAAGGTGCATGGGATCTCTTGGTCATAGTTTGGTAGGTAGGCTAGAAAATACGAGAATTTTAGAAAATGTGAAAACTGACATGGGAGACAGATCAAAAATTATTTTTCTTTGGTTAGATTAAATAAATGTGTGAACTGAGGTAACACTAGTTTATAAGAGGTCCATGTTTATAAATGTTAGAGGTAAAGTGTTGTCAGATTACATCTGCCACCAAAGTGTCAACATCCTTTCTTGTGATAAAATTTTTGATCAGCAATTATTTAAAAAAAAACATACAAAGTTAAGGTTTAAAGGTTAAGCACTAATTTTCCTTTTGAAAATGGAATTGTGACAATTAAGAGAATGTCAGTATTTATGATTCATTGTAGATGTTGGATGTACTGATAACACGACCGTATCAAAGCTAGGAAACAAAATCTGCTGAAGACACTTCAGCATCTGCTTGATTTAAAGAAAGCATTTGTTCAAAGACTGTAATTTTTTTATACAAAAAAGCAAAAACCTAGAAGAAAAATGATTGAAGTTGTTTTTAAAATTATTCATGTAATTTGAATAAAGCCACATTTTAGACTGATGTGTAGTATCATTTTAAAATACATGCATGCTCCTCTAAAACAATGAATATTCAATTACAATTTTTAATATATAAAATGATTGTTATTAGTGTCTGTTCTCGATTAGCAGAAAAACAGCAATTTTATATCAATACCATCAGATGATTCAAACAGAAAATAATTTAAATTAATTCAAAAGTAATTCAATTATTTTCATTTAAATAATGGAATCAAGAAAAGCTTTTGAAAACCACTCCCCTGATGGTAATATACAGCTTCAATGGTAAAGACATTGCTAATTCATCTTGTAAGTTCAATATTAAAAATAAAATTATTGTTATGATAACTTGGATAAAAATTTTGAAAAAGGCAAAATATTGGTTAAGTCAATAAACATATGGGAGAGAAATTCATTTTGAATTGGTTGTGGTATCAGTATATAGAATATAAATACATCCAAATAAACTTGTATTTTATCCCTCATAAATAAAAGCTATCTTTCTCGAAATTTTTACTAAGTGACCCATACAATTTTTAATGATGCCAGACATTTTTTAAAACAGTTTCAGGAAAGAAGTTCGTGATTTTTTTTAATGTCTGCCATCAACAGTACATTCTGAGACTTTAATAAGATGCTTTGTTAATCAATGCTGATTTTGTCTCATCTTATTTTCATTAACGAGTCCATTAAATTTTGTTAATAAAATACTTATTAACAAATGTTGGTTGTGTTTTCTTTGAATCAACTGGAAATATTTAATCAAATATTAAGCAAGTAAAACTCTAAGCTATTTAATATTTTAAAGCTATTTACCAAGTTGCCATGATTGAAAATAAAGCTTGCAAACAAGAGTACATAACATTTATGTGAATAAGAGCAGGAGAAGAATTGTTCAAAGTAAATGAAAAAAAAAAAAAAACCAAAACCACAACTGCAATGTAAGATTCATTTTCAGAGCCAGTCATTGTGCTATGGAATATTTTAGAAGAATTATTTTTTAATAAAGCTCCTATTAATACATTCAAAATGAAATGAAATGGAAAAAGTCTACAATTTGTAAAATATGTCTTTAATAAAAACCCCAAAGTAGCAATAGACATTTTTAAAAATATAGTTTTCTTATAAAAAGTTTCCCAGAGTCCAGGGGACAGTGGGTGGGACAACAGTGTCCACCTAATTTGTAACCATGAGACTGTGGACTTTGAATCCTTGGTACTGCTGCACTGGTACTGTACTTGGTATGGTGCATGATCCTGACAGTTTTCTAGCTTGTACCTCGCAACTCCTGCTATCTGGAATCCCTCCTGCCACAGGTGATTTCTGACTGTGCCATGGTTAGAGTTGTGTGAGCATTGCAACTATGGGTTACCAGCCCTAGTGATCACCACAATTAAAAGGATGTGTGAGCACTACAGCTAAAATGTGCAACCATTGTGAGCACATATGCGCTTAACACGACAATCAAATGAGTGTGATCACTAGCGAACATGTGTACAAGCACTTCGACCAAAGGATATGACCCTTGGCCAACACCAAAGTCTGGTGTGCTAAAACAGTATCACGCACAGAAAGTACCACAACTAGGCCTTAAGAGCACCAATTTCAGGCAAGTTTATAATCTTAGTCATCAAAATAAAAAATAAATCAAGGGAATCCAGAAAAAATAATTAAAATGTACCCAACAAGACTTTTTAAAAGGGAAAAGCAAGAGAAAAAGATAGCAACTATGAAAATATTTGGAACCAATTGGTTATGTATACTATCATTGACAATATCTTCTATTTAGAACAATTTTACTCTGTTTTACAGGTGCCTCAATATTACAAAGATGTTGCCTTTTATTCCAAACTATTAAAGTCTACATAAAATAATTAGTTGAATGTATCAACAATTTGAAACTTATCTTCAATAAAATGTAATTCTGAGGTAAATAGAAGTAATCAAATTAAAAAAACTAAGAGTAATAAATCATAATAGGAAAACTATGCTTTACAAAAAATACCAATAATATAGGTATAATTATCACTAAAATTTATTATGTTTATATATATTCTACAAGTTACATAGATTTTAGAATATAAATAACTTATTTTTCTATTATTACATGTGAATTATATTAATTGTATGTTGAATTAAATTATATTCAGAAAACAATTTATTTGTACATACAATGTAATAAAACAATTGATTATTTTAGCTGGAGGAAAAGTACAGTGGGCAGGGTTCTTGCCATGCATGTAGCTTGGTACTTCATACCCTCAAGCACCATAATTTCTGAATATAGAGCCAGTCGTAAACCTGAGCTGTCAGATGTGTCCCAAATAGAAAACCAAAAGGATGGCCAATAAAGTATTTAAAAAGACAAAAAACAATTTTAGTTAGCTGGGTTAACAACATACACTTTTAGTTTGAATAATAAAATATTTAATCATTCTAAAAGTATACAAATCTGATTGCTTCAATAGGGTGGTACCTCAAAGTTACTTCAGACTTAAATTACTCCTCCTCTTACACAAGCTGGACTTCTGAAGGTGCCCCAATTCAATATATAGTTTCATAATTTTTATCCAGATAACTGGACATACCAGAAACCTCAGAGTTAACCTTAATATTAACCTCTCTTTCACTCTTCTTATGTTTTTTCATTAACTATTGCCTGAATTCTTCCTATGTTGCACACCTCCAAATTTTGGCCTGTAAACAGAAAAAATATCAATTCCTTGAAAGTTGCTTGCTATGTTGGTCACCGGAATTGCACACATGAGCACTGAGGATCAGAAAGGGCAGTTCTAGGGGCCTGAGCGGTTGTGCTAGAGGTAAGCGTCTGCCTTGCAAATGCTAGCTTAGTATGGACCAGGGTTTGATCCCTCTGAGTCCCATATGGTCTACCCAAGCCAGGAGCGATTTCTGTGCACATTGGCAGGAGTAACCCCTGAGCGTCAATGGGTGTGACCCAAAAAACAAACAACAACAACAACAATAACAAAAAAAAGGGCAGTTCTCCAGTCATAGGGACCACTCTCAGCATGTAGGGTGGCATTACAAATTGAACTCAAGACCACACCTGCAAAGTAGGAACTCTATCATGGAACCACATCCGTGGAATCCTGATATATTTTTTGATGACACCCAGTTATGCCCAAGAATTATTCCTAGCTCTGTGCTTAGGGATCGCTCCTCTGGTGCCTTGTATTGAACAGGTATTAGCCACAATATAAAGCAAATATCCTACCTCTTTACTATCTAGGCCTCAATTTATACTATTAAAATGTTTTTATTTAATTCAAGAATAATTCTTTATGAATGCATTGACAGTTAAGTTTTAAACACATTCTAGTACCAATTCTACCACTCTTGTCAACCTCCTTCCAACATTACTCCAAATTTCCTCCACTGCCCCACACCACCCTCCCCTACCCACCCTGGTTTGTTATCTTGACAGACATTTTAATGTTAATTTTAATATTTGGTGTTTGTAGTTTTGGATTTCGTGCTTAGAGTTTTGTTGACTTTGCAGCTTTGATATATTGCTTACCACTCCCCATAATACACCCAGACCCCTAGCCCTGATCTCCTGCTTTCTTTTTACGTTCTTTACTTAGTGGTTTTCCCCCCATTATCCTCCCTATTCTCTAGAGTCAAGGATAATCTGAGCACCTCCTTTTGGAACATTGTATTACCTCACCCAGATTCACCACCGTTATTCATAGCAGAATTCAGTAAAATAGCTAAGATAGAGAATCAATATAGATGTTTAATAACAGGTGAGTATATTTTGAAAATGTAGTATATATACACAATGGAATATAATGCAACTGCAACTATAAAATCATATGTTGAATGAAGTAAGAAGGACTAACAGAGAATGATATTACTTATTTATAGCATTGTGATTTATACTTTGAAAGGAGCTCTCCACTTAAAGCAGCCTCTTACACAGAGTGGTTATTGACTAAACCCACTCACTGTTCAGTACTACAGAACCAAGGTTGGAGAGACTTAGAAGTAGGGAAACAGGAATAACTGGCTTATCATTTCCTCACCTCTACCTTATGCTACACATTCAAATTCTAGTACAGGGAGTTCAACAAGTTAATTAAACTGAGAACCTGGTAGAAAGTATAAGGAGTGGGGGCCAGAGTGATAGCCAAGCGGTAGGGCATTTGCCTTGCACGTGGCCTACTTGCGACAGACCCAGGCTCAATCCCTGGCATCCCATATGCTCCCCAGAGCCTGCCAGGAGCAATTTCTAAGTGCAGATCCAGGAGTAACCCCTGATTGCCACTGGTGTGGTGCAAACAATAAAAAATAAAAATAAATAAAAGAAAGTCTAAGGAGTGGACCATAAACGTATTCAAGTAACCTGGTTTCCAAGGTAGTCAAAAAATGGCTTAAATTCCAAGTTGCCATATTCAGAGAACTTAGCTAAAAATTAAAAGTGAAAAATGATCTGTTATAAAACTAGGTTTCTAAGCTCAAGAGACTACGAAGTGAGAGCCAAATATTTTGGAACTAAGACTGAGTCAGCAGCTAAGTAAGTAGATTGCCAAGGAGGGAAATGAGGAGGACAGAGTACATGGATTGCAAGTGACATTCAGTTCTCTAGGGCAGAAAGTATAATCCACATATTGAGTGGATAAAGCTGTGATCAGAATTAATGATACAGAGAGTAGTATAATTCAGCAGGGATAATTATATGACAGTTTCCAGATCAATTCATATGGAAATTATTGTTTCTTGCTATGATGAAGGGAATCAGAAGTGAGCTCTATTCTGTTAGGAATAAAAATCTGACATGAATGCAAGGGAGAAGAATGGTGATTTTTTTGAGGGAATGTCAGTCTCCAGACAGTGACTCCACATAAAAATTGAAAATATCTTGATGAACTTTGGATGCATAAGAAGTGGTAAGCTATGAGGTAAGAGATGTGAGCTCCTGTGACAAAGAACAGATGGAACAACAAAAACTGAGAAATGGCACAGTCTTAGGAAGGGAAGATAGAGTAAAGGGCTGTTTTCCCTATAATGGTGTCAAAATTATTATAATAGTCAATACCTCAGCTTGATGGATTCATCAACAAATAAAAGGTTACCAGGTCTGTACAAGGAGGTTGGGAATGAATGCTGACATGGAAATAAGAGGTAAAGACAAAGGAAAGAGTCATCATCCAAGTTGAGAGGCTGAATTAAGTAGGTCAAAAGTTATGCATAATTATGAGACAAATTCATGGAATTGGAGGAACTTGACTTGGTGTGGACTACATGTTCCTGTTCCTTGAGCTCTCAAACTATAGAAACCTAATAGCAAGGGATTACACTCTGTGCTGCTAGGTCTAGAATTATTTACTTTTTCTTTTTTTTTAAATAATATTTTCTATTTAAACACCTTGGTTACAAACATGATTGTGGTTGTGTTCCAGTGATATAAGAGGATGCCCCCCATCACCAGTGAAACATTCCCATCACTAACGTCCCAAATATCCCTCCTCTCCACCCCGCCCCCACCTGTACTCTACACAGGCGAAATTTCCCTCATACATTCTCCTTGTTAGGATAATTCGCAATGTAGTTATTTCTCTAACTAAACTCATCACTCTTTGTGGTGAGGTTCATGAAGTGGGCTGTAACTTCCAACCCTCCTCTTTTTGTCTCTGAAAATTATTGCAAGAATGTCTTTCATTTTTCTTAAAACCCATAGATGAGTGAGACCATTCTGCATCTCTCTCTTTCTCTGACTTATTTCACTCAGCATAATACATTCCATGTACATCCATGTATAGGAAAATTTCATGACTTCATCTCTCCTAACAGCTGCATAATATTCCATTGTGTATATATACCACAGTTTCTTTAGCCATTCATCTGCTGAAGGGCATCTTGGTTGTTTCCAGCGTCTTGCTATGGTGAATAGTGCTGCAATAAATATAGGTGTAAGGAAGGGGCTTTTGTATTGTATTTTTGTGTTCCTAGGGTATATTCCTAGGAGTGGTATAGCTGGGTCATATGGGAGCTCGGTTTCCAGTTTTTGGAGGAATCTCCATATCGCTTTCCAGAAAGGTTGAACTAGATGGCATTCCCACCAGCAGTGGATAAGAGTTTCTTTCTCTCCGCATCCCCGCCAACACTGCTTGTTCTCATTCTTAGTGATGTGTGCCAATCTCTGTGGTGTGAGGTGGTACCTCATAGTTGTTTTGATTTGCATCTCCCTGATGATTAGTGATGTAGAGCATTTTTTCATGTGCCTTTAGGCCATTTGTATTTCTTCTTTGTCCAAGTGTCTGTCCATTTCTTCTCCCCTTTTTTTTGATGGGATTAGATGGTTTTTTTCTTTGATAAAGGAGCAAGAAATCCTAAATGGAGCAAAGAAAGCCCCTTAAACAAGTGGTATTGGCACAACTGGCTAGCCACTTGCAAAAAAGCGAACTTAGACCCCCAGCTAACATCATGTACGAAGGTAAAATCCAAATGGATTAAAGACCATGATATCAGACTGGATACCATAAGGTATATAGAACAACACGTAGGTAAAACACTCCATGACACTGAGATTAAAGGCATCTTCAAGGAGGAAACTGCATTCTCCAAACAAGTGAAAGCAGAGATCAACAAATGGGAATATATTAAGCTGAGATGCTTCTGCACCTCTAAGGAAATAGTGCCCAGGATACAAGAGCCACCCACTGAGTGGGAGAAACCACTCACCCAAAACCCATCAGATAAGAGGCTAATCTCCAGAATTATTTACTTTTTAATTACCTCTGATAAATCCTTCCTCCACACATACTCAGTTCCTGATTTGCACCATTATCCACTTTATTAAATGTATTAAATTTTATTATAGCATAGCACTATTCTTCCATGTTCCATCAGAGTGAGCTCATATATTAATTTTTTATATTATGAAAATAATGGAGGTACAGTGGCTAACTCAAACTTGGTATAGTTGTCAATAAATAAGTAATCTTTATTAAATAAATGAATGGTGAAAAATTGAGGGAGTTATTACCCAAAGATAATCTTGGAAGAAGAGAAGGACTCAGCTTATATAGTGCCATATCATATAAACCATATTATAGGTAAAAACTGGTCCTAAACGAAAAGCTACTAAATAAGTCTACATGTATTCTCAGTGACCCCTTAAACTTAAGGTCCATCAGCTCCTAAAGGAGCACATATATACCTCAAAAAGTTATTCTCTCACCAAGTAACTGGCTGAAATGTTGATTCATATGGATCATTTGTGACATTTTGATCTCCATTACATGAAAGACAGTGTCTGAATCAATTTCTTTCATCTTATTGTAAATGCACAGGTTTCTTTCTATACCACTGATCTTCACAGTTAAAATAATATGAAAGAGCTTTCATACTTCAGTGGACTTATTAATTTTAGACGTTCTGAATTCATGCATTTCACAACCTCCTACTTTCCAGGGTTGTTATGTTAATTAAAATAATAAAATAGGCTCAATAAAGAGCTTCTGGTAATTGAAATGAGTAAATGAACTTTTCAAATCATCTACCAGCTTCCAGAAATTTGGGAATCAGAAGCATAGAAAGTGAGGATCGTTTTTTGCCCCAGTAAGATAATTGTTCTTTGAAAGACATTTTAATATATCTGTGCGATGTATGAACTTTTCATACTGACAAAACCATACACTTTAACTAAAAGGGATTTTAGAAATCAAGAAATGCAATGTCAAACACTTTTTAAAGTTTCTTTGAAAGTGCTTTCTTTAAAATAAAGTTTAACAGTTAAGCAAAATATGTCAAGCAAATGGACAAAAGTCAAATAGCAAGAAACAGGGGCAAAGGGGAATCTAAATATTTCATTTTACATCTGACCAGTAGATGAAAATAGCAGGACCAAATGCACAGGAGCTTAGAGCAAAGTCAAGAACTCTCTTCCAGTTATATATATTTCCTTCATTGATTAAAAATTGTGAATGCTGACACAAATTAAGTGTATAAAATATAATTCTTTTTTGTTTTGTTTTGTTATGGGGCCACAACTGGTGATGCTCAGTGACAGCTCTTGTTTCTGCACTCAGGGATCACCCCTTGTTGTGTTTGAGAGATGCTACTGGATGCTTGGGATTGAATCCAAATTGGCTGAAAACAAGGCAAGTGCTCTACCCACTATTAACATCTGGCCCCTAAAGTTCCTTTTTGTAGGAGATGAGAAATAGAAAAAAGCATACAAATGTGGAATATTTTCATGAAGAAAAAAACACAGCACAAAGTAATAGAATGTAAAATATGAGAGTGTTAATTTTGCTATACAGTGTTGTCAAGGAAGGCTTTATGATGAGGTTACATCACCAAAAGTGAAGTGAAGGAGTTAGATGATGAATTTCTATAAAAAGTGTATGAAGACAGATATATTAATAACTGCCAATAATGTATTTTTGCTGATTTTGCTTCTCCAGAAACAGTGTCTCCAAAAGGTTAGAAACTGTATTGGCCTTTTATGTGACAGAATAATTGGGTATTTATCTTCTAGATAACTAGAATTATGTAATTATTGCAAGAATGTCTTTCATTTTTCTTAAAACCCATAGATGAGTGAGACCATTCTGCGTATTTTTTTCTCTCTCTCTCTCTCTGACTTATTTCACTCAGCATAATAGATTCCGTGTACATCCATGTATAGGAAAATTTCATGACTTCATCTCTCCTGACAGCTGCATAATATTCCATTGTGTATATGTACCACAGTTTCTTTAGCCATTCGTCTGTTGAAGGGCATCTTGGTTGTTTCCAGAGTCTTGCTATGGTAAGTAGTGCTACAATGAATATAGGTGTAAGGAAGGAGTTTTTGTATTGTATTTTTGTGTTCCTAGGGTATATTCCTAGGAGTGGTATAGCTGGATCGTATGGGAGCTCGATTTCCAGTTTTTGGAGGAATCTCCATATCGCTTTCCAGAAAGGTTGAACTAGACGGCATTCCCACCAGCAGTGGATAAGAGTTCCTTTCTCTCCACATCCCCACCAACACTGTTTATTCTCATTCTTTGTGATGTGTGCCATTCTCTGTAGTGTGAGGTGGTATCTCATCGTTGTTTTGATTTGCATCTCCCTGATGATGCTACTGATGGCATCATTTGAAGAATGTGATTTAGAGTTCTGAACCAAGTCTGCTGACAGAGTGCTTCTGAGGTCTTTTGAGAGATGATAAACCTCCTCCCAGACTGCTATGCTCTAGGACACCTTGACCTTTACATGCCTCCATGAACTCCATCAATAAACTTCAGGTTTATTCCTGCTGTAACTTCCCTTTTCTAAGTCTGTAGCAGTGTAGACAAAGTTAGGTCCTAGTTGCCGTCCATTACTAAAATGTACTTTGTCAAGTTATTCTTTTCTTTTTCTGAATGAGACATATTTCCCTGAATGGAGCCTTCTGTCTGGATGACAGAATAAATTCTTTCTACATTGATAAGCACAATGGGAACAGAATGTTTTGTCTAATGCCGTTAACTGTATGCATTAATAAATCCCTAACAAAACAATGAAAAAAAAGAATTATGTAATTAGACAATAATTTTGATAAAGAAATTTGACTTTCATATATTTTATTTGATAACTTATTGACTTCTCTTTAAATTTATATAACGAAAAAACAAGATTAAATTTAAATAAAGTAAGCTTACATTTAATTGATTCTCAAGGATTTATAGAATTGATATTCTAGGATTCCAAAGTCATAAGGTTATTTATTTTTTCAAGAAATTTATTATAATGTTAATATAATTCAAAAGATATTTTCAAAATTGTAACCCAAGGCCAGAATGAAAATCTTTTTATAGAATAGAACAGTCTCATATACTACTGTACAGGGCAGCTTAGATATTCAACTGATTATTGGGTTAAATAAAATAATGGTGTATTTGTGGATTTCTGGTGATCCAACTTATCTTAAATGACTGAAGGATGACATTTAAGAGTGTACAGACTATAATGGAAAACAATTACAGAGCCTAACACTTGACTGATCACTACCCTACAAAGTAATGCATATACTCACAAAGAAAGAGATATAGTGATCAAGGAAAAATTCTTCAAGGGGGGTGACTTTAAATTGCACCTAAAAATGGAACATACTAGTTTTATATTTATTTTAATTATTTATTTTAATCTTTGGAGGAAAGATTTATTAGACAGTTGCAGTAAAAGTGAGAAAACCACAGATGAGAGTATACAAAATATTTCAAGATAACTGGGAATCATTGGTACAGAGTCTCAAAAGGATTTTCAACAAATTTTAAGGAGAGGGCTAGGGTTTGAATGTTAGTTTAAAGTAATATCATAAAAAGCTATATCATAAAAATGTTCTCAACAATTTTCCTAAAATGCATTTGCATTCTTTAATTTGCTTCTCACAACTCTAGAGAAGTGAAGTTACAGGTAATATTACAAAAATTTGTACAGTGAACTTTGCAGAAATCTAAGAGCAATGGGTAGATTTAGTTACTAGGCCACACCGTTGAATAACAGGCCATTTTGAACTGAACTGAGGTAAGTGGAGCCAGGCAAAAGTGCGGCCATTCCATATCACTCTGTGACTATGCAATTTCTCGTCAAAGATCCCCAGCACAACACATTAAAAACAGCACCACACTACAAAGGTCAGTAGACAATACAGAACTCCACCACACCTTGTGACAGAAGATGCTAGTTCTGAAGACCCAATCAACATCAGCCATCTACATAATCTAATTTACATCTACATATATATACATATATATGTATATATAAGATACATCCACATAACATAATCAGGACTTTAAAGAGGAAATCTTAAGGCTGTTCAAATAATGCAAAGAAAACAGAAAATGAAGAGCCCATAAAAATCAAGAGGATATGAGAGAAGAAATGAGAAAACTTCAAACAAATATCAGGGCTGAAAAACATGGTACATGAAATAAAAACCACACTGAGAAGCCTCACCAGCAGAGCTCACTGCTAAGCTGGAAGATGAGCTGCTAAACACCTTCATTCAGCAGAAGAAATTGGAAAAGAATCTTAAAATAAACAAACAGAAGATGGAAATTATCCTCAAAATAAATGGACAAAAATAGACATTTGTGATAAATTTAACAGAAACAACAAAATAATCACTGGGGTTCAAGAGGGCCAGGATGAAAACCACTATGAAGAAGCAATAGTCAAAGACATCATCAATATGTATAGCATGCATCTTCATGGCAAATGTTCTTTCAATAAACATGGACCTTTATGGTAGTGATCTGGGAAAGTAGAGGAACTTCAAGCCTTTCTCCATAAACTGGACAGATGAGATCTTATACTGAGACAGCAGTTTGCCAATGACCCACAACTGCCGCCATGTCTACCCATCAGATAATGCTAGACTCATTTAACTCATCAAAGAAAAGCAAGAATAGCCTCGCGGGGCCGGTGCGGTGGCACTAGAGGTAAGGTGTCTGCCTTGCCAGCGCTAGCCTAGGAACGGACTGCGGTTGGATCCCCCAGCGTCCCATATGGTCCCCCAAGCCAGGAGCGACTTCTAAGCGCATAACCAGGAGTAACCCCTGAGCGTTACCGGGTGTGGCAAAAGAATAGCCTCAAAAACTCATGGATATGCCTGTCTACCAGTTCATCACCCTGGGATATCTTAAGAGGAGATCCAAGCAAATCTCCCACCCTGCAGCTGCACATAACCCTCACAGCCATTATTATGCCAATGACCTAACTTTACTGCTTTTCCACTGATCTCTACAGAAACTTAACAGACAAAATCCCCAGGTATGCTGGTTTTAGGACTAGGATCATTTTGGAGTCGAAGTGGGCAGTCAGCCTTCCCCCATGCCTTCCTTAGAAGTCCTGGCAGCCACAGCCAACAACCCACAATCACTGTCAGCTCATCAGTTCAGTGCCACTGATCCGGAATGCTTGGCTGTATACGCTGCTGTGTGATAACTCTGTATTTTTCATCATTGACATTTCAAAAAAGAAATGTACCAAATTAGATGTGAAATTATCATAGAAGCCACCTAAGCTCAACAAACAAAACCAACAACAGAATGCTCAAGTAACAGCAATTTACTAAACCATCAGAAACAACTTAATGACCCAATTGTGAGATATGACAATTTTCAAAATTTTTAAAATAAAAGGTTTGTTTGTTTGTTTGGCTTTTTGGGCCACACCCAGCTGTGCTTAGGGGTTACTCCTGGCTCTGTGCTCAAAACTTTTTCCTGGCTAACTTGGGGGACCATATGGGGATGCCAGGAATTGAACCCTGGTTTGTCCTGGGTCAGCCACATACAAGACACTCTTCTACTGTACTGTCTCTCTGGCCCTTAATGAAGGTTTTTCATTTGTTTTAATAATTCCATTACCATTTATCTTTAAAAAGCAATAATAAATAAATTATTCATACTTGCCAAAGGGTAGTCTTGGGGAAGTATAGGAAATTGAGAACAGGTGTAGAGGGAATGTTACACTGGTGATGGTTTGGTGTTGAAATATTGCGTGCCAGAAATAACAGTATTATGAGCAAGTTTTTAAACCATGGTGTTTAAATAATTTTGTAAAGAGAAAGTGTTTTAGCAATTTGGTATGTTAAAGCAAAAGAAAAAAGAAGAGGAAACAAAAGTATATTCCATGGAATAAAGCCAAAGGAAGAGAACAAGTGGAGATTGTATCAAAATGAGTGAAGTACTAGTGGAAAACCTTTTTTAGAATGCAGCTTGTATTATTTTTAAAGGCAAAAACAAACAAAAAACACTTAAAATGTATGTAGCACAGGCCTGTGTTCTTTTGGGATAAACATTACCATTGGTGTCCTTTTGGGCTAAGTTTTGCAAAACATAATATTTCTCAAAAATGAGTTCCAGTCCACCCCAAGGATTCTAGCTTGCTGAACATAAATCTGAGCATTGTGAATTCATATTGGGGGAATAAATAAAGACGGAGTAATGGTAACTTTACTTTTTCGATCTAAATTTTCATCAGAAACACCTCTCCTTATTACAAAATAGAACAGAAATTTTAGCAATTCCAGAATCTTTCTGAGCAGCAAACTCAGCTGATCAAATGTTTTATTATTTCTGTATTTTTTTTTGGTGGTGGTGGGGGGGGCAAAATCCAGTTGTACTCGGGGCTTACTTCTGGCTTTGCATTTAGGGATATCTCCTGGTGGACTTAGGAGAACACACGGGTGCCAAAGATTAAACCCAGGTAGGTTGCATGAAAAGCAATCATCCTCTGGCTGTATCACCAATCCAGTTTACAAAAGTTATTCTAAATGTCTACAGCCCACATATCTTCAGGTCAGCTAATGTAGCTAAGTCCCTCCAGTATCAAAATTTAATTAATTCTCAATTCTCTGACTCAGTAAAAGCGTATTTGTATAAATAATTCATTCAAACATGTAATCATAAGTTTTGTGTTAGTTATTCTCAGTATGGCTAGTTTAAAGATGTATAGAAACTAACAAATTTGCAAGAGATATGAGCAGTCCTCACCATGATAAGACATATTCTGGTTGTCATGATAAAAGTATGTGTGCTCTTGTTGTAGTCCCTTAAACTTCTTGATATAATCTGTTTTTCAAGTTTCTGTTCATCCTGTTCCAGTTCTTTTCATTTGCTCTCTTGAATCTCCTTTCTCAACTCCATCTCATTTTTCAATTCTATCCCAGATGCCAATCCCACAAGAAATTTCTCCTGACAACTTAATTTAAGTTAGAGTCTTAACAGCAGTTACTCTTGCAAGCAAATTTATTTTCTTCATAGCAATTAATATCTTCTGGAATTTTGATAACCTCTAAGGTATAAAATTCCTGTTAGCTGAGACTATATGTATATATTTATATCTATAGTAGCTATATATTTCTGCAATACCTTTTTTTTTGTTAGGGGCCACATATGGCAGCTCTCAGGAGTTACTCCTGACTCTGCTCAGAACTAGCTACTGGAAGGCTCAGGTCCATCCCAGGTCATCCGAATGCAAAGCAAATGTCCTACCACTATCACTCCTGTCTCCTGCAATAAGATTTTAATGAATAAATTAATTCAATAGTTACATGTATTTTGTATTAATATGTAGGACATTGAAGAAAGACAAATAACAGCTTCAATGGCAAGTAAGACTAGTAAATGGAATTGTTATAGGAATAATATTCATCAATTAGTAGCTATTATTTATGTGTTTGACCCACAGGAAAAATCTTGTTTAACCTCCATTGTAACATTGGGATATAAAATCTATTATCCCTGCCATCTGGCCCACCAGTGGCACCTGGAAGCACATTACCCTGTGGTGCCCAGACACACATCTCCACTAAGAGCAGAGCCCATGGAATGCATGTGAGTAGAAATGAGCCAACCCACCCCTGAAAAGCATAGCCAGAGGAGCTCGCTCTGCTCTGCAACCACACACTTTCCTAGGCAATGAACCCCAGCACAAAATGTAGAAAACACCTCTTTACAAGAGTGACAATGGGAAAACAACACAGTCCTCTACCATGCATAGAGAATGAAAATGGCAGCTCTGATAACCAAAAAGTGCCAACCACCTAATTAGTCTCTCATATAAGGACTATAGAGCAGAAATATGGAGGATCCTCATAGAAATTAAAGAGAGCATGAAAAAACTGAATGAACCACAAATAAGAATCAAGAGGATATGAATGTAGAGATAAAAAAACTACGCACTGAACTAACAGGTCTGAAAAACTTGGTAAGCAAAATGAAAACCTCACTGTAAAGCCTCTCCAACAGAATAAAGTGGCTGAAGACAGAATGAATGAGCTTGCATATGAGATGTATAACAACTCCATACAACAAAAGAGTTTGAAAAAGAGCCTTAAAATAAATGATCAGATAATGGAAAGAATACCCAAATAATGTGAACAGGCAAAAATAGAAGTTTTTGATAAACTCAACAGAAACAACATAAGACTGACTGGAGTCCAAGAGACCTAGGAAGAAAATCCCCATGAAAAATCAACAGTCATGAACATCATTGCAGAGAAATGCCCAGAGCTAAAGAGTTCATACAACCAAATTCTACATTCCTGAAGAGTACCAGCTAAAAGAGATTCAAAGGAAAGCACCCAAAGACACATCCTAGTCACAATGATGAATCCCACATATAGAAATAAAATACTGAAAGCAGCAAGATAAAATGTGGAAATTACATTTAAAGGAGTACCCTTATGATTTATAGCAGCTCATCATAAGAAACCCTCAAAGTCCGAAAGCAGGGGTGAGATACAGTGATAAAACTTAATTAAATAAATTATTTGACAAGTGTACTTCAGCCAGCCAGACTCACATTCAGGTTTGAAGGAAGGATACACAGCTATACATATAAACTTAAAAAAAAAGTTATAGACTAAAAACTAGCCTTAAAGGATGAAATGTAGAATATCTGTCTCAAATACAGGCAGGGGTGAGGGTTAGAAAGTGGGAGGTATTGGTGGTGGTAATGTTGCACTGGTGAAGGGGTGTGTTTTGTTTATGACTGAAACCCAACTACAATCATGCTTGTAATTATGGTGACTAAATAAAAACCTCAACACTGCCTTGTCAGCTTGTTAATCAAGCTGAAACCTAACAATAATATTCTAGCTCTGAAAGGAGAAATGAATTGAAGTGACCTAGTAGATAAAGGGCACTCCATTTCCAAAAAACTGGATACATATTCTTCTCCAATGTACATGGGTTATTCTCTGGGATAGACCTCCAGAAAATAAAGAGGATAGAAATTTTACTGTTAGAAAGGAAAGTAAGTTTAGAATTAACTGTTGCTGTTTTGCTTCTGTAATAGTGCTTTGCTTTAGACATAAGGATTGTCATGACAGGCCTCAGATATGGAACTGGCCAGAATAGCCAGTTCCAGAACTTCAAGGCCATATACCAGGACAGTTAGATAAACTAGCAACACCTTGGGGCCTGGGAGCCGATAAACCTTATGTAATTCACACCAAGGTTGTGGGCACCCAGAGGGCACCTGAGCCCCTTCTCTACTACAGACAACCAGTTTAAATCTGGATGACACAACATGTACTAAGAACTTATAGTTCTAGCTTCAAGCTTCAACAACCCTATAAAAGGGTTTGCAAGTCCCATCTGGGTGGTTGCTACCTGGAAGAAGTGTGGCCCAGCATGCTCTTAATAAACTCCCCTATGCATGTATTTCTGACTTATTTCCTAGTGGTTTTTGTGGGTCAGATCTCAAGTCCGGAGCTAATAGTATGAACTATTTTATCAGATTATAATGGACTAAAATTAGAATGAATTACAAACAGAAACAGAGGAAAAACTTCAACACCTGGAAATTAAATAGCTCACTACTGAACAATGAGTGGGTCAGAGAGAAAGCAACAGATTCTTGGAAAGAATGAGAAAAAAGACATAAATTATTAAAATTTGTAAATTTATCAGCAAAAGTGGTACTAAGAGAAAAATTTAGCTTTGCCAAAAGAACAAACAAACAAAAAAAGAATGGTGTCAGAGAAACTCAAATACTTTGGAGTCAACTTAACTAAAGAGGTCTAGGGCCTATACAAAGAAAACAACAAAACACAGCTTCAAGAAATAAAAGAGGACACAAAGAAATGGAGTTACATACCCTGTTAATGGATTAGGAGGATAACATATTTAAAATGGAAATACTCCCCAAAGCTTTGTATAAATTTAATGCAATTCCTTTAAAAATACCATGGCATTCTTCAAATAAATGGATCAAACACTCCTGACATTGATTTGTAACAATAAATTCCTACAAATACCTCCTAAAGCAACCCTTAGGGAAAAAGATGGAAGGCATCACTTTTCCCAACTTTAAATTTATTACAAGGCAACAGTCACTAAAACATCACGATGTTGGAATAAAGACAGACCCTTAGAACAATGGAAAAGACTTAAGTATTCATAGACTGTCCCTCAGATATACAATTAATTAATTATTGATAAAGGAGAAAAAAAATGCTTTCATTGTTATTTGGATTGCTTTTTGATTTCCACTACATTAATTTCTGCTCTATGCTTTATTATTTCCTTCTGTATGCCTATTTTTGGCTCATTTGGTGTCAGCCACATGCAAAAAAGCACACTCAGACCTCCATATAACACCATGCACAAATGTCCAATCAAAATGAATTAAAAACCTTGATATTAGACCAGAAACTATAAGGTATATAGACAAAAACATAGGCAATACACTCCATGCACTGTGACTAAAGGTATCTTCAAGGAGGAAACTCTACTGTCCAAACAAATGGAAGCAGAGATAAACAAATATGATTACGTTAACTGACAATCTTCTGCACCCCAAAGGAAATAGTGACTAGGATTATAGACCACCATGAAATGGGAGAAACTATTCTCCTAAAACCCATCAGATAAGGAGCTAATATCTAAGATATACAATGTATTGACAGAACATAACCAGAAAAAAATGTAGCCACATCAAAAATGGGGCAAACAAATTAACAGATATTTCCTCAAAGAAAAAATACAAATGTCCAAAGGGCACATGAAAAAATGTTCCATATCACTAATCACCAGGGATATGCAAATCAAAACAACTATAAGATATCGTCTCACACCACATATTATAAAGAACAAGTGCTTGCTAGGATGTAGGGATAAAGGAAATCTCATTCATTGCTGGTGTGAAAGCTGTTTAGTTCAACCTTTCTGGTAAACAATATGGAGATTTCTCAAAAAACTGGAAATTGAGCTCCTATTTGACCCAGTAATACCACTCCTTTTTATATACCCTAGGAACAGAAAAACACAATACAAAAATACTTTCTGTAAGCTTATGTTCATTGTAGTTCTATTTACAATAGCTAGAATCTAAAAAAAACACAGATGCTCTACAACACATGAGTGAATAAACTGTGGAAATACAATGAAATACTATGCATCCATCTGGAAGAATAAAGTCATGAAATTTGCCTATACATTAATAGACAAGGAAACCTTTATGCTGAGTGAAATAAGTCAGAGGGAATAATATATGTTATATGTACATATACATACATACATATGGATGAGACTATTATATATATGTATATACATATATGCATATAGTTATATATACACATGTATGTATATATGTATATAACAATCTCACTCATATGTATGTATATATGTATGTTTATACATGTTTATAACCATGGTGATTAAATAAAGATATATGAAATACTATTATCCCCCTTTAAAAGACAGAGTATTGAGAAATAAAAAGAAATTCAGCACTATGTCATTGAGGAATATAGCTCAATGCTATGTCATATGTTAATAGAAGACCTAGAATCTGAACAAAGTCTGTCTGGCCCCAAAAACCAAAATTTAAAAGTTAGAAAAGTAATTTGATTATAATATCCAAATCACCATAGGATGTTGCTATCTTCAATCTGAAGATGTTTCTGCAATGTCTGATTATATATGAAATTATTAGTTAAGGAGAAGACATGCATTTCAAAGTAAACTTTAAGGAAGATACAAGTCAAATTTAGTAATTGAGGCCAAATCTTCCCTTCAGGTAGTCTAGAATTTGCCATATATTTAAACTCCATACACCTTCACATTTGATAAATTGTGTGTAACAATTTAAAGATATTTATAATTATTAAAACAATGTATATTTTTAATAAATTCTACATATAGATGCACAAATACACATAAATAGCAAAGAGAAGAGAAAATAATGACAAGAAATTATGGGAGGAAAATGAAATGAAGTTTGAAGTAATGACAGTACAAGCAAAATACATATCTTCAGATATGTATAAGTGGGGCCAGAGTGATAGCACAGCAGTAGGACTTATACCTTACACATGGTCGACCTGGATTCAATTCCCAGCATCCTACATGGTCCCCCAAGCCTGCCAAATGATTTCTGAGTTGAGAGCCAGGAGTAGCCCCTGAGTGCTGTCGAATGTGGCCCCAAAACCAAAATAAATAAATAAATATATTTAAATTCATATGTGTAAAATATTGAATACAGGAAGAGGATTGTGGTGGAGTGAATGGGGAGTATTGGTGGTGGGAAGGTTGCACTGGTGAAAGGGTGTTCTTTTTTATGACTGAAACCCAACTACAAACATATTTGTAATCATAGTGCTTCAATAAGGATATTATTTAAAAAATTATATGATTCATTATAATTATCTTTGAATTTGAGCATTCTAGTTGCTAAACCAATGAGCAAATTATAAGTGTTCCGACAATTCTTAATTTATAAAATTAAAAAGCAATAAAAGTTTGTTAGGGCAAAAATTAGCCAGTTGCTTGAAATTTTTCCTAGCCATGAAACTTGAACATTTTTCTCCTGTTTCATTAATATTTTCCTACCACTTTAAAGTTATTAAGACATTTCCTAAATGTATTATTATTATTGGTAGTGGTGGTGGTAGTTTTGGGACCACACTCATAAGTACTCAGGGCTTTTTTTTAATTTTCTGCTCATTAATCACTATTGAAGTAACTCACGGGGTTTTGGGGTTGGAATCCGAGTAGAGTGTATATTAAGGCGAGAATACTATCTGCTATACTGTCCTCATTTTAGGTCAAGGAAATTTTGTTAAACACTTTCAAAAGTAATTAAAAAGCATGAGAATATCGCTGTCTAGCTATGGAGTTCTTAGATAATCTAGAGTTTGGGGTACAGGGACACGAAAAATAATGAACTACATAATCTTAAGCAGGTTTCCATTACTATTATGTCTTACAACTAGATTTTATTTAGAATAAAATAGCAAAAGTTTCAGGTTTCCCTTTGAGTGAAATTCCTAAATATAGGTATTTCCTCTTGTAGTTAATATAATATATTCTTACAGTATTAAATAGATAACATGTTTCTATAAAATATACTTTTGTTAAATTTAAAAAAATGGGGTGCAGCCCATATACATCTCAACCCAGATCCTTTGCCTGGTCTGTATTGTGAATTGGGGGAAAAATTTTTAAAAAATGAACAAAAATGTCTGGGTATATGGCAAAGTAAAAAACTAAATAGATAGGGAAAATATTTTATGGAGAAATATATGGGCTCTGATTTAATGTCGTGATAATTAGCATCAAATTGAAGACTTTCCAGTTCTCAGTTTTAAATAAGATTATGTGTATTTTTAGATTACATGTAGATTATATAATTTAGATTATAAGTTTTTATTTTTAGTTAGAATTGAGTTTTCATCAGAATTTTTGGCAACTATATTTAGCTGTCAATGACTCTCTTATGTTTCAAAAAAATCAAAATCTTTGGAATAGCCTTATATTCACTAGACTAGAGAGTATGTTCAACCTGAGCTCTAAATTGCCATTTTGAGAAAAGGGAGCCTGAAAAACTCCCTTTCAGTTATTGTGTTTTAATAAATAAAAAGGCAGCTGCTCTGAACAGAAAGCAGCATGTGGGATTAAAAACTCTACAAGTAAATTGTATGCAGAACGTTGCAGTTATTCCCATGGCATGTGCTTCCTAGAGAATGATGGGACATTTGTCAACATGCATAGAGCAAATGATGGGCAAAGACATCCATATATAATTCATCTCTCTATCAAGCTAAATACACAAATACCTCAACTGTGGGTTGGCAGAGACTAAATATTTAAAGGCTTCCCACAGTGCTCTAGGTCTTCGTTGTTGCCATTCCATACAGTACCAGAAATAAGCATTCCCTTCCTTCAGAGTCATTGAAAATAACCTTTCTCTTTGTCAATAAACATCATTTTTTAAACCTTGCTGTTAGCTAAACCTAGCTCTCTTTGACCAGAATCAGTTATCAAGAAGCCACGAATTATAGGGAATATATCCCATTTCATACTTGCAGGTGTTTCATGTTTTTTAATTAGTTATATGTAGGATTCCATTGTTCACAATTTCCTAAAGAGACTTTTTGCAGGCAAGAGCAGTAGCACAAGCGGTAAGGAATCTGTCTTGCACGCGCTAACCTAGGACGGACCACGGTTGGATCCTCCTGCGTTCCATATGGTCCCCCAAGCCAGGAGCGATTTCTGAGCACATAGCCAGGAATAACACCTGAGTGTCACCGGTTGTGGCACAAAACAAACAAACAAACAAAAAAAAAAGAGATTTTTTTTTTTTTTTGCCATAACACTTGTATTAGTTCTCTGAAAAAGTATGCTAGGTAGGGTGAGTGTGGTGGTGGTGGTAGAAGGATGTGTTCCTCTCCTAAGCAGAAACTACTTGGGAAAGTTTTCACAGTCTTGGTATACCCAGAACCTATCATATTAAGGATTTTTAAAAAACTATGACTAAACATTTAATTACCATTCGATCTTTTATTTTTGAGTGTTTAATATCATCATCATCATCATCATCATCATCATCACTTCACTATTCCTCATGGTCTTTCACAACAAAAGTTTAATTTAAATCATAAAAGGTACATGAGACTACTCCATATAATATATTGCGTGAGATTTGAATGTATACTTTTTAATTTGAAAAACAATACCTCCTATAAAAATCTTTTTAACTTAGTTATTATTTTAATCTAAGTGCACCTGCAGGCCAAAAGTGTTAAGCAGATTTGAAAAATGGGGTTAAAATTAAATAAGCGCATGAATAGTGTCTACTTATTGCACAATAATTTCAAAATGACTCATTCTAGGACCAAATACTGCTTTTAAAAATCAGTATTTCCTTTTCAAAATTAGGCACATGTGCTCCTTGGGCCCATGTACATGGTGCCTGCCATCTTCCTTCTCCTGAAATGTGTACTTTCCTACTTTAATGCTGGGTTGTATGGGGCTCTCTCTCCATCTTTGGAGAAGTCTATGCTCCCTCTTGATCACATTCTCTCTCACTTTCTTATGCTCTCCCACCCTTTCCTCAGTATCTCCACAAATATAATAAATCTATAGTAAGAAAAATTTCACAAGGAATTCAAGGTATAATGGGGGGGGTGTACTAGATTACCCTTGACCATTAAATAAAGATATGAGGACAGAGCAGGAAGTAAATCAAAGAGGGAAGTAATAACAAAAGAAAGTAGGTAACAAGAGTAGGGACCAGGAGTCTCAGGTACATCAGGGTGTAGAAGTATGATATAAACATACATACTAAATTATACACACATACATACATACAAACCATAAAAGCAACAATACTGAAAGCTGAGACCCAAATCATAACAACCAAACTTAAAAATGCACTGTTCAAAAGACAGACTGGAGTGGGGAGGTGTGATGGAAGCTAGGGACATTGGTGAAAGAAAGTTGACACTCGTGGTAGGTAGACTGGTGTTTGAACACTGTATGCCTGAAACTAGTATCATGAAAAATTTGGTAAATAATAATGTCTTAATAAATAATAAAATTATCAAACAATTAAATTATTATAATTTTTCTTATTATAATTTATTACAAAATTAAAGATAATACATAAAAATAATGAAAATCATTTTTAAAAAGTAATGAGACATCTTTAATGGTATATGACAGTGTTTTTTTTTTTTATAAAAGTAAAATTTACACAGAACACATATCATATCCATCCTCAGTGTCCTGTCATCTATGGATAATGTAGTGAGCAAAGTAGAGGCATCGAAATTGGAAAAAAGAAGACTTTATGGACCAGTGAGAGAAATTAAGGATGGGTGTGTATGCCTTGCATTCGTGGGACCCTGTTTAACCTCTGGCATCTTATGAGTTCCCAAGCATCATGAGATATAGCCCTAGATATCTTCAACTACTGAAGTATTGCTGGGTGTGGTCCTAATGGTCCTCTGTACCACAAGACTCAAGAATTTAACTACTTTGCTCAGCTAGCTGAGAATCAGCTGGGCCTGTGGAGCACTGCTTGGGAGAATCCTTGTCCCAAAGCCTTAAGTATATAAAATGTAATAAAGACATAATCTATGTAAGTAAACAATATAAAAATAATTTTGTTGTAAAATATTTTTCAAAAAAATACATGAAATATTAGAAAAAACTGAACAATCATTTTGTTTTCAAATTGCTTTCAAATTCACTTCTGAAGATGACTAAAATGGAGGGAAGGAGAATGGGGAAAGCATTGAGTTCATTATTATCAACATTATTATTAATAATATAACATATCTTCGTATTATATTAATTATAATTGGCATATCATCTTTAAAAACAAAGGAAAATATTATAAAAGGTTAAGTAATTTTCCCAAGGTCAAATAGCTTATGGGAAGCCAAATCTTTACATGTATAAACATCAAACCTGAGCAGATAACCTAGGTTATATTGTCTCATGATCATATGCCTTTGCCTCAAGTGCTAATGAAATAGCTAAATTAGTTCTGTTATTTGTCAAAGGTGAATATATGACCTGAGGTAATTAATGGTTTAAGTCACACTTTGGTAAAGGTGACTGAATTTTTAGACACTAGAGGTTTAAACTCAGTTGAGTGTTACTTGACAAGAATGTTAATTCTGGAAACTAACATGAAAAGTTTGTCTAGATGAGTGAGATTGTATTGCCTCCTCCAGAGGAAGCTAAAAATGTCATGACCTAACCCTACCGTTTTAAAACAAGTACTCAATTATTTTGGGAGAATTCTCTAGTAGAGCTCACAATGCAGGATTTTAAAATAAACCTGTTCCCCAGCTACTCACCTCTCCTCTTCTGTACTCTCTACCATACCTTAAATGCATTATTAAAAGAAATTTTGCTAAGTGAACTAGTCAGACAGATAAAGAAAAATACAGCAAAATAATGCAGAAGTTTAAAACAAGTTTAAGACACAAAAATGGTACATTTACTGCTGAGCGAAAAGTTTCCAGACATCACAGAAGGACCTAGGGGAGAGTTAAAGAGGGTGTATGGAGCCTATAGTTATTCCCATGACAGTATGCTTCAAGGGCGGAGAAACCCTTTATCTCTTAGACCAAGGGAATTCCCTTTCTAATATCCCCAATATTACTGTGCCTATGCAAAAAAAGTACAAATTAATATTTTGTTATTGTTGTTTTTATTGTTGTCTTTGTATGTGTATGCTTTGTTTTGTTTTTATTTCAAGACGGTGGTTATTGTTTGGTTGCTGTCTTTGTTGCTGTGGTGCTTTTCAGGTTCTTTTATTTGATTTTTTTGTATAGTTTTTATGTTCTTCCTCCCCCCCCTTTTTTTAAATGGATATTTATAGCCTCTAGAAGGACTCTTCCTGTTACTTTCTTATTTGATTTTTACCCTCCCCCCCTTTTATTTTTCTTTCTTTCTTCTTCCCCTCCAAACAGAACCACATAACTTGAACCATCTTGTTCTGCCTCACAAATTGAGGGGGAAATAATGGAGGGTACCAAGACCAAACAGGTATATGAACATTGAGTAGAAATTAAAAAAATGATCATACTTAAACACCAAATCCAAAGCCAATGACAACAGAATGGAAACCCAATCTTCAACAAGCTAGAAAGAGGCTGGGATCACTTATACTAGCAGCCCAGGGGTCAAGAGAGGGGGATATGGGATGCATTCTGGGAACACGGGTGGAGGAAGACTACACTGGTGGTGGGAATGCCCCTGATTCAATGTCACTATGTACCTAAAATATTACTGTGAACAATTTGTAATTTACTTTGGTCAAAATAAAAATTATTTAATTAAAAATGGTACAGAAAGTTATCATTAAACTACTATGCCTGAGAGAGAGAGAGAGAGAGAGAGAGAGAGAGAGAGAGAGAGAGAGAGAGAGAGAGAGAGAGAGAGAGAGAGAGGGAGGTCTGCTACAGAGGCAGGATGGGGGAAAGTAGGGGGCGAAAGGCAATGTGATTGGTTGTGGGAAGTGTGCACTGTTGAAGTATAAACATTGTATGACTAAAGCTTAATCATTAATAACTTTGTAATTATAAAAAATTAGGAATTAATTTGAAATTATCTAACAAGCCTCAAGAATATAGTTATAGTTTAATAAACCAACCATTCATCATGAGTGATTCTCAGATTTACTATTGTTATATAAAAACAAAAATTGAATTAGCCTTTAAAAATGATTGCTAGGATCTGCTGTATGGGAAATATGAATGTTGATTAAAGGATATGAACATTTAATAAGATAAATTCTAAGGACATAATTTTTGGGGGGCCACACCCAGTGATGCTCAGGGGTTACTTCTGGCTATGTGCTCAGAAATCATCGCTCCTGGCTTGGGACCATATGGGATGCCAGGGGATGGAACCTCGGTCTGCCCTAGGTTACTGCCCACAAGGCACATGCCTTACCGCTTCACGCCACAGCTCTAATCCCCTAGGGACATAATTTTTAACATTATGACAATAGTAAATAAGTAGGTAATAGAGGTGCTAAATCCTTTAAATTTTTAGTAGTAGGAATCCTTTCACAGTGCACATTCAATTTTCATGTTAAATACTTAATTATGTTACATTTTTATATTTCAATTAAACTGTAATAAAATTGAGTAGTAACTACACTTACTATCTAAAGTCTAGCTGTCTCCAAATATATCTAATTAATATATAAAACCACTTATTTGATATCCAAATTTATTCTAATGTAATTAATGTTATTAACTGATTATGTGCTAGATCTTTTGCTTGGTCCTAGAGAAACAGCAATTAGTGTAAAGTTATTGATCACTTATTGTGTGTTAGGCTCTGTCCTATATCCTAAGGAAAGAACAGGAACAAAACAGCATTTTCATAATGAAGTTTTTGTTATAATGGGACACACACATGAAGTATAATATCAGCTTCTGAGAAGTGCAATTATTAGAAAAAAGGAAGAAAAATAGGGAGTTATTGATATAAGAACAAGCAAGACCAGAGTAACAAAGCAGAATAGGTAAGTAGTAAGAATAAAATTTGAGAAATAACCAGGCTACATTAGATAGAGTGTCCTCTAGACTATGGTAAGGATTTTCGACCTTTTTTTTTTTTTTTTTTTTTTTTGGTTTTTGGGCCACACCCGTTTGACGCTCAGGGGTTACTCCTGGCTATGTGCTCAGAAATCGCCCCTGGCTTGGGGGGACCATATGGGACGCCGGGGGATCGAACCGCGGTCCGTTCCTTGGTAGCGCTTACAAGGCAGACACCTTATCTCCAGCGCCACCTTCCAGGCCCCTCGACCTTATTTTTATAGTAGAAAGTTACTAGAAGGTTTTTCAGCAAGAGAAATTTTATATGAATAAAATTTAAATAAACAAAAAGACTGAGATTAATTTAGAATTCCTATAGAAAAGCATTATACTCAAATTTTAGAACTTAAGAATCTGTACTAACACTACTTAAAGCAACTATGAGTTCTAAAAGACATAGACTATCAGAATGATTCCCAGTAGGAAACTGGAGTTAGAAGTACCACATTACTGTTTCTCCATCTCTCCCTCTAATATTTGGTGATAACCTTAAAAGGCTGAACTACAATAGAAATCAGAAGCCAAGGGAGTTTGTTGATGTAATGCATAAAAATCAGTATGGGTGAAAGAGTAGGAGTGCAAATGAATAAAGATAGATTCAGGATAGATAAATGGAATATATCTTGCACAGCTGCTTAAAGAAGGTTATTGGAAGCTTCAAATAAAACTGAATGTGTATTATATTTCTTTGTCTAGATTCCCACATTGTTATAACCTGCTCGTTTTGTTTGTTCACTATAATGCCTAAAATAAAAGATTCCCTTTAAATGATTATTTTGCAATTACAGCATAATTTAATGAAAATTATGTGCCTTTTTATATCAACTTCTATAAACATTCTCTTTGGTAATTCAAGTACATCCATAGTTCTTTCAGAACATTTATATATAGCCATTTTTTGTTTCTTGAAAACAATTACAATTTCATTACTATATCTGAAATTTTAATATAGTCATTATAATGTCAAAGGAAACTTCTCTGAGACACATTCATATTTTCATATTAATGGCAGTGCTATTACAATGTTAATAGAAAATGGGTTTAATCAATTATTTAATTCATTCATTAACTGCATACTCCCCATTCTCAAGGGACTATAAAACAAACCTTTTAGAAAAACAAGAAAAGCAAGGTTTGAGAACTTTCAGGATATATTCAATAACTTTAAATCGTTTAAATCTAAAATGATTAATCCCTTAGGAATAAAAAAAGCATGTCATGTGAAAAGAAAATAATTCTTTGAGTTAGATAATTTTGGAATAAAATTCCAGCTCTCCAGCTTAATAGTTATGTGATTTATTTTTCAAAGTATATAAGAGTCTTTGAGCCTATTTCTCTCTGAGTTTATTGTATACCATAGTGCAAAATAATATGAACCATAGGGTTATTTTCAGGTTGTGTTAAATAAAATGTGAAGATAACACATTAAATATGCTCAGAAAATAGCAGTAATTGTCCATTATTTTTCATTCTTGAATAGGGCTTCTTTTAAGATATCTTTGATTCTTTACATGATTTGCTTCAACTCAAACTAAAACTTGTATGAGTAAAGGTCCTTGGCTTTCTCCTCTCTGGGTTCTGTTCCATCCTCCTTTACTCCATGGTCAAAGTAAACTGGCAAGTTTAAAACCTTCATCTTTCAAAGATATTTACTTATTCCCACAATGCAATACAGACTCATCTAGAGTAACTTATTGAACAACTACCTAAAGAATATCAGAATACAGCAAGACTACATTATTGATTGGTTTGAGCTAGACACGAGTCTTGGCTACGAGATATATAAGTTTGATTGAGGACATCATTTTGTCTCCTTGACCCTAAAATTAAAATTATTTTCCCTAACTGCACTGCCAAAATTTTAAGATTCAGATAAAGGGTGATATTATGGGAGGGTTAGAATTTAGAAAATGGAGAAAAATACTTAGGAGATATATACAGTTAAAGTTAGTTGGGCTAATATTTTGGGATTAACATTTAGTTTTTGTTAACAGAAACATCTCTTTATTCAAATACTCTTGCTTGTCTTAGATTTGGTGTCCTTGCTATCTTTCCTCACTTCAGTAGCCTCCCTTTCTGTCCACATCCTACCAAACAGTTCCTTGACTTTCATTTTCATACCTAATGAGAATTATAACATTTTAATTAGTCTACAGATTAAAGAAAACATGTGTAAAATATATAGACTATTACTTAGTTAATAAATGGTCATTGTCACGACCAATTTAGTTGTTTCTAATACTAATATCATCATCATATTTGTCTTTCCCACCTGACTATGAGCAATTCTAGGTCATAGTCTTATATCTTACCTCTGCATTCTCAAAATATAGCTTAGCAAGAGATGGCTAAGTACAAACACTTCACAAAGAAATACAAGAATAAAAGTATCTCTTTTTCTGAGAACATGACTCTATTCTTCTGGCCCAAATACTTATAGTCACCTAAGTGGCACTTGAAGTTTACTCTGCAGTGGACAGTGGCTATGTCAGGGTCACTTTATAAATATGACCATTAAATTTTGGCCCACTCAAGATATTTTTGTCTTTTCTGACATTATTTCACAGGAGAAAGATGGGATAAGACATCAAGGGAAAGGGAATCAAATACTGGAGAGCCTAGATACAATTTGCTTTTCCGTAAATTTCACTATGTAAATTTATGTTGTGACTACCATATTTTCTGGTGTATAAGACGACCTCCTAATTTTGCAGTTAAAACATAGGTTTAGGCCTATATTCGCTGTATCAGACAGAACGTTCCTGTGCTGCAACTGTATGTACCACAGTGAGCCAATCACAAGCAAAGGTTCAAAGGTTAGACTTCCTCTCTGACTCTGGCCAATCTGAGCAGGCTTTTGACAGTATAGATTCGGGTCCAGAACATTGTCTAATTTGCATGCATAAAATGCCTGCTTGGATTGGCTGAGTTAGAGAGGTGGTCCGAGCAGCCTTGCAGTGATTGGTGCAGGATCGAGTTGGAAAATTCGTTTTGAGGCAATATTCAGACAATTTTCGTTTAGCGGCATATTGAAACATTTTTCGGGATATACTCGGCGTATAAGATGACCCCCGATTTTCGAATGACTTTTTTGTTTCAAAAATCGTCTTATACGCTGGACAATACGGTAATTATTGCTAGTAATTAGGGCTCCTCTTTAAATACATGTATAGTGTTCTACAGAGAGAGCCTCATGCTCTTCATAAAGAAATTCAGATGGGATAGCTGTCATTTTGCCTCCAAGTATTTTTCCTTGACAGGGAGGCTCTTCTCTGTTTCAGTGATTGACCCAGAGACTTACTGTGTAGGCCAATAAGATACTAGCAAATATACTGCAATATATCTTCAAAGAAGTTTTAAATTTAAAAAGTCTTTCCAATACAGACAGCTTACTACTTTCCCAGACCAGTTATATAAAAGAAATATTATTCATTAATTTGTTGTATACATATGACATGCAACTTATTCTGCCAAGAACTGAGGATGCAATAGTTATAAGCATCCTACAAAATACATACCTTTATAGAATACAGACTATATAAACCAAACGACATTCTTATATTTTGTAAAGTTATAAAATATGCCTTTATAGAATATAGACTCATGTAAAATATGCTCATATAAGTAGTAATATAGCATTATAGCCCCAGTTTCATCAATGATATACTGTAAAAGTATAGGTAAATATTTTTGATATATGTACTCATATTATAAAAATTATTTCATAACTAGGTGACTAGGTAACTAGATCATTAAATCAGTTGTCTTTCCCAGAAAATGGATAAAGTAAATATTATATTCATTATAAAACTAGGAAAATAAATAGAGAAAACAAACCCTAAATCTCAGTTCTTCAACTTAAAATCTCTGGATTGTTCTAGTAGAGAGCACCTCGATTCAACACTAAGTTTACTTCTACAGCTCTCCACAAATATTTCTTTAGATTCTGCTTCAATGTATGCCCTTAGTGACAAATGCATAAATATTGTTCTAGCCCCTGAAGCCCACTTTTAAGATTCATCACATATTTGCTTCCTTTTACAAGGATATTTCCAAGAGAGAATACAATGTACTCTAAAGATATTTAAAAAATTTTAGGCTTTGGGGCTTTAGTGATGAAGGATAAATGAGCCCCCCACATGCAAGGAATGTCATAGTAGAAGCTGCTAAAGGAAAAATAAAAAATTTTTCTGGAGCCTCCAAAAGGAACTAGTCATGCCAATACCTTGATTTATTTTGGATTTCTTACTTCCCAACTGTACTGGAATAAATTTATTCTATTTTAAGCCATTCCATTTGTGGTAATTTGTCTAAGCAGTATCAGAACACTAAGCTAATTTACATAAAAAGAGTGGACTATATGAAAAATCGTTCCTAAGCATTAGATATACATAAATGTGAGCATTAAAAGCAACCAATATTATTCTTATTAATACTATTTATAGCATAGAAGACCAGATATATCCAAATGTCATCAACAACTTACTGAATAATTAAAGGTTCTAATAAAGGACAGTAGTCATTGTTTGGGGAGGATAGCACAGGGAAGGCTTGAAATGCTGGCACTGTTCTGATTCTATATCTGGGTGCCAATTGCTTAGACAAGTTCAAACTATAAACATTTACCAAACTTCATGCTTAAAGTCTGAAAACTTCATGTTTATATATTATACATCTAAAGAAAGGACAAAAAAAACAAACAAAAGTTCTGACTCATCGTTAAGTCCAAACCATCTGAAATTCACACATGAAGGTCATGAAATTAATGCTTGTAGGGCTAGGGTTCAGAGTTGGAAAACAAGAATGCTTTTAGTGATTTGTAATTATTTTAAATGTTTTTTAAATGATTCTTTTAGGTTTACAAAAATGTCTTTCATGATTTATTATCTAGGTACATTCTTATTATGAGTATTTTCACACTATGGACATATTGTTTCACCTAGCTAAAAATTTCAGCACATTATGAGTTATCATAAAGTTATGTGATTGCTTCTTAAAGAAAGAAACAGCTTTGTTGTTAGGTATGGGTCATAGGTCTAGATGGCAGGTTTATAGTCTTTAATTCTGAGTGCTACTGATTTAAAGTATTATAAATCACTTTACTGTAAGTTTATCTACAAGATTTATAGTTATTGGAATAATTATAAATGGCAAAAATTAAACATAATGTATAACTAATCTCTAATCTGTCCCTCACTCATACAGAAGATTAGCACATAGGTGTTTTATCTAAAGTGAAAATTTCACTCAGATTACACATAGAGTGGAAGAGACCAAGTTGTATCTAAGTCCTTGTTGTCTTGTCAAAGTAGACAAAGAAGACATGAGATATTACCATAGATTTAATGATATTTTGGTCAAGATTAGAGCAGCCTCAGATATGACCATAAGAACATATATGCCACAAGGAAAATGCTAGAAAAGCAGTATCAGTTGTCATATTTATATGCAATAAAGGCAAGAAGATGCTAGACAAGCAGTATCAGTTGCTAGAAAAGCAGTATCTAAAGAGAAAAATATGTTATGGGCACAACAATAGGTCAGGGGCAGGGACTGCAGATATCAGTTAGGAATGGATCATTGGATAGACCATTGGGGAGATTTCAGTACTCAACTGTGAGTTCTTTAGAGCCAAAAGTTATAACAACTTGGTGTTGGATTAATAACAGAAGGTGGTCAAAAACTTTAAAAGAACCCTGCCAAACAGGAGAAGCTGGGCCTTGAAGGGTTTAAGGAGGGAGACTTCTCTTTAGCTAAACCTTTTCCAGCTGATGCTGGGGCCTGGGTCTCATTGCTTTTCTCCCAAGGATGGCTTTAGGCATTTTCAGATTAAAGAAAAAGTTCAAAAATCTATTTTGATACCTGGCAATATGCTACCCAATGGTTTTCTGTTGTGTTCTCTGACCTTTCTGCTGTGTGCTGTTTTGCTATTGATTTTAATTATGGAATATAATTTCCAGCATAAGGGCTCAGGCAGCTCCCTCCGGCAAGCTAAACTCTTGCCAGAGTCTCCCAGAGGAAGGCAAATGGAAAAGCAGTGTGGCTTAGAGCTCCATGCTACTCCTTACAAAGGACACAATGGGTTCTTTTCATATAAATGTCACTTCTGCAGTCTGATGCTTCTCTGCCATCTCACTAAGCTTGCAGGCAGAATGGGATGTAGAAATAGAATTACTGCCCAGTTGCTGGGCTCATTTCAGCAAAGAACAAAAGAAGCTGTAAAGCACACAGACTGAAATTAGATATACAATGTACCCAAACTATAAAGGAGTCTTTCTAAAAGTTCAGGTAGAAAAACAATTTTACCTGAAACAGAGAACACACACAATATTTTTCAGTTGAGGCAAAGTGCATAGTACAAAAAAATCATGAGATGAATAAACTTAAGATTTGATTTTTGAGTCCCTGCCTCATACTTAAACAACTGTTTGTTAAAACGAAGCTTCAAACAAGTCAATCAGTGTCTCAGGCCCTCAATCTTCTAACTTGTAAAATAAAATGAATTTATTCAATGATTGTTTCCATTGACCAAGCTTTGGGCCACGTAGCTTCACTTAATCATTAGGAAAACTCTTCCAGAAAAAAACATATAATTCAAGCTCCTAGAATAGTAAGTTATTTCTCATTACACTTAGAACTCATTCAAACAGAACAGCCTAAGTTGAACCATCTTGTTCTGCCTCACAAATTGAGGGGGAAATAACGGAGGACACCAAGACCAAACAGTCGTCTGAACATTGAGTAGAAATAAAAATTGATCAGACTTGAACACCAAATCCAAAGCCAACTACAACAGAATCGATACCCAATCTACAACAAGCTAGACACAGAAGGGACCACTTATACTAGCAGCCCGGGGTGTGTGTGTGTGTGGGGGGGGGTAATGGAGGGGTGATATGGGATGCATGCTGGGAACAGGTGTGGAGGGAGGACAACATTGGTGGTGGGAATGCCCCTGATTCAATGTCATTATGTACCTGAAATACTACTGTGAATGATTGGTAATCCACTTTGATCAAAATAAAAATTATTAATAAAAGAAAAAGAAAAGTTAGGCAACAGTAAAAGGTTTCTTAATATATAAGAACAATAACAATATATATATGTATATATATATATATTGGATTTTGGGGGTCACACCCAGTGATGCTCAGGGGTTACTCCTGTCTACGCGCTCAGATATCGCTCCTGACTTGGGGGACCATATGGGATGCCTGGGATAGAACCCAGGTCAGCCATGTGCAAGGCAAGCTCCATACTGCTGCGCTATCGCTCTGGCCTCTCATTATAATATATTTCTTAAAAATAGCTACCTTATCACCCTAGATTGTGCAACTTCAAAATAAATTAGATCATTTTTACCTTGTCCTTCAATATTCAGGATCTCTCTAGATAAGGTACAGGCAGGAATAGCAGAAGTGGTTTGAGAGTGAAGGTTTACTGGCTGGTGACTTAACTAAAACACAATCCAGGAGCAATACCTATATAAAATGCCTCCCCATGATTTCAGCTTTTTACTTCAATGCTGGAGAAAAAAGGTAAATTCCCAATTTACCTTTGTGTTTCTGTGCCTGTAACACACACTCATTTAGGGTATGGGTAAATACAGAGAGACAAGGGTCATCCTAACAAGGTCAGGACTGAGGAGATCTTACTTATGGATCCATGAAGCAGAAACTGAACTGGAAACCAGTGTCAGGATGTGTAAGAAGTACCTTGGTGATCAATACTTGTTAAGAGGAATATACAGAAGTAGACAGAAAGAAAAGTGATCTATGATGCAAGCCCAAGGGCATTCAATTGCTTACTCCCTTACAGAGCTCACATTTTAGAATAGCCTTTCTTTTGTCCTAATTGAGTTTCCATAATTAGTTATTGGATATTGGAGTGTGAAGTCTCTATGAAGGGTTAAGACTTTAAACTGTTTCTTTCTGGCTAAAGCAATATTTGAAGGGGCTTACAGTTCAACCTGTCTATTGAGAGCAGTCCCAGAAACTGCAGTAATGTCATTATTGGTGTATTATATATTATCCTAGATCTCAAGGTCATTCATTGGGTTTATACTAGAAATAGATCAAGAAGAATAAAGTTCTAGGAAAACAGGAAAGAAGGGACAGGAGAACATATGCCAGGGTAGAAATAAGTTTAGTCATCCCAAAGTGTTGGATGCTGCACATAAGAATCCTAAATTCAAGTTGGCAATTGCTCCAGTCCAGGGTGTCAGGCAATGCTTATTGGATGAGACCAGCCCTGAGTGACAGCAGACACAGCTACAGTGGTCTCAATTAAGAGATATACAAGGGGCCGGGTGGTGGCGCTGGAGGTAAGGTGCCTGCCTTGCCTGCACTAGCCTAGGACGGACCGCGGTTCGATCCCCCGGCGTCCCATATGGTCCCCCAAGAAGCCAGGAGCAACTTCTGAGCGCATAGCCAGGAGTAACCCCTGAGCGTCACAGGGTGTGGCCCCCCCAAAAAAAAAGAGATATACAACAAGTAAAATTAAGAAATTAGAAAATATGAAAATTACATTCACTTAGTAATAGTCTTTATATCATTTAGTCCTGTCATTCTAATAGTTGCAAGTTAGGATATTATATTTTAAAATGATGAAGATAAAAATAATAGGGCTTAGATAATTGCAGAGAATGATAGCAATAAAATCCAAATCACTGTTTAGGAGGATGGAAAGCTGAAAGTTCCTGAGCTCCAGGAAATCAGTAGAGTCAGAGGCTTCTAGGTCTTAGATTACTTTAGCCAAACCACTCACCTATAGAGATATTTTTTTAATTTTTCAAATAAAGGTATATAGTGAATGCTCCCTTAAAAAATTTAGCTTAAAAACCTAACAACATATGAATCTAATGATACTAGCACATGCTTCCAAATAAGATTACACTATAGAGGATAATCGATAAACCATACATTTGGAATTCAGGAATACCTAGCTTCAAATTATAAATAATTTAAGAAAAGAAAATTTAATAGTTGTGTGTAGATATTGAGATGTGATTTTTAAGAAAAACCTAGACAAATCTGGGAGAAATAATTCACAAAGTCCTTTCAATCAAGGATTAGGAAAACATACAAAATCTAGGTTTCCACTCTACCTACTTGGTTCCTGGGAGGATTGAATAAGGTATAGAAATTCCCATACTACTTCATGAGGTGACAGTTATTTCAATTGGGAAATAATAATTAGGAAATAAATTTTTCTGCAGATGCTAAAAAATAAATATTTTTTGTCTACTTTAAAACACTTTCTCTGAAACCCTAAACTCCGTATGATGATATTTGAAAGTTAAACTTTTGAAAGAAAATTAAACCACAAGGATGGATATTTGTGATGGGATTCATGTCTTTATATAAAAACAAATATAAATAAAAGTCAACCTAAATAAAAATAATATTTTTAATATTTTAATATGTTTAGTGTTTTAATATGTTTAGTATTTAAACAAAAAATTCATGTCCTTTTAAAAAATAAAAAATTTGTAAGCCTCACATATTATCTGGCTCAACTGTGCAGATAAAGAACTAATAGGCTAAAATGCAAATGCAGAAAAACATGATCTAATACAACAAAGCTATAAGATATCCCTTTAAGAGACTAGTTTTCTTATACCATCACTGCCAACCTCAATACTGCCTCTTATAGTTATATCCTAGAACATGTATCTTTATCTAGGCTCTTTACTCCAATGCCAAATTCTTCTGAAATCACAATATTTGTTACTCTCTTTATATAATGTAATGTGCCTATAGTAGGGTATTTAAAGTTATATTTTAATACATGTTAATATATTTGAACCCCACACTTGACTGGCTCACTCAGGTAAAATTATGATTCAGATCATAAAAGGAATAAAGAGTTCTATGTATAAAATTAAACAGAGATAATTGTTTTATTTTATAAAGATGGAAAGCAGAGAAGCACCAAGTTATAAAACAATATTAACTAGTTATTTTTTTATCTTTCATTTTGTATTGATACTAACCCCTTTAGCCTTTGTCTTCATGCTTTTACAGTGGGTACTGTAAAATTCAAATAACTTGAAAACATTACTATAGAGCTGAAATACTACTAAACTCTTCTAAACCTGAAAGTCTAAGAGCTCATATTTCTGGTACCTCCCACACACTCAACCCAAAGCTTCCTTAAGCTACATGAATATAACTCAGGATATCCAAACCTTTCCTATAGAAGGCCATTCTAGATCTGAACGGGCTGAACAGGGATGAAAACAGTTTATGTTCTTTTAAAATGACCGAATATTCACCTCTAAGTATGGCTAAGATTGTTTTTCTTATCGACTGCATAATGAAAGTCACCACAGATTGCTATGTTTACCAATTCTTCTTTCCTCCCATACAATAATCCCCCTGAGCTGGAGGAGCATATCACATTTCTTATATGGAAAATGGGCTGTCTGCCAGCAATTTGAATTTCAATCTCCAGACCAGACTTCTGTCCCCAAATAGTATTAAATATTTTGCTGATGCAGATTTGTTATTTTAAGTGGAATGCATTTTAGCAGACCCTGAACAGACATTATGTATGCATTTATTTATTTTAGGCACTGACATTAAGAATATAGTTATCCAGTATGTTCTGAATGATTTGATGTAAACACATACCAGGTGGCAAGATAGGGGTATGCTCTGTAAACCTTCTTTGGAAAGACAAAGAACAATGAAAAGAAACAAAAGTATACTCCCAAGATTAAGTCCCAAGGATCTCTCTAGGCACAGTATTTTGGAACAGTAAGAATTCGGTTTCAACAGTAAGAGCACAAGGCTTTTATAAGAGACCTCTGAGAGTTTGTAAGAGAACAGAACTTTGGCACTTAAAGAATTCAAAGAAATCTGTCCAAGTGCCAATAATGGCAAATTAGGAAAGTTAGTTGTGCAGCTTGTCAACTGAGCTGATAGAAAGTTAGGATTGAAACCAGAATATCCCAGTCTTCTGCTCCCAGTATATCCTCTTTTCACTCTACTTTAACTGAAAATATCGGCGTATTTTAACTCATCTTGTATCAAAAGTACAGGAATGGTGCTTCTCAATCTATATACAAGTTCTAATGCCCAATAGTTGTGTGACAAGTAAAAGTCCTTTAATATCTGAACTTTAGTTTTTTTTTTTTTCAAGTAAAGTGAGGTACAAAGAAATTTACTTCACTGGAGTAACTAATTAATAGAATTTCTGTGAGGATTAGATGTATAAATATGTGAAATAGAGAAAATACTCAGTACACTGTCTAATATAACAGATGTTCAGTTTTGTGAAGATGATAATTCTATTGCTGTTACATTCTTTTTCATGCCTCCAAATCTTGCCTTAAAGACCACCAAGAGCAAAACGAGAGTTACAGACTATCTCTCATTTGCACAAAAGAAAAGTGAATATATAAATCTTTTAAGTGAAAGGAAAATTAAATATCACTCTTCAAATAAGGAGAGGTAATAATAATTTGAAAACATCTCTCGCCACCCTATCACCCCTTTCTAGGATAAATTTGTCTAGCATTAGTGGCTTAAAAAGATCTGTTATTTTGGTGAAGGCACCCAATGCTGACTAGCTGCTGTAAAAGCAAGTTTGAAAGAATAGAGAATATCACACTCCTGCAATTTCCATATTAATGAAGAATGGATGTTTTTAGCTAGTTTTCTCTATAGAAAATACCTTTCCTATAAGGATTTTTATCTTATGGTTTAAACCATGCACACATACCCACAAGTTTTCCTCACCCCAGTCATATTTTCAATATCCAAGATAAGCCAATGACCTTGGTCTTTTCAATATGATCTTACCTTGGGACATAGCTTCTGGAACCATGACAAATTAGGAAAATCAAAGACCATCACTGAAAAATCTGAAACTGTAAATGAATAGGCAAAATCTAATTTGTTAATAGTGATTCATATTCATGTTAGAACTTAATTAGGAACTCCATGAATTTTCCTGCTGAGATCATCCAAATTATGTTTGGAGGTTTTCCTTCAAGGTTTTGTTATTGTGCCTACCTGTAATATATGAAATACTTCAGTATCTTTCCAAAAATGTCACTGTAAGTGAATATCTTCAGGGGATATTTGAATGTATTTTTGAATGTATTTTAAATATAAAGTTAAGTAAATGTATTTTTGAAAATTAAGCTGCTTGTGGATATACTATAAAATTATAAAATATAAGCTTCAATTGTAGAAAGTAAAGACAAGTCTTTTTAATTTATAGTAAATAATAAATTTAAAGATTGGACAAACAGAGAAGTAAGATAAGAATTGATTGTGATATAAACACACAGAAACAGACCTTGTTTTATTGTGCTTTACTTCAATTTGCTTTGCAGGTAGTTTTATTTATATTTATTTACAAATTGATGGTCTGTGGCAACATGCATTAAGTATTTCTATTAATGCAATTTTCCCAATAGCAGGTTCCTATTTGTGTCCCATGTCATACTTGCCTAATTCTTATAATACTTAAATCTGTTTCATTATTATATCAATTATGATATTTATTCTCATGATGTTTCTACTGCAATTGTTTTCAGGTGCAGCAAACTGTAATGACATGTCAGCAAACTTAATAGATGAAAATTGTATATGTTCTGACTTCAACACTGACCAGATCTGACCCTACCTCTCATTATTTTGGCTCCCCTTTTATCTTAATACACAAAATATTTAAGTTAGGGAAATTAGTAATCCTTCAATGGTATCTAGGTGGTCAAGTATAAGGAGTATTTACAAATCTTTTATTTTAAGTAGAAAGTTATGAGTTATAAAAGAGAATAACATATTGAAAGCCAAGATAGGCTAAAAACTGGCTGTCATATGCCAAACAGCTAAGCTGTAAATGCAAAAGAAAGTTTTTAAAGGAAATTAAAATTACTACTCCAGTGAGCACACAAATTGTAAGTCAGCAAAAACAGTCTTATTGCTGATATGGAGAAAGTTTTGGTGATCTATATAAAACAAACCAGCCACAACATTCCCTGAAGACAAATTTTAATACAGAGCAAGGCCCTATAACTATCCAATTCTATGATGGCTAAGAATGTAAAAAAAGGTCTCAGAAGAAAATCTGAGAGTACCAAAGTTTGGTTCAATGAAAAAGTTTAATAAAAAAAGATATTTCTATAATTTCAAAGAGCAAAATGATGCATTTCATGCTGATGAAATAATAGCAAGTTATTTACAAGAGCTAACTAGGTGATTAAGATGGCTACATAAAACAACAATTTTCAATGTAGATAAGACATCCTTCAATTGGAAAATGATGCCATCTAGGATTTCATAGCAAGAGAGAAGCAATCAATGCTTGGCTAGAAGCTTCAAAAGATAGGCTGACTCTCCTTGGAGCTAATGTAGCTAGCTGATGACTCACTTAAGTAGAAGTCAATACTCATTAACTATTCACAAAGTCATAGTTCCCTTATAAATTATGCTAAATCTACTCTGCCTATGTTGTACAGATAACACTAAAACCTGGATGACAGCACATCTATTAACAACATGTTATGAATACTTTCTTTATAGAGACCACTCCCAGCCCCTGTAATAATAGGACTGAAATATTCAGTCCTATGGTGCAGGCTTTTTGCTTCAGTTTAACCTTAGAATTTCTTGGACCAAATGATGATTTCATGTCACTAGGGCTATATGTAGCATGCTCACAGAACCAAGCAGTGTCAAGTATCAATCTCAGTGTCTAGCACAAAATACTGATAAGAACAAAATGATACGGATAGTGTGAGATTAAGGATACAGCCCTGAAGAAAGAAATCCTCAATTTAGAATCTCACAAGGGTGGCTTATGTAGTGCCTGAAAACTTGGATAATCTAGCCCTACAGAGAATCTAGGGGCCCACAGGCCCAAAGATAGTCATTTCACAACTCATGTTTTAATGGCTCTCATTATTGGAATGTAAAAATGAAATTATCACCAACCACCTTTGTTAGTGAAGGTGTAAAAGGCTTCATTTGTGCTCAGGAACGCATAGCCTTCTCTAATAAACTTGGAGTTTTCCTGATTTCTTTTCCCTTTCCCTAAATACAATTTTTTCTGAATGTATTTCATCTCTGGTCCCTTGCTTGGATCTTCACTGCTTAAGAATGTGAACACCTGTGCCTGCTAGGCTTGAGTTCCACCATTTAAGATAGTTAATGAAATATTTTTAGCTTATATTAATGCCTTCTTTTCAGAAAAAAATATTTTTTTTCAAAATGTTACCAATGGTTTTATGTACCTACTTATCTAAGAATTCTGATGAATATATGCAAGTTTGATGTCTGGATATCAAGGTTTTCACTTTTTATGACAAGAAATGTATTTTAGACTATAGATACCATATATAGTAATTTCTCTCTTACATAAAGATGAACTTAATTTGGAACATTCTGGAAAGGATTTACCATTCATGTTTTCTAAGTTTCTGGTGGCTCAATAAATTAATGAAAGAAGGAAGTAGGCATTAAAAAAAGTCTTTCAATCTCTGCTTGATTCACCTATGTTAGTCACCAACACTGAGGAAATGTTTTGCTTACCGTCATGTCTAACACATGAGTTTTGGATCCATTCCTTTCTCACACAGAAAGAACATTTCAAAAGAAGGTGAAATAGTTCATCAATATAGCTTTTATTGAAAAAAAATACTTGCTTGGAAAGATCTGAGGGGGTAGAAAAAGGATTAGAAAAAAAGCAAGCAAAGATGCAAGTCAAAGAATATAGGCTTGAAGAGAAAGTTCCAAATGGCTTATAGAGTAGCTATTATACTTTTCTTCCAAATGTTTTTTCCCCCAGGAGTTTTGACCCATAAAAACTAATGTGGGTGTGGTTACAGTCTTTCACTGTTGGTGGTTTTCAAATAATCTCATCCCTTAAGTTAATCTCTTACACTGCTGAGGCCTTTTCATAATTTAGCTTCTTTTCTGAGGGGTCTATCCTTCTTTGGGTGGGGCCTTAGAATTTTCATGTTGGTGTTGCATCAGGTGATCCTGGTCAAAGATTTGTATTTCATCTTTTATATAGAAACAAGTTCTTATCTACTAAGGATAAAAACCTATACATTTTATAATACAGGGTTGTCTTCTTGTCTTCTACCCAGAACATATGTCATGGAGACTTGATTAGACCTCATGTGATCAAACACCAACTGTCCAACCCTGAACCCCAGATCCCAACCTTAGAACTGTCACAGTTCTCTGCAGCAGCACCAGGAAGAAAACTCCCCCCGAGGGAGTTCTAATACCTCTCTGGTACCAACTTGCCCAGGGCAGGTTCATACAACATCCTGTCAAGGCCGACAGTGGTAGGGGTTTGTTTTGCATGTGGCCAACCCTGGACAGACCCCGATTCGATTCTTGGCATCTCATATGGTCTCCTAACCCTGCCCAGAGCGATTTCTGAGTGTAGAGCCAGGAGTAACCCCTGAGCGCTATCAGGTGTGACACCCCCCAAACCAAACCAAATCAAAACAACACAAAACTAAAACATATGACATCCTGTCGACAAAGGAAAAAGCAATAACTTTATCTAAGGGCAGGCTGTTCTACCTCATCACCTAACGGTAAGATAAAATCAGAAGACACTCCGTCCTTTGATCTGTGCCAAAACCAAGATCACTAAATAGAGAAGACTGACTACAACAATCAAGACTGAGCAGAACATCTGGAACCATAAAGAAAAACTCTTTTCTAGACTTTAACCTAGAATCTGTGTTAAAACCAAGATCTCCAATTACAGAGGACTGATTTTTGACTACCACAAATGAGCAGGACATTTCCTGGCACCATAAAAAAAGATCTTGGTGTTCGACATTAAACATGTCCAGAGCCTATAGTTACTCAGTATGCTTCAATGGTGGAGACACCCTGTATTTCTTAAGCTAAGGGAATTTACTTTCTAATTTCCTCAATACTTACTGTGCCTATGCAAAAAAAGGCAAAACAACAACAACAACAACAACAAAACTTGCCACACAAGCTCCCCTGCTTTTTTTCTTGTTCTTTTTATCTTTCTTTCTTTTTTTTTTTTTTGCCTTTTTCTTCTTTTAAATTTATTTTTAGAGCTTCTAGACAGGGGTTCTTGACTGCTTTCCTTCTATTCCCCCCCCCCTTTTTTTAACAGAATCATAGAACATGAATCATCTTGTTCTGTATCATATGTCTATGTCTTCCTACAAATTGAAAAAAAAAAAAAAGTGGATGTTACCAGGAGCAAAGCAAGTCTCATGAACATTTAGTGGAAATAAAAATTAACAGACCTAAATACTCAACCCAGAGTAAAATATAATAGAATAAAGAGTCACAAACTATAACAAGCCATACACAAAAGGGACCTGTTACACTATCAGTTCAGGGGGCTAAGGGTGAAGTTATGGGATGCGTGCTGGGAACAGAGTCAGAGGGAGGTCAACACTGGTGGTAGGAATTACCCTAATTCACTGTCACTATGTACCTTAAATATAACTGTGAAATACTTGTAATTAAAAAAAAAGCAAATCTTAAAAATTAAAAAAATATTTGTATTTCAAATATTTGTATTTCAAATATGTCCTTCACATCTTTGAGCTATTTAAAGGCTAGACAATCTCTTCTTTTAATATCTTTATTTAAATACCATGATTACAAATAGGGGGCCGGAGAGATAGCATGGAGGTAAGGTGTTTGCCTTTCATGCAGGAGGTCATCAGTTCGAATCCCTGCGTCCCATATGGTCCCCCGTGCCTGCCAGGAGCAATTTCTGAGCGTGAAGCCAGGAATAACCCCCGAGCACTGCCGGGTGTGACCCAAAAACCACAAAAAAAAAACAAACAAAAAAACAAATAGGACTATAGTTGGATTTCGGTCACAAAAAGAACAACCCCTTCACCGTGTAACAATGCACCAATATACCCCATCTCCTTCCACCCACATCCCCTGCCTATATTTGAAACAGGCATTCTACTTCTCTCACTCACTCATTAACATAGTCTTGGTAGTTGCTAAGATTCTAATTGCACTCACTCCCTTTTGAGGTGAGCTTCATATCCTTATCTGGTCCTTCAATCCCACATCTCTGGGCATTATTACAATCTCTTCTTAACATTTATTATTTCCCAAAAGTACAACATCAGGAGAGCCCCTTAACTATCTATCTGCAATATTATTAGGAACATTAAGGATTAATGGGAAGGCATCAAAATATTAACAGAAAGTTAAAAAAATGTTGATTCCAACCTTCAAGGCTGACTTTTAGGAATTTAAGATCATAAAGAAGGCACTAAATTCAGATATAGTAGAAATTAGCAGGAAAACTAGAAAAAGAAATGGGACATAAAATTGGTCCTGGTCAGGAGCTTTTAAAAAGTAAAACTTAAGAAGAAATTGCCAGGCCCAGATATAGCCAGAAGAATGAGGAACAAATCTCTTTGTGTTGCAAACCCTGAGCTCTTTAGAGATGTAGAAGCTGAAGCACCATCCTTAGAAGGGCACCCACCCACCCCCAACAGCAAGAAAAAAAAGACACTGAGTTTTTAATAAAGTTTTGACAAGAAAAAACAGAGTCAAGTTCCCAATCCCTTCCCTGGATACATCACTTTTTTTTATTAGGTTAATTTTTTGTGCCTTTGGACATGAATGAATATATGTGTTCATTTATTTATAACCAAGAGAAGAGGTAAGTTTCTGGGTTAATAAAGGCATTGTTATGCAGTACAGTAATATGATCCATAAATAAAACTCATTCAGAGAACTCTGAGTCATATAAAACTCTGAAAGAGATGTGCCTTTGACCTGAGAGCTCTGAAGTAATTTCACTTAAATCTTAAACAACAGAAAATCTAATTAACATAGTTCATTTGGACAAATAACTCAGACAAGTTAATTCTTGTTATCTACTGCATCTCTTTATTCCAGCCACAGCTAGTACCTAGTACTTAAATTTAAGACTTGATTTTAATTCTTTGAGAAGAATGGATCAGATAACCAATCTCACAACTACATTTCTGACCTCAGAATTTTTTGTATAATTTAACCATATTTTTCCATGCATTTATTTGTTCATGCACCCATTTATCCAAAACATTTTTGCTAGCCACTTATTATCTGCTTCTGATTATTGGGATAACGAGTGAAAGGAAAAACAGAAAAATCCAGCTACAGTAAATTTAGATATAAGTTAAATAGAAATAAAAGGAAGTAAAAAGATGAAAAGCAGGTAAAGAGGAGTGAAGGTACTCTTTTTTCTTTATTGATGTCTTTATTTATACAATCTAATTACAAACATGATTGTATTTGGGTTTCAGTCATATAAAGAACACCCACCCTTCAGCAGTGTGACATTTCCATCACCAATGCCCCAAATCTCTCAACTTCCTACCCCCCACCCCAGCTGTATTTGAGATAGGCTTTCTACTTCCCTCATTCATTCACATTGTTATTGTTAGTTGCCAGTGTAGTTATTTCTCTAATTGCACTTACCACTCTGCGGTGAGCTTCCTATAGTGAGTTAGACTTCCCAGCCCACATCTCTATAATCTCTTAGAATTATTACAAAAATGTCTTTTCTTTTTCTTAAAACCCATAGATGAGTGATACTATTCTGTCTCTCTCTTCCTCTGACTTATTTCACTCAGCATAATAGATTCCATGTATATCCATGTATACGTAAATTTTATGACTTCATGAAGGAACTCTTAATAAGAGCTTTTCTGCTGACTGTGAACAAGAACAGACCATTCTAGAGTTCCCAAAGCATTAGCAAAAGTAATATTTGCTAGTCCTATGCAACTCAGGACTGGAAGGGGACCAGTGCCACGGTGAGAAAAGCCTAGTGGGGTCCTTAATTCTCCTTACAGAAGAGATACCAGGATTAGTGACAAAACAGTAAACCCTTTTTTTTTTTTTTTTTTTTTACATACAGTGAACTGGCCACAAATCCAGTTGCTATATCTGCATTTGGCCAGCCCCATCTCTTGAAAGAGATGTATACAAAACCATTAAAAATCATGAATAAACCAACTAGGTCGTGCAGCTGAAAATGGCAATCTCAAGGATCCAGTAAATAAAGTCCCCACCAGGCGGTCTAGGTCATGCCCATTGTACTCACAACCACCACTGTCACTTCAACAATGGCCCAGCCTCACCCTCATATATGGCTCTCCTTAGTGATACCAATCTGTAAATTCAGACCTTCTCAGGCATCTTTCGTCCCTCCTTTTCATTCCTACCTCATCATCCAATCCAAACTATTATATCTTCCTTTCATTTCTCCTAAACATTATTTATTCGTGGTTAACAATGGAACAATAGCAACTGGAATATATTTTTATATGACAATGTATTATTGAAATATTTTTATTGTTTTGTTATTTTTCACTTTATAGTTGTTGCATTTCACAAACCAGTTATATTATGGTTTATACTCTGGTGAAAACTTATAGTTACTAATTTGCTTTACCCATCAACAACTAGTTTGTCACTCCCATCATTCTCTATATCTATTCTTAATGATTTTCATATGCAAACAGATGATCCATAAAATATAATTTTGAATAAATACAAAGAACTTTAAATATTTTTCTTCTATCTACTTCACCTTTTCTTGCTGCCACTGGATCTCTCTTTATGTCTTTTGTGTGCAGATCTCCACATAGGAGATTTTCCCTATTATTCAAATTTAAGTTAATTTGCTAAAGCATTTACTTTATAATGATTCTTTGAGTACAAATCCATTGATAATCCTACTTTAATGACATTGATCACTTCTTGTTTTCCCCTTCTATAATACAACTCCCTTGTGTTCATTCACTTCTGTTTATGCAGCAAAAGCCAAATCTGTTTGAAATCTTTTATCTATCTTATATATGATTGGGGAATCATATATCTAGGTAAAATTACTATACTTTAAAATTTACGATCTTAAGTCTCCAGAAGCTGTTATCTCTGCTCAGCTGTTCTGCAAGATTATTCTGGTATGCTTCTCTTTATTTTTCTCTGTAAATTTAGTTCTAACCTTCTTATATCCTTTAGAAACTATTATTTTCTTTACATCACCTTTCTTAGAGGGCTGTCATAAAGTATTTCCTAATTTAGAAGCCATCATGTAAAAAATATCTTCATACTCCCACAATCAAAATTAGAAACATGCCTGTGTCTATTTCTATGATCTTGTATCAGAGATGATGCCTCTTTCTGAACATGGGACCTAAGCATGTCCTATAAATCCTATCTCTTTTAGTAGCTCAAGCACTGTATTTCTTTGATCATCTCTTGTTACTCTATATTACTAAATATTACTAATTTTGCTCTCTCCTTGAAATACTCTTAGTGTGATCCTGTGTCTCCACATTCCACCTGTCCTCCACAGCTGCCCTATTTTTGACTCTCATTTGTAGTTTGTTTGGTTCGTTCCATGGTTTCTTTGAATTCTTTGAGCATTCTGCAGATTTCTTCTCTAAAGTTTTTATCAGAGAGTCTATATAGATGGCTGGCACTTGTTGGGTCTGCAGAGCTACTTTCTTCATTCTCTAAGCATGGTGGTGCTCTTCACTGTTTCCTAATTGTGTCTTTTGCAGTGCTTTCTCCCCCCCCCCATATACTGTGCTTGGGTCCATTAACTAGAGGGTATATGCCACTTCCAAGGGAAAGAAGGAGCTCACCATGCCATTGGTCAGCCCTCCTGCTGACCTCCCTATTTTTTATTCTTCTTGGTTTCATTTCCCTATGTATCTGCAACTTGTATTCTTCTGTGGAAATTCAGCTTATTTCACTCTAGGTTTCCCTCCTACTTCTAGGCACTGATTTTCTTATTCTATGTGGATCCCACTCTCTTTCTAATCAAATAGTGCTTGAGTTGCAAATATACAAATCTTTCATTGTTTGCTTCTATATTCTTTGGTTCCCTTGTTCCTTTCTAATTTCTTCAAATACAGGCATTAGATAATAGAAATAATAGTACTGCTCTCCATGTCTGTTTCTAACCCATTATTTCTTCTCTGGAGCCAGCCTTGAACAACCTTGACTACTAAATATCTTCCCTAGAGATCTCATAGGTGGAAAAAACTTGACATTTTCAAAACATTGACTTCCCTATTCCACTCACATTTCTTGCCTTTTCAAATTACAGAATGTTGTCCATGGAAACAACATGCGATCAGTTTCTTAAGGCTGAAATTTGAACTTAATATTTATTCCTTTTTCTTCTTTTATTCTCAGACACAATTACTTTTCAATAATATAACTTCTAGTATAAATTTCTAATCTCTTAACTGCTTTTCATTTCTACTGCCACCCATCCTAATACAGGTCACTAGCATCTCATTATGATAATAGTCTTAAAATTAATTCTGTATATTCTAAAGAAGACAGAATATCTTTAGCTCTCCCCAAAGGCAAAGAATTATTGGAAAAAACATTCATTTGTCTAGTGTAAATAAACTTCCACGCTCCTTTCCAACTCCCCACCACCATTCACACATATACATGACTTGTTGCATCATAAAACGTTCAAATCTTCTCTTTCTTTTAGAAATAAAATCCAAGTACACTAATGTGTATTTCAAGCTTGACCTAATTTAAGCATTACTCTTCTTTCACTCCATCATCATCTTCTGCTACATTTCACCTTTCAGTTTTTTAAAAACTGAATCATTCAATCATTCTCATACCTCTGCTTGACATGATCTTTTATTGTTTGTTGGTTTTGGGGTCACAACTGGTGATGCTCTGGGGTTCCTTCTCACTCTTAACTCAGGAATCACTTTTGGTAGTGCTCAAGAAATCATATAGAATGTTGGCGATCAAACGCAGGCCAGTTGTGTTGAAGGCAAGCATCATACTAGCTGTACTATTTCTCTGGTATCAGCATGATCATTATCATAGTAGATGTGTTTTAGATCTAACCTTGAAAACTTGTGTGGGTAAGCACAAATTTTAAGTCAATAACTCCAGAGCTATTATTTATTCCAATTTGGTTAATAAATTTATATTAGATATTTAACTGTTCTTGGGTTGAAATGATAAAATTTCATTCAAAAGTCCTCAGTGAAATTGATTTGTTTTTAGTGCAGGCAAAATATACCTTACTTAGTGAATAAGGACTTCACTATCAATTCTAAGACCCATATAACTCTCTCCTCCCATTTATTCAGTCTAATATTCAGATACTTTTACAGACTGTGACAATCATGACTCACTAACATTAGCTTAGTAAACATATGAAAACTTGCTAATGTGTTTGTGGCTTGGGAGAAAAATCCCAAGATAACAGTGAAATTTTGAAGAGGTTACATCGTCCTATTTGAAAGGCAATAAAACTGCTACTGTGTGGAAAATATATCTACCGAAAACTCTAAGTCAATGTAATTCTGAAGAATTAAATTCGAAATGGTTTCAAAGTCCTACCATAATACTTTAGTTGCATATATTATTTTACTATGTACAAAAGAGATATATGATAGAAATCTATTAGATAAATTTAAAAGAGGTCTTTTAAGATACGTAAGATAAAATTCAATGTAATAAGAAAATATCCTATTAAGCATCAAATTGACTCAATTTTTTCTTAATAGTAAATAAAGTAATGGTGCATCAGTTAGTTGACAACTTCTTACATTTGATGAAAGGTAGTAAGTCTTTAGATAACTTTAGATAACATTCTTAATTTCTCTAATTTCCATTTCTTAATTTAAAAATTGGGTTCAAAAACTATATTATCTATTATAGTAAGGATTTTAAGGATAAATGAGTTCATATTCATAAAGCAATTAGCATTATGTGAAAATTAGAAGTGCACAATGTCTGATAACTACTGTATTACTGTTGCTCACTATTATACTACCTTTTACTTGATTTATACAACATGAAAGATATCATTACTTTCAGTTCATTATGAGGAGCTTGATTCCTAGAAGCTTTCCAATGGAAAAAAGTATATCACTAACTATTGAGAAAACCTGAAGCTAGTTAACTATCTAAAATTCAAAATTAAATTTCTTATCATTTTATGTTTATAAAATTTCATTTTATGCTTGAGAAGGAAGAAAATAGAGAAGAAAGCATTAAAACTATCTGATTCCTATTATCCTTATGATGATCTAAACTTTATTTTTAGGTCACACCAAGATAAAGGAACACTATTTTAGTCTCATAGGTATTATTTTAATCAAAGTAGCAAATAATAAAGAACTACTGAGAGATTTAATAAGAAACAGTCCTATGAAAACATTTTTCTTTTTGCTAAGACTGTTCCTAAAAATGTTATTTATTACAATATAAACTGTATTATTAAAAGATCATCTACTTATATCCCTCCCCAGGTTTCTGTGTCAACTAAAACTGTATTTTTTATTTTTTAAGAAACTGAATCTGATTTTCTAACAGAGAGTGTTAGCTGTATAAATGGACTTTATAAATTTTTATCTACTTTCTACAAAATTCAAAGTCAAGTTTATTACTTAAATCCAGCAAATGTGGATATTAACCTTACTCCTGGATTTCTTTTCCCTCATATTTTTATTTTGCTGTCAGAAACAGTTTGTGTGATTTCTATAATGAAAGATACTAATGCTTTTAGGTACTAAAAGAATTCCATGTAGTTGGATAATTTAAGAGTTGTTATAGATGACTCGAAAGGAAGGAATGCCAGCTGGAAGCCTTTAAGTCATTGATAAGCTTTGTATTTTTATAAGTTACTCTAAGTAATTTATGACCTATATTATCTTCAGTAAATTAGTCAGAATTCCAAAGTATCCAAATATATTTTATTATTTTATTTTAGGATTATTTAATGTTATGAATAATAGATATTTTGTTAATATTATATTTATATTATAAATATATCAATATATTATCAGTTTGTTATAATTTGATTCTGATACTACATAAAATAAGGAGTAAAACCTCACAGCTGAATATTCATATATGCTTTACCCACTGATCAACGTTCTAGAAAATTACTATTACCAGATTATTATTATTACCAAATTCATACTCTCTACCTATTCCTCCTACCCTTGATACCTATCCCTGTTGCAACCACAGAGTATAAGATATTTTTGTTGTAGTTATCAGTTTGCTTATATTATTTATACTTGGCATAATAAGTATGAATATTATCTTTTACCTTCTGACTTATTTCCCTGGCAACCTCAAATTCCATCTACTATGTTATTACTAAAGGAAAGAATTCATCTTTAAACAACAGACTGATTACTTCATTGGTTAAATATATCACAACTTCTATATCTAGTCATTTTCCAATGAACCTCTAAGTTTACAAAATATTTTGGTTATTGTGAAAAATGCTGCCATGAACACAGGTGTGTATCATTTTTTATTGTTTTGGGGCCATGCCTGGTGAAATTTAGGGCTTAATTCCTGGCTCTGCATTCTGGAATTACTGCCAGTGGGCTCAGGAGACTACATAGGGTGCCAGGAATTGAAAAACGGGTTGGCTGTGTGCAAGATAAGCGCCTTTACCCTCTGTACTATCACTTCAGCCCCCAGTGAAATTTATATTTCTAGATTTCTTTTAGAGAACTCTACTATTTTTGATAGGTCTTATATGAATGTATATTTTGATAATTAACCTAAAAAATTTACTTTTAAGAATTGTTTCCATTCTTATATAAACACAGATCTTTTTCATAGGTAATAGATATCTCATTTTTGTATTGTATTCAAAATTATTTTAATCTTATTTCAATTTCCCTGAATATAAGTGATTTTAAACATTTTTCATATCTGTGGACTATTTTCTAAAAGTATCTATTTAAGTCTCCAGCCAATTATTTTTCATTATTGAGGGTCACTCCTGGCAATAATTGGTCAACAATATCAGCTGGTTCACTGATGGACTTGGTGATGCAATAAATGTTGTTTGGGTCTAGTTGTGTGCAAGGGATGGGGATGAGGCAATGAGGGGAGTTCTTTAGAGTTGTATAAAGTGATACTTAGGGTGCTAGACAGTACTAGGAGTTAAGTTTGAGAACTATAATAAAGTTCCAAAACAGACTCCCTAGCTCCTAAAACAGACATTACCTGGTGGGAGCGTTCCCCTATTGCCCACCATTCCTAGAGCAAAATGAACTTCTAACACATGAATATGCTACATGTTATGAACTCTGATGACTGTACTCCTCTTGTGCTATTCTAAGCTATTCAATGCTTTATTAATGCAGCATGAAGATACAATTCTATAAGAGGAGAAACAGCATTTGGATGTAAAGCCAATTATTTTTACTTACTATGTGACCTTAGCCTTGTCAACTTTCCAAAAGGTTTTCTTATATATCATATAACTATAACTGCACTTCCTCTTTTATAATGAGAATCATTAACATAAAAAGTAAAGTAAAGGTAGTATTAAAATTTTATGGAAATAACATTACTGAGGAAAACTGAACAACATACTTTCCTAAGCTTAGTTTAAATTCCCTAAACTGGTCTCTCTGAAATTAGGCAGCTAAATTAAAAAGTCTTTTGATGCTATGGTTTGCAGAAAAGTTGCAGAGAGAGGAAAAAAAGTTGTGTATGAGAAATATTCAAAGATTGGATATCTTCCTGGTTCAGAAGTATGTTTGCTACCGGGTTTTGTGAGGATACTAAATTAGCTTTGGAATCTAAAGACTTGTGATTAGTGGGTGATTTAGGAGTACTGATAGATTTGGAAGAATAGCTTTTCACAGTATGATTGTGTAAGATACTTTGTAAAAGACCCTTAAAATCAAAATATACCAAAAAGGAGAAAAAACTGGGTTTAATCATTATATCACAATTCATGTGCAGAAAATATGTTTGGTGCAGTTTAGGAGAAAAATGAAAAACAGGCCTATTTTGCAGAGTTTAGATTTCTGAAATAATAGAATATTTATGTGGTTCCTATCACATGTACATTTTCTATACATATAATTTAGTTTTTGTAATAATACTGAGAAATGAGGTTGAATGTCTCAATTTTGTAGATGGGGAAATGATGCTAAGAATGTTAGAGTGATTTGCCCATAGTCATATAGCCAGAAAGTTATAGAAATGAGATATAAGGCACAGATCATTGGCTTCAAAGTCCACATGACTTTCTATTAATCCACATTGCATTCCAAGTGGAATCATAGATATGTCCATAATGTACCATAATTAAGCTAAATTTGTAGGCAGTATATCAATTTAAGATAAAATGGCTTTCATTTTGAAAAGGACAGTATTAAAATGTGATAAAAATAGGAACAGAAAATAGCTGATTGAGCCTAAGCAGAATAAAAAGTTTCCTATACTTTAACCTATTTGTTATTCACAATTACTTTGTGAAGTGAGTAATATGTGTTATCAGATGAAGAAACAGTTTCAAGAATGTGGATAGTTTTATTTAGATTGCTCAAATAATAATTAAGCGATGAATCAAAATTTACCTTTATTGCAAGTTCTTGACCTTTTCAGCACTCCAAGCCAACTAACTTATCTTTATGGTCTGGAAAATGTTTCTTTGAAGAATTTTTCCTAGACCCATTTAATTCAAATATAGCTCAATTTTTGGATATCATAAAAAAGCAGTTTTATTTTTAAATATGACTACTATCAGATTCAATGAGGCAATGAACAATGCTAAAGAAACAGTTGCTATCAGATTCTAGAGGAACTCACCTAAGACTACAAGAAAAGTGCCAAGAATCCATGGCACATAGTCTTTTGTTATTTAAGAAAGAAACAAACAAAAAACAAAAACAAAAACTAAAAAAAAAAAAACTGGTGCTGCTAAGAAAGAAATTTGTGGTGCAATACATAACCTAAACAAATTATTAATGTTGGAAAAGAATACATATGCTTGAAATTGAAAAATGAATCCACTGTCTAGTCATCCTAGCTATTAGAGTAATGATAAATCAACCTGTCCAGATTACTGCTTGGAAAATAAATAAAATCACCAGAGACCTGAGTATTATAGTGATCATCAAATTTCCTAGTTCATAATCTCTCATCTATCATTACAACTGTCCTGTAACTTAAGACAGACAAGAGGTATTTCCAAATATATGGGTGCGAAACTTAGTCATGTACAGAAGAGAATTTAAGTAAATGAAGGACCTACTACATAGGACAGGCATTTATTTAAGTGATGTAACACTTATTTTTTTTAATTTTTTATTTTTAATTATGAGAGCAAAGATGCAAAGAAAGAGGACAAGGTAAAGTTACAGTGGAAGGATAATCACCCATAAACAGAATTCTCAGAAGAAGTCCCCTTGCTAATATCTTAACTTTGAACTTTCAGCAAAAGAACAACGGGGCCGGGCGGTGGCGCTAGAGGTAAGGTGCCTGCCTTGCCTGCGCTAGCCTTGGACGGACCGCGGTTCGATCCCCCGGTGTCCCATATGGTCCCCCAAGCCAGGAGCAACTTCTGAGCACATAGCCAGGAGTAACCCCTGAGCGTCAACGGGTGTGGCCCAAAACTCAAAAAAAAAAAAAAAAGAACAAGATAAATAAAACAGAACCCATGTACAATTACTTTGTACCTCAAGTCCCCAGATTGTAATACATTATAATATTTTTAACAGCACACAAAGCAATCTAAAGCCATAAAACTTATGTACCTCCTTAAACATTAAAGGCATAGTATATATTTTTACATTTCCATGCACATGCATATTAGTTTAAGTTAACCTAAAAAGTTTAAGTTGGTTTTTTTTTTAAGGATTAGAGTCAAAGAAGCACAGTAAAAACGGTGTTAGAGTGGCAATTATTGTTTGCATAGGCCCACCAAAATATGAGGGACATGGAAAGGAAAAACCTTGGCCTACATACAAGGAGACCCTACCCCTGAAGTTTCCTGGCTTAAGACCAACTCTAGGCTCCAGGCAAGCTACTTTGTCCAATCCAAGACATTGTCTGTAGTGCCAACGCACTTTTATTTTTCACACAGTTTCTGTTGTTGGTATCATGTTTCTGTATTAAAGATCCTGGAATCTGCATATCCTACATTGAATTCAGGATGTGGAGCGTCCTCTAGTTTCACCTCACAATTAAAGGGCAATGCAGAGAGCACTGTCATGTAAGCAAGTCGTTGTTGTTAAGTCTTCTCAGTGTTAAGGGAAGTCTCTTTTGAGCAGGTTGAAGTCAGAGCAGCGGTAGGGTCTTCCCTGGCAGAGGATTGCTTCCAGGTGATGTTATAGACAAACTTGGATGTTTCGTGGATGGCTTCCCTGGTTCAGGGGTGAATGGAGAATGCCCATTCTTCTGAGGTATGTGCCAGGTCATTATGTCAATGTTCAGGGTGTAAGGTCCCATTGTACTACAAGATTTGTGTGTTCCAATCTCTATTGGATAAGATCTTATTTGTGTGTATAGTATTTTCCCATTTTAATGTACCTATGCAAACAAGGAAAAATGCTGGCACACTTATTTAAGTGCTAGCCACCTCACAGTCATCCTAAGAGATATTATAGGTAAACGTGATAACAACAACAAAAAGGAATCTCAGGTTTAGACAACTATGAACTTGTTCAAGGACATAGAAATAGCAAAAAGATTAAATAATAGTCTTTTATTATTTTATTTTAATCTTACTTGATATATCACCAGAATTAATACCTAGGTCTGGTCTTAAAGTTCTAGAAGGATTTACCTTAAACAAGTCTAGATCTATGTAAGTAAAGGTCTAGGAACACATGAATGGTCTTGTAGCTAATATTTAGCATGCCCTGATTATTATAAGTCAAAAAAGTGAGAATATTTGCAGCAAATAATGACTTAACATCTTTTACACATAAGCTATATATAAGTGAGCTATTAGTTTTTAGATAGTTAATAATGTCTACTTCACCTTTTTTAAATTAGAACTTGGAGCTTCTTCTGACACTGAAATTTGACTTATATGATATTACTTATTCATTAGTTTTCCCCAACAAGAAATAACTTCTTAAGTAAAGGGAGATTCCTAATTTTATCTTTATATATAAATCCACTAAATAATAATAAGTAATTTTTACATTTCACAAATAAAACTGACAGTATTGGTATACATATAGTATATATATAGAACATGGGTTTAGGTTATCTTAACTATGATGTATTATATTTAGGAAGCATTATACAGCCTAAGGAATCTGGAGATTTGTTCTATAGAAAAGAGTTTACCTAGAAAGTATGGAAAATGAGAGGGCTTTTTGGAATATTGGTGGAGACAAATGGGTACTTTGATGGTGGTTGTGTATTGAAATGATATATGCATGAAGCTATTATCAATGACACTGTAAATCATAATACTTCAATAAAAATCAGAAAAACAAAAATCAAATTAAAACTCATTTCAAAGGTCTTAGAATTATTAGGTTTTTTATGTTTTACAATAATGAGACCTTTTTTTTCTTACTGTATTCACATATCTTATGAAAACTGAAAAATACACCTAAAATGTTGTAGATATAGATAAGGTAATGCACACTCTGTATATACCCCAAATGAAAGGGAAAAAAATTGGGGGGCTGGAAAGATAGTATATGGGTTAAGGCTCTTGCCTTACAGGAGATAATACCCAATTCAATTCCCAGAATACATATAGTTCCCTTAGCACTGCCAGCAGTTATCATGAAGACAGAATCTGAAGATTTTGAGTATAGCTAGCCCCTCAAGACCACACCACATAAAACAAGTAATGTGCTTTGAGGGCCGGAGTGATATGCAGCGCTAGGGCGTTAGCCTTGCATGCGGCCAACCCAGGATGGACTCTGGTTTGAATCCCAGCATCCCATATGATCCCCTGAACCTGCCAGGGCTGATTTCTGAATGCAGAACCAAGAGTAACCCCTGAGTGCCACCGAGTGTGATCCCCCCCCCAAAAAAAAAAAACAACAATGACAACAACAATAACAAAAAACAGAAAAGTAATTTGATTAACTAGGTTGTATTTGTTTTTGTTTTTGTTTTTACATGTATATAGATTTTGGGGTGTGGGAAAAATCAGAGAAAACTAGAATCCAGAGATTCTGAGTTACTGAGAAATAGTCCTTCAGAGAATGAACTTGGAGACAAAGAACTTTAAGAAATTGCATAGTGGTGCTTTTGGGTCTTCATTGTCTTCAAAAGACTATGTTAGGTAAAATTACACGAAAGCCAGATAACAGCAATTAGAGAAATTTCTGAGTCGAAAATTTGCAGAGATAATGGAGAAATTAAGCATTGTTCAATTTTTAATAAAATGGGGTCCTCAATGATTACTTGAATCATTTTGTAAAGCCTAATGAAGAATGAGACCTTTTTAACAGTTCTAGAGTAAAGACAAATTAGATATGCCTTAGAAGATTTAAAAAGAAAAACAAAATTATTAAATAGAAATGCAAAGAACTCAACTTATATTAAAAATAAAACCCATGCATTAAAAAAGATTCCACAAAGTACAAATGTATATAATATACATGCTTAATACAAAACATACAACAGAAAATAAAATATTAAGGAATGAGTAGGAAATGTGATAAACTATTAAAACAAAAATCAGCCAATAGAAACAAACCCAAAACTACAAATCGAATATATTAATAAACAACAAGATTAAAAGATTATCAGTATGTAAAATACTTAAAGAAAAACAGTTAATATTGTGAATAGTGGAAAATGTAACAAAAATAAAACAAAAGAAAAATTAAAATATAAGATAAAAAAGCACATCTAAAATAAAAATTTACTAGGCTGAATTAATCTCCTTGTATATATAATGACAAAGTAAAATAAGGCAACAAAGACAGCAACCAAAACTATGAAAAATGAGTAGAAAAATTTTAAAAAGAACTTTAATGATTTTGGGGACTGTGGTATTAAAACACATATTATATAGGCAAAAGTAATCTCAGGAAAAGAGGAGAGAGAAAGAATAGAAATAAACTAATTGCAATGAAAAATAATGTTTTAAACAACAATCTCTGGGGATGTGTGAGCCAAGTCCACGCCATGCTGAAGTCATGCCAGCTGCCTCCACTACCCATAACTGCTGTTTTTGCTAATGAACCAGAGTCACCACTATGGAGCTCTGCAAAACACCAAACAAACCAAAACTCCAGGTATGTTAATGGACTAACATATCTAAGACTTTGATGGAGTGAATGTGGACATCCCACCCTCACCCTTTTGTATATTTCCACAAGTCCTGGCAGCTTAAAACATACTCCACAAAGCTGTAATATTAGCTACTGAGCTTGGAATTCCTCAATGAGATCACATAATGAGCAATAACTCTATTTTTTTCAGTTCTGTTATCCCAGTAGGAATACACCAACTTAGATATCAACATGAATTCAAATCCACCTAATACTTACTACAAAGTATAATAAACTAGCAATAAATTACTTAGCAAATCTTCTGATAATGATTTTATGATCTCACTGAAAGATAAAATTAATTTTCATAAATTTTCTTATTGCACTCCCTTTAAAAATAATTGTATTACCACTTATATATAAACAAACAATATAAAATATATTATTTTGTCCTTGTCAAGGGGGTAGGCTTGGGAATCTAGAAATCTGAAGACTATGGTGGAGGGGATTTTACATTGGTGGTGAAACTGGTCTTGGAACAAATTTTGAGCAATTATGTAATACATGATCTTTGGGCCTCCAGAGGATCGAACTGTGGTCTGTCCTAGGCTAGCACAGGCAAGGCAGATGCCTTACAGCTTGTGACACCACTCAGGCCCCATGTAATACATGATCTTAAGTAAAATAACTTATTTTAAAAAGTTTCTAAATTTTAAGGAAAATATAAATCAGTAGATTCATGAAAGAAGTAAAATTTTCAATATCATTGATAGTCATAAAAGTATTAAAGACATCAAGAAAGACTGAGAGGAAAGATGATGTAAAGTAAAACAAAGAAGGATTGCAGGAATCTCATTAAATCTATGCAAGGTAGAAGACAGATAATATCGAAAATTGTAAAAACTGACAACCAACATTTGTAGAAAAATATTTTTCAAAATCAAAGCAATATAATTAAAGATTTTCTAGTAAAGTAATTTTAAACTTGTCAAATTAAAAATAAAAAAAAATTTAGTTAAAAAAACGAGAATTTGGGACTGGGGCAATAGCGCACTGGTAGGGCATTTGCCTTGCACACGGCTGACCCAGGACAGACCTGGGTTCAACCCCTGGCGTCCAATATGGTCCCCCAAGTCAGGAGTGATTTCTGAGCACACAGCCAGGAGTAACCCCTGAGTGTCGCAGGTGTGGCCCAAAAACCAAAAACCAAATCAAACTTATTTATAATCAGTGGAATTATATATTTAAACAAAATAAGAGTGTGATAAAAACAATTTGTGATAACATTAACATCACAGGTTAAATATACAGGTAGATAAAAAGTTGTTGGCAGTGCTGAGTCCTCTCATTGCCTGCAAAGACTTGTCACTGAAAGCTGAACCAGAGTTTGAGTGACATTCAGCTTCTCCATCCTAGCACCACATTATCTGTGATCATGCTGCCTGCCAGGCTGTGGTGCTGTGCATGGTTGCACTGGTGCAGGTCCAAAGAGGGACAGATACGAGAAAAAAAAGTTGTTGGCAATAAAATAGAAGAAATAAAGTGTAGGCATAAGGTTATAGAATATAAAATAATTCATTACATGCCTTCAGCTGTGATAACTGAAGGTCAGTTGTGATAGATCAGAAATGCGTATTATGCAACAACTGACGAAAGATTTTGACAAAGAAGTTGGCTAATAAGCAAAGAAGATTGCTTAAGAAGATTTTATGGAATGTTTAAAAATATTTTAATTAATCCAGAAAGTTGGATAATTCATGCATATAAAATATAGAACAAATGGAAAATAGAGAGTACAATGACACAAAAGCTTAGAAAAATCATAACTATAATATATTCAACTGATTTAAACACTCCAATTAAAAAAGCAGAGGTTGTCAGACTGAGCTTAAAAATTAAGTTTAAGCTATATGCTGTCTACAAAAAAATACCCTTAATATATTATCTATCATAAATAGTTTAGAGAGCATAAAATACATGTCATGCAGTTAGGAATCATTAGAAAGCTGTGAAATACATTAATATAAATTAAAGGAAATGTCAAAAGATCAACATAAATAGGTAATTTTATAGTAATGAAGGAACCATCACATTAACAAGACAATATTATTAAAAGTGTATGAACCTAAAATAACTTTAGCAGTGCTCAAGGATTACTTCTGTTGAGGCTTGGGAATGGGGAACCTTACGGGATTCTGGGGTTGCACATAAGAGAAGAGTTCTGGGGACCATATGGGATGCAGGGAATCAAACCAGAGTCTATCCAGAGTTGGCCACATGCAAGGCAAATGCCCTACCACTTTGCTAAAAAAAAAAAGACAAGAGTTCTACCCACTGTGTGATTTCTTCATTTGAATCAGAACTATTTTTGAACTACAGAAGCTACATATAAGTAGTAGAACACTTGTTTGAAGTCTAGCTTTGATTTCGAGCATGACAAAAACAAAACAAAATATAAGCAGAACAACAACTCCAAAAATCAGAGCTATTTGGAAAAATAATAAAATTTAGAGAAGTCAAACTGTATGACTTTAAGATATTTTATAGAATGAATCTAATTAACAATGTGTACAATTTTTATAATGGACATTTAGATAAGTGAAATATGGAAGAACCCAGAATATAAAAAACGTTATTTGTATCTTTATGCAAACGTTTATATACATACTTATGTGTATATATAGTCAATTGCTGTTTAATACTATACTAAAGATAGTTAAATCAGGAATGGATTTTGGATTTTATATATATTTAACAAATGGTGCTAAGATAACTGGTTATCAATTTAGAACATCATTCCTATTTTAACAAATTGCATTATGTATTTAAAATTATTAAGAGACTCTCATATTAGTTGTTTCTCCACAATAAGATATACTTTTAAAAATGACAGCAAAAATATATGCAAAAATTTCTATACCAAAGCTTCTGTGGAGTATTTCTTGACAACTAAAACAAATGAGCTTTTGTACCTGTGAAATATTGAAACATTATTTAAAAAAATACAGATTAGGACTCAATTGGGCATTAAGACGAAAATAAACATTGACAGAGACAGATAATTTTGGAGAGGGTTCTACAATAAAAATAATAATTACTTACTTTTATCATAGTTCCATAGATATTTATTTATATTAAAATGTATTAGACTCTAGAATATCTATAGATTATCATGTATCATTACTAAAGGTTGCATAAACAATCATATTTATAATGGTTTTTTTTTGGGGGGATGGTGTTTGGGCCACACCCTGTGATGCTCAGGAAGTAATACTCCTGGCTATGCATTCAGAAATTGCTCCTGGCTCGGGGGACCAAATGGGATGCAGGGGATTCAACCCGACTGTCCCTGGTCAGCCCAGTGCAAGGCAAACGCCCTACCGCTGTGCTCTGGCCCCAATGTTTATGATTTTTAAAGGATGAAGTTGTTGGAGTTATTATTATTATTTTTGGTTTGGTTTGGAGCCACACCTAACAATGCTCAGAGATTACTTCTGGTGCTCTGCTCAGGAATTACTTCTGACAGTGTGTGGGTGACCATATCTGAAGCTGGATATTGAATCCAGGTTGGCCAGACGCAATCAAGTGCCCTACCAGCTGTACTGTCTCTCAGCCTCCTAAAGAACAACGTTTTTATTGATTGTTTTTCATATACCATAAGAGAAAAAACCAAAGGAGCAATAACAAATGTGTCAAATGCTATGCTAGAAAATCTAGATGCAGTGAAGTTTACTTTAGAAGTTACTAACACAAATTACAGGCTAGTGAGATTTCTCAGAAAGACGAAATCTGAAGGGGATGTTAGAATAAACTGTGAGTTAGTTGTATTACTACACGCAAATACCCAGAGCAATACAACATATGTTTCAAAGATATTTAGGAAGCAGAATTGACAATTTTATTTGTCCTTATAGAAGTAGGTGAGCAGCAGCATCTTTGGAAATAGGAAGGAGCAAAATATTTACATACAACTCTATATTTCTCTTGTGGACTAAGCAAGCATTATACAAAATACATAAAACAATATTATTATAAATTAATTTCTGAAAGGGTTGAAGTGGCACCAGTATGTAAAAAATGAGGTGTGACACTAGCAAAAATAGTAGGTTTGTATGTAACTTCTGGAAACTAAGAAGGCTTGCAGCCTGTGATTAGATAAACTCCCCCCTCCCAACAAAATAAGAAAAGACAAGAGATGAGAATCAAGCAAATTGAAAATCATAACTATTTAAGAAATTTAAATCTTAAAAAGAACCTATAGAGAAACTAAGAAAAACAAAAAGGGGGAGTGGTGTCATGGAGCACAGAAACTCAACAATGTGGTCAAGAGGATGAAAGGCAAATGAAAGATGAGGAATGAAAACAGGGTCATAGCTGACCTTTCTTTCATCGGAGGTGTGGGAGCTGAAGAGCATTAAAATATGGACAATAAGAATTGAAAATATGGAAAACTGAAAAATAACCTATTAAATGAAGAAATATAAGAGAATTTTATAGTCAAAAATGGTTTGTGTTTTTAAAATGGTGATGAGGAGTACATATATATAATTTCTGGAAATGATGTATTGACAATTGTTCATCTTCGATTTAGTTTGAGTCAGGCTACAGGATAACTTCAAATGTCTGTGAAATACTTTTGATTCTGTTAGTTACTAAACTGTCAATGAAACCATGTAGAATCAGATTGATTATAAATCATACAATACTATGATATAGAAAGAGAAGGGACTTCACTTCAAATTCAATGAAACACAAAGATATCAAAGAATTTTTTATGATCAATGCTTCATATACTTCTTTTATGGACTAAGCTTGACATGCATAATACATAAATTAATATTATAATTAACAAGAAAAAGGTTGAATTTTAGAAAAATAAATGATATATTTAAATAGGTAATTCATTAGAAGGGGGATGAATACTTATAACTATTTTAACCACATACTTAATGTTTTTAATATCTATTTATTTGTACTATATTTAAATAAATGTTTAAAAACTCAAGATATATCCTTCTATCAACTGGAAATTACTGAAGACATAAAACACAACATAGAAAAGAGTTGAGAAATGAATATGTTTACCTAGTTTATTAAGACTATATGCTATTAATTTTTTTCTGTAGGGTGATTTGATAATATATGGCTATTCATACTTTTGGATATATTCTAAGGAATATTCTAAGGAAATATTTATTCTAAGGAAATAAATATTCTAAGGAAAAATTTAACTGAATAAGAAATCTCATGCAATAACGTATATTGGTGACATGGCAGGTCTTTGTTTAAATAAAAGCTTTGAAATATTGTAAATGGATAAAAATATTTTAAAACAAGTAATATGAGTATGTGGTTTCTATTTAAGTGTTTTTGATATACTGCTAGATTAAAAACCCATTTTAAAAACAATAAAATCCAAAGTATGTTCTCAATTTTATAAAAATGACACAACATGCATATACTATTGTTACTGTTACCATAGTTGATAAATATTGTAGTATAGAATTTAATTTCTGAAAGTAATCATAAACCAGCATAAGATCTCTAAAATAATGTATCAGGAGAAATGGCACTGTGAAACCCTTTTAGATTTCTTGCTAGAAAATTACAACTATAGACTCATACAAAGAAAATGCACTAAAATTACTGACTTCTTTCAATAAGCCAGTCTTAAATATTTCTAAGCACCAGTCTATTTAATTTAATTTTGGACACTGTGATGAATACAATAAATTAACTTCTAAAATTAATCATTTTGTTTTTAATAAAAAATATAAATATAGAAGCTTTGTTGCATCTCTGCATTTGGCTGGCAGGGATAATGGCTTTTGTTGAAAAATACTACACTACAGGACTTACTATAGCTGTTTATTCTGTAATTCAATTTGTTCTATTTAAACACAAATATGCTAGTCCTTCAGTCATCAAACACTGAGGTTCACAGCAGGCTCAAACTATAATCCTTTTTACTAAATAAAAATAAAATCAATGATATAATTTTATTTCCCCAATAGTTCATAGCATTAGAGGCAGAAAAATGATTTGAGAACTTTACTATACTGTTCAATGAAATAAAATGAACAAATATTTAATGAATAACTTGAGATATGTACATATCTATCTAGCAACTTACCATAGTATTCTGTTTAAATCCTGTGTTTTTCTAATAAGGCTACCATTTATATATCATCCAACTCATTCTCAGGGGCATTAAATAATCAGACAAGTCACAAATCTACAAAATAACAGAGCAACAATTAATACCCAACCTGCCTGAATATAAATTACATACTATTAACATTCAACTCTTATGCTAAACATGGTGGAGAAAAATATTGTGTGATAAATGAAATCACAGAAGTTAATACAAAAGGATGCTGAAACACAGGACAGATCGGAGTGCCGCTGTGGGAATACTAAAAAGGATCACTTTAGGGATGATAACATTTATCAGTCTGCATAATTACTTGCTTCAAAGGAAGGTGATTAAATTTTCCTTCTCTACAGGAGAGACTGTAATCTTATTTTTGATAATGACTTAAAATGGGTTAATACTCATGATATCATATTTGTCAACCTACAAACTAATAATACCCATCTTTTAGGGTTTGTTTGTTTGTTTGTTTGTTTGTTTTTTTAGGACTACCCCTGGCAGTACTCAGGGATTACTCCTGGTGGGCCTTTAGTATGATATGGCAAGGATCAAACAGGTTTGATTGTATGCAAGACAAGTATCTTAACCCGTGTTCTATCTTTTTGGCTTCATATCTACATGTACAAATTGTCCATCTTCAAGTTGATAAGGAGACACACCATAAAGGTCACAGAGTCACTAGATAGCAGGTGATGAGCTAGATGGTAATGTGTTCAAGGGCAGGCAATGTTAATATTTTCATCTCTGAGGCACTTGATAATAAGGAATAAGAAAAAATGTCGAAGTTTCAGAAATTATCTCTGTAACTACTTTGCTAAGAGATGAGCCTGCATCTTGATTCTATATTAATATCAATGAAATAACATAAAAACTACAATTGGAAAATAGATAAATTCCTACATGAGAAAGAGAGGAAATCAGAGTGGTTGCAAAAAATGGCATTTGTGCTCTATGGCCATACCACCCTGAACACGCCCCATCTTGTCTGATCTCGGAAGCTAAGCAGGGTTGGGCCTGGTTAGTACTTGGATGGGAGACTGCCTGGGAATACCGTGTGCTGTAGGCTTAGAAAAAAAAAAAAAGAAGAAGAAGAAGAAATGACATTTGTGTGATCTTAAAAAAGAGAAAAAAAATTATAAAGAACTCAGGTGGGGTGTCTGGGCAAAGCAAAGAACATGTTTAAAGGTATAAAAGCATGAAAATTAGAAGTTCGAAGGGTAGAAAAGAATCCAAAATGAAAAGCACCTAAGTTTTATAAGGGAGAAAGTGGGAAAGGAAAAACTTAACATGCCAGGGGCAGATCTTGAAGTGTACTTCCAGGGTAGGTTTTTATATCTTTCTCTGCCAGGTTGGTGAACAGGTCCAAAGGTAAAAAATACTTTAGATATATGCCTTTAAGAAATAGTCAGAAGAACCAGAGAAATAACAGTTGGAGACAGACATACTGCTACTAACAGATAAAAGAGTACTAATGTATGTATTGGTTTATATGACAAATTATAGCCTAACTAGAACATCAATTCTGTTTCCTCAAGAATATCTTCTTTGGGCCGGGCGGTGGCGCTGGAGGTAAGGTGCCTGCCTTACCTGCGCTAGCCTAGGAGACGGACCGCGGTTCGATCCCCCGGCGTCCCATATGGTCCCCCAAGCCAGGAGCGACTTCTGAGCGCATAGCCAGGAGTAACCCCTGAGCGTTACCGGGTGTGGCCCAAAAACCAAAAAAAAAAAAAAAAAAAAAAGAATATCTTCTTTGCCCTTTCTCTTCTCTATTAAAATAATTGAGTGACCCACACTTTCTAGTTTTGAATGACCATTTGTTCTTTTTTGTTTGGTTTGGTTTTTGTTTTGGTCATGCCTAGTGGTGCTCAGAGGTTTCTCCTCGCTCTGCACTCAGGGATCACTCCTGTTGGACTCCAGGGACCATTTGGGATGTGGGGGGATACGTGATCAAAGTCATCAGCTTCAAGTAAGAAAAACACCTTGCCTGTTATACTAACTCTCCAGCCCACTCTTTTACTCTTTAAGCACAATTTAGCTTCATTTATTTCCGTATCACAGAACAGAAATGGCCTTGAAAACATCGCCTGTGATCTCATGCATGTCTAAGTTATTGATTATTTCATTTGCCCTTCCTCTGACCTGACTAACCAAATTTTCATCTTAAATTTTTTAATACTGTAGTTAAGATAATATGTTTGCAGTAGTTTTAATATTTATAGTTTTGATGTAGAAAGTCACTGCCCATTCACCTCTATCATACCGCCCAACACCTTTCATCACTCTACTTAAATCATTTCTAGTCTGTCTCTTCCGTTTCCTGCATGCACTTCCTCTCTTAACTGCTTGGCAAACACTGTTTTGTAATCTGAGGCCAAGGATTTGTGATCACTTGACACTATATATTCCTTTGTTTACTTCTTTATACATCACAAATTGAATAAGATCATCCTTAATTTGTGTTCTTTGACTTATTTCCTCTAACCTTATATCCTCAGTTCCATTCATGTTGCAGGATACTGAAAAGTTTCATTTTGCAATTAAATAAAATTTAAAATACAAAATAAACTGCAAAATAAGTGTTTAAAAACTGCAACTTTTGGAAACTGAACAGAATACTGTTAAATTACTAGTTGGTCAAACTAGGAAACAAAGAAAAATAAAATATTCCTTAAAACAAACGATAATTAAAATACAGACTATCAACATTTGTTTTAGAATTAATTTTGAACTTCAAAGAACTGTAACCTGAAAAGAAACATATACTATGATTTATATTTTCATGACCTGTGGATACTCAAACCTCGTGGATACACATATTTCAGCATGTTATCTCTCTAAATTGTTGGTCTCTAAATATTGATACTCTTTTTAAAATTAATTTCTACCCTGTGGTATGAAAAACACATAATATTTTATTTTCATGACTTTTAGGACATTCCAATTATGCTCATGCATATTATTCATGACCAGAGTTTCATGCAGAAACACTGCAGAAAAATGTGCATCTGATTTTTGTGAGGATGAGGTTCCTTCAGGTATCTATTAATCCTACTTATTCTTTGACTGATGTTCTGTTTTGTTGTAGTACTTAATGAGAGTGGGTGTTTAAGTCTCTCACTACTAATGTCATTGATGGGCCTTCTCAGGTCTATTAGCATTTTCTTTATAAACATTGCTGCACAATATCTGGTGCAAAATGTTGGTAAGACCTAAGTTCACTTGCTGTACTTGTGCCTTTAATGTATGTAATGTAATCATTTTAGGGGAATTATTTTGATTTTTAGGCTACACCAATGAAATGCACAGAGATAATGTCTAGTGATGTTTAAGGGTCCCCTAAAGTTCAGGGATCAAAGTAGGGTCTGATGAATACAGGACAAACTCCATAATCTCTGTATTAAGGCTCTGGCCATGCAATATCCACCTGATCTCTTAAAACCTTCAGTTTAAATGTTATTTTGGTCCACTCTTGGTCTGTAGAATTGTTTTTCAACTTTACACTCTGAGCCCAGGTTTACTGTGAGAATTTAAGTATGTCTCTTTTAAGCATACTTAAGCCTGTTCTTTTTCATAGAAGAGGTTTTGACATTTAGGCACATTACAGTTAAAGAAATTTATTGCCATTTTTTCGATAGGACATTCAATACTCTTTGCCATTTGGGTTTAGATATAACAAATAAATTCAGCTATTGTTTGTGATACAGTGCTTTTTAATTTCTCCCAAAATGTGAGTGAAAATCTTGCCTGGTAGAGGATTCTTGGTTGGAAATGTTTTCATTCAGTACTTTGAATATGTCATTCTATTATCTTCTTGTAGATTTTCACATAAAAAATGTAAATTTTATTATTTTCTTTGCATATGAAGCTTTCATTCTCTTTGGCTGCTGTCTGTCTAACAGTTATTTCTATTTTGATTAAAATGTGCCTTAGTTTTTTTCTTTTTCTTTATAATTTTACTGAGTCTGTATCAGTACAGAATACTTTCCTCAAAATGGGAGAATTATGCCTTCCATTTTCTTCTGCCTTTTCATTATTTGTGGGGGGGGGTCACACCCGGCAGCGCTCAGGGATTACTCCTGGCTCCATGCTCAGAAATCGCCCCCGGCAGGCACAGGGGACCATATGGGATGCCGGGATTCAAATCGAACCACCATCCTTCTGCATGAAAGACAAACGCCTTACCTCCATGCTATCTCTCCAGCCCCATCCTTTTTATTATTTGTATTATTTCTCTAATTGCACTCACTCCACTCTCAGTTGAGCTTCATATAGTGAGCTGGTCCTTCCTCAGCCCTCATATCTGGGCATTATTACAATAATGTCTTTTATATTCTCTTTTTTTTTTTTTTTTTTTGGTTTTTGGACCACACCCAAGTGACACTCAGGGGTTATTCCTGGATATGCGCTCAGAAATTGCTCTTGTCTTGGGGGATCATATGGGATGTCAGGGATCGAACCATGGTCTGTCCTAGGTCAGCACACACAAGGCAAATGCCCTACTACTTGCATCACTGCTTCGGCCATTTTATTTTTCTTAAAAGTCATAGGTAAGTGAGACTTCTGAGTGTGTGTCTCTCTCTCCCTCTGACTTATTTTACTCAGCATAATAGTCTTCATGTCCATCAATGTATAGCAAAATTTCATGACTTCATCTCTCCTGACAGCTACATAATATTCCATTGTGTATATGTACCACAGTTTCTTTAGCCATTCATTTGTTGAAGGGCATCTTGATTGTTTCCAGAGTCTGGCTGGCTATTGTATATAGTGCTGTGATAAACATAGGTGTGAGAAAGGGATTTTTATATGGCATTTTTGTGTTCCTAGAGTATATCCCTAGGAGTGGCATATCTGGATCATAGGGGAGCTCAATATCCAGTTTTTTGAGGAATCTCAATATTGTTTTCCATAAGGGCTAGACTGTTAATCCTGCCAATACATGAGCAGGGTATGTGTCTCCATTTCCTTGTGTCCTCTTTTATTTCTTGAAGCACGGTTTTATAGTTTTTCATTGTATAGGTCCTTCACTTCTTTAGTTAAGTTGACTCCAAGATATTTGAGTTTGTGTGACACTAATGTGAATGGTGTTTTTTGGGTTTTGTTTGTTTGTTTGTTTTTGGTTTTCTTGGCCACACCTGGGGAGGTTCAGGGTCTACTCCTGGCTATGTGCTCAAAAATTACTCCTGGCTTGGGGGCCATATGAGATGCCGGGGATTGAACTGCAGTCTGTCGTAGGCTAGCTTTGGCAAGCAGACTCCTTACCACTCCATGCCATACTCCGGCCTCAGGGTTGTTTTTTTTTTAATGTCCACTTTTTCTCTATCATTATTTGTGTATAAGGCCATTGATTTTTGTGCACTAATTTTGTAACTTGCCACTTTGCTATATGAATGTATTGTTTCTAGAAGCTTTTTGGTAGAGTATTTAGGGTTTTCCACATATATTATCATGTCATCTGCAAACAGTGAGAGCTTATCTTCTTCCTTTCCTATCTTGAAGCCCTTGATATCTTTTTCTTGCCTGATATCTATGGCAAGAACTTCCAGCACTATGTTGAATAGGAGTGGTGAGAGAGGGCAGCCTTGTCTTGTACCAGAATTTAGAGAAAAGCCTTTTAGTTTATCACCATTAAGAATAATCTACTCCTGGGGCCGGGCGGTGGCGCTAGAGGTAAGGTGCCTGCCTTGCCTGCGCTAGCCTTGGATGGACTGCGGTTCGAACCCCCGGTTTCCCATATGGTCCCCCAAGCCAGGAGCGACTTCTGAGCACATAGCCAGGAGTAACCCCTGAGCGTCACCGGGTGTGGCCCAAAAACCAAAAAAAAAAAAAAAAGAATAATCTACTCCTGGGGCCGGGCGGTGGCGCAAGAGGTAAGGTGCCTGCCTTGCCTGCGCTAGCCTTGGACGGACTGCGGTTCGATCCCCCGGTGTCCCATATGGTCCCCCAAGCCAGGAGCGACTTCTGAGTGCATAGCCAGGAGTAACCCCTGAGCGTTACCGGGTGTGGCCCAAAAACCAAAAAAAAAAAAAAAAAAGAATAATCTACTCCTAGGGGTAGACCCTTGGAACAAAAAAATACAATACAAAAATTCCTTCCTCACACCTATATTCATTGCTGCACTATTTACAATAGCCAGACTCTGGAAACAACCAAGATGCCCTTCAACAGATGAATGGCTACAGAAACTGTGTTACATATACACAATGGAATGTTATGCAGCTGTCAGGAGAGATGAAGTCATGAAATTTTCCTATACATGGATGTACATGGAATCTATTATGCTGAGTGAAATAAGTCAAGGGGAGAGAGATAGACACAGAATAGTCTCACTCATCATTGGGTTTTAAGAAAAATAAAAGACATTTTTGCAATAATCCTCAGAGACAAAGAGAGGAGGGCTGGAAGGTCCATCTCACAATATGAAGCTCACCACAAAGAGTGGTGAGTGCAGTTAGAGAAATAACTACACTGAGAACTATCATAACTATGTGAACGAATGAGGAAGTGTAAAGCCTGTCTAGAGTACAGGTGGGGGTGAGGTGGGGAGGAGGGAGATCTGGGACGTTGGTTGTGGGAATGTTGCACTGGAAAAAGGGGGTGTTCTTTACATAACTGAAAACCAACTTCTTGTAATCAAGGTGTTTAAATAAAGATATTAAGAAAAAAATAATATTTAACATTGGCTTGTGGTAGATGGCCTTGACTATATTGAGAAAAGTCCTTCCATTCCCATCTTGATGAGAATGTTTATCAAGAATGCGTGTTGGACCTTATCAAATGCTTTCTCTGCATCTATTGATATGATCATATGATTTTAATATTTCTTTTTTGGATATATTATGTTGATTGATTTACGTATGTTAAACCATCCTTAAATTCCTGGGATAAATCCTACTTGGTCATGGTGTATGACTTTCTTGATGAGGCATTGGATCCTATTTGCCAGAATTTTGTTGAGGATCTTTGCATCTGTGTTCATCAGGGATATTGGTCTGTAGTTTTCTTTTCTTGCAACATCTCTGTCAGATTTTGGTATCAGGTGATGTTAGCCTCATAAAAACTATTTGTGAGTGTTCCTGATTTTTCAGGAAAGGATTGGTAGTAGTTCCTCTAGAAGATTTGAGAGAATTCATTAGTTAATTCATCTGTGCCTGGGCTTTTGTTTTTGGGAAGACTTTTGATTACTCTTTCAATTTCCTTAGTAGTGATGCATATATTTAAATATGCTAGATCATCCTGGTTTAACTGTGGATGATTGTAGGAGTTCAAGAATTTTTCCATTTCATTCCAGTTCTCACATTTTGTAGCATAGAATTTCTCAGAGTAATAGTCTCTAATAACTTTTTGAATCTCTGCATTGTCTGTAGTGATATCACCTTTTTCATTTCTAATCTGTTTTATTAAGTTTCTCTCTCTCCATTTCTTTGTGAGTTTTGCTAGTAGTTTATCAATCTTGTTTATTTTTTCAAAGAACCAACTTTTGCTTTCGTTGATATTTAGAATTGTTTTTGATTACCATTTCATTTATTTCTGCTCTGAGCTTTATTATTTCCTTCTATCTACCTATATATTCAGCTCCTTTTGTTGATCATTTTTTAATTTTAAAAGCTTTGTCATTTTGAAGGCTCTGCCTATTTATGTAGGCCCCTTCTTCCTTTCTGATGTGTTCTTGGAAAGCTATAAATTTTTCTTTTTTCTTCTTTTTTTCTATGTTTTTGGTTTTTGAGTTACACTCAGTGATGCTCAGGGTTATTCCTGGCTATGCACTGAGAAATCGCTCCTGGCTTGGGGGACTATATGGGACGCCAGGGGATTGAACCGTGGTCTGTCCTAGGCTCACTTGTACAAGGCAGACACCCTACCACTTGCGCCACTGCTCCGGGCCCTATAAATTTTCCTCTTAGTACTGATTTTGCTGTGCACCATAAATTCTGATAGTTTGTGTCTTCCTTGTCATTTGTTTACAGAAATGTTTTTATTTCCTCTTTTATTTCATCTCTGACCCACTGGTTGTTCAGCAGTGTGCTGTTTAATTTTCAGGTATTAAAGTTTTTCTTCTATAACCCTTTATAGTTCACTTCTAATTTTAGTACTTTGTGATCTGAGAAGGTTGTCTGTACAATTTCTATCCTCTTGACATTATGGATATATGTTTTATGAGCCAGCATGTGGAGAATTGTTGAATTAATCAAATTAATAAGAGTCCTGGAGGGTGGTGGATGATGGTAGTTGGATGGTGAGGCCTTTCTCAGCCTGCCCAGTGCCTGCAACCTCTTCCTGCCAGCGGGTCTGAGGGTTCAGACCTGAGGTGAGGAACTGATCCACAGCAGTCAGATATCAGGAGACATTTAGCTTTGTTACTAATAGGCCTTAGCCACCATGTGTGGCTTCTAAACTAACATTTTAAGCAGCCTCCTACAGCTGCCTTGCATCTAATCCTATCTCTGCTCTGAATATCCTGTGTCCTTCTCAGGCTTCTCTCTTCCTCAATCTACTGCTCATTCTTCCTCAACCCTGAGGCAACCCCTTTATTCACAACAACAGACCCCTCCCATTCAGGTAAGATTGCAGGAAGTTGAGGGGACGGGTTACAGAGAATGACCTATCCTGGAAAATGACCCATGTGCACTGGAGAAGAATATGCATCCGGTTTTCTGGGATGGAGTGCATATATATAGTGTTGAGGTCTCCTATTTTTGTATTGCTATTGATGTCTTCTTTCAAATTTCTCAACAATTGTATTAAATATTTTGCTGTTACCCCATTAGGTGCATATATGTTTAGGAAAGTGATTTCTTCCTGTTATACATATCCTTTGATTAGTACAAAATGACCATCTGTGTCCCTTATAACTTTCTGAGTACAAAGTTTGTGTCATAAGATATTAATATGGCCACTCCAGCTTTTTTTTTTTTGGTTTTTCGGTCCACACCCGTTTGATGCTCAGGGATTACTCCTGACTAAGCACTCAGAAATTGCCCCTGGCTTGGGGGACCATATGGGATGCCAGGGGACCGAACTGCGGTCCTTCCTTGGCTTGCGTTTGCAAGGCAGATACCTTACCTCTAGTGCCACCTCGCCGGTCCCAACTCCAGCTTTTTTAAGGGAGTTGTTTTCTTGGATTATTTTCCTCCAGCCTCTTATTTTGAGTCTATGTTTGTTCTGACTATTTAGATGTGTTTCGTGTAGGCAGCAGAGTATATTGTTCTTAAAGTTATGATTTCAAATTTTGTATATTAAAATTTTAAGCTTACAATAATTTTTAAATATACTATTTTGTCTTATGAATTATTAAAAATAAAACAGAAAAGGTTAGGCATAACATTGTAAAATTATGTGTGAATATATGCACTGTTTATTTAATTCAATTAAATAAATTTGATTCATTAGTTCTATAAGCATAATTGTAGATGAGGAAATCTAGTGGTGTTTCTTAGATGAATAGATTTGCCATATTCAGAACTAACAAGATTTGTTTTGTTTTGGGGCCACACTCAGTGGTGCTCAGGGGTTACTCCTGGCTCTGTTCTTAGAAATCACTCCTGGAAGGCATAGGGACCATATGGGATGCCAGGATTTGAACCACCATCGGTCGTGGGTTGGCCGCTTGCAAGACAAATGTCCTACCATTGTGCTATCTCTCTGGCCCATAGAATTAACAACTTTAGAAGCAAAATTATTTACCATGTTCCACATCTTTAGTTACTTCACCTGACTTCTGTGTTTTCCTCTCAGGGCTTATTTGTAGAACTATCATAATTCTCTTAAGACACATATCTATAAACATTGGGTAAGACAGAATAGAAAAATATGGCCTTTCAACTTGCACAGATTTGAAAAGGAGATGTTTGTCATCTAAAAATACTGTCAGCTCCGGGACATGATTGGTAAGAAATCAAGCCAGCTGGCAAAGTATTTGACAAAATCCAACTGCTCAAGTTACAGGAGACAGGACTTTTTGGATGTGCCCATTGACTTGCATGCAATATAATTAAAACTGAGTTTGCAGGCATTTTCAGGGTAAAATTACATATATCCAAATCTGGTTTTTTTTTTCCTTTTCCTTTATTTTTAGGCTTAAAGTTTAGTCCTTTTCCTTTGGCAGTTTTTAGAGTCATGTGACTGGCACAACTCTGGAAAGTACTATAAATACAAAGTGATTGTGCCTAAGGAAAACTGCCATCGTGTAAAAAGCTAAGACTATATACTTGCATCTCTTCTTGGGTATTTTAAAGGTGGGTGCCATTTCTGGCAGTTTCTTAACTTGATTTAAGTACAGAGCTATAAAATAAAGGGAGACATTTATGATGTAGTTTATATTTAAACCTAACAGAAATATGTACTAATATTTACTAGTATTAAAAGGGGATGGCTTTATTAATTTTGTCCACTCACAGTCAGTTTTATTTGGCTTAGAAAACACAGCTTGCAAATAGCATTTATCCTAAGTTTAGAGCACCTAAGCTCTAAATTAGATGCTGTGAATTAAAAAGAACAAAATAATATTTTAAGGAACTTTCCAAAGATGTATAAGCAACTATAATACAGTAAGTAAACCACTTAATATAATAAATACCAAGTGATTATTAAATTGAAAAAATAACACTGTGCATAATTTTTACCCATTTATTTAACAAATATTTATTGTGTATTGGCTCTGAAACCAAAGTCTAAATGTAAATCAAGTATATGTCACTTAGAAGTCCAATGCTTTCTTTTATTTTTATCATTTTTCACACATATTAGGTGTTTTTATAGATATCTGCAAGACAGTTGTATGAAAGTAAAGAAAGATCCACATATTTGACCATGAATTCAAGTTTTTGTTTGCTTGTTTTGTGTTGAATTACAGACAACTGCTCAGAATATATTAAACCACTTATGATGGCAGTCCTTCACTTATTTCTGTTCTTATTCTTATAATTTACTATAGACTGTAAACCCTGACAGTCAAGTTCATTAGAAATATGTCTTAAGACACAACTAATAATTTTAAAATGAGAATTTGTGGATACTCCAGAGAACCCAAGATGAAAAAAAACATGATGCCTTTTCTTATGGGAATTTGGTTTTGGAGACACAGGTAGAAAACATGAGAGTTTCTTAGCTCAAAATAGAATGCCCTGGAGCTTGTGCTATCTTGTTTTAAGTTAGGCTTCTATTTTACATAAATTTTATTTATCTCTTAACTACTATGCTCTAAACTAAATGCTGTGGGTTTAAAAAAAACAAAATAATATTTTAAAGTACTTTCCAAAGATGCATAAGCAACTATAATACAATAAGTAACCTACTTAATGTTATTAATAGGTCTTAAAATTGAATGAAAAATAAAATTATTTGGGGGTTGTTTTGGCCATACCCAGCTATGCTCAGGCTTTACTTATTATTCTGTAGTCAGGTATCACTTCTAATCCTGAAATGGCATTTAAAGTAAGCATGTCCTTGAATAATAGAGTTCTTCAACATTGGTAATACTGGTTTTGGTTCTCATCAACATTATAATTGAACAACATTGTATAAAAACATTATTTGAAGACCTGCTATTCAAATCAGATTATGATGTTATGATCATATATAAACTGTCACAGGAAAAAAGAGTAAAGCATTCATTTATTTAATAAAGATTACTGAGTAACAACTATGTATCAGGCTCTGTGTTATGTACTCACAATCTTACTAAATTAAACAAATAAATACCCTTATATAAAGTATATATTCTAGTGGAGTAAACAGTAAATTAAATATAGGAAGGAAAATCAGTTAAGTGTGGACAGTGACAAATACTCTGAGAATAAAACATGGAGATTTTAATGAAGATACTATTTATGTAATGCCATTTTTTTTACTGGGTAAGTGGGGAAGGCCTTTCTGAAGAGATAATGTCTTGGCTTGGAAGAAAATTACCTGAGGATTGGGATAAAGGTGTTCTAAATAGACTGTACCAAGCATTTCTATGCTTCTCCAAATTCACTCTAATCCTTCTTGGCTCTACCTTTTGCCTCAGAGGCTATTGGCCTATATGACTATTACCAAATTTTATGGAATTGCTTGGAAAATTGCTTCAGTCTTCATAATCTAGCTGAATTTTGACTATGGGGGAATGTTATGAGATGGAAAGAAAATGTTTCCATTATTATTTACTTCCCTAAATCCTCCTATAAAGTCAATTGATGTCAGTTTCAATCTAATTTCTCAGTTCTTGCCAGGTAACCCTTTAACATAAATTTTTATTTTTGGGTTTGATAAACATTTTATTCCTTTATTTCTTGGATATTAAGTGGTAAAGTGCTCTTATACCAGAAACTCAAGATATTATGTTATATTTTGTGTTTTTCCTATACCTATCAATACCCTAGTAATATATTTTATTTTATGAAATTTTTCTCAAATTTCTGCTGGGGCCCTTGGTACAATAAATACAATTATAACATTTAAATCAACTTAATAGTATAGCATGATTTTATAGAAATAAGAAATGGAAAGGAGAGTAATGAGAATTCATTGGAAAGATTAACACCATTAAATGACAAGACTTCCATAGCTTTGTAAAAATTCAAAGAAGTACCTATAAAGGATACTACTAAAAGTGGTGGGAAATGAACATGATGGTAGGTTTGGGAAACACTATATGATAGAAAAAAGCCTTTGTAACCTCTGTATATAATGGTGGTTCAAAAAATAAAAAGTTTTAAGAAACATTATAGAGACCACTAAAAATAGAGGAGAAAGTAGAAGCCAAATCTACATAAAATCAAGGTAGAAATGGCAAGGAATACTTGAGTTTAATGGCTGTGATTCACTGAAAAGTAAGGAAGAACATATCAAGTAAAGGATAGTTATGAGAAAAGAAGTGAAAAGTAAAGCATTTATTCGAAGAAAGATCCTTCAGAAATATATGATAATTATAAAAAGTTTGGATTATCCAATGATTTGAGTATCATGGGATCTCATAATGACTAAGTTTTCAAATAAATACTGAGTATTTATATAATAAAAGATAAACAGAATGATAAAAGATATTATTTAATTATAATTATTTTATAAAATTAACTAAATACTTTTAGCACATTTATTTCCCACTGACACTCCATTTGCAATCACCCTTTACCTGTGTGATCTTTCTATTTCCAGTTATCTTACTTAGATTTCCCATATTCTACAACTTTAGTTAATCATGCCTACATGTTAGGAGCAAAACACTATGGCATGGCACTCAAGACTTTCTTATAAATATTTATCAATGACTCTAATTATACTTCTATGTTTCAACCTGTAAAAAGATCCTTGTACCATAAAAACATGATGCATTTATTCATTTCCCACACCCTCTCTTTGTATAACCTTAGAACTAATCAGTACTTAAGGAAAAGCAATTTAATTTGTGTCTTGGTATCTCTGGAACACAACAAACTATTTGTTTGTTTGTTTTGTTTTTTGGTCACACCCAGCAGCTCTCAGGGGTTACTCCTGGCTCTACACTCAGAAATTGCTCCTGGCAGGCTGGGGAATCATATGGGATCATATGGGGATCATACAGGATGCCGGGATTCAAATCCTTTCTTCTGCATGCAAGGCAAACTCCTTTCTTCATGCTACCTCTCCGGTCCACTCCAAACTACTACTTCTGGGCACATGTTATAACCTTTCCCTGAAATATCTTTCTGTTCCTGAACATCCAAATAATACTCTTTCAAGACTAGTTAAATGGCATTAAATAGCTAATATATATTATACTATTATATATTATATATCTGATATATATCCAATGTAAAATGGACTCCTTTATCTTCCCTCTACAACATGCATCATGTATTGAATTTTATGCGATTTCCTCTACTCTATATCAGTTGTATTTAGTGTGCTTGAATCTATCTCTTCCTAGATCAAGAGTTCTTTGAGGGTAGAGAATGTCCTATCCATAATATTTTCAGTGCTTAAGTAGACTTAGTATGAAGCACAATGGTCAGAAAATACTTAATATCATAGACGAATTAAGTTTCCTAGGGTGTCTTTGATTCTAACCCAATAAATCTAACAAATTAAAGGAAAATAGTAGCTTACAGATTTTCTCATGGAGTCAAGCCCAAACTATCTAATATATTAAGGCCTGGGGAGAAAAGTGTAAAAACAAAACCCAAAATATATGCCAGTAATCACTGGAATTACTGCTTTTTGGGAGTATAACCCTAAACATATCATTTTCTCAGCAGCAACCTTCTTACTATTTTATCTCCATATGCCTTTTTCCAATCCAAACAGAGCTAGTTCTCTGGTATAAAATAGCTTTATTACTATTGAAAATGATCCTCTTGTGAACAAGCTAGGATATCCATGGTGAAATAAATTTTATTAGATTTATGCACAGACTTGGAGAGACTGTATAGCTTCTCTAACCTTTAGTTTTTCTAGACATAAGATACAGATTATATATTCTCTTAGTTTCTCCATTAGCAAGACAAATCATAATATAAGACGGTGTTATAAAAATGATCTGAAAGCCATCACTGAACCTTGTCATTAGAGTCTATAGAAAGAAGAAAAAAATTGAGCCAATGTATCTCTGGCTAACAATGATCCTACGTGCTTACCAGGGCTATGCTAGGATTGTTCAAAACATAGAGGGACAGTATCTAGAGACCATGTTAGAGAAAATCTTGGACACAAGACACCATGGGTTCCTCTATGAATCAATTGTTGAGGGAGCCTAATGAAGGGGCAATATAGGCCAAGGAGAAGGATTTAATATTCTATAATCCACCTCTAAACACAAATAGGTATTTGTATTTTAGAAGAAATAAAGGGAAAGAGAGGAAGAGACAAAGAGGTAGAGCTAAGGGAGTCATTTAGACTAGGATTAAAGAGTTTTAAGATTGCAGCCTAAATTTATTATTAGATATAAGGATTATTGTTTTTAATTTCTCCCACTTAAAATACTCAAGAGCAAAGAGCTAGCCTATCTCAATGAATTCCATTCATCTTATCAAATGTAATACATATGCTGATGCCTCAGGCCTGTGCTAGGTGCCAGAGATCCTTCTCTAAGTGAGACCCAATACTTGAGCTGACGAAAGAAGATAGACCTAGAAAGAGACAGTAAGAATTCATGACAAATGAATGGTTTAGGAATGAGTAGTTTTATAATGAGTAGTTTAGGAAGAGTAGGTACAAAGCACTGACTGACTTATCCTGCCTACAGATCCCCCTGAAAAAATTCACAGATAAAAGTAGATAATAGTTAAAATTAGGTAAGATAGGAATAAAATGGCAGAAAGTCAGAGACAGGATTCTAGGTTAATATTACTTTGAGGGCAGGGCCTAGTAGTGATGACCATGATTCAAAAACAAAACAGACTTCTTTCTAGGGCTTTCCATGTAAACCATCCAAGGCTGAATAGAAAATAGATAGAACAGAAGTAATCTTGAGCTATAGCAAAAAAGATAAGATGGAGTCAGTAGACCTATCAAAAAGCTAGAAGAAAAGGTAACACAAGTAAGGAAAACTGCAGCAGCATAAAAAGAGAAATGTTGAATTTAGCTGGAAGAAGAAGTCTTTAAAAAACCAGAGTCTGAGGAGTACTTCAGAAAATCATAATTAAAAGTTACAGGAAAAAATAACCTCTAATAGCTGAGATAAAATCTGGCTCTTTGATTTGTTTTATCACACTGTTCATCACTCTTGTTTCCCTGCTCCATGCCTCTACTAAGTGAACAACAAATCATAAATATGACTGTCCTAGTTTAATAAAAATTATTTAATTCATCAGTTATTTCAACTCAAAGAAATATTTTGAGATTTCTTTACTTTTCTTCATTCACTAATGGGGATAATAATAGTATTCACTTTTATAATGAAATATTAAAGACCAATATTTTTCTGTAATAAAGATAAATTATATAAAGTGTGTCCATTTATATCCTTAGTATTTTGTTGCATATTAACTCCTTTCCTACTCAATTGCTATGCTACAGGTATTATACTTTTATTCTTATATTACAGATGATGGAAGCAAAGCAAAACAAAGTTAAGGAAATAGCCTGCGGTCAGACAATCCTAAGGAAAATCTAAGCATTTTGACTCTGGAGTCTAATCTCCTAATGCAGACAGTCAGATTCTTTATCTAAATTGCTAGCATTATGAAGGATCATGCACAATATATATTTGGTACTATTTATGTGGCTATAATTTAAAGCCCTACAAAGGAGAACAAAGATGCCTGGTGGCAACACTAAGTTCTTTATCAATGACTGGACTTCTGATGTTAGCCTTCATTGTTCGTGTACCTCAATTATCTCCATTGGTGGCAACAAAAATTATGATTACAAAACATAGTCAAGGAGTCCAGGGCTTCAAAACTAGAAGAGGGCTAGAGATGGAGGTATCATAATTTATATGTTTATTCAAATTCAGTCCAACTTGAGAGAGAAGTTAACGAAGATAAAACAATCTCATTGAGAGAAGGCATATGAGGCAGATCAAGAGATGAGTTGTACTTTCCCAACTAAGACAGATTCAGACTAAGCTTTGTGACTCCAAAGCCTGTGCTATTTCTCCTAATACCTCATAGTTCTATGATCAGGCAAGAGAGGTTCTTTTGACACATATCAACTTGAGAAAAATATTAGGTTAGCAAGTTCTGAAGAGAGTACATTTATTTCAAAATTCTCCATTTTTCATCCTGTTTCTATGTTAGAAAACCTAAGCCCAGAGAGAGGCAGTAACTTGACCAAGGTCACAGTTGAAGAATAGTTGTTATCCCAGATTTCAAGGTTAAACAATAATTTGAAGGTCATCTGCTATGACTCTGTATACTTGTCTACCTAAAGGGAGGAGAGGGAGAGAAAATCTAGTATTTTTGCTCTAAGAAATTAAATGCTGATATACAAATTAAGTTTTAATATTAAATGGACTATTTGCTAAGGCTTGAGAGTTTATAGGCTGGAAGGTTTTTGTAGATTTAGAGAGGAGTGACAAAGCACCTAAAACCTTGTATATTCTACAGACATTATCCTTCCTTTGTGGACCTTTCCCCAAGTCTCTGATCTTGTTTAATCTAAGCGTTTTCCTACTTCACTCTTAAAGAGTTCTTGTAAACTAACTTGGGGAAACAAAACCATTAATATGTAACACAAAGAATCTCGGTTACAAAATTACATGGATCATGTTTTGCTACTCAACAGCAGAGTCAACCATTTCAACTAACTGAGCCTTCATTTCTTCATCTCAACTGCACATGATATCTACATTGTAGGTGTATAGTTGGATTAAATATAAATCATGCATTAATCAATTGTCATAATTCCTGGAACATATAAGTTATTAAATAACTAAATATTATACCTATTACTATGGTTACTACTATTATCTTTACTATTTATACCTGTCCTTTATGAAATAAATATAATGTCAATGACACTTCTAAATTGTGACTTCCAGGATCTGTTTATTTTTTTAAAGGTATATGTTTTTATTTCAGAACAGTGGGCATTACATAGATATGTTTCTCTGATGATGTTCTCAAGCCCTCAATATTTAACCTACCTATTTTGAATATATGTCTAAGGAACATGCAGAAATAATTTGGAAGTTGTTAGTAAGTCAGAAGTGAAACTTCTGAGCTAGTCTCAGTAAAGCCTCCAGAGCCTGATAAATTAAGTCCTATCATGGTTTTACAGTTTAAAGTATTTTTGTGAAACTGTCCAACTTCCCCTCAAGTATCTAAATGGTCAGTGCAGTCCAAGAAGAAAGTTCTAATTTCACATTTGTTTCTTTTGTGTCTTGGTCAGTAAAAGTGTGTATTTTGAAATTTTTAAAAATTTGAAAAAGTTCTCTCTATACCTATAATTATTCACATACAGTACTGAGTATTGAAATGAGTACTCCAGTCTCTCTTTTTCATCTTTAGTGTGTCCTTAAAAGTTATATTCCATGGCTAGAGTGATAGCACAGCAGGAAGGACGTTTGCTTTGCACACAGTCCATCTGTGATTGATCCCCATATGGTTCTCCAAGCTAGCCAGGAATAATTTCTGAGTACAGAGCCAGGAGTAACACCTGGGCACCACTGAATATGGTCCCAAAACAAAACAAAACAAAATTAGAAGAAAAACAGAAGTTCTGAAAAGTTACAGGTTTTATTGTTACAAATTTTTCCTGTGGTACATAGCTGGACCAGGGTTTTAGGAGGACAGCTTGAAGAGTAGAGCACTTCTGTCAACTGGAATGATACTTAGTTAATAAGATCAGGCAAGAGTAGGGAAACAGAATGGTACTGACATGATGGTTTAGACAATTCTCCATCATGATGGGTACATGCTAAGATATGAAATCTGGACTACTGATGGCCTATCAATGACCTCTGGATTGGAGTCATTTGTGTGGATACAGGTATTGACTTTTGCCTACACTCTCAATTATTATTATCTGTGGCTGGGGACAAAAAGGTAACTTTTTTTTACAGGCATCCTTTAACCTTCTAAACCCCTCCTAGATAGAAGTGTCAGTTTGATTTTTAGAAGAGTCTGTGACTATCTTCTCTGAAAAATGTGAATTTAGCACTTTGTATTTTCAATATGTTTTTCTAATTATCATCATTCAGAATGCAATATCAAATTCTCCTGGGATTATACTAAGGTGTGAAAATGGTTTAGTCTTCTCTTTCAGTATATCCCTCATCTATCCCTCCTTCTAAAAACGGTGTATGGAAAGCAGTTAGCAATGTGTACCAAGAAAATACATCCTAGGGATGCAGTGATTAAGGAATAAAACTAAAGACTCTAAAAAAAGAAATGAATAGACTATATAAAGGTGGACATTAAACATAGATTTAAAAATAATCAAAGTTATCTCTTCTCTATCCATTGTTTTTCCCCCTCCTTGCCCCTCTATCCATTGTTTTAAAGCATCTAAATTTGTACCTCAGATGAGCATGTAAATTTTGTAATAAAATTTTAATTAAACAGGCTACACAAAAGTATTTAAATGGGGTCCTTCACACCTTAGATATATCCTCGTTCAGGATGACTTTAAAATGTGCCTAACTAGTGGCTTAATCATGGGGTATTTTCAATAGAAAGATGGCCACAAAAAAAAAACAGTAATCTTAAAACTGCTCGAATCACTGTCATCTATCCATTACAGCAGAAGCAACACTACATATCTTACCTACCAAATATCCTAACCAACTAGTAATAGTTACAAGTTTGAGGGCTGGAGAGATAACACAGAGGTTAAAGCCTTTGTGTTGTATGTGGCTAAGGCAGTTTGATACCTGACATCTCATATAGTCCCTTGAACATAGAAGTGATCTAGGAGCACAAAGCCTGGTGTATTCCCAGAGTACTTCTGGGTATTATCCCTAAACAAACTAACAACAAATAAACACACACACACACACAATCACATAAAATTAAAACTTGAAAGAAAGACCTTAGCGATAGTACAACAGGTAAACCACTTGCCTTGAACATTCTGACCCTGGGTTTGATACCCAATATCCGATATGGTTTCCTAACTCAGTCAAGAGTAAGTCCTGGGCACTGCCATGTGTTACCCAAAAACTATAAAGAAAAACATCTAAAAAAAACTCTTAATAGCAATTTATCACAACTAGAATATGTGACATACATAATAAATTATTAAAAACTGCATAGTACCTGTACACAAATATATTCTATAATGTAAAGGGAAAATATACATAGAAAGACTAACAGAAATTTGGATAAATTTATAGGGTTACTTTGAGAGGAGAAATCAGAGATATTTTCCTTTTTGCAATATAGTTGTTACTACTTTATAAATTTGCTACAAGAAAGAACTAATTTCTCTTTATATTTCAAATATTTATATTGAAATATTTATATTCAATATATATTTACATATTATATTAGACATATTATTTATATTCCATATATACTTATATTCAAATATTTATATTGAAACTACAACATGCTTCTCTTATTTCCGTTTTTATTTATTCTTATTTATCTTTTTTATTTATCTCTTATTTTCTTATTTCCTTCCTATAGATGTATTCATATGTCCTACTAAAATTAATTTGGTCTAGTTTTCCTGATCTTTGAGGTATATTAGAAAAATGAAAAAAAAAAACAGAAGAAGAAAGAGAGATATATTAGAAATACAATCCTTCGGGGCCGGAGAGATAGCACAGTGGCCTTTGCCTTGCAAGCAGCCGATCCAGGACCTAAGGCTGTTGGTTTGAATCCCGGTGTCCCATATGGTCCCCCGTGCCTGCCAGGAGCTATTTCTGAGCAGACAGCCAGGAGTAACCCCTGAGCACCACCGGGTGTGACCCAAAAACAAAAACAGAAACAAAAAAATACAATCCTTCAGGATACCCTTCTTGATCATGCTTGGCGATCTAATGAACTCCTACATTATCTTATAGGTGTTTATTTCTAAATATTTAAGAAAATTTATCATTCTTTCTGTTTCGATCTTACATTCCAGAAATCTTGTATTATGCATGGTAAAGAATAGATAATTAAAATATTTGATTAACAAATAAACTATTTAAGCATACAAAACTCTTAACAATATATATACATATATATGTGGAGGTTTTCTCCACATATATACATATATATACATATATATCTGTGTGTATATGGAAAAATTTTTGCTGGGGTTGACATTTATTTAACTTTTGTTTAACTCATTTTTTAATGTTAATGAAGTGCTTCAATAATCAAACTCTGTACAAATTATTGTAACCCTTTGAAAGACAAAAAAATCTGGCAATTAATGTAGGTCATATTTAGGTAAATGATTTTATAAGAATACTAACTCCAAAAAGTATTCTGGGGAGAAAGTGGGAAGAAAGTCAAATACCTTTGTATAAATAACATGATATTAATGTTACTCATACTAACTGTTCTAAAGTTTTACAGTGTATATTTCTAATTCAAGCTTGGGGAAAATTCTTCTGTAAGTAATATGGCAAATTTATTTGTAATCCAGTACTTCCAAATTTATTTAAATATGAATCCTTCCTTTATGTAATATCTGTTAATATTTATTTTCTCAGAAAACTTTGGGAAGTGCTGTATTTAAGAGATAAGACATTCAAAGGGGGGATTTATGTCTCATGGTAAAGGCAAGAATCAAATAAATATAACAGAGAAATAAATTAACTATTTATTTTAAATATTAATAAAGTATAACATTTATTGAGCACATAATGTACAGGTGAGGATATGCCAATATTGAGCATATATTTGCTTGCTTAACTTTTATAATAAATGAAGGTATTTAAAAATCTCTGATAAAAATTCAGATAGGCTAAGATGCTTAGACAACATATGGTTTGATCTGCCTCTTAATGATTATGCAATCACCACCATCATGAAACTTCCTTTTCCAGGTAGAACAGATAAAAAGTTAGAAGATTCTTTTATCATTCTTCCCTTATTCTTTTATGTATCTCTTCCTTTTCCTTCAGTTCTCTTCCCTATCCTTCCCAAATAACCTTAAGTATCTACTCTGTATTATTCACTATGAGGCAAAATCTCAGGGTTTCAGATATAAAACATAGTTCTCTCTTAAACATCAAAAAATCTTCGTTCTATTTCATTAAACCAGACAATTTCCAAGTGCTGGGGCATACAAATAGGAGCGTGATAAGGAAGATGACTTAAAGGATTACATCAATATCATGAGAAAAGCAACTGAGGTAGAAGTAGAAATTCCACCTAGAACTGCTTTCATTCAATTTCTAAGACTGAATGTTTAGAAGAGCAGACAGATATTTGGCAATATGGGAGAAGATGACATTACATTAATGCTGTATTGTTAATTACTTTTAGCAGTGTGATTTGAGGGGAAGTACAGCTGCCCACTATTTTAAATACTCTCTGGGAGCTCTGGGAGATGAAGAAAATTGGCAATTTGGCTATAAGTTAAAAGCTATTTGAGGAAATTCATGTAAAATTTCACTTACGTAAAATTTCATGTAAAAAATTCAGTGCAAATTTACTCTTTATCCTTAAATCAAACAATATAGAAATTTCCCATGCCTCCATATATATGGTGCTGATCACACTGTTTTGTCTGCCTCATATTCAGGGAAGTCTGATATGTGTGAAGTAGTAATGTTTCTCTTCTGTGCCATTCCCAGTATCTGATACAGTATATTTGGTATATTATAGAAACTCAGTAAGTGCTAGAAGTAGGACAGTAAAAGGAAAGAGGTGGGCAGAAGGGACAAGTAGACACAGGAATAAGTTAATGGAGTCACAGCATTATGGGGTATTCAGGACTTTGAATCCTTGTTCTCTAGTACAAAGTTCAATTCAGGAAAATACCTACAGCTTCCTCACAATTTCCTCTGGGTGCCTTATTAAACCAAAAAAATCTTTGGCTGACCTAGAGAACAGTTCTGACTTCTGCAATGAAGAAGAAACCTGCCATCTCCTTGTTTGAGACTGTCACTGAGGGATGAGAGAGGAAGATACAACTCTGCTAGAAATTCAACTAATGCTGCATAAAGAATGATGTGCATAAAAAATTGATCACAACATTGCACTCAGGCAAATATTATTAATAATGTAGTATTTAAACACACAATATCCTTCTTAATGATCAAAATAAATCCAAGGTCATAACAAATAAAAGTCATTCCAATAAGACCAAAGGAATAATATCTCTGTATATACAACATTACTATAGCTTCCTTTTTAGTAACGTTTAGTCGAACTCTGTTGATTTTTTTGTTTGTTTTTTGAGCACAACTGGCAATTACTCCTGGCTCTGTGCTCAGGAATTACTCTTGGCAGTACTCAGGGGACCAGATGCGATGGTGGGGATCAAATCCAGGTCATCCACATGCAAGGCAAACACTCTACCTACTATACTACTGTTCTGGTTTCAGAGTCCAGTAGATTTTCTATGAAATGAGGTCACAGAGTCTTTTTCAATAACAATATTTCAAACCATCAAGCATTTCTTCAAAAGAACAAAATCTGAAACCACTGGCAGTTAAGAGACTAGTAACCCTTTGTTTTTTTCAAATATCCTCATTTTTAAAGGGGAGATAGTAAAAGCTATACAAAAGTGCTGTTATAAATATTAGTGCTTTAAACAATATATCAAATTAAGTACATGGTAATATTGCTATAAATTTCAGTTATGCTTTTATTTATTTCTTTGTTTGTATGTTTTATTTAAGCACCACGGTTGCAAAATAGTTCATGGTTGAGTCAGACACTGTACACCACCATTAACCAGTGCAGGTTTCCCACCTTTCCTCTGCCTGCCTCTGGGCAGACATTTCATTTCTCTCTCTCTTACCTTTTTTCTCTTTTTCTTTTCTCCTCCCTGCTTTTGACACTATGTTTTTTCTTTAATGTTACATAAAGTAGTGATTTTTGAAGGTTTAAGAAAAGTATAGGCATGATCAAAATAAAGATTTCTTAGTGTAGACTATTGGCATATTTCCTGAGCTCTGTCTCCCTATAGGTGAATCACTGACTTCATGCTACTTAAGTGTAATCAAAGCCTCAAGACTTTTCAATGGTAAAATTATCCCAATACATAGGTAAGAAACAGAAGTAAAGAAATATTGCACTAGAAGTTAGTTTTGGACCCTGGCACAGCTCCAGGAAAATTTCCCTACCCACTGGGTTCTTCTTAAACTGGACTAGCAAGCAAATTAGCATCAGAAATATTAATAGGAGGAGAAAAACAAATTTCAATGCACAAATATAGAGAAGTTATTGACTATTAATTTGAAAAAATTGAGCAAGCCTAACTATAATAATAATAAGAAAAGGGACAAGGGCTTGAGCATCAAGTAGAAAGGAGAGATCTGACAAGATAAAAAGGTAATGATGATGAAAATAATCTTATTTCTACATGGTTGCCTTGCCTAAAGCTAGATTTCTCTGATTAAAAAAAAATACCAGCCATTTCTAGAGTTGATCCTATGTCTAAATAATATGCATTCTTTTTAGATTTAGTAACTATTTTCCCCAATGCCCACAATACTGCAGAACACAGTACACAGAACTAAGTGACCGAAGTTCCACATGCTAAGATAATATGAGCTGAAAAAAAAAAAAAACTAACCTTAGGATAGCTTGAGAAAATCCCATCTGAATAAACTCTGTGTGTGTGTGTGTGTGTGTGTGTGTGTGTGTGTGTGTGTGTGTGTGTGTGTGTGTGTGTTGGGGGTTATGTGATCCTATTTTTCCATTTTATGAGCAAATCATTTTCTCTTTTTCTAATCCTTGTTTTTTTTCATCTATTAAATAAAGAGATTTCTAGATCATGGATTGGTCACTAAATTCTGAAAGTTTCATTTTTTTAGGTAAGCAAAATATTTGTAGATTTGGATGAATAGACCCGGATTCAAATGTATCCTCTCTTTCCACATACTTTCAGTGAGAGCATAGTTAAGTTACTTAATCTTTAAAACGTACATTTCTGAGTGTTTGAGACAAAAAAGTTCCCACCTTTGATAGATTTATTTTGAGTTTTATGTAATCCAAACTAACATTTATAAGGGAGAGATGTGAACATAAAGCCTAGATCTATTTAGTTTTAGAGACCAGGCTCTTCCCATTAAAATAATGGAGAATACAAACAGGAAAAAATCTTCAAATTCAACTAAGTGCAACTATAGCTCAGACTTTGCTGACAACTGATAGGAGGTAAGAGGGGTTAACAATGTATACAAGTAAAAGCAAGTTATGTCATCATGAAAAGAGCTACGGGATCAGAGATCAGGGAATAAAAATATATTAACTTTCTGCTTCTTTGCTAAAGCACAACAGCAAGAATACTCACTTTATAGGTCGCAAATAAGGTAATATATGTAAGCACCTCACATAGTGCCCAGGTCAAACTGAAAACTCAATAAACAATAACAGCTAGCTATTATTATTATAGGCATATCTTATAGTAACTCAAATAACATTCATATAAATGATCAAAACATTTAAGAATAAACTAAGTAGCCCAAATCTACAAAATAAATAAGTTATATTGTTTTTATCAAGGGCTTTCCAACTTCTCTATTACAAAGAAAAAGTCCTGAAACTATGTGCTTTGGCCTTCAACCAGGCTTTATTCTCAGAGGTGTTATTTACATTTTAGATTTATTATTGTCTTCCACGGTGCTGACATTAAATAACCTTCTATTCTCTTCCATGTTAAAAAGAGTACAGTGTTTCTTAGCTCAATAAATAATTCAGGGCTGTATTAATATTTTAAGATGAATAGCAATATATTTTGGACCCTAGGAAAACCTAGAGGACTGAAATTAGTTATTTGTGGTTAAAGTCTTAATTGAACCAACATATTGATTGTTTTTCTTCCAGGTTTTATTGCCCATACGATGAAGGAGAGTGTCTACTTGTGTTCCAAATGTTACAGATGTAATTGTATCTGCTATATTTTGCTTTTATGAAAATTCAAAACACAGAAGTATGACCTTAAAATGCTTTTTCCCATTTTATGCTAAACATAGAACCTTCACTTTATCCTTACTATAAACTATTCCTCATTTACTTTTTAAGGAATGATTGATGTTATTTTTCCATAAATATAAGATTTCTGAGTCAATCCTTATAGCCTGGTTTGAGATGGAGAACTATACTTTATTTCTTACCTATTATGTTATCTTATATATGCATGATATTATTCAAAACTGTTGTAGGTTATATTTTTTCTTTAGTAATAGAAGAAAGTGAAGTTCAAAGTAATTAAGGAACTTCTCTGAAGTCACCCAAAAGTGCATTCAACACTGAAGCCGAAGTTTCTTATCTCTGCACTATCCTGACTTGCAGTGTTAGTAATATCGAGGGAATGTTGAGTATTTAATAATGTGCAAAGTACAGATTTAAGATATTTATAGATATTCATTTGATTATCCAAATAGTACTTTAAGCTATGAATTATTTTTATACATTCTGTTTTTCAGGAAAATAAAAGACAAGGAATTTAAGTGTCTTTTCCTAGTTTCTTTGCTAATAAGTCAAGGAGTTAGGATTTGAAGTCAAAGTGTGTGATTCCAGAATCTAGTATCTTAACCATTTTATATGACATACATCTTATAGGTCAAACAGAGGAAAGGAGAGAAGTGGGCTTTCAGTGGTAGGTAGATAAAATAGGATTATAAACAGGTCATATTATTAATTCCACATAATTATAAGTCACTATGACAAGGAACTCACAGATGAGTTATCATTATTAAAAATGTCTATTTCAGGGAACTTTGTGGCAAACACATCACCTGACTGATGGGAAGTCTTTCAAGAGACTTTTAATTACAGTGGTTCTTCCTCTAATTTTGGTCAAATTATATCTACAACAAGTATTGTCTCCATTTGTGCCAGAAATCTTGAGAGGAGAGATTACAGAGTCACCTAAATTCTCATATGGCATACCAGTCTTTGATTAATATGACATATCAGTTTCCAAATTGGTAAGATGCTAATTTTTATATGAAAAAGTACTGTAAAAATAGCTTCATATCTGCACACATGCATCAAATTATACCAACACACAATACACACATACCAGATACCACATTTCTCACATTCACTGGGTAGAGTAATAGCACTCTGGAACTGAATCATACCCTTTAGAAGAAATCTATCTACTTAAATGGACTTTGTTAAAGTTTGAAGAAGATCAATAGACCTTTGAGTGCCTACTATGTATTAGGCCCTTTGCAGAGTTTCTATTATTTATTACCTACTAAAATTCCTGATACCTCTTTTGACTTCAGATCCCACAGTGCCTTCTGTGAAACACATTAGGGTTATACCTCCCCATTTTGGCATTTGTGTTCAATATAATATATCTGTCATTCCTAAAGTAGACAAAAGACAAAAATTTTCCACCCCCAATTATTAATTCAAAACTTTAAGAAAAGATATGGAATGTAACTTTCAATTTTACTGAGAATTCAAAACAAAACAATTTATTAATTATATATAACTTTAAAACTGATCTATAATGTACTAACTTTTAACAGCAAACGTCTCTCACAGGGTTTGTAGCCAGAAATCTCAGAATGGATTAGTTTTTTGTTCAGGTCAGGGCTGGAACTATTCTTGTGATTTTCAAAAATCTTTGGGATCTATTGAGGTTTGGAAGATCAGTTCATCAGGATTTCTATAGATGAGTAAATCAGAGATATCCACATCTTCTGGCATTTCATAATAATGTTTCCCTCTTAGCTGTACTAACATTGTTGTGTACCCACATAATCATGGTTCATTTTAGGTCAAAGTTGTCAATTGTGCTTTTACGCCATGTTTTCTTATGAGAAATCCGAGGATCAGAGAGATTAAAGTGACTTGATCCAGAATATCTGTGGCAGACTAATATTTCAAACCCAAATCTAAGAACTCCAAAAAGAGTTTTAAAACAATTATTTTTAGACAAATCCATTTTTGCTTCCACATAAATCAGGTGATAAATGCTAACTTTTAGTTTCACAGATGAATGATAAATTGTATCTCATTTGGGGTGGCAGGGTGCCAAATAGTACATAGGGGATCTGGGGGCTCTTCCTAGCAATTATTGGCTAACTGCATCACTGTTTACTGCCCAAGAATGTGATGCTATAAGAAACCAATGGTTCCAGTAATTCCCCAGGCCATCAAGAAAATTGTAGGCTTCAAGAGGAACTGCCAAAGGTTCCCAAGACTGATAGGAGGAGACCCAGAAATACTCAGAGGATTGTTGGACTCAGGGATGAAACAAGGATCAACAGCATGCAAGGCATGCATTCTAATTCCTTTAGCTCATTTTACTTCTATTTATTTCTTGGTATGAGGAGGTACAAAGACAAACTAATTTTTTCAAGCTGTAACAAAACCAGAAACCAAGAGAAGTCATATCCTTAATCTATGCTAGTCTTTCTCAGCTATCCATAATAAACACAAAAGTCTCTCAACTGTGGTTTTTTGGAACTATAAGAAAGCTGGTGCTAGAGTATTAAAATAGCCTCGGCCATTTAGCAAAGAGGCAAATAAAGCGATTTTAATATAGTGTTGTATTCTTCACTCCAATATGACCCCTAAAATGTCCAAGGATAAATCAGGCTGCACAGTATACTACTCTAGTCTTTTTGACTATCCTCTCATTTTATGAATCCTACACCTTCTCTTTACTCAGATCACTGACCCTTCTGTAAGAGTTTCCCAGCATCATTTTCTCTACTCCTCCTGTCTGTATCACCAGTTGTTCTCTCTAATTATTATTTAAAGCACCTAGATTTACAATTCTGTTAATGACAGAGTTTTATGTATACATCTTCCAATACCACACCTTCTACAGTGTCCATTTTTCCTGCCCCCTTTTAGTAAATCCAATTCTATAAACAAATCCCCATGTTTTACTGTCTTTTTGATCAATTGTTATTCCAATTTTATGCTTGTTTTTCTTTTTACCAGTTGTTTCTAATACTGATTTTTTTCTGTTTTTACCACCAATCTGAACCAAACCACTCTATACTAAACTAAGTAATTTCTTGCTTAATGCCATACATTGTCTGATCAATTAACCACCCAATAAACAGAATTATCTCTTTTTAAAAATAAAACAGTCATGATAATCCTTTGCATGAAGTCCTTAATGATTTCCTTTTAGAACAAAATTCAAACACATTCACATAATCTGGAATAGTATTTAAGATCTGATTCTATTTATCATTCCAGATTAAGTGCAAGTAAAGTACTTGTCTTATTTTTATTGGTTATTTTCCAGTTTATAACTATAATGGCTTATTTTTTCTTTATTTAAACATCTTGATTACATAAATGATTGTGATTAGGTTTCAGTCATGTAAAGAACACCCCCTTCACCAGTGCAACATTCCCACCACCAATGTCCCAAATCTCCCTCCATCCCACCCCACCCCCACCTGTACTCCAGACAGGCTTTCCAGTTCCCTCATTCATTCACATGATAATTACCCAAATATTCCATGTTATTTATCATTTGGGATAGTCTCAAATTCTATTCTCTCTGTTCATATTGAACATTTTTTAATGCATGATATTCTCCTCATCATTTAAATCTCAAGTAAAATACATATCCCAAGGAAGCATTCTATATTCACTTTATCTAATTAGGTTTTATGTGTTTTTTTCTAAACTTTACCTTCTTCATTGTTTCTCTCATAGTTCTAATATTCTATATTCAGCTATTTATAAAGGTACAGAGCATTGTGGTAATAATTACAAAATCTAAAATCAAAGTGCCTAGATTAACTTCTTCCTGTTATTTTATTGTTTCACCCTATGTTTGAGAAGCACTGGCTTTTATTCCATTCCTCATTTTAAAGCTGTCTTCTAATTTTCCCAGTTAATTTCCTTCATTGAAAGTATACACAGTTAAGTGATATATTATTTTAGTTACAGTTTAAAGGATACAATTCCCTGAACAGTGTCCTCCTTGTTTCTTGGGAAGATGAAAACTTAAAGTACTTAGTAATTTATGTTGCCTAAAAAAATTAAATATCTTTATCTCTCTGAGCCTTATTTTTCTCTCCAATAAAGATAAAAGTATGTACTTAGTCAATAAGTACAGTCTCTAACTAGCTATTTCTTATTTGGTAATTATCTAACATGGGTTTTCTTCATTTCATTTCATCTGTCACATATACCTTTACCCACACATTTACCCAGTCTTGGAATCACTTTTAAAGGAGGATCAAAGAACAAGAGGGATAGTACAGAGGACAGGACACTGGCCTTGTATGTGTCCAATCTGGGTTCAATCCCAGGCATCACATATGGTTTACTAAGCACTGCCAGAAGTGATCCCTGAGTAAAGAGCGAGGAGACCTGAATACTGTCTTGTATTAATCAAAAATGAACAAAGAAACTAAAAGGAGCATCACATATTTTATGTGTAAATATGAGCCACATGACCTAATAGACATGCTAGAAAATGTTTCATACAGAAAAAATGAATAAGTAAATGAATTTCTCATATTTGTTAAGAATGGAGGGTGATATTTACTTTTCCTCCCTGTGAGAACAAAAATAAACCTCTCAAAAATTCATAATTCCATTCACTTTTCTTCAAGTTGATCTTTCATGAATGTCTAAGCAGTTCTGCTATTCTAGATAAACTAATGCAATAACATATTTCTTCAAAATGTGTACAGTGTTAAACAAAGACTGGGCTTCAAAATTTTGACATAAATTTGAATCATGATTCTCATTTACTGTGAGACCTAAAAAATCTCACAATTCTAACGTCTCTTAACGTGTTTTAATTTTTTGTTTCTCCTATGTAAACAATAACAATTGCATTTTGTTGATATATATTTGTGTGAAGCAAAACAGAACATTCAATAAATTCTCAAACATTTTTTATATTTTTTATAATGTAGATTGTTGCAAAAACGTTAAATTTTATGGTATCAATCTACAGAGCTACTATCCCCAACCACCATCAAAGTTCTTATGACCCACTCCCTACTGTCATACATATCTCTAGTTTGGTCTTCTATTCCTCAAATCCAATCACAAACAAGCACATAGTATTTGATTAGTAATTGTTTTTGTTTTATTTCTAATGTCATGGATTTACTATTGTTCAGTACTGTATGTATTTTTGTTCGGTCTTTTTATGTTCTGCAGATGAGTGAGATGATCTGTCATTTATCTTTCTCCCTCTGACTTATTTAGCCTAACATCATATTTTCCAATTCCATCTACATTATGTTTAATTACATGACTCCATCTTTTTTCAGAGCTTCAGAGTATTCCATAATGGATATAGACCAAAATTTATTTATACATTTATACTTTCCTGGACATGTGAGTTGTTTCCACATCCTGACTATTGTAACAAGCACTCTAATAATCTTAGATTATATATCCTTTTGAAATATTATTTTGGGTAGATGCCAAAAGTGGGATTTCTGGGACCCATGAAAATTCTAGTCTTACATTTTTTGAGAAATATATATATTTTTTTCCATGAAAAGTAAACTGAAAAACATTCCCACAAATAACAAACAAGCATTTCTTTCTTGCCACATCTATGCCAACACTGGTTGTTTCTAATCTTTTTTTCTTTTTTAATTCTGGATTACAACAAATGGCGCTAAGGGCTTACTCCTGGTTTTGTGTTCAGGAATCACTTCTTGTGAGGCTTGATGTAGCAGCGGGCAAACCCAAGTTGTCCACATGCAAGGCAAGTGCCCTCCAACCACATATTATATAGAATTCTCAATGGCATAAATATATATATATATGCCATTTTAAACTTCCGGGCCAGGAATTGGCCAGATCTTATGTCTTCTAACCTATAAATCAAAATTATGCAGAAGAGAGGAATATTAATAAAAAGTAAAACTTTTTGGAGCTCTACAAATTAGACTTCAGAAGAAATCTGCTTATTGTCCATTTTTGAACATTTTTGAAGCTTGTGAAGGAAGAATGGTTTCTATCTTTTAAAGCATTGAAAATAATCAGAAGAATAAACTTTTATGATGTGAAAGTGATACATGAATGTACATCTTTGTGTTTATAAGTAACATTTTATTGGAAAGCAAAAACTATTCAGAAGTATTCTGTGTAAAAAAATTTCTACATATATCTCTTATTCAGAGTTAGGTATGATGTGGCATTTCTATTTCTTAGACAGTATGTAGTTTTAAACTTCGATTAACTCAACAGAGTAACTAGTTGACACTTTCCTGGTATGCTCAAATAATACTGCATGGTAAGGACTATAACTTGAACAGCAGATGTATATAGTATAAACAATTCAACGGGCAGGTTCTTAAGAAGCTGTTAATCTAAAACTTCATCATTAACATCCACAAAAATTGAAAAACAATGCGAGAAAATCAGGAAGCAATTGCAATTGCAAATAGGGACAGAGACCTAGGCAAGCCCTCAAGTCCATGAAAATGCTTTAGCCTGGTGAGAACCTAAAAAACAACAACTGCACAGGCAAGAGAAATTAAGGATGATTTCTCTAGTGAAATAAAACTATTTTAAAAGAAATTTAACCAACTCAAAGAACTTTCCCAGAGAATGAGATTCCATTTAAATGAAATTGAAGGAGCTAAAAGACTAATACACTAACAAGCCACAATAGCAGAAACTCACAGAGGGAGAACTATATAGGTGAACTTGAAGGGAAAAATACAAACCAGCCTTGATAAGAAGTTAATAAAGAAAAGAGAGATGAAAGGATAGAAGAAAATGTAAGGTATTTTAATGAACAAAGATAAGAAGAATAACCTTGGAGTGTAGGTATTGAAGAAAGAAAGGGAAAATACGAAGAGAAAGAATGACTAATAAGAGAGGTAATAGCAGATAATTTCCTCACTCTCTGGAGAGATTAAACTGTGAAAGTTCCAGAGGCCGAAAGACTATAAGTGATGCAAAAAGAACAACCTCAAGGTACATGGTAATCATATTGGCCAAAAAAACAAACAAACAAACAAACAAAAAACAACAAAAAAAAACAAATAGAAGAACTTAAAGCAGTAAGGGAGAAGAAAAACTTTATATGTAAAGAAAATAATAGAAGAATCAAAACATCTCCTATATGAATGGAACAGAAAAAATAGTGAGTGATATATTCAAATTATTGAATGAAAGAAATGTTGAACCTAGGGTCTACTACCTGGCAATACCTTCAATTAGATGGGTAGTGGGTGGGTGGGGAATAAAAACTTTCTCAGACAAACAAGAGCTGGTGACATTCATTGCCAGGATTGGTTTATGTTCTAAATATGTCCTCAGCTGCAGTCTGTCTAGCATGTTTTAACCCTCCTTCAACTCTTAAGACTTATTCACAATAGACAAAGTTTGAAACAATGAGAATACAAATATCATATATATAAAATAATATACATATAAAGAAACTGGCACATATACACAATGAAATATTACATGACTATAAGAAAAATTAAATCATATAATTTTCCACTACATAGATGAAAACAAAAAGTTAAATCAGCCAGGAGAGGAACAAATGCAAAATGATTTCTCATGTAAGTAGTATAGTATATAAGGAACATAACATCAAAGTCAAAGTCAAAAGAACCTGATAATTGTATGTTCTTTTTATCCAATATATTTTATATGTCACTCTTGATTATAAAGAAACCTACTATGAATATTGATATATTTTCCCTTGTATATAAGATTGTACTTCTCTGTTGCTGCTGTAAGGAATCCCTCATTGATTTTTGATTTTTTGATTACAATAAGTCTTGATATTGCTCTGCTCACACTTTTTGTTTGGCACTATTTGAGCCTCTTAGATAAGTGTTCTCATCTTCCTCTTTAGATTAAAGAATTTCTCACATATTATTTTTTCTCTTTTTGCTATTTTCTTCTCTTTTTTTCCTTTTGGATTTTCTTTTCTGGAATGTTTCTGATATTTTTCCCATTGGATTGTCAATAATATCCTTCATATTTGCTTCATTAATTTTTTCTTTATGTTGCCTTTCTTACCTTAGTTTTAAGTTCACTGAATCAAATTCTTTAGCATCCTTACTATTCTTTGTTTTTTTTTTTGTTTGTTTTTTGGTTTTTTGGGGGCCACACCTGGTGATGCTCAGAAGTTACTCCTGGCTATCCACTCAAAAATTGCTCCTGGCTTGGGGGATCATATGGGATGCCGGGGTACTGAACCAGGTCAGCTGTGTGCAAGGCAAATGCCCTACTGCCACACCACCGCTCCAGTCTCGCTTCTTTACTATTTTAATTCTTTCATTTTTCTACCACAATTTCCTCAAGTTTATTGATTCTGTTCAATTAATATTTTTCATATCATAGTATTTTAGATCATATCTGATATGATATCTAATATTATTGGTTATCTTCCCTCTGTTATCTACTCTTGAAACAACTGAGTTTCTTCATCTTCCTACTATTCCTGATATTATTGCCTTAACTAGTGACTAGTGCTGGGGCTGGGCAGCTGTCTGTATATAACAGTGAACTTACTTTGTGTAGTGGGTATATATAGGCTGCTGGGACAGTTATTGAAAATAAACCTACACTGGTGTTGGACCTTGAAAAACATCTTGAACATCTATATACAGAAATTACAAATATAAGAAGTTACCTTGTAAAGTGAAATCAATGTTGGATTTAAGAGCCAACCTGATTCAATCCCCAACATCTCACACAATCCATCCTAAGCCCCACCAGAAGTGATCCCTGAGTGCAGAGTCAGGAGTCAGCCCCAAGCATAGTCAGGTGTGATCCCAAACCTCAAAATTAATAAAGAAAAATGATGACAAGGAATGGAATGTTTATGTATAATTGTATTATATCATTATTTTAATTTTAATGCATAGCTTGTCTCCTCCCTGAAAGTAGCATATTGGTCCTATCACAATAATTATTAACTAAAGTTAATGTACTGAACTACTTCAGTGCACTCATACTTCAGTATGAGCCTATCATTACACTAACCTTCCAGGAAAAGTACTTTTTTATACATTCAACAAATATGTAATCTGTTACTGATTTTTGAAAAAGAATAAAATGAATATGAATACAATGCTTTACCCATTCATTGAGGCTCAATGTAAAAATATACTCTACTAAGGCAATTCCTTTCTGATTTTAGTAAATTGTTACTCATTTTTTTTTGTTCACAGTTCAAATTATTAATTAATCCATGGCAGAAATTCTCTAAACTTTCTTCTTAATAATCAGTTCATTTACTTCCCCTTGCTTCTACTACCAAGTACTTATTTTTATACACTTTTAGGGATAACAGATCATATTTTTATATACTCTTACAAATATTTTGGCTCTTTGATTTCACAATCTTGTTTAACTTAGAAAGGAAGAGCCTAGTAAAATTTTGGGTACTCAGTAAAATTCAAATGAATATATTAATAAATTAGCAAATTGAGTCAACACTATAATTGTAATTCAATAAAATATGTGTAATATTTTCAAAATAATGAAATAAACCCTTAATAGAGACTAAAAGAAACATATATTACCAGTTTAGAAATACAAGAAAGCTTTACTTGAAGCATTCATGATTGTCTAACCTGGTAAGGAGAGGAGAAAGAATGGGAAGAAAAGAAATCAAGGGGAGTAGAGTAAAGGAAATAAAAAAGAAGGAATAGGGGAATGGGGACCAGGGGTATTGGTTGTACCAGTAATTTAGGAGAGTGGTGCAGCTATATATACAGATTGCAAACTCAAATACACTGAAAACAAGAGATCTAAACTGCAATCACAGAACTTTGAATGGGCCCATCAAGGTGGCAGTTGGGGGTGGGGTAGGGAAAGAGCATGGGAACCCTGGTGGAGGGAACTTGACACTAGAAGTAGGATTAGTGTTAAAATATTTCATGCCTTAAGGGGCCAGAGCAGTAGCGCAGTGGTAGGGTGTTTTCCTTGTATGTGTCCCGTGACGGACCTGGTTCAATCCCCTGCATCCCATATGATCCCCCAAGCCAGGAGCAATTTCTGAGCACATAGCCTGGAGTAACTTCTGAGTGTCACCAGGTGTGGCCCACCCCAAATTCATGTCTTAAACCAATAATCAGTAACCTTGTAATTATTTTTAAACAACGACAAAAATTAATAAAAGCTTTAATGGAGAGAGTGATATTTTATAGGATCTCAAAATATAAAAATAAGTCTAGGTTGTTCTAAGACTATAGATAAGATTAAGCCAATTCACAGAGTTGAAAAATTTGTTTACACATGATTGAAGACTAGTTGACAACCCAATTTTCATATTTTTAAAAAATAAGGGTATGTAAGAAGGTAAGAATCATTTTTGATAGAACTCTGAAAACTAAATAAAGATTTATCCTGAAGGTTTTATGTTTAATTTTGTAGGCTAGGTAAGTGACAAGGAGTATATTTTAAGAGAACAAGTTTACTCAGGAAAATAGTCTTGGCAACAATAAATCTGGATATATATCACATTTATTTGTGGGAGCAGTGTGAGAAGCAGAATAGCTTTGATGAAGCAGAGCTCTAATCCGGAGGTTAAGACACTTTCCTATACATAATTGACTCTCTTTGGTGCCTAGCACTGCATATCCCAAACACCACAAGGAATGATACCTAAGATGATAGATGGATGTGGCCAACATTCACCCCAAACCACTCTCCCCGCAGGCATACAGGTTACAGGTATGCCAGTGCAAAGAGCAAATAAAAGCTAGGGGAGACTAATTAAGATTGGATCAATGGGGTGAGTATTCTGAAACTCAAAGAAAAACTGCTGGTTTATATGCATCTGTTTGGGGACATTATATGTAAGCAAATTTTTTAGTGTATTTAAGACTAGGAATCCAGTGTTGTTGTAACATAAAACAAACAAACAGGCTTTTCTTTTACAGAGGATTTCAGTCTAAGAAGAGGCACAAATGAAGTTCAATCTTTTATTGGCTATGATAACAACTAGTGCTCAGAGGTCAGGTATTCGAAGTCCTGGTTCGAATTGACCTGCTTTGTTGTTTTATAAATGGGGTACACTATATGGTACATTGTCCTTATAGTGCACTGGGTTTGCAGGACTACCTTCTTCTGAAAACACATCTAAGTCTGCTACTTAATAAATGACTTATGGAACCTAGAACATTGCTTAACTTTCCTAGAATTCATTAAGTCACCTTTTGCTTATTGATAGACTAAACAAAGTTATGTCTGCTTGTTGCATTTTGAAATATCATTTTCATTATCTATACTAGCAGGGGTCCTCAAACATTTTAAATAGGGGGGCAGTTCACTGTCCATCAGACCATTGGAGGGTCTGACTGTAGTAAAAACAAAACTTATGAACGAATTCTTTTTTTTTTCTTTATTACATGGAGGTTTTATTAAAAAGGAGCATCGTTTCAATCACCAAGTAAGCGAGTCACAAGCACATTTTCTGCATGGATGAGAATCCAAAAGGGGAGCAGCCTCCAACTGTGGCCTCGCTCACAGCCCCGTGCCAGTGCCAAGTGCCAGGGTCCCCAGAGCCACCCAGAGTAGGAGGTGGATCAGGGACACCCCATCCAGGGATCTGGCCCAGTGGCAGACGGGCTGTAGCCCTTAGAGACAGCCACACATGTCAAGCACCCGCTGTAGCAGCATAAGGCTGTTCTGCTGGCTGAGCTCAGGGATGCCCACGGGGGCCCAGATGTTGGGGTGCTGGTTCTCATTCCTGAGCTTTTTCTCTAGGTTTTTTTTTAATTTTTATTTTTAATTATGAGAACAAGGGTGCAAAGAAAGAGGACAAGGTAAAGTTACAGTGGAAGGACAATCACCCATAACATAATTCTCAGAAGTCCCCTTGCTGATATCTTAACTTTGAAATTTCAGCCACAGAACATTAAGATAAATAAGACAGAATCCATGTACAATTACTTTGTCCCTCAAGTCCCCAGATTGTAACACATGATAATATTTCTTAACAGTACACAAGGCAATCTAAAGCCATAAAACTTACGTAACTCCTTAAACATTACAGGCATAGTATTTTCTTACATTTCCATATACATGCATATTAGCTTAAGTTAACCTCAAATTTTAAGTGAGTTCTTTTTAAGGATTAGAGTCAAAGGAGCACAGTAAAAATGGTGTTAGAGTGGCAATTGTTGTTTGCATAGGCTCACCAAAATATGAGGGACATGGAAAGAAATAACCTTGGTCTAAGTACAGAGAGACCAGACCCTTGAAGTTTCCTGGCACAAGACCAAGTCTAGGCTCCAGGCAAGCTAGATCGTCCAATCCAATACATTGTCTGTAGTGCCAACACACTTTTATTTTTCACACAGTCTCTGTTGTTGGTATCATGTTTCTGTATTAAAGATCCTGGAATCTACATATCTTACATTGAAGTCAGGGAGTGGAGCATCCTCTCCTTTCACCTCACAATCAAAGGGAAATGCAGGGAGCCCTGTCCTGTAAGCAGGTCGTTGTTGTTAAGTCTTCTCAGTGTTAAGGGAAGTCTCTTTTGAGCAGGTCGAAGTCTGAGTAGTGTAGGTCTTCCGTGGTAGAGGATTGCTTCCAGTTGATGTTATAGACCAGCCTGGATGTTTCGTGGATGGCTTCCCTGGTTCAGGGGAGAATGGATTATACCCTTTCTTCTGAGGTCTGTGCCAGGTCGTTATGTCAATGTTCAGGGTGTAAGGTCCCTCTGCACTACAAGATTTGTGTGTTCCAATCTCTATTAGATAGGATCTTATTTGTATGTATAGTATTTTCCCATTTTAATGTGCCTATGCAAATAAGAAGCAATGCCACGTGGTGTTATTGGCGCATATGGGGGCCATAAGAACAATTCCAATGATTCCCATGACACGGTTCAATCATAAGCATTAAATTGGGGGACTCTTCCACCAAAATTCCTTGTTAAACAGCTCAAAAAGAGAAGATAAAAAGTGGTTAGAATCATCACTGTATAAGACAAAATTTAGTAAGAATTATAGCTGTCAGAGAAAAAACACAAAATATTCTAAAGAAATACGTGTCCATTTTCTGTATCTTGAAACAGTTTGGGGTTGTCACACACAATGCACAGCTTTGGACTGTGATTAGGATTGTACACTACTGAAGTTAAAAAGAGTAATGTAGGTTAGTGATGTTTGAGAGGGGGTTAGAGAGTTAAGGAGAAAAAAAGAGCTTTGTAGGAGTGTGGGACAGGGCAGAATACAAAATGAACATTCTGTATACGCAAAACATAACATAAGAATAAGGAATATTCTGAATACATGAAATATATGAAGTACGCGCAGGGGCTCATGCCCCCGCACGGTTCTGTAGTTTTTGGATACCTAGGGAGGAATTTCTCACACCCTCCCCCCAGGGCCCGATTAACAAGGCGTGGCCCTGAAGACCCGCCTGGTGTGGGGGGAATCTTGTTCCCCTGGACTAAGTGGTCAGCCCAGGGGTCCTATGGCTAGCTGTCCTGCCCAGAGCCCCCATCATACCAGTCAAAGGCCCACGAAATCCTGGCATGTGGAGTGTTCTGAGCCCAGCTGAGACTCTGTAGTTTTTGGATGCCTAGGGAGGAATTTCTCACACCCGCCCCCCAGGGCCCGATTAACCAGGCGTGGCCCTGAAGACCCGCCTGGTGTGGGGGGGAATCTTGTTCCCCTGGACTAAGTGGTCAGCCCAGGGGTCCTATGGCTAGCTGTCCTGCCCAGAGCCCCCAACATACCAGGCAAATACACCAAGAAATCCTGGCATGCAGAGTGTTCTGAGCCCAGCCGAGCCTCTGTAGTTTTTGGATGCCTAGGGAGGAATTTCTCACCCCCACCCCCCAGGGCCCGATTAACCAGGCGTGGCCCTGAAGACCCGCCTGGTGTGGGGGGAATCTTGTTCCCCTGGACTAAGTGGTCAGCCCAGGGGTCCTATGGCTAGCTGTCCTGCCCAGAGCCCCCAACATACCAGGCAAAGGCCCACGAAATCCTGGCATGTGGAGTATGAACGAATTCTTATGCACACTGCATATATCTTATTTTGCAATGAAGAAACAAAACAGATACAAATACAATATGTGGCCCGTGGGCCATAGTTTGAGGACCACTGATATAGCCACTGTGCCAAACTCCTCATAAGATAATTCATGTATCCTCATGTATATATATGATCTAAGTGACTGTGACTTGGGATTCTGCAAATACTGAGCAACAAGTGACCTGAGCACAACATGATATTGTTTCTCTCTTCTTTGTATAGTGTCGACTGCAAAATATAGACTCTATACTAATCTTGCATTTTCATAAGTAATGTAGTTAGAAGATGTTTCAAAACATATTCTGAGTGGAAAAATAACATACAGTTAAAGTAGTCTAGTCAATGGAAATTCTATCATGTTTGTATAGAAGTATTAAAAATAGTTCAGTGAGGATTAGATTAATGTGAAATGTACATGATACTTAAAGATACTTAAATTTAGACCCAGGAAAAAATTTCTGGAATAACACTAAAATTGTGCATTATTATATAACATTATAATATATTATAAAATACATTATATTATACTACATATATTGTAAAATATAAGTCTGGAGTATGTTGCTGATTCTGGTTTGATCTCTGGCATAGCATATGGTTCCCTAAGTACCACTAGGAATGATTCCTGAGAACAGAGACCTGGTCACTGTTGGGTGCAGCTTCCAAAACAAAATAATAATAATAATAATAATAATAATAAATTAAACAAAAAAGAGTATATAAATAGAAAATAATTCTCTCAGTGAGGAAACGAAGTGAGACAAATTTAAGTTTAATTTATGGGTAATATTACAAGAAAATTTAAAGACAGAGTAGGCATCTTGGAAGATGCTAAGTGGCTAGATGAATATAACAAGACCTTCAAGATCTAGGAGAACAATAGGCCTTTATATCTCACATAGGGATCTGACATTAATCATGACTTCCAAAACTTAAAATGGAATTTGTTGAATAGCAAAGTCATAAGAATATAGTAATAAGAAGGATCAAATGCAACAGGGGAAGAATAAATAAAGGGAGGCAGGAGAAAGTGAAGAGAATGAGGATAGAGAATAAAGAGAATGAGACAACAGAAAGAAGTAAAAGGTAGGAGATGTACAATAGGAAGCAGAGAAATAAAGGGGGAGGAAAGAATAAATAAGAGATTCCAGATCATATTGGTTCTTTGAACATGTAACATGTATCTTCTCAATTTCTTACTGTTAAAAATTAAAGACCTGTGAATTTCAGACTGTGAACTAGAGAATATGAAATGTTTTAGTCATAAAAAGTCAAAAAGGATGGCCCAGTTTTAGTTCAAGACCCTTTAAAAAAAAAAAAAAGAAAAACAATCGCAAGTCAACAAGCCATTTTACTTGACTGCTTCTTATGGACTTTAAAACTGTCAGAGCAATTTAGCCTTTAAAGTATTGCATAAAACATTTTATCACATCCCTGCTGTGGTAACTTTAATAAACTGTAGTGCCTTCAGGGACCCAGATCCATATAAATTAACTGCTTTCAACTTAGAGCATCAGGGTCTTTATCTTTCATCAGTTCAATTATGTGTTTAATTTTATTTTTAACATTTTTAAATGACCCAAGCTAAGAGTAGATTCATTGTTTAATTAAACAAATTAATATTGTTGTATCTTGCATGATCAAAACTCTAATTTGTTATGGTGATGTTTTATAAGAAGTCAAGAGCTCTATGGTGGTATTCAAAGAACTCAGATATTCAAAGCCTACCTGCTTATCTTTTAAGAGTAATTTAATGCTCTAACTTACTTGTGGAATTCTCTTGCTACTAATTTGTGAGTTTCCATAAGAATTGGTGATGGGAATGTTGCACTGGTGATGGGGGGTGTTCTTTACATGACTGAAACCCAAACACAATCATGTATGTAATCAAGGTGTTTAAATGAAAAAAAGAATGCTAGTAAGCTAATAATCATTTATGTAAATTTTCCTAGTGGGGGTGGCACCTGACAAAAATTTTTTTCTTAGATGCACATTTGTTCTTATTTTTTTTCTTTTTTTTTATTCTCTTAATCCCGCCTAGATGCACATTTGTATTGTCTATAAGTTTAGATACTTAAAATGATGCACAACATAATATAACTATCAAAGTGTTTAAGTTCACTGAGTAAGCAGGAGTCCATGGATATCAGTTCTCTTTGAATTATTTATATCCCAGTCAAACCATCACTTTAGTTTTCAAATAGGTCAACAACACAGTTTCCAACCTGCCCTTCATAGTTAAGCCTTTACACAGGGTAGACTGAAAGATAATCACACAAAAGCAGGAGTCTTAAATCTTTGCTATGCACAGAATCCTCATAGTGACTTCTAGCATTGATTAGTGTACTGTTCTGCATCCTGAAGTAACCCACAACTTTCATGGCTTTTAAGTTCTTTATATTTATATAAAGTTTATATGAGTTCATTTAATTTTGGAGTGAGTTTAATAGGCTATTTCAGACAGACATCAAAAATCATTCCAGTATGATTTGGATTTCAAAATAATCCAGGCATCCATTACCCACTGTGTATATTCTGGAACCTTCTAGAGTTACTAATGTATCCCATCCAATCTTTTCTATATACCATTGTCAAACAAATTTACTAAAAAGAACTTTGATTTTATCCTTCCCTTATAAAGACATTTAATTATTTTACATTTACTCTAGTATAAAGTGTAGGTGCTGATACAAAGTGCTCAAGGCCTTTCAAGTTTTAACTCCAGGTTGTATATTGGGCTTATCAGTCTCATGTCCTATTATATTTACATCACAGAATATGGACTTCCCATTTTTCCTAGAGTGTGGTTCAAGTCTAACCCCTTAAATGCCTTTGTTTACATTTTCTTTATATGCCTGATACTATTATTTAAACTTTCTGTCTTACGAACACCCTAAATTAAAAATATTAAAAATAAAATTGAAAAATAATTGAACTGATAGAAGACAAAGACCTTGACAAGCATCCTACAAGAAAGTCCCCCATTATTGTGATGATTCTATTCTACCTAGCATCTGGTTGAAGATATCAATTAACATGCAGTGGGATGATGATCATATCAGTATATTGTTAGATTAGGCAATCACTAATGATTTGCATCTCTAGATATGTTCCACTGCACCTTCTCAACATGCAGATAATTACTTAGAGGCATAGAGAATTCTGAGTGCTACCAAAAAGACACTGTAGATCAAGAGGTATTATATGAAAAGTTAGAAAATAGATATCTTAACCTTAGAATTCTATGCTTATATTTACAGAATAGAAAGAGAAAACTTGTTTCCAAAAATGTTGCTTATATATTAAATTAATAGTAATCCATGCCTCATGAAACACTGTCACTGCACATAGAACCACTTCATTTTATTTTATTCTGTTTATTTGATTATAAAATATGAATTACTACTATTATGATGAGGGATTTATAATAAATCTTGTGGCCTACTATACATTTAATAATTTCTTTTGAATATACTAAAAAGAAATGCTGGATGTTAGGATATAAATATGATAAGTGTTTACAAGATAACAAGTTTCTGTGATTGGGAGGACAGAAACTATAGAAATAGTCCGGATGCAAAATCAAGTAAGTTATTTCATTAGATTTGTCCATTCAAGTTTTATTCCTTAATACTAGTGATGATGACATAGGAAAATTACCTGGTACCAACCACTGTCTTGAAGGTGGAAGAAGGGGTTGATCTTTAATGAAGAAAGTCTAAATTCCTTCAGTACCTCCAGGGATGAGCTATATTGACTGAGCATTCATCCTCCTAGACCCACTCCTCAGCTCTGTATTTTATTTTTCAGCCACACATGCTTGTGTTTATTGCTTACTCCTGGCTCTGTGCTCAGGTTGACTACTAGTGGACTTGGGAGACCATATGTGGTGCAAGAGATCAGACCTAGGTCAACTGTATGCAAGGAAAGCATCCTATCCACTCATTGTATCATCTCTCTGACTCCCAGTTCTAGAGCTTTTATGTTGCAAGATTAACCGAATAGACACTGGCTTCATATCCTGCATCTTGTATAATTTTGTTTCCTGCACCAAGCATTCCCTCATTTTGCTGAAATCCAGGATACGATAAGGTCTACTTGGTGCCCACACACTCACTGACTCACTTTGTCAGGCCCTTGAGTGCTGTAGTTTACAGGTGGGCCAGCATGAAACGCTGCCAGTTTGCATACCACCCACTCTTCAGTGACTCATTATATACCTTATGACTCACTCTGCAAATGCATCTACTTCTGCTGTCTTGGAATTGTATTCTTGGCAGATGTAGAGGTTGGGAACGGAGGGTAGGAAGGTGGCTAAGGTCTAGGTTACACAACATGAAGGATAAAGGGGATTGATGCTTAATAAATACATTTTCCTAGTGGGAGATAACTACATTTAAAAAGCAGACATGTTTATGACAAATATGTGGTCGCCCTGTTAAAGGCCTATGTACATTTCTTCTACTCACTTCTCTATATTCATTTTATTTTCATTCTTGGTTTTCTACCACTGTGTCCTTCCAAAATTCAACTGCAGTTGTCAGCATATAGTATTGGCTTCAGGGAAATAAGATAACATTTAGAACTTAGTGAAACCATTTTAGAGCATATATGGAAGTATTAATTGATTTCACACATATAAGGAAGAAAAAATGACATAGCAGCAGAATATAATGCTTTTCTTCAAATTCACAGATTGTCTAAACTACCCAAAGAACTTCTTATACTTGTCCCATTACCCCCTTTTAATACAGAGAACAACTAAATTGTTCCTTATTGAGCATTCTGTTATAAAATGTAGACTTTTTAGTTTAAATTTTGTTTAATCCGTTCTAACCAAGATTCAGATCATCTGTTTTATGAGAACATACATTCCTTTTGTTTGTTTTTGTTTACATACATTCTTTTTTTATATGGTTACAGAGTTGCTCATGATTGAATTTCAATCATACGAAGAATGTCCAACACCCATCCAACTACCAGTGCAAATTTCCCCCACCAATGTCTACAATTTGCTTCCTGCTTTCCCCCTGCCTGCCTCTTCCTCCTCCTCCTCCTCTTCTCCTTCCTTCTCATCTTCCTCCTTTTCCTCCCCTCCTTCCTTCACTTTCTCATTCTTCTTTCTTCTTCCTTCCTTCTTCTCCTCCTCATCTTTCTCCTCCTACTTCTCCTCCTCCTCTCCTTCTCCTTCTCTTCCTCTTCTCCTATTTTCTCTTCATCTTCTTCCTTTTCCTTCTCCTATTCCTCCTCCTCTTCCTCTTCTTCCCCCTCCTATTCTCCTTCTCCTCCTCCTGTCCTTCCTCCTCTACTTCTTCCTCCTCCTCAATGTCATTTCTCCTCTTTCTTCTTCCTCCTTCTACTTTTGCTTCTTCCTCCTCCTTCCATTTCTGCTTTCTCCTTCTCCTCCTCTTCTTCCTCTTCCTCCTCTTCTTCCTCCTCCTCTAATTCTCCTTCTCCTTCCTTCTCCTCATCTTCCTCCTTTTCCTCCTCCTCCTTCCTTCTCCTTCACCTCTTCCTTCTTTTTTCCTCCTCCTTTATCTCTTCCTCCTCTTCTTCCTCCTATGTCTCCTCCTCCTCCTATTCTCCTTCATCTCCTCCTCCTGTCCCTCTTCCTCTATCTCTTTCTCCTCCTCAATGTCATTCCTCCTCCTCTCCTTTCTTGTCCTTCTCCTTATTTTCCTTCTATCTTTGTCTTTCCTCTTTTATTTCTAAACACTGTGATTTGAAAATGGTCACTGAAGGGGTGTCATGCACATCACTTTACCTCCTTTCAGCACCCAGTTCTTGTATAGAATGATCATCTTTAACTATCATTATAATAGTGGTCCCTTGATTATCCTCCCCACAACACACATGTGGAAAGCTTCCTATCATGGACAAATCCTCCTGGACCTCATCTCTACTATCTTAGGGTGTTATTATCATACCATTGTTATGTTCCATAAATGAGTGTGATAATTCTATGTCTATCTCTCTCCATCAGGTTCATTTCTCTCACCATAATACCCTTAGTATCCATCCATGTATAAGAACATTTCATGACTTCATTTTTACTAACAGTTTCATAGTATTCCATTGTGTAGATGTACCATAATTTCTTTATCCACTCATCTGTTTTTGGACTCTGGGTTGGGAACACACTTTTTTAATGTCTCAGATGAGCATAACAAAATTAAACCATTTAAAAGAGAATACTTCACAACCACCAGCTCTTTCTAGTTTAAAAATAATTCCATACAGGGTAATCATGCACTTATTAACCATTTCCCTAAGTTTATGCTTTCTTGTTAACACATTTTCTTACCTGATATTCATCTAAATCAGGAAATATACCTATGTCCATGTCATCTAAAATTTGCTAATTTAACACATATCTGTCAAGTGCTTTGAAGATATCAAACTAGTCAAAAAATTCTGAGTAAAATAAAATAGACAGAAAAAGACAATCCTCAGAGACAATGAGAGGAGGGCTGGAACACCAGCTCACTTCATGAAGCTCACCACAAAGAGTGGTGAGTGCAGCTATAGAAATAACTACACAGAGAACTACTATAATCATGTGAGTGAATGAGGGAACTGGAAAGCCTGTCTAGAGTACAGGTGGGGGTGGTGGGATGGAGGGAGATTTGGGACATTGGTGGTGGGAATGTTGCACTGGTGTTCTTTCCATGACTGAAACCTAATCACAATTATTTATGTAATCAAGATGTTTAAATAAAGAAAAAATGGGGGAAAAAGAATTTAATACAGATTAAAAAAAGAAAAAAGACAATGAAATTCCACTTGTGAAACAAACACTAAATATAGGGCTGAAGGATGATAAGGGTTTTAAATTCTTATTTAATGAATGATCCAGTCACTATGTGAATCTTACTACATTTTGGTTTGTCCATCCTCACACTAAGCTTATAAAATTAAATGTTTTTTTCTTCTTTTGCATTGAAATTACTAAAGGTTAGAAAGATTATAACTCAAATTTGCGAAGATAATTTCTCTGGTTCCCATTATACAGACATACTTCAAAATTACTAACCTTGTGTAAATATTTATAAATTATATTTGGATAATAACAATATTAAGGCTTATATAGTTAATTATATAATGAGGTAATTTCTATTGCTGGATAATAAATCACTCCAAAATTAAGTGGGTTTAAGTTAAATGCCATGTACATAATAATAATTGTGTCTCTCAATCTCATCAGTTTTGGAAAGTTTTGGAAAGTTCTATTAGCCTCATGTGGAATCATACAGTTGCTATAACTGATGGTTGCAGTCTCAAGTGAAATTAGTCTTTCTTTTAGTCTATGGAGTTATGCAGTTGGATAATGGTCAACTAAATTTGCATAATATTAGGTGATCTAATTCACAATTCTGGTATTCGGTATAAATGATATTCAATACTTCATGAGGTCTTCATTGTTTAGTTAGGTATATAATTTTTTCAATTAATTACAGAAACATTTTAATGCTCCAAAGCAAGATGGAAAGGACTCCAAAATATTTAGCCTCATAAATTTGTGTTCATCACAGTGAGTGAAGGTATAGTGATGAAATCATATCTGAATTGAAAGAATGGAGTATTAGACCAAATCTTTTTTATTCTAAAACCATTAATATCACATTGGAAAGAATAAACTCAGTAAGTAGAGTTACACCAAAAGCCACTATTGTAAAATTCCGTATAGTCGATCTGAATTCAATTCTTTATAATGAACTATTTTTCTCTTTTTTTTAAGTCCTAAATACAAGATCCTTTTCAAGTATTCCACAAAGTAAGGAACTAGTATTAGTATTCATTATTGTCCTGAGTCCCCAGTAGATGAACCAATAAGAGGTCTGAATATTCTTTCCATTTTTGTTAGTTACTAACCACCTATATGTTTACTGCACTACTGAACTCATTAGTTCAAGTGGTTTTGGGATAAAACTAAAACATTTAATTTCCTTTTTGGGGGGGGTGTTCACACCTGGCAGTGCTCAGAGGTTACTCATAGCAATGCACTTTAAAATCTCCCCTGGCTATCTCAGGGGACCAAATGGGATGCCGAGATTCGAACCATGGTCCATCCTAAATTGGCTGTGTGCAAGGTAAACGCCCTACCACTTAGCCATCTCTCCAGCCCCAAAACATTCAATTTCTAAATGGTTTTGTAATGGAAACAGAAGAACATTTTAAAAAGACACATTTTAGCAAGAATCTTTCTAGAAATGCACTGTAAATAAGTGATGTGGGTGCAGAAAACATATGCTCCTATTTCTACTAGAAGTACAGGGATTTACAATGTGATAATCATTCCACTCATTAGTAAGTAGACTTACTTGGTGTCTAGTTCCTCTTTTACATAGTAGTTCAATAAATATGATGAACAGTTGTGATGAGAATGCTCTGTTATCTTGGGACCTCTTTCTCTAGTACCTTTCTAAACATCTCTTAAGGACGATCAACTTTTTTCCTATGCCCAACTCCCATAGTCTATATAACAGTTGAAATATTACACATGTATTTTTTATAATATGAATGAGAATGTACCTTGAAAACTGTGAACTACAAGGGAAATAACTGACTTGGGGTCAGATTCACATTACTCTTTGATTTTTCATAGATAAAGCTATTCATGCTTGAGTTACAGTTAAACAATGAACAACAACCTTCACCAATACACATTTCCTCTATCAATGTCCCCAGTTTCCCTCTTACCCTCCCAATGCTCTCTGTCCCCTTCTTGTCTCTAGGGCATACATTTTTCTTCTGGCTTTTACTCTCATTCTCTATCTTCCTTTCTTCCTTTTAGAAAAAAAAAATTGCAGTAGAGTGCATATTTCCCACCACCAATGTCTCCAGTTCCCCCACCACTACCCACTCTCTCTGCCTACCTGCTCATGGGGCAGGCATTTACTTTTCTCTCTCTCCCTCTTTTCTTTTGAACACTGCACTATTGTTCATTAAGGAATACCATGCATATCACTTTATTCCCTACAGAATCCAGTTCTTTCCAGAGTGATCAGTTACAAGCATCATTGTCACTGTGTAAAGTTCACTACCCTAACTGCATTTATCATTTTTTGTGACAAGCTTCCTAACATTGACTGGTCTTCCTGACCCTCATCTCTTTCAACTCTAGTATTATTATCATCCTATCTATTAGTTTTCTTATATACCCCAATTTGAGTAAGATTGTTCTATGTCTCTCCCTCTTCGACTCATTTTACTCAGCATAATGATCCTTCAGAGCCATACATGTATATGCAAATTTCATCACTTCGTTTTTTCTAACATCTAACATTTTTAACATCTGCTTTGTGTAGATGTGCCAAACTTTCTTTAGCCACTCATTTGTTCTCAGACACTGTTTTGTTTTGTTTTGTTTTGTTTTGTTTTCAAGATTATGGCTATTGTAAATAGTGCTCTGATGAACATAGGAATGCCGAGGTTTATCTGCAGGGTATTTTTAGGTTCCAAGTGTATATGTGTAGGAGTGGTATTGCTGAATTATATGGAAACTCAACTTCTAATTTTTGAGGCATATGCATATTGTTTCCCCAAAAAGGCTGGAAGTCTACAGGCCCACAATCAGTAAATGAGAGACCTTTTCTTCCCACATCAGCATCAGTACTGATTATTCTTGTTCTTTGTGATGCGTGACAGTCTCTGTGGTGTGAAATGATATCTCATTGTTTTTGATTTGCATCTCCCTAATGATTCATGATGTAGAGAAATTTTTATGTGTATTTTGGCCATCTTATTTTTTCATTGAATAAATTTCTTCTCCCCATTTTTGGATGGGATTAGATGCTGGTTTCTTCTTGCTAAATTCTATCAGATATTAATTCCTTATCTGATGGCTATTGGGTGAATAGTTTCTCCTATTCTGTCTTTATATCCTAGTCTTTATATCCTAATCACTGTTTCCTTTGAAGTGCAGGAGCTTCTCAGTTTAATGTAGTCCCATTGTTTATCTTTGCTTTCACTTGCTTGGATGGTAGTGTTTCATCTTTGAAAATGCCTTTAGCCTCAATATCATAAAGTATTCTGCTTATATTTTCCTCTATGTACCTTATTGTTTCAGGTCTGATATCCAAGTCTTTAATCATTTAGATTTGACCTTAATGCATGGTGTTAAAGAGAGGTCTAAATTCACTTTTGACATGTAGTTTGTCAGTTTTCCCAACACCATTTGTTGAAGAGGCTTTTCTTGCTCCACTTTGTATTTCTTGCTCCTTTATCAAAAATTAATCAATTATATATCTGTGGATAAGTCTCAGAATATTTAAGTCTGTTCCACTGATCTGAGGGTCTGTGTTCATTCTAATACCATGTTTTTTTTTGGGGGGGGAGGGGTCACACCCGGCATCACTCAGGGGTTACTCCTGGCTCTATGCTCAGAAATCGTTCCTGGCAGGCTCAGGGGACCATATGGGATGCCGGGATTCGAACCGATGACCTTCTGCATAAAAGGCAAACACCTTACCCTCCATGCTATCTCTCCGGCCCCTAATACCATGTTTTTATATTGACTACTACTTTATACTACAATTTAAGGTTTTGGAAAGTGATGCCTCCCATCTTCTTTCCCCAAGGATTGTTTTAGCTATCTATGTATGTTTATTGTTCCAAATGAGTTTCAAGAATGTTTGATCCACTCTACTGATGAGACTTTCCAGTGAGGTTTTCACTTAACCTACCATGTTTTCCAGTATTGATATTTATGTTTATAGTTTTCTCATTTTTACATTTATAATGTCTTGCATTTTATGGGCTAGCACACAAGACTTTACTTTGAGTTCTTTGAAAAGACTTAACATTTCCTCTTTTAAGTCCAGATCAGAGAGGTTATGTAGGTGGCTGGTGTTGGTTGGGTCTTCAGAACTAGTATCTTTAACCACAAGGTGTGTTGGGGTTCTGTGTAGTTTTTCCATTGTGACATTTGTAGTGCAGTGTTGTTTTGTTTTGTTTATTAATGTACAGTGGTAGTGCTCATTGACTAAACAGAATGTGTGACTGTAGAGTAAAATGGAGAAGCTGCACTATTACCTGGGTTCACTCATCTCAGTTCAATTCAGTCCAGAGCCCACACATGCTTTTGCCGCTGGCTATACTCTTGGCTGGGCTAACACACCTCAGAATGGCCTCACATTACTATTTTAAAGCACTATGAGCTTCCTTGACACCTTCCCCATATTATCTCAGGAATTTCTCCTAGTAAAATACTGAGTTTTTCAATATTGAGTTAGAAATCAATGGGAGAATGGAAGTAATATGTTGATATTTTTGTTTCATTTTTTAAATATTATTCTACCAGTAGATTGTAAGCTCTTAAAGAACTTAAGGAAGGAGCCAGAGTGATAGTATAGTAGTAGGGAATTTGCCTTGCATGCTGCTAACCCAAGAAAGACCTGGGTTTGATCTCCAGCATCCCATGTTCCCCCGAGCCTGCCAGGAGCAATTTCTGAGCAAAGAGCCAGGAGTAACCCCTGAGCACCGCCAGGTGTGGCCCCAAAACTAAATAAAACTAAAACAAGAAAAAAACCTTAAGATATATTGTATATAACCCTCTATGTAAGATTTATAGTATATTTCCCATACACTGTAAATATTAATGAATCTTCAGAGTGGGTACATTTCAGAACTATCCATTACATCATGAACAATTATTTTTTGACATTCCATGGTCCAGATATTGAATAAGGAGATATAGAAGAATTGATGTACTTTATCTTCATAAACAATTTCTGTTATGTCTATAAGAGAAAAGAGAAAAATAGGTCTGGGGATGTGATTTAGTAGGAAAGTGCTTGCCTTGCATATACAAAACACTAAGTTAAATCCTCAGCATCACAAGTATGACATTTAGCACTGCAAAGTGTGGCTCTTAACATTACAGCTACAACCAGAAAAGAATAGAAAATACAATAGAAAATAAAGGGACATAGAGGACATTATTTTAAAATTCTTATAGTAAATATTAGAGGTTGAACTACACTTAAAATTGGAAAAGTCTAAATAACAAAGTTTAATAACTAAAACATATTTACTCATTTTTATCTGCTTTAATACAGGATCTATGAAACACAGAAATTAATATAAACTGTTTTTAAATTTATAGAACCACATTTTTTTGGTTTTTTGGGCCACACCCATTTGATGCTCAGGGGTTACTCCTGGCTAAGTGCTCAGAAATTGCCCCTGGCTTGGGGGGACCATATGGGACCCCGGGGGATCAAACCGCTGTCGCGATCTTTCCTTGGCTAGCGCTTGCAAGGCAGACACCTTACCTCTAGCGCCACCTCACAGGCCACAGAACCACATTTTTAAATATTTATTAGTAAAAGAATGATTATCAGTTATCTATAGAAATTGCTCAAATACTTTAGATTTGGAATGTAAATAAGTCATCATCTAATAAAGTTATAGAAAGTAGGTACAAACTCTCTCCTCAGTGTGGTAAATACTGGGTAGGAGGAAGCATTGGATAAAATTCAGATTTGCATATTGCAAAAATTGAGAGGGGGGGGTCTGGAGAGATAGCATGGAGGTAAGGTGTTTGCCTTGCATGCAGAAGGACAGTGGTTCGAATTCCGGCATCCAAATGGTCCCCCATGCATGTCAGGGGTGATTTCTGAGCATAGAGCCAGGAGTAACCCCTGAGTGTTGTTGGGTGTAACCCAAAAACTAAAAAAAAAAATTTAAGAGTGATTAAGAATAATTTGAAAACCAGTAAGAACTTCCTGAATTCATCTAAAGAATCAATTAGATTAATTAGTATAGATTTATCATCATATTTTGGACAAATTTCTTCATAAACCAACTCAAGGTTTTATAAGGGTCTTAAAAAAAGAGAGGAAAGAAAAATGTTTATCTCTTGCTTATGATGTACAAGATATAATAATAATCTAGGTGCTTTGCTTATATTTAGTCAGTTAATCCAAAAATAAAATTGTGAACTATATTTTTCTGTCTTAATTTTCTTGGTTAAAAAAAGACAGGCCTACCCAGGGTTGGAGAGATACCACAGTGGGTAGGCTGCTTGCTTTGCAGTCGACCCAGTTCAATTTTGCAGAGTCACACATGGTCCCCTGAGGCTACCAGTTGAGTGAAAAGCCAGGAGCAAAGTTTTAGTGCTGTTGAATGTTGCCCAACAGCCAAAACAGAGAGGAGAGACAGACAGACTATAGTTTAACTGACTTCTTCCAAAACCTTAGGAACCTGTTATCAAATTTATCTTATTGCTAAAGCAGATGAGATAGCACAGTGGGAAGAGTACTTGCTTTGTTCACAACCAATCTAGTTTAACACTCTTCATCCCTACATCTCATCATAAATACTACCAGGAGATCACTGAGTACATTGCCAAGAGTAAGAGTAAGCCCTGAATGTCTCTAGGTGTTATGCAAAAAGCATAACAAAGCAAATCTGATTATTGAATCTCTACTTTCCCTATGCTATAATATACTTCTAAAAATCATAAAACTCCCAGAATAGCCAAAGCAATGTTAGGGCAAAGAAAATGGGAGACATAACATTCTCAAAATGTATTACACGCCATACTAATAAAAACTCCATAGTTATAGAAAGAAAACAGAATATCAGATGAATGGAAGAATTGTGAATCCAGAGATAAGCTATCAGATGTATGGACAGCTCATTTATGATAAAAGAGATGTACACAAAATTGAGCAAGGAAAGCTTCTTCAACAGTGATGCTATGAAAATGGTATAGTCATATGAACAAGAAATAAAGTTAGACCTCATCTCACTCTGTATACAAAGGCTAATTCAAAATTATATTCAAGACAAAAAATCAAGTTTGTTTATATAAAGAAAATACAATGAGAAATATATTGGCAAGAACCTTCATGATTCTCAGAGAAGCCTTCAATGATATGGCCCTGCTGGCAAGATATAAAAGTAGAAATAAATAAATAGTACAATATAGAATTAAAAAGTTTTGGCACACTGAAATAAACAAATCCTAAATAAAAGAATATCCTGGCAATTGGAAAAATAATATTATCTCACTCATATAAAATATAGAGAGATAAAAAGATATAGTAATAGAAAAGGAAGAGCAATAGAAATAGAAGAGCAATAGTGGAAAAAAAGAGAAAGAGATACAGAGAGAGAAAAAGAAAAAATAGAGGAGGAAATAAAGAAAAGAAAAAACTAAAAATACGTCCATCATTCAAAAATATTTTTATATAAAGAGCCAGAAAATTGGAGCAGCAGCTGAAGGAAATTGAATAATATATAGAATCCAGTATGAACTAGAAACTAACGTAGAATAAAGGACAATTTACACCTATCTTACATGGGCATCAAGAGTTGAAAATTTTGATATATAGGGAAAAAGTAGTTTACAGAGAAGCATAAAAAGTTTCTGTAGAAAAGATGGATTGCAAAATTGCAATTGATTAACTGATTTGCTGGTTTGAAAGTAAAAAGATGTTTCCTAGGAATTGCTCTGGCTTCTTTGCTAAAATGTAAAAAATAAAATTTATTGTTGCTAGGTATATTTTCACAGGTTCAATATTTATAGCCTTTATTTTGAGTATTCAATCACTTCTCCTTAGGGACATTTCTGTTTGGAAGTGTGAAATAAGTTTGCTTAGGAATGTCCAATAGAGATGCATTATCATTGTCCCTCTCTGCCAAATAACCTTAGCAGACTAATGCTCTCTCTGGGAAGGAAGGAAGCTTACAGTTTATGACTGAGTGGACTTCTCTATTAAAATGCTCACTGATCTGTAGATACATGTTATGTTTTCTTTATCAGCAATGTAGATACTTTAAACTGCTATTTTCTAACCCATGTTCATTTTTCTCCAGAGATTTTGAACTCTGTGAGGGAAAAAACAAAATAAAAGCAAGTCACAAATTTCTAGAATCATCAACTTAGTGTGAGCATAATAATGAAATTACTGAAAGTTTAAAGATAAAGAAAACATATGACTGTAATCTAAAGTATAACTTGACTTAGCCAATGTAGTATGGTCTCTTATCTGTGATTGGAGATAATCTAAGGAGAAAGCATTGTTCATGGCTTTAAAATTGTAAGTATCATATATACATGTTGAATTTCAAAAATGCACACCCAAGAATTAAATGAGGATATAATGCAATATTACCTCAATAAAAAAATCAATTGATAAACTGTGGTTTTGTGTATTTCCCTCCCTGGAACATTCAAATAAAATTGAATTGCTCAAATAAAATTGAAAAATGTATTCTAGGATATTCTATTTAACAAGAGTAGGAATTTTTCCTAGGAAGTAAAAGAGAGAAAGATATTAGAGTATATATTCAGGAGAAGGATTATAACCATGGCCAATAAGCTACTATGGAAGGAAATGAGGAAACAGACATAAACTCGTCAAAGAACCACCTGCAGGAATTTGAAATGAGGTTACTAGAACACAAGGCGACATTATAATGTTTTCCCATATTACAACAAAAGGCTGATTATTCAGATAACTGGCTTTGTCTTACGCCGCAGTAGAGTAACAAGTGACATATCCATAATAAATTCTAAATAATATTTTAAGAGTTACCCACTTAAATCATCTTGCCTCAAATTCCCAATTAAGAGTATACCTTTTCTTAAGGTTCTGAGAAGAGTGTCTGCTTCCCTTCACTATTATTCCAGTGCCCCATCTTCCCATCCCCACCTTTCCTTTAGGGTAAACTTCCTAATGACGTGATAAGAACAGGAATAAGTACTACTTTTTGGTATACAAGGAAAACTACAAAACCCTGCTTTAAGAAATAAAAGAGGTTTGATTTTTATGTGAACAGGGACCATGTCTGTTTTTTTCCTGTTAATTATTGCTGAAATACTAGTAACTAAAACAATTATGTAGATTGAATGAGCTGACTTAATATCTTCAGCATGCAATCCTGAATCTGAAACAATATATATAGTTGACAAGTACCTAGAGAACAAATTGTAAGTTTTCTTTTTGAAATGACCCTGTTTCTAAAGTAGGCACCTGCAGTAAGTGGACATTAGTCATTATCTAGAAAATGTTGGTAAGGCATGACAATGGCCATACAGTTCCATCAAATTATTTTTAAGTATTGGATATTAGAGCTAGAGGGATATTTAAAGTCCATCTTATGTTAGTACAATTAACCTTATGTTATTTTCTTAAGTATTGGGACTATTGTTTTTATTTCCATTATGCTGATAATTAGGAAGCACTAAACTATTATAACTGAGTTTACATAGTTAAATGACTAATCTTGTTGCCTCATTGAATATAGTTTAAACTAGAAACATCCTTGAGAGTTGAAGAAAATTAGGCAAAATCCCATGTGAGTAAGAAGGCACAATAACCTGAAGAAAAAATAATAGCTTAAATTATAAGATGACAGTGTGAGAAGGAAAAACATACCGATTAAATAAGTATTCATGAGACAAAAATCAAAAAGAACATGGTGATAAATTATATATGGGAGTAAAATAAATGAAGGGGTTAGGAATAAAAATGACATTTTGTTAATTTTGTTTGTACCCCTGACTAAAACTGATTTCCATTATAATAGTAGTTACTTTTTAAAATAATATCTTTATTTAAGCACCATGATTACAAACATGTTTGTAGTTGGGTTTCAGTCATAAAAAGAACAACCCCTTCACCAGTGCAACATTCCACCAATGCCTCCATCTACATCCTCCCATACCCTCTGCCTATGTTCAAGACAGGCATTCTACTTCTCTCACTCAACATTGTCATGATAGTTGTTAGTGTAGTTATTTCTCTAACTCCATTCACTACTCTTTGTGGTGAGCTTCATATTGTGAGCCAGTCCTTCTGGCCTTCATCTCTATTGCCTCTGGGCATTATTACAATAATGTATTTTATTGTTCTTGAAACCCATAGATGAGTGAGATTATTCTGTGTCTATCTCTCACCCACTGACTTATTTCACTCTGCATAATACTTTCCATGCCCATCCATATATGGGAAAAGTTCATGACTTCATATCATGATGGATGCATAATATTCCTTTGTGTCTATGTACCACAGTTTCTTTAGCCATTCTTCTGTTGAAGAGCATCTTAGTTGTTTCCAGATCCTGGCTATTGTAAATAGCGCTGCAATGAATATAGGTGTGCAGAAAGTATTTTTGTATTGTGTTTTTGTATTCCTAGGGTATATTCTTAGGAGTGGAATAGCTGGATCATATGGGAGCTCAATTTCCAGTTTTTTGAAGAATCTCCATCTTGTTTTCCATAAAGACTGGACTGAATGGCATTCCTACCAGCAGTGAATGCATTTTCCTTTCTCTTCAATTCCCTTCAGCATTGATAGTTCTTGTCTTTGTGATGTGTGCCAATCTCTTGGCATGAGATGGTATCTCATAGTAGTTCTATATAATTTGTTTGGATATTTCTAGTGCATCACATTGGGATTGTAATATAATAGATAGAAAATGTTAGGTTAATAAATAAATAATTACCTACCATGAAGAAAACAAAAGGAGAAATATTCAGAGATAAATACTATCAAGCAAAGATAATCAGATCTATACATTTTATACCAAAGTTTATGGTGAGGACTGAAAAAAGCAAGGCAGTTCTAGAAAAATTTATAAAACAGTCATTCTCTGTGAGAAAGTGTATATGAATTATGATAAAGCCAATTGATCTGTTATAAATTCATTTTCTTTTTTTAAAATGTAATTTTTATTTTGACCATATTGGCTTACATAACTTTCACAGTAATATTTTAGGTACATATTAACATTGAATCAGGGGAATTCCCACCACCAAATTTGTCCTCCTTCCACCCCCGTTCCCATCTTGCATCCCATATCCCCCACCTTCACACCCTGAGCTGCTAGAATAAGTGGTCCCTTCTGTGTCTAGCTTACTATTTAGTGATCATATATCTGTTTGGTCCTGGTACCCTCCCTTATTTCCCCCTCTATTTGAGAGGTGAAACTAGATAGTTCAAGTTATGTGGTTTTGTTTGAAGAAAAGAAAAGCAATAAAATGGGGTAAAAATCAAATAAGCCGAAAATGGGTAGAGTCCTTCTAGAGGCTCTCAACCTCAGTTTGAGAGAGGAAAAGAAAAAAGAAATTTAAACACCACAACAATACAAAAAGAAATATCAAATAAAATATCCAGTGAGTACTACAGCAATAAAGACAAACACCACATAATAGTCTCGGTCCTGAAATAAAAACATACCAGAGCACAGAAAGCATAAGATAAAATAAGATAAAATAAAATTGGAGACATCAACTTCAATATCTACACCAAAACAAAGAAGTCAAAAAATAAATAGATAAATAAATAAAAAATATTATTTTGTGCTTTTTTCCCCCTTCATAGGCACAGTAAATACATATTGGGGGCATTAGAGAAGGAATTCCCTTGCCTAAGAGATACAGGGTTTCTCCACCCTTGAAGTATACTGTCATGGGATTAACTATAGACTCCTTGCATGTCATTTACTCTCCCCTTGGTGCTTTTGTCGTGTGTGGAAGACTTCTGCTTCATCATGGGTGATAAATAAGCTCCACTCTTTGACCTGTGCAGACACCAAGATCTCTAGATACAGAGGTCTGATTTGAATTTATTTTCTATCGAAGATTACATTAGTCTAACCCTGGTTCTACTACTTCTAGTCAGTTTACCATTAAGGAGTATTTAACACTTATTTTTTATTTTATGGTCCACACCTGGCAGTGTTTAGGGTTTACACCTGGCCTGGCTCTCATAAATCACTAGTGGTAGGCTTGAATAATCATATGTATTGATTGCCAGGGATTGAACCTGGGTGGGCAGTATGCAAGGCAAATGTACTACCTACTGTGCTATCTCTCCAGCCCCAAATTAACACTTTTTATTATAGCATCCTTAGCTAAGTGAGGATAATAATATTCTAGCCTCATATAGTGATTATTAGGATTATGATATAATGCATTTATCACTGAGGATTAGGAAATTTAGCAAATGTCCTACGAAAAGACTATCAATCATTACATAAGATTCATACAAGAAGAAAAATGACAGTAATGTAGTAGATGCATCTACTACATAAAAATTCTTTTCCATGAAAATTTTGGGGTTACTAAAGCTCAGAGAGGTTTATTAACTTGTACCCAGACAGCAAAATAAAATAAGAGGTATCAAACTTTGAGGCTTAAGATATGCTTCTAAATTTACTGGATTAGTGGAATACAGCTCTTCTTAGGCCAGGATCAATAGTCATACTGGAATTACTCAGTGAAAAGAAAGTGATTATAATTTCCAAGTGAAGTGACCAAGGCTTAAAAAGGGAAGTGGCATCAAGAACCCAGATGAAACCTGGTGACCTTCAGAGTGGCAGTCTAACATTCACACACTCCATGAATCAACAGCTTGAATCACACAGACAGGACATGCACTCCATAATTCATTCTGAAAAATGGATAATTATAGGAGTTTGTCAGAGTCAATAGGCAAGTTCTGGGGAAATAAAACAACAAATTATGAGGGAGCTGATATTTGTTCAGGCAGACATCTGTCTTCTGTTAGGGGGTTTAGGGATGTTTTTCAACACAAGATTTTAAATATGACTTGAGAAAATCTCTCATCAGCATGATTTTCAGAGCAGAGCCAAATTCCTGCTTTCAGTGGGTCTTCTCATACTACTGGAGGCCTGGTCCTCACAGTTATTTTGCCGAGGGGTACAAGAGACATATTTAGAGTAGCATTCTCCTTTTTATACAAACCAAAATATACTGTGCAGAATGCACTTTCCACTACTAGGATATCATGGTCCATGACACTTCCACTTGAGTCCAGTTGATTTGCAACTCCACAGATTTGGTCTCTGTTCCAATAGATTCTTTTTCCAAGTAAATATATACTCTTCTTTTAAACTCTTTCTTCAGAAAGCCTTGGTCAAAGTAACTACCCCCCACTCTAATCCTTAGTACACACTAACCTAGGATCTAACTTAAGGAATTTGTCTCTGGAATCTAGAATTTGGCCATCTACTAAAACTTTTAAATAGAAAAAAATAACATGTTCCAATTAGAGGAATATCTTGGGGGAAAAGTTCTGCTACTTGTTGGCAAGGAACAAATCTCTTACTGAGCCTCAATTCCCTCCTCAGAAAGTTAAAATACAAAAACCTCTTTAGTGAGGGTATTTCAGAGGTTAAATTAGTGTGATTAGTTGTGTCTCTGCTTTCAGTCCCTTAATCAGCACAGTGTTCTAATAAATTTGGTTTCAGGTGTTTTGTACAATGGGATTTCTAAGGTAGCCAGAAAAGAATTGTGAAAATAAAGAGAAAAACAGAAGACACGTTCTGTTGTTTCCTCTATGGTGTCCAGTAATTGAAATAATAGACTATAGGATCATAATTAATAGAATCTTCACAATGATTATTAGTTCTTAATACTGTTAGATCTCAAAAGTTGAGGTACAAGATTACCAGTGCAACTGGGCAACATTAAACAGGGATGAAATTAGAGAATGGGTTACAAAGCTCAAAAAATTAGACAAGCACTGAGGGCCTCACTAGAATTTGATTCTAAGCAGTATAGGACAGTACATATAAAAAGAATGACCATCCTCAAAAGTGAATCTTTAAAAATAGTAAAATATTATACTAAATCACAGAGATCCAGGAAGAACTAACCCTTTATCTTCAAATGTTCCTTAGCAATTCATTTCTATTATAAAACTATAATCAACACCATTTAGAAGTCAGAATTTAGTTTATAAGATACCTGGTATAGACCACAATTGAAGTGCTCAAGTCACATACATCTGTCTTGCCACTAAAAACATCTTTTTTTATTTAAATACTGTGGTCACAAAAACAAAGTTGTTCATAATATAGTTGCTTTTAACTATTTTTCAAATATAGTTTTCATGATTGAGTTACAGCTAGACAATTTACAACAACCTTCACCAGGGTACATTTCCTGCCACCCTTGTCCCCAGTTTCCCTTTCACCCTCCCTGATTTTCTCTCCCCTTCCTGTCTCTGGGGCATACATTTTTCTCTCTGTCTCTCTCTTTCTCTATTTTCTTTCTTCCTTTATAAAAATATTGTCTTATTAAGTCACTAAACTGGTTCAAATGTCAGTTTCTTTATCCATTTATCGGGGTTGTTAATATGTCTTGTCCTGATAACTCCAATTAATATTGGAAACTTGACATGCAATAGTCATGATTTAAGAGTGATTTGTAAACTGTGAAACATTAGAAAGGCTATTTTTATTCATTGTATCATTTTTCTAAAGAAGTAATAAATTCCAGCAGATGCAAGCTGTTGATTAATCATTTGATCCTTATATCCTAGAGACATAAAATAGGGGACCATTATTAGGTTAGCTACCATTAGTCTAGGCACACAGTACCAGGCACATTTCATGATTAAGGTAATTTTATTTAATTCTATAACTCCACTTTTCCCTCTAGAGCTGACTGTCTCACAAAAAGCACAAATATTCAGTACATATTTCTGGATGTAAATACTTGATCCACCTTGAGGTTTTAAGAAACAGTTAGAGATAACACATGCTAGAATAATATTTAATTCTGTTAATCAATGACAAAATGGCAGTGACCACAAGGAGGCAAGAATCACTGATTTTTCTTACCAAATGTAATCATATCATCTATTCTAATGAAAAATCATACTGGTCTTATGCTTATCAATGTACAGTATAATTTATTTTAGGAATCCTCCTGAACACAAGAGAATGTTATACTAAAATTCACAATCCTAAGGGTTGCATTAAAATTCAAAAACACACATGTATTTCAGAAGGAAATTTTAAAGAAGCTGTATTTGTTTAATGTGTATTCTTATGACACTGTTGCTAATTACACACAAATGAGAGAATCATAAAAAGTTTGTTGCTATCTCCTAGATCTGTCCTAAAATCTATGACAAACTTCACTGGCCTGCCCTTTATTATTTACCCCTTCAGATAAGCACATAATAATAGTTACTAAATTAAATTGGTCTCTTCACTCCCCAAAGCATGTCATGTTCATGCTTCAAGAATTATGCAGCTGCTTCCTACTTGGTCTATTTACCTGTGCTTGAGTCTCAAAACTACTCTCAGTCACAAAAATGTATTCTAACTAGTCAGGGCTATTACTGTGCGTCTCCAATAATTCCTCATCATGTTGATAAATTAAAATTTTCCTGGGGTGGAAAGGTAGCATGGAGGTAAGGCATTTGCCTTGCATGCAGAAGGTCAGTGGTTTGAATCCCGGCATCCCATATGGTTCCCTAAGACTGTCGGGAGTGATTTCTGAGCATAGATCCAGGAGTAATCCCTGAGCACTACCAGGTGTGACCCAAACCACCCCCCCAAAAAATTCATAGTGCCTTAAGAAATAGTGGTATCCCCCCTCTTTTCTGCCCTATAGCCATACTCAAACATAAATATATGCAATATATATAATAAATGTATATGCACAATCTGTATTTCTATTAAAACATTATTTTGGCTTCTGGGCCATAACTCCTGGTGTTTTGAGACTACTACAAGTTTTGTGCTCACTCCTGGAGTTTCTCAGGAAAACATGCAAAGGTGGGGATCAAACACAAACCTCCAGTTTGCTTCTAAGACCAGTAGTTCCCCATCAATGTATACATCATATCACTTGAACTACTCAAAACTACTCTGTAGTAGAATGAATCATTAAAAAATAAGTGGATTTCCAGGGGCCAGAGTGATAGTATTCATTTGCCTTGCAAGTGACAGATGTGTTTGATCCTTAGCACCTAATATGGTCCCCTGAACTCACGAAAAGTTATTCTTAAGTGCAGAACAATAGTAAGCCCCCCAAAACAATGGGTGTAGCCCCCCAAATGGATTTCCAGGGAACTGGAGAAATAGTATAGCTATCTATACTACCTTTCTTGTGCCTGGCATGGGTATAATGCCTCACACCTAATTTGGCCCCCAGCTACCTCCAAGAGAGATCCTTGAGCAGAGAGCCAGGAATAAGCCCTGAGCACCCTTGGTGTTATAGTCCCTGCCAAAAAACAAACCAAAAAAACGTGGGTTTTCATTAAATATACATATTTTGTGTATTAAAATTTATTGTCTATTAAAGAAGCAATTGACACCTTACAAAAAGGTATGCCAAATTGTAACAAATATTGAGAAAACATTTTTCCAGGATAAAGACTAAAAAGGGAATGTCTTAACTGTGGCCATTATTTAGGTCTTAAAAGTGGAGCAAACATTTCCACAAACCTCCCTTAGTTATGTGATGACTTCATGAAAAAGTAATAATTTTTAATATATTTTTTATTTTGATCATAGTGGCTTACATATTGTTGACAATAATATTTTAGGTACATATCAACATAATATCAGGGGAATTCCCATCACCAAATTATCCTTCCTACATCTCTGTTCCCATCCTACCTCCCATATCTTCCTCCCTCACCCCGGGGCTGCTAGAATACATGGTCCCCTCTGAGCCTAGCTTACTACTTAGTGGTCCTACACCTGTTTTAGTCTTGGAACCTCCCTTGTTTTCTCCTCTAACTGGGAGGCGGTACTAGATAGATCCAGTTATGTGGTTTTGTTTGAAGAAGAGAAAAGTGATAAACTGGGGTAAAAATCAAATACGCCAAAAATGGGCGGAGTCTGGGGCTCTCATCATCGGTTTGAGAGGCGAAGGGAAAAAAGAAGGTGAAACACCTCAACAGTACAAAAAGAAGTATCAAATAAAATATCCAGTGAGCTCTCCAACAATAAAGATAAGCACCACATAAAAGCCATGGTCTTGAGATAAAAAACATGGCAGAGCACCTAAAGAAAAAGAAAAGAAGAAAAGAAGTAAATAAATATAAATGAAGACAACAACTTCAATAACCATACCAAAATGAAGAAATCGACAAAAACTAAATAGATATAAAAAAATTAAAAAAAATAAAAAAATGTTTTGTGTTTTTCCTTTTCCCTCCTGCACAGGCACAGTAAATATTGGGGTCATTTGAAAAGGAATTCCCTTTGCCTAAGAGGTACAGGGTTTCTCCACCCTTGGAGTATATTGTCATGGGATTAACTATAGTCTCTGTTCAAGTTCATTTAATCTCCCCTTGGTGCTTTCGTGGTGTTTGGAAGATTTCTGCTTCGTCCTGGATGATAAAATCAGATCTCTGTATCTAGAGATCTCGGTGTCTGCATAGGTCAAGGGGTGGAACTTGTGATGAAGCCTTTCTTTGCGGTTCTAGAAGTTCTGTTCCCTCAGTGTCATTTTAATCCGTCTTCTGTGTTTGGTAGTCTTGGTCTTTGCGCTGATTTTAGGATGGAGCCTATGATAGCGGTTTTTGTTGTGTTTCCAGAAGACCCATTCCGTTGCAGTTGTCTCAGACGGATCTTTAGAACTAGAGATCATGGTTGTTGTGCAGGTCGTAGCTCAAACCCTAGACTAGGGCTTTTTTATTGGTCACAGGATACATACAGTCCAGTCATGTTTCTATCAGCCAGTCATCTGTAAATCGCGATCTTGGCTTTTGGACTGACCAAAGGGTGACAAGTCTTCTGATTTTGTCTTATCGTCAGCTGGAGGGATAGGACAAACCTTAGGTCAGGTTGTTCCCATTTTCCTCGTTGTCAGGATATCATGTTAGAGCTGTCACTTGATGGTGTCTGAACAGTATTGAGGATGTCCCGGATGGGATTTGTTTCCTGTAGCTGTCATGAAGAACTGTGTCGTTTCTATGTCTGAGTTCCAAGGTTCAAGGCTGGACGGATGGTATCTAATCACCTGGGGTCTAAATTGGGTCCACGTGACATATTTTCAAGGTGGGAGTTGTCTCTCTATTGTAAACAAGTATGAGTTCTTATCCCTAGTAGATAAGAGCTCGTTTTTATATGTAAGATTTCCCCCTTTGTTTTAGTGTGTCTTTGCAGGGGGAAATGTGCTACATTATATTGCCAGTGCATTTGGGGGTGGAAAAAGAAGAAAATGGAAACAAGTCACACACCCAAAAAAGATAAAAATAGAAATAAAAATATATGTGCATATATATATATATATATATATATAGTACAAAGATTTAAAAAAAATGAAATAACAAAGTAATTAAAGGAACAAAATGATGCAAGAGACTATCTTACATTTGGGGAAAAGCAGGTAAAGACGTAGTGCAATACAGGTCTTATACTTATGATGGAACTATAGGTTTCCCCATTGTCTTTTGATATTTTCTTGTGGTGTGTGGGTTCCCGGGTGCCTTTTCATCACACACCCTGACCTTCTTGAGATTGGCAAAAGTTTTGTGGCAGGGAGGTCTTGGGAAGAGTTCTTGCTTTGGGGATACTTTTAGAGCTAAGTCCTGTTTCAAGTAACAGTCCACGTTAGGAAGAGTTGGTAAGGAGGGCTACGCAGCATGAGTCAACAGTGGAGTTAGTTGCCTTTTCTTGCCCGTGACGAGGTGTGGGTTTAACTTGATGTCCCTTTGCTTGGATGTTGGGTACTGATTCGTTGGGGTAGGAGGTCAGTATTGTTACCTAATAGATTAAGAACTGAGGGTGAAGAGTTTTAATAAAGTGGGAAATCTGGCTGGGATTGAGGGGTGAAGGGATAGTCGGATTTCCAAAGGGGGGAAAGGGGAAAGTATATGTAAGGGGCAGGGAAGAAGAGAAGAGAAAATACATTAAAAAGAAAAAAAGAAGAAGAAAGACAGAAGAAAAAGAAAAAAAGTAGTGAGAAGAGAGGAGAAAAGGGCAAGGGAATGCTAGTTTGCTTGAATATATTCGATGACTAGGGCCTGTAGAATAAGTCTGTAGGTCATAGTTGCTGCTTCGGTGTTCTTGCTGGTCACGTGCTTCAAGTCCTAAAAGAAGGTATAACCCAGAGATAAAGTGTATGTTAAAGAGTTTTCTCGGGACATTCTCGTAGTGCAAGCTGGGTATGTTATCTCGTGTGACTGGGCCCCGAGATGCCATCTGAGTTTGTTAGTTTGTCTACCCTTTGTATCCAAGAACACTTGTGTACAGAAAAGCTGAGAGGTAATTTTAAATATAGTAAGATTAAGGCATTAAAACATATTGTTATGAGATATTTCCGTTGGAATCAGTGATTTCCCATGGTATTCTTTACCTGTAATCCTTCTAAGATCCTTAGGAGATTATTATGGGCCTTTGTAGTAGAAGGCTGATTACATACCTGTTCTCTCTATGCTGCTGTTTCTGCTGTTGCTGGTTTCTTTGTGGTATAATGTGTAGCCAAGGGCTTGTGTTATTCTTCTTTCATGTGTTTTGGGCGCTGCTCCCCAGTGTATGTTGACTGTTACAGTGTTTGGAGTTTCTACCCTGTTAAACCCTGTTATTTGATTGTTGAGTATTAGTTGTATATAAGGTGTATTTTCTAGGTGCTTCCGAATAGTGCTATCATTCTGTGTTTATCTTTCATCTTCTGACTTACTTCTTTTAACATAATATGTTCTAGGTCCTTCCATGTTGCTGCAAAGTCCATGATTGTATCATTTCTGACTGCCATATAGTATTCCATTGTGTATAGATACCACATCTTAATGATCCACTCGTCTGTTGTTGGACATCGAGGTTGGTTCCAAGAGTTGGCTATTATACTGAGTGCTGTGATAAATAGTGGGGTGCACACATACTTTGGGATGAATGTCCTTCCGACTTGGGGGTAGATACCTAGGAGAGCAATGGCTGGGTCAAATGGCAGCTTAATTCTGAGTTCCTTGAGCACTCTTCAGACTGTTCTCCATAGGTGTTGGACTAGGGGGCATTCCCACCAGCAGTGGATGAGAGTGCCTTTCATACCGCATCCTACCAACAGAGGCTGTTCCCATTATTTTTGACGTGAGCCATTCTTACTGGTGTAAGATGGTACCTCATTGTTTTTTTGATTTGGATTTCTCTGATGATGAGTGAAGGTGAGCACTTTTTCATGTATTTGTTGGCCATTTTTGGTCTTCCTCCGAGAAGTGTCTATTCATTTTGTCTTCCCATTTTTTATGGCTTTATTTGGTTTTGGGGGGGCTCAGCTTTCTGAGTGTTTTGTATATTCTGGATATCAGCCCTTTATCTGATATGTTGCATGAAAAGATTTTTCCCAGTCAGGTAACTGTCATCTTGTGTTATGTAGGGTTTCTTTTGCCATGCAAAAGCTTTTTAGTTTGATGCAGTCCCATTTGTTTATGTTTGACGCTAAAGTTCTTGCAAAGACCTTTTTGATATATAGGTCTTCGAGTGTTCTACCTATTTTATTCTCTATAAATTTTATAGATTCGGGTCTAATTTTGAGGTCTTTGATCCATTTTGAGTTGATTTTTGTATAAGGAGTGAGGTATGGGTCAATTTTGAATTTCTTACATTTTTCCAGTTGTACCAACAACATTTGTTGAAAAGACTTTCTTTGTTCCATTTCAAGTTCTTGGCTCTTTTGTCAAATATTAGTTGACTGTATATCTGGAGGTTTATATCTGGAAATTCTGTTCTAACCAACTGGTCTGAGGCTCTGTCCTTGTACTAATACCATGCTGTTTTGATCACTATGGCTTTATAGTATAGCTTCAGGTTAGGTAGTGAGATGCCACCCAGCTTCTTGTTTTTTAGTATGTGTTTGGCTATCCTGGGTCTTTTGTAGTTCCAGATGAATTTTATGATTGATTGTTCTAATTCTTTAAAGAATTATTTCTGAATTTGGATTGGGATTACATTGATTTTATATAGTAGTTTTGATTCTACCTACACATAAGCATGGGATGTTCTTCCATTTCCTTAGATCCTCTTCACTTTCTTTCTGGAGTGTTTTGAAGTTTCCCTAGTATAGGTCCTTCACTTCCCCTGTAAGATTGATTCCTAGGTACCTTATATTTTTTATACTATTTTAAATGGAGTTGTATTTTTGATCTCTCTCTCCTCAACTTCATTATTTGTGTAGAGAAATGCTACTGTCTTTTGTGTATTGACTATATAGCCAGCCACTTTGCTGTATTGGTTAATTGTTTCTAGGAGTTTTACTGTGGACTCTTTAGGGTTTTCGATGTATATCATCATATCATCTGCAAAAAGAGATAGTTTGAGTTCCTCTTTCCCAATTTGGATTCCATTGATTCCCGTCTCTTGTCGGATTGCTATTGCTAGGACTTCTAAGATTATATTGAATAAGAGTGGAGAGAGTGACCAGCCTTGCCTAGTTCCTGAGTTTAGTGGAAATGCTTCTAGTTTTTTTTGCCATTAAGGATAATGTTGGCTGTGGGCTTTTCATAAATAGCTGTAACTATCTTGAGGAAGGTTCTCTCTAACCCTATTTTGCTGAGTGTTTTCAACATAAAAGGGTGTTGGATTTTGTCAAACGCCTTCTCTGCATCCATTAAATATATTTTTAAAAAGTAAAATAATTTTGCTTTAGAACACTGAATATTTAGCATTAATTAGAACATGTATCATTAAATATGCTGTACGAAAATAAGGATAATAACGACATATGAGATCTCTGTTTATAAAAGTACTCTTATTCTAGTATCCATTATGTGATCACAAATGTGATGATATACAGTCACCAGGAATTATGATCCTAATTAGAGTAGTGTCTCTTCCTCAAAAAAGTCAGCTGCCATTGCTCCATCCTTTAAAAATAACTGTGACCATCTATAATAGAAGTTCAAAACTTATATTTAAATATCACAATTTTAATACAATTACTTCACATTTGTGTTGTATAGAGAATAACAACATACATTTTGACAAATTCAGACAAAAGTGACTTTGTCACATTTGGCTTGCCACTTACTAAATGTGTGACCTTAGCTTCTATGAGCCCTAGTGTGCTCAGTTATAATAGGAAGACAATTTTAATGTCCTTTAAAAGTTGTCAGGAAATTTAAGTACTATGGGATTTTGAGACACCTGGAACATCACACTATATGATGGCTCTCTTCTCTTCATCTACTTCTGCTAATGTCATGTTACTCCAAATGTTCCCCATGTATTTGGTCTCATAATAATTCTGAGTCAAACAGGACAGAAGTTATTTTTCCCATTTTATGAAAACTACATGATTGACTTAGAAATCTCCAGTTAATATTTATGTGAACTGGGAACTTAGCCTAGGTTTTCCTAGTTCATGTTTTACACTATTTACTCACTCAAAATATCGCCACAGCAAGCTCTGGATTCATGACAGTAAAAGACAGATCAACCACTTTTCCCTGTAGAAATTCTTCTTGGAATCATAGATTCTAAAGAAGGGGCAAAGGAAATAGCCAAGATATGCAGTAATGCCTCATCATACATTTTATGTAAATCAACTACAAACTAAGATCACAGGCAGCTCTTGTGTCAGTCCTCTGGCTCCAGGAGAGTTCTCCTTTTATAAAAATCTAGCTATGGTAATATCACTAGTTCCAATTTAATTATATGCTGAAAGGTCAGTCACTTGTCCTCAAAAAATACAGTCAATCATCTATCTCCTTCACCACCCTTGGAGCAGGCTTTGATGTTACTTTAGAAATGTTTCGATGTGTCTACAGAGCTATTTTAGCATTCTCTTAGTTAAACCAATCAACACTTCAAAACAAGAGAAACTTGGACATATGTTCTTCCTGATCATGCCTCACATTGAACTAAAACAGTCTTAACACATTAAAAACACGAAGGAAGTTCTCGCTACTTCCCCCTCACACCTCCCTGCCTCATGACCCAGTTTATGTACTGATTTTATTTGGCTTATGCAACGCCCTGCCTAATTCCCTGCCCTCACATCTCTTCCCTCCCTAAATCTGGAGCTGCTTGACTCAATATTATTTTTGCAAGTATTTGAAGATTTTTCCTTTAGCAGTTTAGGAAATTCAGCTTCATCTAACCCTGTATCTCAACTCCAGAGAATATGTACGTAGTAAATGGCAATGAAAAATGGTTTTTTACTAGCTTAATTTCTATGGCATTTCCCCCTATAGTATCATTAGTTTTCTCCACTCGTTACTACTTTATAGAGTCCTTAGCTTCTCTATTTTTGTTTCTGAAACTAAGTGTTAGCCTCTTTTCCATGCTCATGAGCTCATGACATGTAAGAATTGGGACATAATTTGCCCTTACAGTATTATGTCCTTCTTTTCCTTTCATTAAAATCTTGACATTAGTTAATTTCAATATTAAATGTTTCCAACATTCTCTGCACCACCCTTACATATGTGTATTTAATGCCTACTTCATACTCTATTGTACTTAGAATAAATTCATTTAACTATTGTCATAAAGTCCTTGTCTAATCTATTAACTACTCAATACTAATCAAAAGTAAAAGCTTTTTTTATAGCCTATAGTGCTATACAATAAAGCATGAAAATTAGTGTAGTTTACAGAATATGGGATTTTAGTTTGTAATCATACCTGTTTCTAGTTTTGTAGTCTTTGGGAATCTCAGTGAGCTTTTTGCGTCTCAAATATCTCATTTGTAAAATGATGATAATAAACCAAGCCTCATACATTACAGGTAAGTAACATATGACAGTTAATATAGTTGTAGGTGGTATGTAGACATGTAACTGAAACAGGTCTTGGGATGTGATGGATACTGCAGATTCCAAAACTAGAGATCAAAAACTTACATATCTTTTTCTAGCTTATGGAATTCTATTGGTTGGGAAAAGCATTTGAACTCAGATTTGGAAAATGCCTAGAATGGCCACATAAAAAGGCAATTGGTTAAAAGAAATGAAAGAAATAATTGAATAATGGTATAAGTAAAAACATGAGTTATATTAGAAATGTATGACACAAGTTGACTGCATTAGAAGCAGGAGCATACGCATATGATAATACAAGTTGGGTTTTTTGCATTCAAATAATGTCATTTACATGGACAAATGATTGAAGTGAAACTTGAGAAAAATCCTAACACCATCAGAAAACTTGGAAAACATACCAACACTTCTCTGGCATTGATCCATAAGAAGCTTTTGGTAAGAACAATTTGGCTTTGCCAGCATTCATGAAAGGTGTAAATAAGATTCAGAACTTTTAGTACAAAGGCAAAGCTCAAAGCACACATTTTTTTGTTGTTGTTGTTGTAAAGACACAGCAGCCTTTTTGGGCTTTATTAGAAAATTCTCGTGCCAGCTGTCTCTTTTCTCTGACTCACATTCACACAATATGCCTCTCTCTTGTTTCTTTCAGTACTGCACTCAGATACTAATGAGTTTTTGGGAATAGAAAACCCGGAGGAATAATAAAATTGGAGAAAGGAGTTCGTTGAGTTAATTTCACCGAAGTGCATCACAACATCCTGCGATGTTATAAGAATGAATATTCAAATAGGAATTCAGTCATGGGAAAATTAATTAAGAAAAATGTTATTGCTAATATTGCCTTTTATACTTACACATAATATGCAGACACACAACAATCTACTGGCTTCAATACTAACAATAATAAAAGATAGTCATTTATGAAAATCAAACATTCAAGAAATATTGTTGAGGTGCTTTCAAAATACTGTTAATTTTAAAAAATGACTATGGTTCCAGAAATCAGTTTCTTTAAATTTGCAATATTTTTATGGGCCCATAACTGGAGGTACTCAGATATACCTCTTGGTGATGCAAGGGGCCCATCTGCAGTATCTGTGATCTAACTGGTTGCAAGGCCAGTTTTCCCAATACTATCTCTACAGCCCCAGAAATCAGTTTCTAAAGAAATCTAATGTCACTTTTCATTGAAAATTCTTTAACAGAATCTAAATATCATTAAGAATAAAGAAAAATCCTTAGTATGCTGAGTGAAAATAATCAGAGGGAGAGGGATAAACATAAAATAATCTCACACATCTGTGAGTGAGAAAGGAAAGTAAAAGGAAGAGAAAAGACTGGGAGGATGATACTCAGAGACAACAGAAATGAGAATTAGGAGGACTAGTCCAAGTAGAAGCTTGCAACAAAGAGCATAGAGTGCAGTTAGAGTAGAGAAGGGACTACTATGACAAAAAAATGATTGAAAATGACACTCTGGACAAGAACTGAATGCTGAAAGGGGATAAAGTGGCATGTATGGTACCCCTTCATTAACAGTAGTGCAAACCATAGTGTCATAAAAGAAAAGAGAGAGTGAAGTCCAAAGGTAGGTGGAGGAGTGTGAGTAGGAGGGTAAAAGGCATCAGGGATAGTGGGAGGGAAACTAAGATCATTGGTGTCAGGAAATGCACATTGGTAAAGGTTGCTGTACATTACATGACTAGGTTGTTTATTTGTGAACAACTTTATCTGTGAAAATAAAACTTATTATGAACAACCTTGTAACCACAGTATTTAAAAAAATTAAAAAATTCTTACTAAATTAAATTTTTAATTTGAAATTAAAAAATTTTAATTTGAAATTAAAATTTTTAATTTTTAAATTTTAAATTAAAAAATCAAAAACAATCCTTAAGGGTTGCAACCTCCATATATGATTTATATGTATCTTATTATTTCATGTACTCAATTTCTCCCAAATATGCAAATTTCCTTTATTTGCACCTACTGTGTACTCTTATATGATATTTGATTTTTTGAGATACAGATCACTATCACTTCCTCCTCCTCTGCTACCCACATATGCATGGGTATTCTCACTGTACACTGGACTTAGTGCTAGCTAACAACAAACACTGCACACCTACAGAATACTAGGACCTGTGCCAGCATCTAAATATCTTATTATCACAGCCTGTTTATTTGGCTGCTTACCCACTAGACAGTACATTTACTGATTAATTAAACAAATACTGTATTACAACACTATGCTCAAGATGGATTCAGTGGTGAATAAAACAACAATCCTGTCTGTGGACAGTTTATAGTATAATTACATACATAGCTTATTACCTTTGAGTAATAACCTCTATATTTCATATGATCTAATGTTTTTCTTGAGGGGGCAGATCCAGCAATAAGAGGTTACTCCTAGTTCTGTACTTAGGAATTCATTTTGGTGGTGTTCAGGGAACCATGTTGAATACAGGGGGTGGAACACAGCCAAACACATGCAAAGCTAGTTTGTTAACCACTGTACTATTGTTTAGGACCCTAATTGAAATATTTTTGAATGAACAATAAATGTTTATATGGAATAGATGTAGTGTTTGATAATGAAACTTGAAAACAGGAGCATCCAAATTTCAGAGAGCCTAATATTAGAAACAGTTTGACATATCTGTAAGAAAACAAAATTTACATTCAAAAAACTTATTTTTGAGTCATTCTGTTTCCTAAATGTGTGACTTTGAGAGAGCCTTTTAATCTCTGTGAATCAATCATGAAGTTCTAACCTTTGTTGTTTAAAAAAAGCTAAAAATACTATCTTCAAACTTATAAAATGAATATCAAAGAGCATGGTGAGATTACCATTCTAGGGAATGTACCTTTAAGGCCCATTCTGATTTTTGGTAGTTGCTTTCTAAAGCATTATGCTAAGAAGGATTCTGAATCTGTATTCAGATTGAATATGAAGAAGTACTGTGATGAATTAGTAATATTTTATACCCCATAGACAGCAGTTATCTATAAAAATCTCATAAGTAGATTAGTGCTGTAAAGCTGGAAGCAATAAGGAATGGAAAGTAATGGACTAGAATGGAAAGCAAAGACAAAAACCCTGATAAAGCTAACTTGACCATCAGAGAGAATTTGTTTATTTGTTCTGCTAGTATGAATTTGTAGAATTTGTTTATTGTTCTGCAAGTATGTTATTTTAAACTATGAATATTATGTTTTTGGCACAAAAAATGGGTTGGATGAATGTGTGAATTAACATACAATTCATGTTTTTCTACCAAGTAATCTTGGGAAGGTACTACATCTGACATATCACACTATAGTTTATTACAGCTCTTTGAATAGCATATTTAAACTTTAATACATTTTATTCTAACTATAGTCCATAGAGATAAACAATTGTATTAATATATTTTGTGGGGTTTTTTTTGTTTTTTTTTGTTTTTTTTTTGGTTTTTGGGTAACACCCGGCAGTGCTCAGGGGTTACTCCTGGCTGTCTGCTCAGAAATAGCTCCTGGCAGGCACGGGGAACCATATGGGACACTGGGATTCGAACCAACCACCTTTGGTCCTGGATCGGCTGCTTGCAAGGCAAACACCGCTGTGCTATCTCTCCGGGCCCGTATTTTGAAACAAAGAAGATAAGGCTACAAGATTAGGATGACTCCTTAGAATTTATGTAATTTGGGTGTCAGTTTCCTTGCTAATTAAAAAAGGAAAAATAAATATAAATCTATTTTACTTAACTGATTTATTATAAAAATTCAAAACACTATAATTTGAAAAACATTGTTTCACCACAAGATCTATACAATAATTTGCTGGATGGGAACTAATTAGCTTCTTTAGCTTATTTCAGTATCATAAAACCTGAGAAAAGGCGCTTTTTTTTTTGTATTTTTGGGTCACAACCCGGCAGCATTAAGGGGTTACTCCTGGCTCTGCACTCAGAAATCGCTCCTGGCAGACTCAGGGGACCATATAGGATGCTGAGATTCAAACCACTGTCTGTTCTGGATTGGCTGAGTGCAAGGCAAATGCCTTACTGCTGTGCTTTCTCTCCAGCCCCAGAAAAGGCATTTTTAATAGCAAATTTTAATTTTTAGGAAGTAGTGTTAGGTGTCCAGTGCTACCTGGCTATACAAAAGAAGGATAATTCAACACTATAGTGCTGCTCTACTTTAGACCAGTGGAGTTTTGATATCACTAATGTAAAAATTCAGTGATGCACAGAGAATTGTGCAACATTCGGGATAAAATTCAGGGTCTCTATGTTCCATTCCTTTGAACCATTTCACTAGCCCTTTATAACAACATTTTAATAATGCAAAAACTGAGGCTAAAATCTAGGGTTACTAAAACAACTAAAAGATGAATTCACTGTTGACTCAAAAACCTTTCTTCCATAACAAAGATTATTCCTTTAATGGAACACTCTTGTTCTATAATATGTATCCTTTATTTTTAGCTTCCTTTAAAGACAAAAGACATTAGCCAAAGCATATGTCATATATAAACAGAATTTGGAGAGGGGGGAGGGGGAGAGAATGTGAGAGGGGGGAGAGAGAGAGAGAGAGAGAGAGAGAGAGAGAGAGAGAGAGAGAGAGAGAGAGAGAGAGAGAGAGAGAGAGAGAGAGAGAGAGAGAGATATTGCTAGCATGCATGTGATTTTATCCAGAAATACACAGGCTTGGAAAAGCAGGATGGCTGGAAGCAAATGTGCATATATGTTAGGGAACATGAAGGTAGTTTGCACTTGTAGGTTACTCTGAACCAGCATAACTGGGACACAGATTTCATTTGGTCTAAAGCTACATATAGTTTTTGTGTAAGTTAAAGCTACAAGGGGCCTGCAAAACTTCTGCTTATTGAAAGGTCTCATAATAATCCATGGTTCTTGATTCTGTTCTCAGGGCCTGTAGCACTATGCTTTGTTTCTGGATCTACAGATAAACCACCCTTTCCTATTGATAAGAGAGAAAATCATAGTTCCTTTAGCAAAAATGTTTGAGTCTGAGCTTGGCTTTTTATCAATCATATTAATTTGAAAATAAGCCTTTGGTTTGACTTTGTATTCATTAGAGTAAAGTGTGAATTTTTAAAATTTTTCTTTTCTTAATTAACAGCCATTGAATAAACATATTAATTACTGGGTCTCAGGGATATTTTGCCTCACCATTCAATAACAGTATATTTAAGAGTCCTAATAATAAAAAAAAGCTGCATTAATAATTTCTATAAACCTATTGTGAAACAATAAATAGTTTAGTTTCACTTTTTTTCAGCATTCCTTCACTGTTTTGTCTCTTTCCATAAATATCCCAGAATTATATATGGAATGACAAACTAATAGAGGTTTCCTGTGATAACTTTGATCTGATGAGTCATGCTATGTAATTAATATGACAAATCAGACAAAAATATTCTTGATAAGAGAGGAAGAGAACAATTAGAACTAGAAAAATGATATGGCCTTCAATATCTGGAATGTCTGCCTTTTTGGATTTCTGTTTCAAGAAAAACTTAAAGAGCTCCTATATGATCCAGCAATACCTCAACTAGAGATATACGCTAGGAACACACAGACACAGTACATAATGACCTTTGCACTCCTATGTTCCTTTCAGTGCTATTTACAATAGTCAGAATCTGGAAACAATCCAGATGCCCAACAATAGATGAGTGACTAAAGAAACTGTGGTACATCTGTACAATGGAATACTATATAGCTCTTAGGGAAAATGAAGTCATGAAATTTGCCTATAGATGGACATGGAGACTATTATGCTGTGAAATAAGTCAGGGAGCAAGAGATAAGCACAGATTAGTCTCACTCTCTGTGGGATTTAAGAAAAATTAAAGATAGGGGCCAGAGAGATATAGAAATAATACCCAAGGACAATAGGTAGGAGAGCTAGAAGAACTAGCCCATAACATGAAGCTTACCATAGAGTGGTGAGCATAGTTAGAGAAAAAAAACTACACTAATGACTATCATGACAATTATAGAAAAATACAATGACTGTCTTGAGGAAAGGCAGGGTTTGGGGGGAGGAAGGAAATGGGGATACTGGTGATGGGAAAGTTGCACTTGTAAAGTGCATTTTATGATTGAAACCCAATTATAAATACATTTGTAAACATAGTGCTTAAATAAAGTATTAAAATGTTTTTAATTGGATCCAAAATAGCTATCATTTATTTTAATTGGATCTTCTGACATTTTTCTTCAATGAAATTCATAAAAAAATTTTGAGCATATATACTATGCGTTGATCACAAAAGATAACTAAAGATAATAAATTAGAAACATTACCTGAATTTCAAGAACTTGCTATCTAATAGAATAGAAAGTCCTTTAAGCAACCAAATCAGATTCATAGATTCCGTATGTTAAATGTGGAAGAAATATTCCACTTCACTGTAGAAATGTTTTTAGTCTTTTTAGACATTTTAGTTTTTCACTTTGAATAAAATTTGATAGGGAGTTTAAAATCATTTTACAACATAATCCCACTGCATGCCTATTCTTTATACTCATATTTTTATCACAAATAAATTTATAGCAGGTAGCTGTTAAATTCATAGTGAAGAAAAGACTCACTATTATAGCAATTCAGGTTGTTTAAATTAGTATTTCCAGTATTTTCAGTCATGGCATATCATGGACAACATCCAATGAATGAACAAATAAAAGGTTAATCATTGTTACAAAAATACACAAAGAAAAATAAATTTTAAATAAAATTTATATTTGATACAACAACCTTTATCTTACTTATTTTAAATGTGTCAACTGGACTTTCTGGAATTAACCTAATAAAGCACATATCTGCCTATTTTCAATGATATATCTGTGAAATTTACATAATGTTAAAATACAACACTATTTTAATTTGATTCATTTACACTTAAAATTTGTTAATATAGAATCCCTACTCTCCAAGGAATCTTGCATATTAGAAAGGTTTAAGGAACTTGTTTAAAGTTACATATTTTAAAACAAATTTTTAATAGGTCCAATTACTCTTATGATATTTTTTAATGCTAGTTATGTTCCATTTTGTCAAGTTTCATTTAATGTGCAGCATCTAGGACTAAATATATCTAATTTTTAATTTTTAAATATATATAAAAGAAAATGATGGAAAATACCACTTGTACCAAACAAAAGATATTACGTGTTCAGTTTTATTCAAAATGCAATAACATTTCATGCTAGGTTTTTAAAATTAAAAATATTGGTATTAAGCAGTCATTACTGCTTTCTTTCCATGGGATTTTATTTGAAAATTTAGGTGTAAAGTTGAAGCTAATCCTATAACCCTATTTAACTAAGTAATCTTCAGTACTTTCTGCTGAGATTTGCTCTTTCTTCCTAATAGGCTAGATAAACATGGAAAACTTGATGAGTTTCCTGAATTCTTCTTGTAATTTGCTAGTAACAAAAATATACTCAGGGTATAAACTGATAGGAGGTAGAAAGAGCCATTTTGTTAAAATCCAATGAGAAAAAAAAGGTATGATAAATGAGTATTTACTCCAGTGACAATGAAGAACAGAGGAGGGCAATATCCCAAATGAACCTAGCTTTTAGCCTAAGTTTAACCACAGGGCTTCCTCAACATTAAGTCAACAATTCGTGCAGATGAATGCTAATACATAACTATATATGTGTATAAGTCAAGTATTCTGTGAGATTTGTACTTAAGTTTTATTGCTGGGACCCTGCTGCAATTGATTCTGGTTCAATACTCAGTACTCATTATGGTACTGAATGCCCATTATTCCCTGAGCATTATAGGAATAAAACCAAAGTAAAAGCCAGAAGTAAGCCCTGAGGGAAAAAATAAAGCCCAAACAAAACAAAAACAAAACAAAACTGGTTACTCAAGTAAAATTAAACAAGAAAAGATTCCTTGATAAAACACAAATGTAGATGAGATATCTACTTGTAATATGAGTTAGATGGGCTGAAAAATAGCATTATACTTATTTACTCATTCATTCAATCATTCATTTTTGTTCTTTTGGGCCAACTCTGGTGGATGCTCAAGGGTTACTTTATACCCAAAGGCTATTTCCTGCAGTGCTCAAGGGACTATATGGATGGCTGGGACCGAACCTATATCAGTTGCATGCAAGCCAAGTGCCTTTTTTCTCTGTACTATTTCTTCCAACCACCATAAAAACATTTATAATTATATATCAATATATAATATAAAATAACCCAAATCAAATAAAACTATCTTGAGAAAAAAGAACAAAGCTGAATATTTCACAGTTCTGATTTCAAAAACAGATTAGAAGTTATATAGCCAAGCAGATTAATCCTGGTGTAAAAAACAGACATAAATCACTGGAACAAAAGAAGAATCCCAGAAATAAATCTTAATCTACTCGGTCAAATTATCTTTGACAAAGAAGCCAAGTCACCTAATTGGAAAAGGATGATCTCTTTAGCAAAAGGTGTTGGAAAACTGAATAATCATCTGTATATACACAAAGATAGGCTTAAATTAGATATAAAAATTAACTCAAAATAGATTTTAGAGACCTAAATATAAGACATCAAGTTAAATATATTGAAGAAAACAGTGGGAAAACTTCTTTATACTTGAAAAAGAAATGTTTTGGAAGTAGATCATAAGTATAAACAAAAAAGAAAATGAGATTAAACTTAATATTTCTACATAAATAACTAATCAACAAAATAAAAGTCAATATGTAACAAGGAAAAACTATTTATAAAAATTATATATGATTTTAAAAAGTTAATGAAGAAATTAATCCAGACTATAATACTAGCACTTCTATTATTCATATACTTTCCCATTTCTTTTTCTTTTTTAAATTAACTACTTTATTTAACCACCATGGATACAAGATTGTTCATAATATAGCTTTTTTCCCCAACAATTACAAAGTTTTTCATGACTGATTTTCAGTCATACAAAACACAACACCAGTCACCAGTGCACATTTCCCATCACCAATGACCTGTTTCCTCCAGCTCCGCCCCCACCCTTCCTCCAGAGCAGACATTTTCTTCTTTTCCCTCTTTTTTCTCCATCTTCATTTTTGCCCATTTATTTATTCATTTATTTTAGACAAACCCAGCATCACTCAGGAGTTACTCTGATTCTCTGCACTCAAAAATCCTGGTAGGCTCAGGAAACCATATAGGATGTCAGGGATTAAACATAGGTCAACTGCGTCCAAGGAAAAATGCCATACCTGCTGTGCTATCACTCTGCTCCCCACTTTTTATTCTTTTAAACAAAGGACTCTCATTCTCTACTGGTGAAAACGTCAACTGGTACAGCCTTTTTGGAAAACTATATGAATATTCCTCAAAAAACTAGAAATTGAGCAAATATGATCTAGCAATACCACTAGTAGAAATATGCCATAGGAGTCCCAAAACACAATGTAGAAAAGCTCTCAGAATTCCTATGTTCATCATAGCAATATTCACAATAGCCAGAATCTAGAAACAATCCAAGTACCCAAGAACAGAGGAATAGCTAAAGAAACTGTGGTACATCTCACAAGGAAATACTATGCAGCTATTAGGAAAAAATTGAAGTCATAAAATATACTCATACATAAATAAATTTAGAGAGTATTATGTTGAGCAAAACAAGTCATAGAGGGATAAACATACATTTCTAACATATAAAAATCAGATAGTGCGGTAATAGTATCCAGAGATAATAATGATGAGGGCCAGAAGGACTAGTTCATTGGAGGAAGCTTGCCATAATATTAGGAAAGTGCAGTTAGGACAGAGTAGGGACCACTCTGGCTATGACAGTTGAAAATGATCATTATGGACAAGAATTAGATACTGAAAGGAGATAAAGTGATAGGCATTATACCCCTTCAGCAACAATACTATAAAACGCTGTCATTTCCCTTTTTTTATACAATTTTTATTTAAGCACCATAATTACAAGCATGATTGTAGTTGGGTTTCAGTCATAAACAAAACATACCCTTTCACTAGTGCAACATTCCCACCACTTATGTTTTGTATTTTCTTCTGAGCTCCATAAGTACTTCACATAATTGGGATCTATCCTTTGGTTGGATAATGATGCACAAATTTTTTTCTCATTAAGTTGTTATTTTAATCTGTTTCTTTTCCAGTGTAAAAACATTTTATTTTATTTCATGAAAAACTTGTTAGGTGTTGTGGTTTATAAGATCTTCCATATTAGCAATGTCCCTACTACCAGAGTAGCGTAAGATTCCATAATTCTCCCAAGTACTCTGTTCCACTCTCCTTTGCAAGATAAGTTCACTGTTTTGTAGGTAATAAATGGACAGATTCCTGAGATATTGCCAATGGAAACTCTTCAAAATTTTGGTGTAGTTCTATTTGTACCTTTTTACTATTGTTTTCTTTGGCTTAGGTATTAAATCACTTAAGATGTGTAAGGTGGATGCAGAGTTCTGTCTGCATTTTCCTTGATATATTTTATGTATTTTGGGGTCTAATATCAAGGTCTTTAATCCAGTTTGAGTTAATATTTATGTATAGTATAAGAAAGGGGTCTAATTTCTTTCCTTTTTCTATGGATATTTAGTTTACCTATAACATTGATGGGGCAGTAGGAAAAGGACACAGTTATTGGAGTCACACACTGCAGTGTTTGGGGATTATTACTTGCTCTGTGCTAAGGGATCATTTCTGGAAGTGCACAGGCAACCCAAATTGTGTATAGAAGGTGTATAGAAAGCAAGTGCCTTAACCCTTAAGTGGTCCAATTCATTCTTTTAGGAGACATTTTTTTCCTCCAGCTAATTAATCTAGTTCCTTTGCAATAAACTGAGGGTTTATTTCTATTCTCTTAATTATATTACATTGGCCTGAAAATCTTATTTTATTTCAGAACTATATTTTTGGGGGGTGGGCCACACCCAGTGACTCTCAGGGGTTACTCCTGGCTATGTGCTCAGAAATCGCTCCTGGGTTAGGGGACCATATGGGACACCTGGGGATCGAACCGAGGTCTGTCCTCAGTCAGTCGCGTACAAGGCAAACACCCTACCACTGCGATATCACTCCTGCCCCTCCAGAACAATACTTTTTTTGATTATTATATATTTGTAGTAAAGTCCAAGCCAGAGATGCAAGTGTCCCATTTTCCCCTCAGAATTTCTTTGGTCATTTGAGGAGTTTTATAATTTCAAACACATTTTAGTAATGTTTGTTCTATGTCCTTGAAGAATGCCATTGGAATTTAGTTAGGGATTGAAATAGATATATGCCATATTTCGGTTGTAAATTTATTTTAACATGTAAGTTTTTCCAATGCATAAAAATAAGTATTTTCCCATTTCCTTGTCTCTTCTATTATTTTTATGCCTTATTGTGCTCAATATAGAAGTTCATTCACTTTCTTTCCTAAGTCGACTCCTAGGTACTTGATGTTTCGGAACATAAAGTTCCAAACTAGCATTTAAATTATCATTTAAACTAGAATTTCACCTAGCATTTAAAAATATTAATGTATTATGCAGAGTGAAATAATTCAGAGGGAGAGAGACAAAGAATAGTCTCACTCATCTATGAGTTTTAAGAAAAATTAAAGACATTATTGTAATAATGCCCAGTGACAATAGAGATGAGGGTTGGAAGGACTGGCTCACTATATGAAGCTCACTACAAAGAGTGGTGAGTGTAATTAGGGAAATAACTACACTAACAATTAGCATGACAAATTAATGAGTGAGAGAAGTAGAATGCCTGTCTTTAATACAGACAGGGGTTAAGTATAAGGGAAGGGGGGCATGGGTGGTTGGAATGTTGCACTGGTGAAGGTGAGTGTTCTGTTTATGACTGAAACCCAACGATAATCATGCTTTAATCATGGTGCTTAAATAAAGATTTTATAGGAAAAAAAAGAAAAATTATTTCTTGCAGAAGTGATAGCACTCCAGTGGGGCGTTTGCTTTGCACACAGCTGACCCAGGATAGACACGGGTTCAAACCCTGGAATCCTATATGGTCTTCCAAGCCAAGAGCAATTTCTGAGTAGAGAGCTTGGGGGGCAGAGGCACATCTCTGAGACCACCATGTGTGCCCCCCAAATAAAACAAAAATTATTTCTTCTCTTATTTATATATGTATATATATAACAGTATAACAATTTTCTTCTTTAAGGTGGCATTCCCATTGTGATTCAGGATAACTCCTTACACCATGCTGAAGTATCACTCCTGGTGGTGTTCAAGAGACCATATATGGTTCCAGTCATTGAACCAAGATTGGCCACCTGAAAGGCAAGAGCTTTAATATCTGTAATTGGCATCCTATCCCTGCAATAGATTTTTGTGTACTGGTTTCGGAGGCTGCTACCAGACTGCACTATTGTATTGATTCTAACAATTTTAGAGAAAGAAATTTTAAGGTATTTTTTACATGTTAGATGCCAAATACAAATGGTGATAAACATCATTTCTAATTCAATAGAATTCATTTTTTATCTCTTTATTGAATGCTTTGTTTTGGATATCCAGTACTATGTAAAAGTTAAGCATTCTTGGTTTGTAACTCACTCATCTCACAGGGAAGATGACTAGCTTTACACTATTGAGTATGATGTTATCTATGTACAGATATGTGTATATAGATAGCCTTTACTAGACTGTGGTATAGTAATCTGCTATTCCTTTTTGTTGAGCATTTTATCATAAATTAATGTTGGTTTTTGTGAAAAGGATTTTTGTATATATTTATGTGATAACATGATATATATTTCATTTGTTTATGTGGGATATACTAATAATTCATTTGAACATCTTTACATCTTTTTATCTTTATTTAAACACCTTGATTACAAATATGATTGTTGTTGGATTTCAGTCATGTAAAGAACACCCCCCTTCACCAGTGTAACATTCCCATCACCAATGTCCCAAATCTCCCTCCTCCCCACCTCACCCCCATCTCTACTCTAAACAGGCTTTTTACTTCCCTCATTCATTCACATTGTTAGAGAAATAACTACACTGTGAACTAACATCTTTGGGATAATTCATATTTGATTTTGGTGTGTAATTCTTTAAAATATTGCTGTTGTCCTTTTGCTAATATTTTATTAAAAATCTTTACATTCGTATTTATTAAGGATATATATGATTTAATATAAATGAATGCTTCTGAATGTTTTTGGACCTGGGACAATATTAGCTTCACAGAAGTTAGTAGGAAGAATTAATCTTCCTTTTAAGGTATGCTAGAATTCACTATTAAACTCATCTGAAGTTAGACTCATTTTCTTAGCTTCTTTTTTTTATCACACCATCATTTTCTTCTTTCTAACTACACAGATAAGAACATATACTGGCCTGTATTATTTATTTTTTTTCTGTGTCCTAGGCAGCAAGATGTGCTACAAACCATAAAACAAACTAGTGTTCCTTTGCCTTGTCTCTTGTCATAAAGCCACAATTTTAATAGTTTCATTGAAATATAACTTATTTTCCCACGTGGATTTAATTTATGGCCAAAATTATTCCTTAGAAGTTCCATGTTTTCTCTTTGAAGGTTATAAAAGAGAGAACCATACAAATTTTCCTTGGTAAATGTGGTTGTCCTTCCTCTTCAAATATTCTCTGTGTCTAACAAGCTCCATCCATCTATATTTAGCTTTTATTGATTCTAGCTTTACTGTTTTGTTTCATCTGTATATTGGAAAGCACTTTCTGTATAAATTGAATCTATGTATACTTTCTATGATTGCATGGGTAAATAAACCATACACATGTGCAATATAAAGAATCCCTTGCTTTCCACAATCAATATCAATGGAAAAGTCAGAGTGGCAGTAGAGATAAGAAGGTGAGATCCTGATTATAAAGGATTTGACTAACTGCCAAGCTACCCTTGTTTAGGCTACAATTTCAAAGTGTCCCAGGAAAGGAATCTGAGCAACAATTTGCTTAAGTTTCCAAATGTGTTTATATCAGATAACACCCTTAAGTTCCTTAATGCTTCCTTTCACACAAAGTATATTTCATGTTTGCATATATATTTTTTACATAAGTGAATTTTAATAAAAGGTATTTATATATGTAAATTATATTATTAATGTATTCACTGCTCTTAAAATACAATAAAATTCCTACATCCTTGCAAATTTGATAGAGCTGTCTACTCTCGTTAGGAAATAGAAATAACTATACTGAGAACTATCATAACAATGTCAATGAGTGACTAGAGCAGTGGTGCAGTAGTAGGGCATTTGCCTTGCACGCGGCTGACCTAGGATGGACCCGGATTCCGGTTTGATCCCCCGGCATCTCATATGGTCCCCCAAGTCAGGAGCGATTTCTGAGTTCATAGCCAGGAGTAACCCTGAGCTTAACCCAGTGTGACCCCAAATCAAAACAAAAAATAAACAATGTCAATGAGTGAAGGAAGTAGAAAGCTTGTCTCAAATACAGGGGTGGGGGTCGAGGAGGGAAATGGGGAACATTGGTGATGGGAATGTGGCACTGGTGAAGGGGGGTGTTTTATTTATGATTGAAATCCAACTACAATCATGTTTGTAATCATGGTGTTTAAAGATATTATTTTTTAAAGGAAATAGTTCTAGTTATTCTAGTTATATGCCAAAACTGCTCTGATTAAGGCATAGAGCAAAGTTACCATTGAGATAGTTAATAAGGAAGAACAATGGGCTCTCTTAGTGGTAATAACAGCAAACAGAACAGTGTTCCTCTTCTTCCTTTACCTACTATTATGACACTTTACTAGTCCTCTTACTAATTATTGTTCCTCCATTACTGACTTTTCTTAACTAGTATTTATTCCATATCAAAATTTTAATTCTGCAATTAAAACTTTGTCCATAATCAAATCTTTCTCTGATATTTCTTTTAGATTTTTTATGCATTAATACAATGAGGCAAATGAAGGTTCTGTGTCATCCTTATTCCAGGGAGTAGATTTTGTAAGCTTGGCCTTCACAACTAGGTTCTACACTGGAAATTCAACAATAGCAAAAAAAAAAAAAAAAAAAAACTCAGCAGATATTATCAGAATGTCAAATGAGTTGCAAGCTAACATATAATGGCAAAATTAAAAATAAGTATACAAATAAAAAGAACTGGGATCATGATTGAAATTTTATGTAGACTATTCTATTAGAGTAAATCTACAAAGGAAAAGGTAGAAAAGGAACCCAGTTGAGTGAAGAAGAAAGTAAGAAATAATACATAAGGCTACTTAGTGGATTAGTCTTTTGCTATTTCCTAGTCCATGGAGAATGAATAATCTTAAGATTAATGCATTATTCCAAGGAAATAAAGGAGGCTACTATGGTTCCTATAGGTAACATTATATTAGGAAGCCTAATCCAGTAACTGTCCCTTTCTCCAAAAAATAGTAGGAAAGAAAATGGTCTCAGGAGTATCTTTGGGCAGAGCAAAACTATAATACAAACTAGAGAGATGACCTTGTCATAGCACCGTTCTAGTTGGACCAAGTTATGAGTTCTATAAAAATTTTCACCCTATGTTGGTTTTCCCTTATGATGTTTGCCCTTTTTGTTGTCTTATGGTCCCTATCTCAGAAAGGTTGCTGCTTAATATTTCAGTTTAAGGAGAATCCAAGAATTTGACATCATCCCAGGAGATCCACCTCTTTATATCATTTCACATTGCATTTGTTCCATATCGTTGATATATGATGTATGTATGTATGATGATAATATTTACTTAAACTATCAAATAACATTAATTCATTTTGTTCTTTTTTGGGGCCACATCCAGTAGTACTCATTGTTCATTTCTAGGTGTATTTGGGGGACCATATGGGATTACCAGGAATTGAATCTGGATTGGTCGTGTGCAAACCAAATGTCTTGCCCTTTGAGTTATCACTCTAGCCCCAAATTGTAGCTTCAGAATACCCATATACAATCATATCTAATGTAATTTCGAAGGAATAAATTATTGGATTTTTCATATGTCAAACTTAGTTCCTGTTGACCTATACATGCATATATGTGCCTGCCTATACCCCGCACTATTCTCTAAAACTAAACAAAGAGACTCTCCATTACTAGAAACAGATTCTGAATCAATGTTTTGCAGAACTAAGAACATAGTATTAGTAGGAGGAGTGCCAGGACACATGAAAAAGAAAAGCATAAAATCCACCAGGGACCTTGAAGCATTGCTTGGGACAACTGAGCTCAATATTACTACCACGTATGTTCCAGTAATATAAATACCCTGTTAATTAAAAATATTGAAACAATCCTGACAAGTCATTCCAAAATTAATTTAGATATTTTCTGATTAAGAAATAGAATATAAATCTAGAGCATATCTTTGTGTGTGAATGTGCGTATGTGCACATGTATGTGTGCATATACATGTGTACATGTACAATGTACACAGCATTGGTTTTGAATTGTTGATCCATGGACGCATGCCAGTCTGGAAGTGTAAAGGTCAGGATTGATACAGATGCAAAAGTTACCTAATCTGTTCAGAAACTTAATTTCTTCCTACACTATACTCCAAATTCTGGTCACTTTTTTTCTGAAACATGGTCAACAAGTTTATAATTGAGAGAGTGAGAGAGAGCTGGTAGAGAGAGCAAAAAGAGAGAAGCAGGTAAAGGGGGAAGAAAAGGAGGAGAGAAAAAGAAAGAGATCACAATTAGCTAAGTATTTAGATTTGTGACAAAGAATTAATATTTAGATTTAGATTTGTGACAAAATATTTAGATTTGTGAGACTCACTTGGGGTTAAGGATTGATATCTGTAACAAAGATTCACAGGTTCTCAAACAACATTTTTCCATATCATTATCCAAGCCACTGTCCAGCTGCCTGGACTGAGCAGAATAACTTTTCAAGTATAACTTGAAGTATTAGCATTAGGCAACGTAGCAATTAAGCTGCACCAAGAGTGAGCAATTCTGACTCTAATACCCATAATTACCAGTAGAGATTAATTACCAATTAATAAATAATACAGAACATTTCTGAATCTAATACCTATAATTCTTCATTATCCAGAGGAAGATATATCTCTTGCCTTATTAAACAGAATTTTATGTGTTCCATTCTCAGACAGATTCCAAAAAAGTTTTCTACCTCATAATATCCACAAACAATAAAAGCACACTGAAAATCTGGGCAAATATGTTTTTAATAAGCCGACTCAAAGATACTGTATCAGTTAATAAGCTCTTTGTATCTTCAGAAGGCCTTATTAGATAAAGTTAAGAATTTTAGAAAATACCCATTCTTAACTACTTGATTGTTTTAAGCATTTTAACCACAGTTTCTCTCACAATAACAAGCAAAATGTCATATTGTTAATTCTGGCTTAATGAATATAAATGTTCATTCAAAATATTTAGATGAAATCTCATGAACACTGAGTATGAGCTAGACTCAAAAAGTTCTCTAAACAAATAGACGTTACCTATTCCAGCTGCAAGCCCTATGTGGTCAAGATTTTATCCTTTCATTGCTCCAGATTTCTCTTTCTAAATAAAGTTAGTTGAAAGCATATTGCTTTTCCACTCTGGAAATGCTATTTTACACAACTTTTTTTTTCTCATAAAGTCCTGGAAGTAACGACAAATAGTATTTTTTTCCAGATTTTTCCAGTTTTCTTTAGAAAATGAATTTTCAACCTATCATTTCTAAGTACATTGTCAAATGCTGTGCTGCTTCTAATCCAAGTGAATCCCTACAATATATATATATATATATATATATATACATATATATCAGAGAAACATGCAAAAAAGCATCATATTAAGCTCATGTAATTGTTTTAAAAATGTCTGTTGCCTTTATGAAAAGTGATATGGAGATTCCTCCAAAAACTGAAAATCGAGCTCCCATACGATCCAGCTATACCACTCCTAGGGATATACCTTAGAAACACAAAAATACAATGCAAAATTCCCTTCCTTACACCTATATTCATTGCAGCACTATTTACCATAGCAAGACTCTGGAAACAACCAAGATACCCTTCAACAGACGAATGGCTAAAGAAATGGTGGTACATATACACAATGGAATAGTATGCAGCTGTCAGGAGAGGTAAAGTCACAAAATTTTCCTATACATGGATGTACATGGAATCTATTATGCTGAGTGAAATAAGTCAGAGAGAGAGAGAGAGAAAGATGCAGAATGGTCTCACTCATCTATGAGTTTTAAGAAAAATGAAAGACATTCTTGCAATAATAATTTTCAAACACAAAAGAGAGAAGGACTGGAAGTTACAACTCACCTCATGAAGCTCACCACAAACAGGGATGAGTTTAGTTAGAGAAATAATTACATTTCAAACTATCCTAATAATGAGAATGTATGACGGAAATAGAAAGCCTGTCTAGAGTACAGGTGGGGGTTGGGTGGGGAGGAGGGAGATTTGGGACATTGGTGATGGGAATGTTGCACTGGTGATGGGTGGTGTTCTTTATATGACTGAAACCCAAACAACACAGTCAAGTATGTAATCAAGGTGTTTAAATAAAAATATATTAAAAAAATAAAAATAAAAATGCCTGTTAATAGCTTTTATTAGTGTTTCTCCCACTTTTGTTATAGAATGATTAGACTCTTTTTGAAATGTGTCTATTTTATATTTATGCAAAATCAACACTTAATGATAGAAATATACAGCTGATATAGAATAGTTTCATTCATCTACAACCAACAATTTTATTTTATTTTATTTTATTTTGGTTTTGGGCCACACCCGTTTGACGCTCAGGGGTTACTCCTGGCTATGTGCTCAGAAATCGCTCCTGGCTTGGGGGGACCATATGGGACACAGGAGGATCGAACCACAGTCCGTCCTATGCTAGCGCTTGCAAGGCAGACACCTTACCTCTAGCGCCACCTTCCCGGCCCCCAATGTTATGTTTTGAGGTGCTGAAGAAATATATTTTATTTTATTTTTAATAAAATTCAAAATAATTGAAACATATGTGATAAAATTAAACCAATCAGTTGTGTCACAGAATTACAGCAGCCTGTGTTTATGGGTTTTATCTATAAAATAGGTAATAATGTACATTTTATAGTATATTAAATAGTATTTAATTACTTTACTTAAGCAATGTGGTTATCATAATACAGTTGGGTTTTTTCATAGTTACAAAGTGGTTCATGATTGAGTTTCAGTCCTACAATATAAAATACCTTATTGCTATTTAAAGAAAAATATCACTATAATTCACTATTTGTCTAACATTTAATAGTAATCCGTGACACAAATATCATAGAAGGTTTCAGTATAATGGAAACATGAGTAAACAATTAACAAGTATTAAATAGAATAACATTTTATAATAGAAGTATTTTAAACTATAATATAAACAGGAAAATCAATTTAAATGATATATTTATAAAACATTTTATATTGTTTCTGATTTTATAAAAATATTGAAATTATGAGATACAAAGGTGTTAAAGAATGAGTTTTAGTCATAAAATGTTTAAGTACCTGTCCCTTTACCAGAGGCCACATTTCACCACCAATGTCCCCACTATGCCTGCCACACACCCTGTCTTCTCTATGACACATATTTTTATTTTCTTTATTATCTTTTTGGGCACTGTGGTTTGCAATGCTGTTACTGAAAGAATATGACACATATTACTTTATCACCTTTCAATATCAACTTGTTGTCTAGAGTTATCACTTCCCATTATCATTGTCAAAGTGGTCACTTCTCTGCCCTAACCACCTCCCTCCAATGGTAAAAAGTGTTCTACTAAGTATTTGGCCTCCTTAGCTTTGTTATATTGACATAATAAGTGTGATCATTCTGTGTCTGTCTCTCCCTCTGACTCATTTTACTCCGCATGATACTCTTCATGTCCATCGATGTATCAGTAAATTTCATGATTTCTTTTTTTTCCCTAACAGCTGCATAGCTTTCCATTATGTAGATATTTAGGCACTTGGGCTTTATCCAGATTTTTTATGACAAGCATAACTCTTTTTTTTTTAAACAACTTTATTACATACATGATTGTGTTTGGGTTTCAGTCATGTAAAGAACACCACCCATCACCAGTGCAACATTCCCATCACCAATGTCCCAAATCTCCCTCCTCCCCACCCAACCCCCGCCTGTACTCTAGACAGGCTTTCTATTTCCCTCGTACATTCTCATTATTAGGATAGTTCAAAACGTAGTTATTTCTCTAACTAAACTCATCCCTGTTTGTGGTGAGCTTCATGAGGTGAGCTGTAACTTCCAGCTCTTTTCTCTTTTGTGTCTGAAAGTTATTATTGCAAGAATTTCTTTCATTTTTCTTAAAACCCATAGATGAGTGAGACCATTCTGCATTTCTCTCTCTCTCTCTCTCTCTCTCTCTGACTTATTTCACTCAGCATAATAGATTCCATGTACATCCATGTATAGGAAAGTTTCATGACTTCACCTCTCCTGACAGCTGCATAATATTCCATTGTGTAGATGTACTACAGTTTCTTTAGCCATTCATCTGTTGAAGGGTATCTTGGATGTTTCCAGAGTCTTGCTATGGTAAATAGTGCTGCAATGAATATAGGTGTAAGGAAGGGGTTTTTGTATTGTATTTTTGTGTTCCTAGGGTATATTCCTAGGAGTGGTATAGCTGGGTTGTATGGGAGCTCGATTTCCAGTTTTTGGAGGAATCTCCATATCGCTTTCCATAAAGGTTGAACTAGACAGCATTCCCACCAGTAGTGAATAAGAGTTCCTTTCTCTCCACATCCCCACCAACACTGCTTGTTCTCCTTCTTTGTGATGTGTGCCAATCTCTGGGGTGTGAGGTGGTACCTCATACTTGTTTTGATTTGCATCTCCCTGATGATTAGTGATGTGGAGCATTTTTTCATGTGTCTTTTTGGCTACTGTCAATAGTGCTGAAATGTAAAAGGGTACAGATTAATTTTCTACATTGCATTTTGGGGCTCTTTGGATATATATCCATAAGCGGAGTTGCTGGGTCATATGGAAGCTCAATTCCTAGTTTTTTTGAGAAATGTCCATAATTTTTTCTCAAAAAAGTTGAACCACGTGGTATTCCTACAAGTGTGAATGAAATGACAGTTCCCCTTTTTCCACATTTTCACCAACATGATTGTTTTTGTTCTTGTGATGAGTGCCAGTCACTTTGCTGCAAGCTAGTAACATATTTTTGTTTTTATTTGCATTTCCCTGATGGTTAGTAATTTAGAGTACTTTTCATGAATCTTTGAATTATTTGGATTAATTCTTTGATTAAGTTTCTATTTAACTATTCTCCCCTATTTTGTAATGGGGTGAGAAGTATTTTCCTGGTGATTTTTTAGAAGAAGTTTTTCTTCTTCTACCAGTGCTTTATATATTTTGTATATTAACTAAATATAGGATGAGTGTTAGGAAAATAATTTCTCCCAATATGTGGTCTATCTTTGTAGTCTGATCTTCATTTCCTTTGAGGTGCAGAAGTTTCTTAATTTAATGTAGTTCCATTTGTTTATGTTTGTTTCCAAACATTCAGTGGAATTTTACACTAAAATATGCCTATAATTTCAATGTCAATATTTTGATAAGATCTGTGTTCTTTTAAAGCAAACATGAAGAAGTGACCTACATTTTCCTCTGTGTTCTTTATGGATTCAGGCCTGATCTTGAAGTTTTTAGTCCATTTTAATTTGACTTTTGTGAACGGACTCAGGAAGAAGTCTAAATACATCTTTTTTTTTTTTCTTGCATGTTGTGAACCGGTTTTCCAAGCACCTCTTATTGAAGAGGCTTTCCTTGCTCCACTGCATAACTTTTGTTCCCTTATTGAAGATTAAATGATCAGATACCTGAGATATGGCAGTGGAATTTCTATTGTTTCATTGATCAGAGTATCTGTTTTTATTTTGTTACCTTGCTTTTTTAAGTCCTATAGATTTGTTAGAGGAGTTTAAAGGTAGGGAAAAATATGTTCCATAGCCTTTTATTATTATTATTATTTGGTTTTAGGGCCACATCTGGCAGTGCTTCGGGGTTACTCCTGGCTCTTCACTCAGAAATTACTCCAGGCAGGCTTGAGGTACTATATGGGATGCTGGGAATCAAAGCCGGGTCTGTCCAAGGTTGGCTGTGTGCAAGGCAAATGCCCTACCATTGTGCTATCTCTCCGGCTCCATTCCAATGTTTTCCCCCAAGAATTTCTTTGGATATCTAGAAGGCTAATTTATTAGTCAATATGAATTTTAAAAGTATTTGATCTATTTCTTAGGAAAGTATGAGTATAAGTTTAGGGAATGTGTTGAATCTATACAACACTTTTGGGATTACAGTCATTTTGATTATGGTAATCCTTCAATCCATGAGCAAAGGTTGTATCTCCACTTCTTCATGTTCACTTTAATTTCTTGAAATAGGTTTTGCAGTTTTCTTTATATACAGGTCCTTCATCTCTGGTTAAGTTAGTTCTTAGGTATTTGATTTTCTGAGACATAATAGTTATTGGAATTAAAATCAAACTTTCTCCTTTATTTCATTATATGATATACAAAAGTCATAGACTTTTGCTTATTAATTTTGTAGCCTGACACTATATTATATAGAACTATTTTGTAGAAGATTTTTTTGGTATAGTTTTAAGTTTTCTAGCATCATGTCATTCACAAATAGTGCAATGCTGACTTCTTGCATTCCTATCTGGATATCCTAAATATGTGTTTCTTGCTTAATTGCTGCTATGGCATGTACTTCCAGTACTATATTGAATAGAAGTGGCAACTGTGTCTTATGATGATCTTAGAGGATTTAGTATAATGTTTGCTCTGGGCTTGTGATAACTGGCTTTGCTTATGCTGAGAAAAGTTCCTTCAATTCTCTTCAGTTCTTTTGAGAAATTTTATCATAAATTGGTGCTGCCTTTTTTTTTTTTGCATCATTGGTATAATAAAGCAGTTTTTTTTTTATTTATAATGATATGGTATGCAAGTCAGCCCCTGAAGAGGTTGACTGATGGAGGGATGGAGGATGAGGTCTTTCCCCTCCAGCTCGGAGCACGCATCTGCCACCCTGTTCAGCTGGCGGTTCTGAGGTGAAGCAGTGGGTAAACAGCTCACAGACAGTCAGGCTTGTGGAAATATTAGCTTTATTCGGTGGACAAGACTGAAGTCCAAAGACTCAGCATCAGTTCCAGCCAAAAGCCCCTCGCCTTCCACAGACCCTTGTTTTTATCCCCCAGAATCAAGTACCATCCAATGTTGGAATCAGATACCACCCAATGGTGGAAACAGAATCAGGTACCACCCAAGGGTGGGGGCAGAATGCCAGGTCACACCCTAGGGTAGGGCACAATCACTCATCAGGGTAGGGTCAGTAACATAATAATCCCATAAAATGTTTACATAAACAACAATTCCCCCGTTTGTTTTTAGTAAACAAACAATATTGTCTACAATTATTAAAGGAAAAACTAGTCAATAATAAAAGAGCGGCTGTTCGCATAAGCGCATCACAGGAAAATGTAAAGAAAAACTTCTAACCTAAACACAGGGTGTCTAAAACCAGAAACATGTATTAAGGAATCAACTACAAGCTCCTGAGAAGATAAATTTAAGATTTACATAGATCCTTCGAAGAGACACCAGAAAGGTTGTGTAGCAGGCGAGAAGAAGCACCTTTTCTTTATTTGTTGTTGTTGTTGTTGTTGGTTTTTGGTATTAGGTTTTTGGGTCACACCTGGCATCGCTCAGGAGTTAATGCGGGCTCCACACTCAGAAATCGCTTCTGGCAGATACAGGGATTCGAACCAATGACCTTCTGCATGAATGGCAAACGCCTTATCTTCATGCTATCTCTCTGGACCCATTTTCATTCAAGTCCAGGTAGAACAGAAAGCCCATCTTTGAGGGCATTAAATTGGGCCCTTATTTTGGAGGAAGAAGCATATACCCCCTGCACAGTGGGGGGGGGCATGCAATGATGATCAATAGGCTTCTGAACTTAATCCAAGTTCTTAATCCAGGCTGAAGTCCATATGATGTCCGAAATTGATGTACCAATACGGTCAATTATTTATAGATGGGAGCTTAAGTCACAAACCAAAACAAAATGTTTAAGGCAGAGACCCTCCCTGTATAAATAAACACCCATCCAAAATGGGTGGAACCTCCTATATAAACCTATTATTTTGCCTATGATGTGCCTACGCAAAAATTCCTGAGAACAGACAAAAATATCATTTAGGAAATTATAGACAACAATATCTAACCCACTAACCTAAAGTCAAGAAAGCAAAACCCTAATGTAATACAACATCAATTCCTAAGATTAAAAACTAAAAATAGAAAAACATTAATTACAATAGTCAAAATAAGTGTAGTACCAAATATAAATTCAAAGGATTACAATTATAAGAAAAATACAAAAGGTGAAATTTCTACAGAGTCCAATACCAATTTGTAAAGATGAGGGGTCTGAAACTCTAAAAAGACTGGCAAAAGACACTTGATGGGTCTGGAAAATTGGGTTGAAGCCTGGTACAGAAGATAACATCAATCTGAATGAAGAAGGAAGGCCAGTATAGTCATCCATGTGTTGGGACATCACCAAGCGTTACATCATTACCATCATGAGTTAGTTGGGCTTCTACATTTCCTTTGGGATCGGTGCAATCTTGGGGTAGCCATTGTAGAAATGGTCAACAATAACACTGTGTATGTGGATGGAAAATCAGAAATTTAGATAGCACAGTTTAACTGGGATCCAGAAACTGTGGATCTTATCCATGAATCTTTTCTCTGGGGTTATATTGTGATACAAATTCCAGGTGGCCTCATTTCCAACAAGTTTGCAGCAAATATGGTACAAAACTCCAACAGTCATGGATTTCTTCCTCAGGCTGAGATCAGGTGGCGTGTAGTTGTGGGTGAAGGAGATGAGTTTCACATGTGAAGGGAATCCTGAAAATGAAATTTTAAGGACTAGGAAGAAAGAAGGAAGGATAAGGAAGACTAAATTGGGGAAGATAAAGTTAGGGAAAAGGAAACTATATACAAAATATGCAAAACAGACACTGAACAAGACATACACATACAGAATTCACAAAAAAATATGGCCATAACACTCACTCATACCAAAAATTATTTGTTGGAAAGGATCCAAAATAGAGCAAAAAAAAAAAAAAAGAATTCAGCTGAATCAACTAAAAGCGCTTTAAAATGTAATAGCTGGCAACTGTTTCAGTGGTCCTCAAACTATGGCCCGTAGGCCACATATTGTATTTGTATCTGTTTTGTTTCTTCATTGCAAAATGAGATATATGCAGTGTGCATAAGAATTCGTTCATAAGTTTTGTTTTTACTATAGTCAGACCCTCCAATGGTCTGAGGGACAGTGAACTGGCTCCTGTTTAAAAAGTTTGAGGACCCCTGGTTTAGATGAATTATTTCATATTCAAAAAAAAATTTTTTTATGGCAGAGCAGGGCAGATCTGAAAGAGAATTTCATGTGTAATACAAACATGGAAAACTCTACTATAAGTGTACAACAGTATATATACAAAGTTATTGTATAACAGTAACTCTATGATAGTCAATCATAGGTGAGAAGCACTGTGAAAAAAGTCCACCTAAAAATTATTATTATGTCATCATCTTAAAATCTAAATTGAGGGAAATAAAGAAATGATGTTAAAATAAAAAGAGTGAAAGTCGTTAAATGAGTATATCTAGAAAGAAAAACAACATTAATATGATGAGAATTTTTTCTTTCCGGTGAACCTTGACTAAATTAAATTGTAAGATTTCATGATTAACTGAGTCTTAGAGAAATAATAAAATTAAGACATAAATCCACCATACAAGGAAACACATTGGGGGTCCATGATTTTTAATCCTATTCATTGATCATGCTTGTGGAAAGAATCATAGAGCATTAATAGCAACCGAGAAGGAAGTGAAATGATAATCTGGTGTTCATTGTAGATCTTTAAGAAGTATAAAACAGGATGTATGCTGCTGTGGATTTCACTAATGTATTAGGGACATTTTTGATCTTCTTGTCATCAAAATTGATCCAGTGTTGTTTTGCAGCAATTTTACAGTATGAAGTACTGTGTCCATAGTGAACTTTACCATAATGATTTGACACTGATGATAAGTTGTATTTCTTTTTTTTCCCTCCCCGCCCCCCCTTTTTTTTTATAAGTTGTATTTCTTCTTTTTTTTCTTTTTTCTTTTTTTTAAAAGCAGGGGCGAGCGCGCATGCAGTCCCCCACTACCATAAATTATGCAGTCGAGTTTCCCACATGTGGGGAAATCACAGGGGTCAACACGCCCGGAGTGCAATGGGCGAGCCTCACCCTGGGGAAACCACCTTCGTGATCATGGAATCGCCCCTGCCAGATAAGTATAAGTTGTATTTCTTAATCTTGCTTTTATTCTCTGAAGTGAATTCTACTAAATTGAGGTCTTCTAAAGGAAAATACACATAAGTGTGCAAATTTTTTTTTATTTGTTTGCCATCAAAAGCAAAGCGTTTCAAGTGTACTATAAGTACTGGTGGCAGTTTCCATAAATACGTTTTCTTTGAAAAATCTCTTCTAGTTTTGCATCTGTTGCACTGAACTTTGTTGTCATCCCTTAACTCTTCTTCTTTAAAAAAATTTAAAGAGGCATTCCTGTAATGTACATTTATCTGTAGTTGTAACAGCCAGAGACACATGAACAAATGTCCCATAAACCTCAGATTTTTGGTGGCATGTGAAACACTGTAGTATAGATTTGAATTGTCCTTGAAAGAGATCATAAATAATAGATTTAATTTTCATTTTCATAAGATGTGTAGTTTTGTCTGTCATTAGATTTACAGTAAGCAAATCTTGATGTAATCCCTCTATTAGAAACATCAGTAGTTTGTGTGGATCCTGCTGATTGTGTCCAGCAAACTGATCATTAAGTAAACGAATTGTTACTTTGAAGCTTTCAGGGTTAATATATCTATGAAATCCATTTTCCATGGTTTTGATGAGCCGACCAAATTCTTTGGCCAATTTACCTTCATGCCCCATTGGATTTTTCTTGTTAATATCCTTTTTATAATGATCTTGGTGAAAATACTGAGTCAAATCGGAAATATTATACAAGCATCGCAATATTGAGTTCATGTAGCAAGAGTTTCCTATATTTTGTAGCCCAGTAAAGACAGGTTCCTGTCTTTACTTTTGCATCTCAGAGTGTAAAGGGTTTATCACTACCATCACTCTCACTCAATGTATGGTGTGTGACAGCTAAATCCTTGTTCCCTGCCCCAGAGACCTCAGGAATATTACTGTTGTTAATGTCTTGAGTATTCTGTTTTTGCTCTGAAGGGAAGTTTATAGGCTGAACCTGATCATTTGTGCTAGCTCGATTTCTAACAAGGCATAATGGAACCCAAAATTTCTTGGGAGGGTTGTCATTTGTAGAAACATAGGCATAACCCCTTCCTCTCAGGAGAAGATATCCAGCTATCCATTTTTCATACTCCTTGATTCAAATAGGTTTATGGGTTGTTTCTTGTCTCTGAATATCTTCTTTAAAATGTCTTTCCGCTGCAGTGTAACTTTCCCCTTAGGGTAAGTTTAAGTAATTTAGTGTGATAAGAGTCAAAGATAGCAAATCAGTTGGTGGTAAAGCTCTTTTTCTATTTTTTTGTAATTGAGTTTTTAAGGTTCTGTGAGTCCTTTCTACAATGGCCTGTCCCCTACAATTGTAAGGAATTCCTTTCAGATGTCTTATCTGCCATTCCTTACAAAAAAATTCAAAAGTTTTACTAACATAGGCTGGCCCATTATCAGTTTTTATAGAATATGGAATACCCATCACAGAAAAACATTGTAAAAGAAAACTACAAGCAGCCTTAGATTTTTGAGAAGACATGGGAATTGCCCACATAAACCGAGAATAAGTGTCCACCACAACATGAAGATAAGGTTTTCTTAGAAATAAATCTGTTTGAGTTATATCCATTTGCCAAAGTTTGTCAGACTGTAAGTCTCTTGGGCTTGCTCCTGCTATGTGAGTCTTTTTTGTTAATGGTGCACATATGTTGCAGTTTTCTACAATTTCTCTAGCTTGCCTCCATGGAATTTGGTAATTCACATGTAAACAGCGAGCATTTGTGTGTAGGGCTGAATGTTCCTCTATAGGTGATTTAAATATAGGCATTGCTAGCAAGTCAGCAGTTTTATTTTCTTGAGCCATAGGTCCTGGAAGACCCAAGTGGGCTCTAATATGTGTGAAGATGGGTTCAGTTCGTTTTTGAAGAAGCTGCTGTAATCGTTTAAGTAAGTTCTGTATGATCAGGTTATTAGCATTAAGGGAAGCAGTGGATATCACATGACATAAATTTACCACATACAAAGAATCAGAAACTATATTCATGACTTCAGATACATTTTCTAATAAGTAAATTAACGTTGCTAATTCAACTTTCTGTGCAGATTTATATTTGGTATCTATGGTCATATTAATGTTGTCTCTGGTTATTCCTCCTTTTTCATTTTGGGATCCATCAATGTAAAAAATCTTGGCATTGGGAATATGGAAATCCAGAACAATTAAAGAAATAACAAACCGAGTTTTCTTTAAAAAGTCCCAAGTTTTTCCTGCTGGATAATGGGAGGATATTTCTCCTGTGAAATCTGAAAGGGCCCTTTGTAGAGATTCATTAAGAGGCAATATTGACTCAATTTCCTTTTTTGGTATCGGCAAAACTATTATATCTGGGTCAAAACCTAGTAAAGATATAGATCTGAGTCTTGCCTTGATAATAATCTGTGAAATCAGTTGCAAGTAGGGGACAACTGAGCAAGGCTGTTTGTTATGTAAATGCACTCATTCCAAAAGTCCTGACTGTTGCATCAAGGCCCCTGTGGGGGTTTCTATAGTACAGAAGATTAACAGAAATACCTTTTCTCCTGGGATGAATCTTAAGAGAAACACTTTTTGTAATCTGCTCAAGAATATGTCCAATTCATTTTTGGCAGCTGTTGTTAAGTTTCTCAGGCTATCTAAAGCAGGGTCACCTTTCAAAGTTTTAAACATATTAGACAACTCTGCATTCAGGATTCCTAGTGCAGGGTGGAGCCCATTTACATCACCTAAAAGTCTCTGAAATCATTAAGTGTTCTAAGGTTTTCTTTTTTGATAGAAATTTTTTGTAGACGTATTGACGTCTGGTCCAAAATACCCAAATATTGATATGATGGCATTGTCTGTATTTTTTCTAAAGCTATTTTCAGTCCTGATGTTTGTAAACAGTCAATAACATAAGAATATAAGTCCTGTAAATCTGTTTTATTGTTCATTGTGAGCAAGATATCATCTGTATAATGAAATATCATGGCTTGAGGGCTCAAAACCTTATCTACAAAAAACTGGCACATTGTTGGAGGATTCAGCATGCCTTGGGGGAGAACAGTCCATTGGAAATGTCTGCAGGGGTGGGTGTTATTGAGAGAAGGAGAGAATGCAAAACTTTTTTTTTATCATCTAAGTGGATAGGAATATGGTAGAAGCAGTTTTTCAAATCAATTATAATTAGTGGCCATTCCTTTGGAATAACTACAGGTGATGGTAAACCAGTCTGCAATTTGCCCATAGGTATCAAGGATAAATTTACAGCTCTAAGATCCATCAAAAGTCTCCATTTACCGGATTTCTTTTTTATAGTGAATATAGGTGAATTCCATTGAGAAAAAGATGGTTCAATATGTCCTAAACTTAGCTGTTCCTCCACTAATTCTGTTGGCACCTTTAATTTATCAGTTTTAAGGGGCCACTGACCTGTCCAAATTGGTTTGTCAGATTTCCATTTTATTTTTATTGGTGCTGGTGTTTTTATGGTAGTGGCCCCTACTAAAAATTTTGGGTTTTTAAATCAAAAGAAGGTTCAGACTCTTCTGGAGCTAATGGGATGTGGAATTCTGCTTTCCACTGTTTGTGTAGGTCATGGCCCCACAGGGATGGTGAAAATGGGCCCATGTGAGGTCTGATTATCGGTTTTTGATTTTCTGGGCCCTAAAATATCATAGTCCTTGTACTCAATAGACAGGACCTCAGGCCTCCTACTCCTTCTAGCGAATATGGTATTTCCTGAAGAGGCCAATTATCTGGCCATTCTTTATCAGAAATTACGGTAACCTGAACACCCGTATCTATCATGCCATCAAAGGCTTTCCCTTCCAAGTGAAGTTTAATCACTGGGTGTTCATCTTTACATTTAGTAACCAGAGCCATGATTGGGTTTTGAGCAGCACCATGAAGTAGAATGCCTTTCTAAAATACAGGCAGGGGAAGGAAAGGAAGAAGATGGAGGGCATTGGTGATAAGATATTTTTTTCTTCATGACTGTATGTTTTGTGACTCAACATGTGATCTATCTTAGAGAATGTCCCATGTGCTTTGGACAAGAAAGTGCTGTGCATTTAGCTTTTAAGGTATGAAAATATCAATATGAAAAATAGTACACATATCTACTAAACCCTAGTTTTCAATTTCTTCCATTTCAAACCAGTATTTCTTGCTACATTTTAGCCAGGTGAAGAGGTGAGACTTAGGGGACCAGGATGATTTCTAAGCAAGAGTCAGGAGTAACCCCTGAGCACCTTGGGTGTGGCCTAACCCCACTTCCAAAAAGATGTGACACTTGAAGTCTCCAATTTCCTCCTTGATATGTACTAGAAGTTGATTTAAGTATTTTTCTTAAATTTTCGTTTGTTACATATGTGATTTCTGATGTACATATCCATTTACCATTAATAAATAAATATCTGGGGGTGCAGGGAGGGATAAAAAGAAATGAATCTCTTTGTATAAACTTTTAGACCTAAAGGATTTGTCATCTGGTAGTAGTATGGCCATCCTGTTCTTTATTGTGGAGTTGATTGCCTCAAGAATTGTATTCTAACCTTTGAGTCTGTGGGGTTTTTTTTAGTATTCAAGGGTATTTATTGTAGGCAGCAGAATCTTTTTTGCATAGAAAACTGCTATATTTGATGTTATGATTTTTTTAAAATTACATAAACCATTGCGATTAACAAAGTTACTCATAATTGTTTTTAGACATACACTATTTCAAAACCAATATACCACCAGTAAATCTCATTACACCAATGTTTCCAGAGTTTATCCCATGCCACTACCCTCCACCCCAGCTATCCAGCATAATAGACATGTTCTTTATTTTGTTTGTTAGAGTTTGCTTCACTATTGTTGACTCTGGATTGGATATTTAATTTTGTTTTTTTCTAAAATAAATGTACTCAAAACCCTTTGTCCCTGGTCCCTGTCCTTTTATATTTATCTGTCTGCACCACCAATTTCTTTTCTTCTCCACACTACACTTTGGTGTCCAGAGTGCTTTCAACAATCACATTTAAACCATTGCATTTTTTTCATGCAGTTATTCTAAATACCACATAATGACATCACCCTATATTTATCCTCCTTCTGGCTTACTTCATTTAACATAATATCGTCCATGTTGCAATGAATTGCATGATGGCATCATTATATACAAATATGTAGTATTCCATTACGTACATATACCACATCTTTATGATCCACTCATCTGTTGATTAATAGTTCCAACTATTAGCAGTTGTACACAGTGTTTCAAAGAATAAGGGTGTGCTTACATCCTTTTGTGTGGTTTTTTGTTTTTGTTTTGTTGTTTTATGTTAGTTTGTTTTATTGACCACACCCATTTGATGCTCAGGGGTTACTCCTGGCTAAGTGCTCAGAAATTGCCCCTGGCTTGGGGGAACCATATGGGACGCCGGGGGAATTGAACCGTGGTCCTTCCTTGGCTAGCGCTTGCAAGGCAGCCACCTTGTCTCTAGCGCCACCTCACCGGCCCCTGCTTACATCCTTTTGAATGAGAGTTTTACTACTCTTGGGATAGATACCAAAAAGCTGTATTGCTGGGTAATATGACACTTTAATTCTCCTGAGAAACCCTCCATACTGTTTTCCATAGGGGTTGAGCCAGGCAGCATTATCACCAGCAGTAAGTTAGAGTTCCTGTTGTACCACATCCATGCCAATACAAATGTTTCTTAATATTTTTGACATATGCTACCCTTACTGATGCAAAATGATACTTCATTGTCATCTAGATTTGGATTTCACTAATGATAAATCATGATGAGCATTTTTTTCATGTGCCTGTTGGCTATCTGTTGGTGTTCCTCTGAGAAGTGCCTGCTGTAAATCTTAAGGCAGCTCCTTTGTATATACATTCATTCTTTAATATTGCTGCTTTCAGTATCCTATTTACATCTATGTTTATCATCATTTTGACTGGGATGTCTAAGAAGTTTTATTTGCCTCTCTGTTAAGCTCTTAGTCCTCATACCTCATTTATCTGGGTGCATATGATCTCTAGCAATGCTGTCTTTGAATATTGTTACCTCCTCAATGTTGCCTTGCTAGACATCTGGGACCCTGATGACTCTTATGTAGTTCCAACAATTCTCATCAGCTGTTAATTTTTTGAGGGCTTTATTTCCACTGTCTATTTATCTGGAGGTTTTCTGTATCTCATGTTGGTGCTCACTGATTTTGTCCTCAGTAGCTGTTACTTTGCTGAAGCCTTCACTGAAGCCTTGCAGTGAGTTTTTCATTTCACCTACCAAGTTTTCATTTCTTTCATTTATATTAATAGTTTTCTTATTTCTACTCTCATTCCCTTGTGACTTACTGTTGGCACCATTGCTTCTTTGAGCTCTTTAAACAGCCTCAACATTTTCTTTTTAAAGTCCTTATTAGAGAGATCATACAGCTAGTTAATTCTACTTGGGTCTTCAGGGCTATCATCATTGTTCACTGAATGTGGTGGAGTTCTGAGTGACTTTCCCATTTTGACTTTTGTAGTCTTAAGGTGTTATTTGTGTGATGTCATATGGATAAATGAATAGAATTATAATACCAGTAAGATCTAAAGAGGTATAGAAACACGTGGCATCATTATTGCCCAGCCACTTCACAGTGTCATAACTTTAGTGCAAGATGGTAAGTTCTAAGTGTAGCTTCAACCTACTTCCAAGACACTTGGAATTTGTGTGATTGGTATTAGAACCTTCTAGGACTTATCAAGGACCTTCTGGGACCTCCTGGGATCTTCTTGAGGTCTTTGAGGGCTGAGTTAAGTAAGGTCTAGCTGGGCATTCCTTTGCACTTCGCAGGGTCATTCTATAAAATAAATAACTTTAAGCACCATGGTGACAAGCATTTTTGGAGTTGGGTTTCAGTCATAAAAAGAACACCCCCCTTCAGTGCAAGCTTCTCCATCCCCTTATCTTCCTCCTTCTCCACTCCTTGCCTATCTTTGAGACAGGCATTCTATTTCTCTCATGCACTACTATTGTCATGATAGTTGTTGGTGTAGTTAGTTTCTCCAACTGGACTCACCAATCTTTGTCGTAAGCTTCAATATCATGGGCTGGTCCTTTCAAACCTCATATCTATTGTCTCTGGGTATTAATTACTATTCTGTCTTTTATGTAACTTCCTAGTTACTTCATAAGTACTTTAAGCTCTCCATTTTCAGTTTTTAAAGTTGTTTTATCACAATTGTAAGTCATCTTGAACCAGTCAGATTTACAAATTATTACCACTCAGGGACTTCTGTTTGTTCCCTAACAACTATACAGAACTTGGATTAGGAGTTTTATATTAAATATATCACTAGACATACAAAGAAACCTATAAAGTAGATACTTTTGATATTAATTGTATAGATGTGGAATTAGGAGAAAATTAATTTCACTGACTTGTTCTAGCCAAAAATTTTAAAGTGATGTGGTATAAACATGGACACATATCTATCTGTATCCAAGTTATGATCTTTCTTCCATTAAAAGTGGAGTTACAACAAAAATTAAGTCAGATAAATTTGCACTGGGTATCAGAAAAAAAGAACTTTTCTTAATATGAATTGGTATTCCATTTTGAAGAAATAGTGCTCAAGAAGAGACTGACAATACATTGAAGTCTTGACTACATATGAAGATATAAAAATATTTTTCCAGATTATTTTCTATTAGCCACTCTTCAACAAAGCTAGGACATGGTAACAGGTAAGCTTTATTAAAAAACTGATCCCTGGAGAAGCAATTACATAATAGCCTATGGTGAACTTGAACACTGAAGGTGCCAATTATGGCACACAATCTTTTAGAAATAATTTTGGCCATCCAAAATACTATGATAAATTTTAGATGGTTTCCATAAAACCAAATGTTTATAGAAATTTCTAGCCTTTAGGCAAGAAAGATTAAATTTGAGGAAAACTCTGAATTATATTACTGAAAACTATTTCAAGCAAAGAGGAAAAACATCCTAATTTTATGAACCTTTTTATTTGAAGATGATCCATAATAGCCGTCATGTCTCTGAAGACCACTCAACCCTGGATTCTCTCAAAGGTTACCTTCCTGAGACAATAATTACATTTCTTAATTTGCCCTGTTTAAGTACTTACTATAAGAGAAATTTACTCCAGGTAAAAGCTTACCCCTACAAATTAGCTTTTTTCTTTTCTGACAACAAGAATAATATAATCTTGACTAGGGCACTTTGAATTAATTTTTATACTAATGCATAATAATTGGGTTAATTATATCATTGACAGTTTTATTCTATATTCCTATTTTTATTAGGATTTTATTTTCAGACTAAGAAAAAATGATTAATTATAAACAGTCTATCATTTTTATAAAAAATAAAAATATAGTTTTATTTTTCCAGATCCTAAAATTATCACTTAAAATAAACATAATTCATTCTTTTAAATACTTAAGATGTTCTATACTTTATGCAGAACATTAAATGTCTGCTTTAGCTGTAGGAAAGAATGGTGAATATATATAATGTGACAATAACTACTAATACTATTAATAACATTACTTACTCAATTATATGTCAGTTGTACGAAGTGGCACTAAATATCTCTCACTGTAGGATTTCTTTCTTTTCTTTCTTTTTTTTTGGGGGGCACATCTGGCACTCAGGGGTTATTCCTGGCTCTGCACTCAGAAATCGCTCCTGGCAGGCTCAGGAAACCATATGCGATGCCAAGGATCAAACCCAGGTACTTCAGGGTCCATCCTGGCTTGGCATCATGAAAGGCAGACACCCTACCGCTGTGCTATCCCTCCAGCCCGGGCTTTCTTTTAAAGCAAAAACAGGTTTGATTTGGAGGTTGTGAAGAACCGGAAAGAGAGGATACAGAATTGGTTAAGGTACTTAAGAGAGAATGTGGGCTTCTCCAAAGGTGTAAAGCACCATTACACGTCTGAAGGTTAAAGTATGAAAGTATATATCTCAAGAGAGGAGATGTAGGTGAGATATGGTCAGATACCTAACCACACCACCAGACAACACATGTGTCTGGCTTGCTTTCTTGATGAAAAAATAAATTCTCATTTCACAATCAATATGGCTTTCTAAAATGTATTTAGAAACATTCACCAGGTAACTCGCAGTTTTAATTAAGAGCTTTTAAATATGAGCATATAAGTTTTTATATTTCTTTAAAGAAACAAACTTGAAAAGGTATCTGTAATGATGGCAGGTTGGGGCGAGTGGTGACGGCATGGGATGGACTCTGTGAATACTGGTGGAGGGAATTTGGCACTGGTTGTGGAATTAGTCCTGAAACATTGTGTATCTATGAATATCTTTGTAAATCATAATGGTAAAACAAACAAAAAAGGAAAAAAATGAAATCAACTTTTGAAAAAGTAATCTCAATCTCTTTCTTTTCAAGACAAGAGGGGAGACATTTATTTTCTCTTCAGTTTAAAGTTATCATCAAAAGGCACCATCGTTTACTGCCGTTTTGTTATTTTTCATATATTTGATGTAATAAAACTTTAAAAAGAAAAGAATATCACTTCCTATTTTTCTTCATTGTACTTCCCTCATGATATAGTATATGTAGATTCACATTTTTCCCTCTCAGGAGAACCACAAGAAACCTGTCAGAAATATTCCAGTATTTGCAAATTCTAACAAGACAGTCAAAAATAATTTTTTGTTTTATTCCTCAAGTGCTCAGTGGAAGAATTGCCTTGTTTGCATGATCGGCCAGTTTGCAAGTTACTTTACAAAATAATTTATAAAAATGAAGACAAAAAGTAAAAAATAAGAGAAGAATCTAAGTTTAGGGTAGATTAAAAAAAACTACTCATTTTAATCTTTTAATCTTTTAACCATTTACTAATATTCATGCTGCACATATAAGATGGTCACTGAAGGAGCATTTCTTCATCCTCTATTATAGGAGTAACAAAAGAAATCCCAATAAAGATGAACTAAGAATAAAAGGCTAAGAATGGATGAACTAAGAATAAAAGGATCTTCTCCTTATCCCACTCCCAAGGCTAACTGTAATCTCTATATCTAAATATATTGGATATTATACAAACTTCTAAAGGCACGCAGAACTACTTAAGCATTATCAGCATTCAGTTTCATCACTCCTGTAAGTTCGTGGAACTTCTGATTCATACCTATAGTATTGAAACTGAACCCTAAGTTACTTACTTGATACAACGTCTCAGCTTCCTACCCTTACCTATTCCTTCCTCCTCCTATCCTTAGTTTTTCTTTCACTATTGTATAACTAGTGATTTCAAAGCAGAAATATTTGAAAAATGTATCTTTCTTGATTAAAATATCAGATGCTGGTCTGAGCATTTTACTCAAAAGGCTGTTTGAAAAAAGAGAAAAGAAACTTTTTTGAGCATCTGCAGTTTGTTAGGTTTTGTGCAGGATCCTGTAATATGCAGAATTGTACACTATCTCACAACAACGCTTTCATATTTATAGTGTTATTTCTTATTTATTGTGAGGAAACAAATTTCAGGAGCTTATATAATTTATAGAAAGTTTTATGGCTGTTTGATCCAGTACTTACTACCTGAAATACACAGGCATATTTGGACATATTACTTTGTCAATATCAATTCTCCATTCCAGAGGCACAAGACTAATAATATATCTGACCATATCTTACTGTGAAAACACAAAATGGAAAGAGTGCACATGCTCAAAGTAAATTACAATACAAAGTGAAAAATTAGAGCAGGGGGGTATTAAACCTTTGAACTTCGTTTTCCTAGTTAGACTACTGGTTATAGTATTGCAAAAAGAAGAAAATTATAAGTATTAAAAATGTCCCCAAGCATTCACAACACATTATTTATATTTACCAGGTACTACATAATGGCAGAAATACAATAGTCAGTGAGGATTTCAAATTTATTTGATTATTCACAGTGGTAATAATGACAATTTTCCTCACCTTTGTAAGAGATAGTCTTCATATAGTAAATGCACAGGCATATCTTAATAATGTACACCTTCACAATAATTGTCTAGCTATCCTTGGGTCCTTAGCCACTGACTTAAGAAAAAGTGTCAACCTTGTTACCTCCTCTGACATAACATCCAACATAACAGGATCATGATTGTTGCCCATTACAGTTTAAATGCATATAAAAATTAAAATTCATTATTTATTGAAATTAGGTAAGTACCTACCTTGGTCAAACCTTGGAAAATAATGAAAAGTCTTTGGCTTTGCCTATAACTTATGTAGCATCTTTCAACAGAAAAATAAGTGGAGAGAAAGTGAATTTCAATCACTTGGTGTCTGCTCTGAGTTTGCCACATAATTACATAATTTAAAATCTAAAAGTTATATTAAACCTGGTGTTTAAAGCCTTTCAGAAGACACTTGCCTATACTTCTTAGTGAAATCCCTACCTTACTTTCCCTCAACCTCTTTACCTCTCTTCTTTTATCCATTTTACCAAAATATATTTTCCTTTCAGATTAATTCCTTTATCAAAGTCCTTTACCTAGAGAAGCAAGGGTAACTTCCATTTTAATATTGCTGGAATTTCTCATGCTTCTAGATCCATCTCCCCTCTGAAACTATCACCAAACTTTCTCCTCTGTTTACCTACTACAATTAGTTTTCCTTTTCTTGACACTGATATCATGTCATATTGTATAATATCATCTCATAAAATATCATATCCTATAATATATTTATATAGAACTATAAATATGTGTTATATATGTGATCCACTATATTTGTATTTTATATATAATTAATATGTTATACAACTATTATATATCATTATTATACATGTATATTATATATACCTATCATATAGTGATATATAACTATATTACACATATATGTGTATGTGCATATATGTTATATATTATATTTATATATAAAATATATTATATCTTTAGATATACATAGCTTTTATATGCTATATTATATTCATTTTTCTACATATGTGTCTTCATCCCAGTCTTTTGGTTATTTGATGTCTAATACTGCATCTTATATATCTTTTTTTTTTTTTTTTTTTTTGGTTTTTGGGCCACACCCGTTTGACGCTCAGGGGTTACTCCTGGCTATGGGCTCAGAAATCGCCCCTGGCTTGCTGGGACCATATGGGATGCCTGGGGATCGAACCGCGGTCCGTTCCTTGGTAGCGCTTACAAGGCAGACACCTTATCTCTAGCGCCACCTTCCCGGCCCCTGCATCTTATATATCTTGAATGCTAAGTGTGTGTGTGTGAGAGATACTGTGCCTGATGTACAATATACACTTAACAAAAGGTGATTAAATGAGGGGCTAGAGTACAGCAGATATGGTAGCCTTACACATGGCTAACTTGGGTTTAATACCTGTCACAACAGATGGTCCCCTGAACACCACCAGAAATGACCCTTTAGTGCAGAGAGAAGTAAACCCAGAGCATCGTGAGGTGTGGCCTCCAAAAAAAATTGATTTGAGTAAAGAATTAAACGATGCATCTCATAGTCTTTGGTTGTATGTAAAAGTCTGACAATCTTCTGAAACTGCCTAGTTAAAATTTTGAAGATATATTTTAGATTTGGTCCCACTATTTGTATTTTTCTAATCTATGCATGTGATGAGATAAGGTCCAGAATATAAGTGTTGGAAGAAATCCTAAAGTTAATCTAATTTGATTTTTTTACTATGGTAATAATTCATCCTTTGTTATTAAGTAATTTTACTCTGATGAATATACTTAGTAACAGGTAATTCAATATCTGGTATTATAACCCAATAATTTAAGATTATATTAATGATTGTAAATGTGAAACTATATCATTTCTCTAATGATTGTATGTCTGCCCTATGAAACAGAACTATTTGAATTTATTCTTTCCTTCAAATGACACTCTCGGGGCCAGAGCAGTGGCTCAAGCAATAGGGTGTTTGCCTTGTATGAGCTAACCTAGGATGGACCATGGTTCAATCCCCCGGGGTCCCATATGGTCCCCCAAACCAGGAGCAATTTCTGAGTGCATAGCCAGAAGTAACCCCTGAGCATCACGGAGTGTGGCCCAAAAACCAAATGATATCCCCTCAGTTCATGAATTAAGAAAGAAAGCAGTCAACTTTCACAAGGTATTCTCTGATCTCAGATACCCACTGTAGTTCCTGAGATCAAGGATCAGGAAACACATTTAACTATAGAGACTGCAGACAGAACAGTCAAGTTTAGTCATTAAGAAATGAACAAAAAAGTGGGTGAAATTCTAGCATCATAAAAATTGAGAGAAAATAAGAGAGTCTAGGTGGCACTTTAAGTTGAAGGAAAGAGAGGTTGCATAGATCAAAACACTGACTTAATATAAAGTAAATGTAGCAATCTGGAAGGATAAAATGTTAAATGATACATAGAGTAGTAAAGTAAAGTTGGACAAGACATAAATGATTGACATCTGACATAACTTGACTACGTACTTTATTTCCTTCTTTCATTCAGTTTTGCATTGTTTACTTCAGAAAATCTTGTTTCCATTGTTATAAGTTATTGGGAAGAAAATATGTTTTCGCCTTTTATAACACCTATGTAAATTTCAGCCTTTGCTGTCCAAAGGGACACATGAAATTATGGATAGGACCAGAGAATAAGGATCAAAGGGCTGGAGCTTATGCCTGGGGCACCAGAAAACCTTTCAGCATTGCTGGCCTGAGCATCAATTTTCAGATCTCTCAGTAGGGCCACATATCATCCAGGAGTGGTGCCAGATGAACTGAGCACTCACTCCTTGGAAGGTCTTCCACCACAGAAAATGTACAGACATAATAGATTACTTAACAAATCTTATCCCATAAATTCCACTGACCTTTCCTGTTTTATTCTTGTCAGTAACTTCTATGTAATAATCCTGAGAACTCAATCTCCTTTCCATTTTGAAAGCCTTTTTGAATTCAGATAACAATGGCTTCATCAAGAGCTGTCACAAATTAATTTTAGGGGAAAAGTTAGGACCTTTGGATTTTGATATGTGTTTTCTTTAAATCATGATATTCATGAGATCTACCTAGAAAGCTATGGAGACATGGAGTAGAAGCTATGTTACATGGTATAATTTATTTAAGGAACTGCATGCTGTGTGATAATGATGCAGGTATTGTTATTTTAGGCAAAAGAGTATACAAACATCAAAGAAAGTCTCCCAACCAATGGAAATATCCAGGGTTCTTAAATAAATAGAAAATGTATTGTTCTCAATGGAGCTGGAGGCAATAACTGTTGAAAAGCATTATTTTCTGAAAAATGTGTTTAACTCATTTCTTGTTGATCACTTTCTTAGAGGATCATTCAGACAACAAGAAGACTTTGCTGTCAAAGATTTCATAAATAATCCCTTGTAGTGTTGAACTATACATTTGGGTTCTTATTCATGAACCAATCAACCTCACTTGGAAATTCTATACAAAAAATTATTTCTATCTAGGTGAGAGAAAAAAATCTTGTCTAATTATCTAAGAGTAACCTTAAAACATTTTGGCTAGGGGCCGGAGAGATAGCATGGAGGTAAGGCGTTTGCCTTTCATGCAGGAGGTCATCGGTTCAAATCCCGACGTCCCATATGGTCCCCCGTGCCTGCCAGGAGCAATTTCTGAGCATGGAGCCAGGAGTAACCCCTGAGCACTGCCGGGTGTAACCCAAAAACCACACACACACACACACACACACACACACACAAAACATTTTGGCTAATTTTTCTTCCTTTTCAAAAAGACATTCAAGGAGAACATTACAACTAGGTAAGTGTAAGGAAAAAGTTGGTAACAAATATTTAGTCCATACACAATTATTAAAGTTTATTGGTCTAATTTCAAATTAATAGGAAGGTAACCTCGGTTACTTTTAAGGACCAGTCTCCAATAGCTACTGGCTTCAATTTCCATGCTCAGAAACTATTGTTCTAAGATCTAAAATGAACTGGAACTTGGAAACCCAAAAGATAAACTTCTCAAGGACTGAGTTATGCTTATATGTTCCTTTTGCTTTAGCTGATAACTCTTGTCTAAATGTTTTTTTTTTTTTTTGGGTTTTTCTTTTTTTTTTTTTTTTGTTTTTTTTTTTGTTTTTTTTTTTTGTTTTTTTTTCTCTTTATTTGAATATCTTGATTACATAAATGATTGTGATAAGGTTTCAGTCATATAAAGATCACCCCTCTTCACCAGTGCAACATTCCCACCACCAAAGTCCCAAATCTCCCTCCATCCCACCCCACCCCCACCTGTACTCCAGACAGGCTTTCCAGTTCCCTCATTCATTCACTTGATTATGGTAGTTCTCAGTGTAGTTATTTCTATAACTGTGCTCACCACTCTTGTGGTGAGCTTCATGGAGTGAGCTGGTGTTCCAGCTCTCCTCTAATTGTCTCTGAGGATTGTTACAAAAATGACTTTTATTTTTCTTAAAACCCATAGATGAGTGAGACTGTTCTGCGTCTCTCTCTCTCCCTCTGACTTATTTCACTGAGCATGATAGATTCCATGTACATCCATGTATAGGAAAATTTCATGACTTCATCTCTCCTGACGGCTGCATAATATTCCATTGTGTATATGTACCACAGTTTCTTTAGCCATTCGTCTGTTGAAGGGCATCTTGGTTTTTTCCAGAGCCTGGCTATTGTGAATAGTGCTGCAATAAATATAGGTGTGAGGAAGGGGTTTTTGTATTGTATTCTTGTGCTCCTAGGGTATATCCCTAGGAGTGGAATAGCTGGGTCGAATGGGAGCTCAATTTCCAGTTTTTGAAGAAACCTCCATATCGCTTTCCATAGAGGCTGTACTAGACGGCATTCCCACCAGCAGTGGATAAGAGTTCCTTTCTCTCCACATCCCCGCCAGCACTGATTGTTCTCATTCTTTGTGATGTGCGCCAATCTCTGTGGTGTGAGGTGGTATCTCATCGTTGTTTTGATTTGCATCTCTCTGATGATTAGTGACGAGGAGCATTTTTTCATGTGTCTTTTGGCCATTTGTATTTCTTTTTTATCAAAGTGTCTGTTCATTTCTTCTCCCCATTTTTTGATGGGATTAGATGTTTTTTTTTTGTAAAGTTCTGTCAGTGCCCTGTATATTTTGGATATTAGCCCCTTATCTGAAGGATGTTGGGTGAATAGTTTCTCCCACTCAGTGGGTGACTCTTGTATCCTGGGCACTATTTCTTTTGAGGTGCAGAAGCTTTTCAGTTTAATGTATTCCCATCTGTTAATCTCTGCTTCCACTTGTTTGGAAAGTGCAGTTTCCTCCTTGAAGATACCTTTAGTCTCAATGTCATGGAGTGTTTTACCGACATGTTGTTCTATATACCTTATGGTATCTGGTCTGATATCAAGGTCTTTAATCCATTTGGATTTTACCTTCGTACATGATGTTAACTGGGGGTCTATGTTCGCTTTTTTGCTAACCAGTTCTGCCAGCACCACTTGTTGAAGAGATTTTCTCTGCTCCACTTAGGATTTCTTGCTCCTTTGTCAAAAATTAGGTAATTGTATGCCTGGGGAATGTTCTCTGAGAACTCAAGCCTATTCCACTGATCTGAGGGTCTGTCTTTATTCCAATACCATGCTGTTTTAATAACTATTGCTTTGTAGTACAGTTTAAAGTTGGGGAAAGTAATGCCTCCCATTTTCCTTTTCCCTAGGAGTGCTTTAGCTATTCGAGGATGTTTATTGTTCCAGATGAACTTCATAAGTGTTTGATCCACTTCTTTGAAGAATGTCATGGGTATTTTTAAGGGGATCACATTAAATCTGTATAATGCTTTGGGGAGTATTGCCATTTTAATGATGTTAATCCTGCCAAGCCATGAGCAGGGTAAGTGTTTCCATTTCCGTGTTATTTCTTGGAGCAGGGCTTTATAGTTTTCTTTGTATAGGTCCTTCACGTCTTTGGTCAAGTTGACTCCAAGATATTTGAGTTTGTGTGGCACTATTGTGAATGGGATTGCTTTCCTGACTTCCATCTCTTCCCTACCCTGCTCATCCCATTTCTTTCATCATTACCTAGCAGCACATGCTCGGGCTTTGTCATATTAGAGAATTGCTTTGAATTCTGGCTATGCTACTTTTCTAAACTGTGCTTTGGGTAAGTTACTTACCCTCTATGAGATTCAAGTTTTCAACCTTAAAAAATAAATAAGAATACATCTCTGAGTATAATAGAAAATTTTAAATGAATGTACATATTTAAAAGAATGGCATATATATTTACATACAAAATGGGAATGTTGTTCAGTCATCATAAAGGAAAATATACTACCATTTTCAGCAGCCTAGATATACCCTGGGCACATTATACTTTGGGAGAAAAGTCAGACAGAGAAAGACAGTGCTGCATGTGATGAGATCACTTATTTATGAAATAGAAAACATCAAACTCATAAAAAAGCTAATACTAATTACGAGGGTATGGGAGATAGAAAGATATTTGATATTGTTTAAAAATAAAAATGTGCAGTAAGTACTGAAAATCAAATTAATCTAATGTGCAATATAGTAAATATAGGAAATAATATATTATATTACTTGGTATAAAAGTAACACAATCTGAATATGATAATTTATTAGAACAATATACACGTTTTTTTAGGGAGGATGGGTCTACCAAATGGTGCTTAGAAGGCCTGAGAGTATCTCCAGAAGATAGATGGCAGCTCTATGTGAAGCCTGAAGCCCCAACATGCAGTGTTGTTCAGCCCCTCTGGTGCCAGGGATTACTTGAAAACCATAGTAATGCTTGGGGTTTCAGAGAAATATGCTCATGCTTATCCAGGGCCGGACACACAGTGTTCAGAGAAAAAAGAAATGCTTGTAATACCAGGGATTGAACAAGTATAAATACATTCAAAGCATATGCCTTAACCCTTAACCAAATTTCACTCTGTGTATTTCAAATTTATACAGTTCTATATATCAAATATATTTAAGGGGTAAATAACATAAAAGAAAGTATATGTAATATAATTTAATGTACTTCTTAGCTATAGTATGAACTTAATAAGGAACACTTTCCATTCACCTTTTGCTACCTTATTCATCGTGACAATTTCTAAAGGTTTTTTTTTCTGGAGTAGTACCAACTAATTTTTCAATAGTTATGTTGCTATGGTACTCAAAGACCACCTTGCCCTCCTATTTTTCACTTACCCTTAGAAAGTACTGAACTATAGTTATAAAGACTCAGGTTTTCATCCTGCAGTGAACAAGTCCAACCTGGTGAACTCAGGAAAATCATTTAACCTTTCATAAGTTTTGTTTCCTTTATCTTTAAATAAAAATATATTACTGAGGCCATGATTGTATGCTTGTGTTCTACAAGATTAAAATAAATTAACATCATCATGGAAAAACTGAACCTTCATAAACTATTTCTTTCATTAATTACTGAGAATTCTACAACTTTTTCCCCCCTGGCTAACTTAAATTGAAAGCAGAAGCTATTTACCTATCACTCATCTAATAAGGGTTAATATGCAAGATAAATAAAGTATTTATATAGTTATACAAGATATAGAACCCAATAAAATACAGAGGAAGAAAAACAGAAACTTTTTCAAAGAAGATATATATATATAATGCCAAAAGGCATATGAAATTAATGTTCTACATCATTAGTCAGTAGGGAAATGCATATCAAAACAATAATGAGATATTCCCTTACACTACACATATTGGCAGACATACAAAAGAACTCGAATATTATTCAGCCATAATGAGCTATAGAATCATGAAATTTGCTATTACCTGGATGGATTTAAAGAGTATCATGTTAAATGATTTAGTCAGAGTGAGAGAAACGGAAACAGAGTGATCTTATGAGCAATATGTAGAAATATAATAGTAAAACAACAAATGCCCAAAGGTAACAGAAACAACAAGAGAACTTGTTTTCAGTAGAAAGCCTGCTATTCGATAAAATTGGGGATAGGTTAGGTAAAGAACACTACAATAATGGAGGAGCAAAGTATTCAACCAGGAAAAAGTGGGAAGACTTAAAAAAATAAACTGCCATGCACAAAACCTATTGGTAGTGATACTGCAAACTATAGTGTCAAAGATTAAAACAATTGCTTCTCCTATAGGCAGGCATGTGGGTTGAAGAAAAACAGGGGTTACTGTTGGAGGAAAGTTGACACTGGAGAAGAGATATTTATTAAAATTATTGTATTCCTGAAAACTAATCACAAATAACCTTTTAATTCTAAGTATGTGAGTTCTGAAATTTGTAGATGGGATGTTAAGAGATCTAGAAATGTTTAGACAACAAGACTAAGTGATATTATAAAGAAGACAATATAACAAATAAGAAAAATAGCATTAATAGGTATATTGTAAAGGAAGAAGATAAAGGGTGGGAATAACTTTATAGATATTTTAAGGCTTTCCATGCAGGTATAAATATGTGAAAGCCTTCTGTCGGGTGTAAAAGTTTATATATGACAACCATTCTTTAATTTTAGCTTATTTTAAGTTGTTTTGATTTATTTCTTGGAAGTTATATTTTGTATTTGAAATGACTAACCATAGTTCATGAATCTAGTGAGAAATGAAAATACAGGCTTTTTCAAAAGCTATTATAAATTAGAATGTGCAAGAACAGAGTATTAAATCAAAGACAGTATTTTCTAGTGTGAGGCCTTATGTGATAACATGGGTTGCATGCCCATAAAGACAACCCTAGACTCATTATCTTCCCTAGACTGAAGCAGCCACTCATAGAACAGTTTGAAATAGTTCACTGTTAGTCTTTAATTATTAGAAGAAACATAATAAAGCAGTTTGCTTTTGTTTTTGTTCTGGGTCTTACTCCTGGCTTCCTTATTACTGACTTCCTCGTAGCTCTGTGCTTAGGGAATCACTCTTGGCAATGTTTAGTGAACCACATGGGATACTGTGGATCAATATAGGTCAGCTATGTGCAAGGCAAATGCCAGCCATATCCACCATGCCATCACTCTGGCCCTATTAAAGCAGTTTTATATTAGCTATCAACCATTTCTTCCATTTAGCATCTGCATATTGATTATGATACATTGTATACTATGATGATGATGATGATGATGATGATGATTGTAGGAAGTAAGCCTGAAAATAAAGATGAAAGAGATGTTCATTTCAACAGCCCATGTCAGAGAAAGATCAGAGTTCAAATGTTGTAGATCCAAAGACTATTGAAGTCAATAGGATACTATGAAATTAAATACACTTTTTCATGATTTTACTGGGGTATGGTTAAATTTTATTTACTCTTTTAATTCAGTTTTTCATAATTAATTACATTCCACCATGCTTATATACTAAGTACCAAGAGGTATATGAAGAATTAGCCAAAATTCTGCTTTTTATATTGAAATAAATTATGTTTCTCTCCCATCTACTAGTTGTAATTGCTTCAAAATTAAAGATTATATATTATTAATACTCCAATAAAAATACTTGTGAAAATTTTCTACTTTTGTATTATACTTGGAATACTGTTTGATATAACATTCTAAAAAAATAACACAAATGCTAATATATCTGCTATATGACTTGCTCCCTTCATTGCCAAAACAAAATACTTCGCAACAAAGAAACCAGAGAAGGTTTCCTATGAGATAGATTAAGCATGAAATTTAACAGTCCCAAGATAAGTGATTACATCAAACTGATATCACTTACTTAGTACGGATAGGCTGTTTGTTGATGGGAAATTAGCAAAACTGTCAATGGAACTTTAGTATGTAAACAATTTCAGTAAGCAAATCCTGATATAAAATATTTATAATGTAGACAAATAAAAGTCCCACAGATCACAGCATTAAATTCAAAAAAGTGTCCAAGGCTACAAGTGTTAATGGCCACCAAGAATTTATATGAATTTCTAAGCCACCTTATTTTCAGTCAATCAGGAGCTGTTGGTTTCTGAGACAGTGATAGGAAGTTCAGTACCAAAAGATTATTCCCTCTTAGAACTTGATTCATAGAAAATGTGCCTTTAAAAAGTTCTTCCTAAGTACAGGGTTCTATTTTACCTCTTTTTAATTCTCAGATAACTGTAACCACATTTTAGAGAGGAGAAAACAGACTCGTGTTAAAAAAAAATAACAGTCAGGTTTATCTGTTAACAGAAAACTGATCCTGGGGCCTAGCGACAGCACAGCAATAGGGTGTCTGTATAGAATGTGGTGACCAGGAACCGACGTGGGTTTGATCCCCTGCATCCCATATGGTCCCCTGAAGCAGCAAGAAGTGACTTCTAAGTGCAGAGCCAGGAATAACACTTGAGTGCCGCAGGATACTTTTATTAAGAAACTTCAAGTGTAAGCAAAAGCATACTGTTAATATCAAATATATTAAATTAATTTATATTTCTAGTCAGTACATAATGAGATCAGATGCAGAAAAGAATCCTGAGTTTAAAAAAAATCAGGATTTGTGTTTAATACTTAAAGTTAGTAAATATTTATAATAAATAAAAGAGAATAGGTGGTCCAAAATATTAATATTTATAAAAATAAATAATATTTGATATTAATTAATAATTAATAATAAAATATTTAAAAATAAATATTTATGTTGAAAATTATTGAATATTTAATAAGATTATCTATAATTATGTCTGCTGGAGCATGAAAGTCAAACTCTTTTACCATATTATGTTATAACTCTATTAATGGTTTGGGTCATTCCTGTCTTTGTAGCAACAGGGTATTCTACTGTCTTGATTTCTCTCCTGATCTATAGAGTTATACGCTAAACATAAAGCTGAAATTTTTAACCTGGAATTCCTGTAGGCTCTTAAATTTTCCATAAAAGAGACACACTTCTTCCATCTCTTTTAAATCTGCTTTTCCTCCAGTATTATGTACCCCCTTCCCTAACTTTGGGACTAGCACTATCTTCTACATTAAATACTTACAAATCTTCTGAAATATTACTATTTTCTCAATCATCAAGTCCTAACTTAAAGTCAATTTCCTACCTTTGAGATTTGTATACTACTTCTAATACTCCTTACCAAATTTCTTTGAATTATTATCATTAAGTATTTTTAGTTTGGGGGGACTATACTTTGGGCTTACTCTAACTTTTGTAGTCAGTCACTTCTGGAGGTGTGGGCCATAAAATTTTTATAATAGTGTTAACATTATGATTTTTGGCATACAGTTATCTCACCTGTCCTCATACAAGTTTCTAAGATCCTTGACCAATGTTCCTATGGCCCCTACAGTCTAGTACATTACCCCCTAACCCCCCCCCCCACACACACACATATTCCTCTTATTGGGCTATTTCAGTTTTGCAATACATGGCTAAAATTTGTTATTCATTATCCTTTTAACTAATAAGGAAGTAATAAAGAGAAAAAAAGATAAAGGAAAGTGAAGTCATTTTGGAAAGGAGAGACTATATCTAGAAAAATCAGTTGCATATATTGCCCTTATTTCAGAGGCAACTGGGATAAAGCAGAGTAAGAACTACTTAGATTTTCAGTACATTTCTCGGCAAATGTTTAGATCCAAGAAATAACCTTGGATTGATGACATAGATTGTGATAATTAGTCTGTATAAAATTTGTCTTATCAGAGCAAGCATCTGGATGCCTTGATCAAATTCAAACAAAAAATATAGTCTGACCTTTGAGTATATCTTGAACTATAACAAAGATACAATGGAGTTCTTAGTTCTGCTTAGGGATAGCATTCCTAAAACATAGCCAGAGGATAAGGGGAAACAAAAGGATAAGAGACTAGAAAATGAGCCAAACTTGGTCATGATCAAGTTTAAGCAAACAGGGATGTGTGGGAAAATGTGATGCCAAATGCTAGTCTGAGATTTACTCCAACTTAACTTACTAAATCCTTATAACGTCACTCAAAACTAGGAATAACCCTAGGCATAGTGACATTAAACAACTTAATTTGTCCAGAGATAAAGAGATAACTGTAGTGGTACCTATCTTCCCAGCTGGGTCTGTTGTTCTCCCTATCTCTGTTTTAGGACTGAAGTTAATGTGTGACTTCTTGATTTAGGATTAAGGCTACATTAAAATATATCCACGCAGAGCTCTATTCACCTTGATATCTGTCCCTGGAAAACAATTCTCTCTGTGCTTCATCTTTATCAGTTGTTCATCTTTACTTAAGACTAGATGATCCATCATAGGTCTTTTAAACTCAAAAATTCTATGACACCTAGTTAAGAATTTTGAAAGATATCAAGTTCTCTCTTCTCCTCACCTCCAACATCCTCTGCTGCCTCCCAAAAAACAGAATACAAAGCATCTGTTAATACTATCAAGTTTGGAAAGAAGTTTGATAAAGGGATAGGTTCTAGTTTTGATTATTAGTGCTGATTCACTCAAAATGACTTACCTCTCTCAAAATTAATGTCTCATATTCTTTATATTTTGTCAGGGAAACATCCTACATCTAGCAAAAATAGATAACTTGTCATTCATAATTCACTCTTTTTAAACTCTCTGTTGAGTTTAAACTCTATCTTTTTAAATTCTATATTTAAATTGCACCAACAAATTCTATTCAACATATAATTGGAGAAAATATAATGGAAATTATAATAAAATAATATCTTCTTAATGTATTAATTTTAAATTTATCCTTTTCTATCACTGAAGTGAGTGGGAGGAAATCTCTCATTTTTAGTTAATCTTTATTATAATCTCTGGGATTTAAAATTGTGATGTTTTGTGAGTGCACATGTTATATTTTACCCCAACATCTTAGTAATAAATCATATCTCAGTTAAGAAATTTTGTTTATATTATAATTAATTATAAGCCAAAGAACAAGAAATATTCTGCTGAATAAAGGTATCTGAAGTACCTTTATTAAATTCTTCTTAAAAATTGAATGATAGATAACTAGACCAAGTTGACAAATACAAGCCTGGAAACAAAAAGCAAACTATCATGGATATGCATTAGGTTATAGAGATGATAGGGTTTGTATAAAAATACAGAGTATTTAATACACAGTTCTTAGAACTTTAATAAGGGTGGAGGGGTCATAATAAAGGTGGAGGCTTAAATCTCATAGCAACCTTGTAGATAAAGAGTATGAGCTGCATTTCAAAGGAAAAAAAGACTTGTTACCCTGACAGTATGCTTCTGGAGTGGAGAAACCAGGAATCTCTTAGCCCAATACTTACTGTGTATATGCAAAAAAAAAAAAAAAAAAAAAGAAAGAAAGAAAGAAAGAAAAAGAAAAGAAAAGAAAAGAAACCTTGCCACACTAGCCCTCCCCATTTTTTCTTTCCCTTTCTTTTTCTTTTTTCTTTCTTCTTATTATTGTTTCATTGTTTTTGTTCCTATTCTGTTGTGTTTTTGCCATTGATGATTGTTTTATTTTTTTTTTCCTACAGAACCACAAAACTTGAATCATCTTGTTCTGCCTTATAAATTGAGGAGGAAAAAAAATGTGGATGATACCAGGAGCAGTCGCTTGAAATTTTAGTGGAAATAAAAAATAATCAGACCTAAATACCAAACCTAATGTCAATGACAACAGAATCAAGAACCCCAATCTACAGCAAGCTACAAACAATGGGAACCTGTTAGTCTAGCAGTTCAGGGTCAAAAGGGGGAGATATTGAATGCATCCTGGGAACACAGTTGAAGGGAGGACAACACCAATAGTGTCACACTGTCACTATGTACCTTAAATATATTGTGAAAGACTTGTGATTCACATTGGTCTCAATAAATATTATAAATATAAATAAATAAAAGATAAGATGTTAGATTTAATTGCTAATTATTTTTATTTTATAGATATAAAGATAATTTAAACATAAAAGTCATTTATTTTAAACATTTGAAAACCAACAAAAGAGAGCACATAAAGGGAAGAAAATCACCAAAAATATCCAGATTAGCCACTACAAAGAGCTTATTTATACCCTTTTATGTCCATTTATTTTCTTTTTAAATATTTTTTTCACAATATGAACTTAATGACTTCCTCCTATATTCCAAATATAATTTATAATTTATAATTCCAAATATAATTCCAATCTCAGCTGATGAGTATTTAGAGAATTTATAATTTTTCCTAATTTAGTGAACACTGCAACAAACATTCTGAAATATAAATCTTCAGGTATTTATCTATTTCTTTAATTATCATAAACTTTTGTTCCTGAATTTAGTATAGTATCAGTTTAGCGTCTGCTTATATATTTACTTAATTATTCACAAATGGAAAAAAGTTCCTTAGAAACCAATGGTCTATTGATACAAATACTTAATTACTCTAAAAGTAAACACAAGACTACAAAGAAATATAACTTGATATTTTGATATTTATTAATAAATATTAATTTTAAAAATTCAATGTTGATTTGTAGCCAAAAGAATTAGGAAGACCCAAAAATTAAACTAGGCCATAACTAGCAATAAGAACTAAGATTCAGGGGATCAACAAAATTATTATCCCAAAACACAATTATGACCAGTAAAGATCAATTTCTAGTCTGAGTATAAAATGGAAGTTTTCTCAAGAATAAAAAAAAAATCACTCTGTTGGGGTTGGGGGCACATGATCTCTGCTCAGGGCTTACTCCTGGATCTGCATTCCTAATGAGCTCAGGGGACATTTGGAGGACTGGAACAGAACTTGGGTTGGCTGCAAGCAAGGCAAGTTCATTCATTACCCACTGTATTACTTTTCTGGCCCCAAGAGAACAGATATCTTCTATGGCATTTTACTCTATCCTCAACATATAAAATAATATGTGGCACATTATAAAGCTCAATAGAGTATTAGTAAATAAATATATGCAAATAAATATATGTGGTTAAATAATGGAGGCTTATGAAGATTTCATAGTGAACAATTTTTCATTCAGGGATGAGGAATAATGACAGAAAAATTAGAAGATTAGACATAACAACTTGATTTTCTTTGACATATTGTACCTTACAAACTTGAACAAGTTTGTTGCTAACAACAACCAAGTTGTGAAACTTTAAAGTCATAAGAGAAGCAGAGTGAATTTATAATGGCTTAAATAGAAAATCTTACATAACTGGGTAAGATCATGAACTTCATTCTAAAGCATGATATTATAAATGCAAGGACTGATTAATATTTCAAAGTCTAGTAAAAGGAAACTGACTAAAAGAATCCCAAATAACAGTCCAGAAGAAATCAAACAGGACGTAAAATAATTAAGGATATTTAAAAGTACAGAAATAGAAAATAATCGTCTCTCCCTTTTCTGAACTATTACAGATTATTATTATTAATAATAATTCAAAGATAATATGTAATTATTATCACCTAAGATCCTCAAACAAAATCTGATAAAAGAAATAAAAGCATATTGAAAAGTTCTCATCAGTAGTTCAAAAGGGATCATCTTGGGTTTTCAAAGTTTGGACTACATATCTACAGAGGTATTTATTAACATAGACACATTCTTTGCTTTTATCTATCTGGATGAATTTAGAAACTCAAAGCCCAAGTTTGTCCCTGACCGGATATCATTACCAAAGGAGACTGAATGGAAATATCATTAACTTGAAGCAACACAACAAATAGCAGGCTCAATAAACTTATTTTTATTTTATTAATTTTTTCATTATAACCAAATGCCTATACTTTTTAACAAATGTGAGTTTTTCAGCCCATCATCTATAGAAAATTGCTAAGTATTATTTGTAGATAAAAGTTTAATTCAATATTTATTTATAGTTAGTTTTCTATAAATATAGGTACTTGGAGATTCTCTTCTCAGTATTTATTAAGATATATGAACAGAGATAAAATCTAGACTAATATAATCAATTCCTTGATTAGTACAGTATTGTACATGACTATTAATAATAGATGGCTTTTATTGAGCACTTAGGAAGCATCAGCACTTTATATATATATGTATATATATACATATATAAATTAATTCAACCGGATTAACTAAACATCTACTTGTGTGAATAACATTTCATTCTTGACTTTTGCATCCCATGTATGCTAAATGTTTAAAAAATAGATGAATTAGGGGCTGGAGCAGTGGTGCAAGCGGTAATGCGTTTGCCTATCACGCGCTAACCTAGGTCAGACTGCGGTGTGATCCCCGTCATCCCATATGGTCCCCCAAGCCAGGAGCGATTTCTGAGCGCCTAGTCAGGAGTAACCCCTGAGTGTCATCGGGTGTGCCCACCCAAAAAAAGGTGAATTAATCATCTGAATGACAGTGAGAAATAATGAAATAGTACAGTGTCCTCATTAAATATGGCTTTAAGAAAACACTTAAACTCTCCTACACTCAATTCAAATTTTACTGAATTAACATTATAGCCTTATAAGGTTTTCAGTGTATAGCATTATACTCATATCTCTATATATTCAACTATGAATAAAAATGAAGTTTAGTTTTCATTTACTATATACAATTGACTTAATTTACCTGTTTCATCAAATTTCAACCCTTTTCCTCTCTAATAGCAATAAACTTGTATTTTAAATATAAAAGTTTTGTTTTTTAATTTCTTTACTTTCTACTAATTAGTGAATTAAAATGAAATTGTCTTTCTTCATATGTCTTATTTCACTTAGCATACGATTTGTTGGGTCATTCGTGTGTCAAGTGACAAGAGTTTCTCATTCATGTATAGATATTTAAATTGTTTCATATCCCAGCTACTAAAAATAAATGTTTTTATGAACTTACGTTTTTATGAAGTGTTTTTGGTAAATATCTAGAAACGAAATAGTGGACTATATGATATTTTTATCCTTTTTTAAACATATTTAGCATTTTTTATTCTTAATTATTTGAGGACTCTAATGTTTTATATAGTGGCTGTACTAATTATCACACCTAAAATGGGTGAGTTTCTTTCCTTCTGTTCAACATCTGTTGCTAGTTTCTTGTCTCTTTGACAATGTTGATTCCCTTTATTCTTCCTTTATTTCCTTTTACTCAGGGTCAGGATTCAAACTTTGGTCTTTCCACATGTGAGGCATATGTTCTACCATTTGAATCACATAAGAGAAATTCTTTTAAGAGGTTTTGATATTCATTTCCCTAGTAAATAATGATGAACAGCTTTATATGTGTCAATTGGCTATTATATGTTCACTGTGTGTTCCTGGCTTCATTGTCATAAATTAGTAATATATATAAGCTTATATATAAGCTTATTTTAGGCCTTCAGAGAAGTAATTTTAATGGTTTATATCTGATTGTACTACAATAAAAATGGTTCTACATTAATCTAGCTTTGTAGCATTGTTTGAATCCAACATAAATAATATATCCATTTTGTTCTTTTAGCTCAGGATTGCTTTGGTTACCAAGAACTCTATTAGAACATCTAAAATATTCCTATTTCATTTCTCTGAAGAATAACATTGAGATAGAAAAGAATTATATTGCTAAAGGTTTTAAATAAAATATCCTCCATTTCTTTAATAGAGGAATATTTAAAATTTACCTCACAAAAATGTGAGATTAAGAAAGAAAATATTAAAAATATTAAAATAATATCTGGAAAAAATAGGCTTTCACTATGGTGTCATTATCATCGTCATAATTCCTAGACCAAAATTTCCAAATCTCATTTTTATTATATTACTGTAACAAACAGAACTTGAAAATCCACAAAAACAACACAGCCTAGCAAAGCAGAGCAGTATAGTATAGACTTCAATGTCCTCACAGATTCCTATAGAGTACTTAATGTTCAGTTAGGAAAAACAATCAAATTTAATTATGTCTGTAAAGATATCATTATAAAAATCAAACAGGACAGGAAATCTATGAAAAAAACTGACTAGTCTTACATCATATAAATATACTGGTAATTCCAAATATGAAATCTTATGTTTTGAAATTTTCAAAAAATAGTAATTAGATCTCATAAAATAGCCATATAGGAACCATTATTCTAGACCTAGATAGCGAGCAAATATTTGGGTTCTGTTCTATCTTTGTGCACTTACCATTTTGGCCTGCTGGTAGATTTCACCATAGGGGCCATTCCATCTCTGTAAAGACTCTTGGTTTTGCTGAAGTTAACAATATTGAAAATGACTCTCTGAAAGAAAAAAAAAAGGAAGAGATTATTTTTATCAGAAGTCTATGTTATAAAAATTTCCACTTTTTCAAAACTGAAAATGAAAACAAGCAAGGTTTAAAATAAACCCACACTAATTGCTACAGCATAGTAATGATAAACGGTTTCCACAGAAAGTAAATATATTTGTTTTAGTTTACCATAGTAGATAAAGGAATTTGAAATCATGCATCTTAATTCAAAACTCTTCTGTTCTTATATTGTGTGACCTGACCAAGTTACAAAATCTTCCTTTACCTCCTCATCTCAAAATGTGAATGTTAGTGTTTGTGTGTGTGTGTGTGTGTATAAACAACTATTAGAACCATAGTGAATACTAAATTTCTAAGTTTTAGCTATTATTAGTAATTTGGCTAATTTGTTGATTTACATGCAAATTAGTACTATCTGTCATCACTAGAGAAACAATAGTATAGTTGAAGCACTTGAAGTTCAAAAAAACTAGATAATTAATGGCATCAGTATTGTTGGCAAAAACTACAAATACTTAGTATCTCTTTTAATATACTTGCATATATAATATACTTTAAAATTTTAATATACCTTCATTTATTATACACTACTATGGGTCAGATTATTAGGTTTAACTTCAATCTCAGCATCAAATTCTAGAAATATAGGTGCTTTGATAATTTCCCTCTTTAGATATTAAAATGTATGAGTAGGATATTAACATACTTTCAGGAAATAAGTGAAGTCATAAGACTTAGAACTTTATGTAGAAATATTGTAGTAGTAAATAAAGATGAAAGATGGGGAGAACTGGGATTAGAATACACTAAATGACAACTGAGATAATACGAAGTAGAGAAAATGAAGTCAGAGAAGTTAGATAAAAGGAAGATTTCTGGAGATCACCTTTAGTGAACTCTTCTCTGTAGAAATAGTAAAGAAATACACTAAATTTACATATTATTTTATTGTTATATTGCATGAGGTAGTATCTGATATCAATCGATAGTAATTTAATAATTTATAATTAGACTTTCCTATAGCTAAAATGTAAATTTTGACATGCAAATTTAAAAATATGTGGAATAGGGGCCGGTGAGGTGGCGCTAGAGGTAAGGTGTTTGTCTTGCAAGCGCTAGCCAAGAAAGGACCATGGTTCTATCCCCCGGCGTCCCATATGGTCCCCCAAACCAGGGGCAATTTCTGAGCCCTTAGCCAGGAGTAATCCCTGAGCATCAAACGGGTGTGGCCGGAAAAAAAATATGTGAAACAAATTCAATGAAGTTAACTACCTTATAAAAGGCAAATAGCTAATTGACAGAATATAGATATTGGAATTCAGGGAGCATAAATATTAAAAACACATCTATGATCCTAACCTTTGATCTACTCATAAAAATCTTACAATTCTAACATGTCTGTTTACCAAATAAGGGCAAAAATAAAATAATGGCAATCTTGAAAGCCTTTGAGATTTTATGTAATTAAAAAGAAAAATTTCAAGACCATTTCATTTTCTTATAGTTGATAATAACATAAAATGCTTTGTTCTTTTAAATAAATTCTTAGAAAGGACGTGTATATGCCCTTCTCCTCAGAGACATAGCTATTGACCCTATTTCCAGGCATTTCAGTCCCAGGCATTGCTTTTGTCGTAATATTAAGTCATCAAGAGTATCTAAAGCTGTTACATTATTAATAACCCAAACCTACCTAATGTCAATTCAATTACTTCTCAAAGACCTTGACTACTGTCTGATAGAAGAAAATCAATATCGGTAGGACAAATATCCTTTGAACCTCACATGGATTAATTCCTCTTTTTTTTTTTCAATATGCTTTGTGTAAGATACATTTCCAGTCACCTGGAAGTCATATTGCAGTTCCAGGATCAATATTAATGCTAATTACAGGATAAAAATTATATATAATATGGCTATGGGAGTCTAAAATAATGCAATTGTAAAACAGTTATTTAACACTAATATACTACAATGTTCCAGGAATTTAAAATATGCTATATTATTTAGCCTTTTCATCTATAAATATAAGTTGTTTATTAGGCAATTTCACACAAGGATGAGTTGAAGCTAATGAATGCTAATTTCTCCAACCTAAATCCCTGAACTATTAAATGGTAGAATTAGGACTTAAATCTTAAGTGCTTTTATCATAAAGATTAAACTTTTTGTATGACCTATATTCATGTAAATGAACAATATCTCTTATCATTACCCACTTATGTGCTTTAAAAATGTTTTCCAATTTAGTAAGGGAATATATGTTTGTGAGAATCAGACATTTGGGAGTATACAGTGCAGAAAATATTAATTTTCTATATTTTATAATTAATACAACAAAATAACTAGCATCCATATAGTAATACCTTCTTCACTTTCATTTATGATCTTATTTGCATGGCTTTCCTCTTTTATTTTTTGTAAATCTCATTAAGAGTTTGTCGATTTTGATACTTTCAAAGAACCAGCTCTTTGTTTAATTAATCTTTTGTACTGTATTTTAAATTTACTTATTATAACTACTTTTTATTATTTCCTTCTTTCTACAGACTTTATGTTTCATTTGCCATTCATTTTACTAGTTTTTTAACATGTGAAGTTAGATTGTTTACTTAAGTATCTTTTATTTGTTTCCTAATATAAAATTGTACAGATAAGAATTTCCTTCCTAGAACTGTTTTCTGTGTGTTCCGTATGTTCTAATAGCTCATGTCTTCATTCTCAACTCCAATATCTCTTTTATTTCCTCATTCACCTTATAGTGCTGAATTAGCCTTTTCAGTATAGAGCAGTTTAAATTTGTCTAGCCAACAGCTAAAATCATAATGAATGGCAAATAACTAAAATTTTTCCAAGATAAGGATGCCCACTATTATTTGACATAGTATCAAATGACAATCTTATAGGAATTATTTCAAAAATATTTAAAGGAATATAAATAGAAAAAAATGTAAGATCACAACTATTCTAAGACATGTTAATATATTAAAAAAAAAACAAAGACTTCAACAAAAATCTATTGGGAACTATAGACCAATATAGCTAAGTGGCAGACATAAATGAAATTCAAAAAGTCTGCTGTATTTACATATTCAAAAATAACATACAAGAGAAGAAAATCTAAAAAATTACAGTTACATTTTTAAAAGAATCAAGTAATTTGTAATACTTTAGTTAACTAAGTAGAAAAATATATTTTTATATTGAAATCTATATTAAAAACTAAATGTTATTGAAGAAAATATAATTAAAAACAGAAAAGGAAAGATATTCCATATTAATATATCAGAATAATTAATTTTGTTAAAATGATCATCCTACCAAAATCATTATACAAATTCCATATTATCCATACCAAAATTCTAATGGCAATTACAAGGATACAAATGCTATTAAACTAAATGGAACCGCAAAATATGTAGGATGACTAATGTGATCCTAAGAAAAAATGTGAGAGGTACCACATTACTGATGTTAAAATTTTCTGTAAAGCTAGAGAAATAATGAATACTTTAAATAAAAGAGTAAAAATATAATTTCCCTATGATCCAGAGATATTGCTTCTTGGAATATATCTCTAAAACTAAAAAACATTAATTCAAAAATATATGCATTCCTGTGTTCAGTGCTGTGTCCTGTGTCTTGCAGTGCTTAATACAATAGAGAGTATGTGAATGCAACACAATTGTATAACAATAGAAGAAAGGACACATAAGTTTATAAATATACCCACTTAGAATACTATACATCTATAAAAATTTACAGAATCATGCAATTTGCAGTAGTTTGAATAGAATTAAGGATATTGTACTATGCAAAATAAGTCTGAGGGAGAAGAGCAAACAATGAATGATTTCATTTATCTGTAGACTATAAAGAGACAAAACAAGGGAATAGATACTATCAATGACAAATTGTTGTCTCTGGATTACAATATCCAATACAAAATTTAAAAACTAATGAAGGAAGAGAGGTTGGGGAAAAGAATCATATTGGAGATGACATAGGGACACTGAAGAGGTTCACAGGTATGTTGGTGGTGATGGGATAAAATGATTTTGTTTATCATGATATTCAATACAGTATGCTGCTGAAATAAAAGCAATCAAAACAACAGAATTGAGAGCCCGTTACACAACCTTCATTCATAACAGTGAAGACAAGGACATAAAATGGACCCTGTAAAAACCAATAATAGTTCTGGGAAATCTGGTTAACTACATAAAAATGAACTAAATGTACTACTAATTTACATGATACACAAAAGTTGATTTAAGGCAAACTAAGAAATTTGATGCTAGAACTAAGGCAATAAAGACTAACAAAAAATCCACCGATTTGGAGGGCAGGGCAACAATACATAAGGTAGGGTGCTTAACTTCCACCAGCTGACTTAGGTTTGATAATTGGAACACAGCCCTGAGCCATTCAGGAATGATCCCTGAGTATAGAAACAGCAGTAAGCTAGTAGTAAGCTCTAGATATATAGCCCAAGACCAAGAAAAAAACTCAAACAAAAAAACATACAAAAAAAACAATACAAAGCACTTCATGATATTGGCTTCAGTGATTCAGTTCCATAGGCAAGGAAAACAAAAATAAACAAATGGGATTGCATCAAATCTGAAAATATATATACTGCAAAAGAAACTATCACTGAAACAAATGAACATCCTACTGAATGAGAGAAATATTTGCACAACATAAAAATACTAATATTCATGTGAGGGTATAGTTCTGTGGAGAGACTGACTAATTTTCAAGATACATAACACACAAAACCACAATGAAATTCCTGTAACTATGGTGTGTAAATAAAACAATTATATTTAAAAAAGAAAAACACATTTTCTCATAACAGTCATATTCCATCGTGTATATATGCAAGTTTCACTGCATATATGTATGTATACACACCACATTTCTTTATGTACGTGGCTGTTGTTATTTAGGTTGTTTCTAAGATATTGATTATAGCAAATCATGGTGTGATGAGCATAGTTGTGTTTATGCCTTTTTGAATTAATGTTCTTGTGCTCTTGGGGTATATGACTAGCAGTATAATCACATAGTCAGATGGAAGTTCTATTCTAAAAATTTTGTGAACTCTACTAAACATTTTTCAAAGAGTTTAAATATGTCTACAATCTCACCAGCAATAATTTTCTTTCTCTACATCTCAACCAGAATATACTATTATACTGTTTCTGCATTGTCTGGGTATAGATTATTCTCACTAGTCTAAGGTGTTATTCTTTTGACTTGAACTTCCTCAATGATCAGTTATAATGAACACTTTTTTATTTGCATGTTTACTATTTTAATGTATTTTGGGGAAATATATTTCATTTCCTCTCCCCACGTTTTGTTGTAATTCACTGGAATAGGAGGATGTCATGTAAAGAGAGGAGAAAGACAAAGGCAGGATAATCTCACTCATGCAGCAGATAAAGAAACAAAGCAAGTAAATAATCCCAAATGGAAACAAAGTTACATATATGGTCAGTTGATTTGTAAACTGGATAGTCTAATGGGACTGAGAGAGCAGAAAGGACCTTAAAATAATGGCAGACATACTGACACTTAGGTATTAGCATCTTGTATCAGCATGACAATTATAACCCAATAATATCAGTATTACTGTAAAATATACTTCAATATAAAATTTGAAAAATGGTTTTAAGTCAACAATATTGTAATCATGTTATCTACACTACAACAAAAATAAACAATAAGTAAAACTACATCGTATAAAAAAAGTAAAGAAGTGAGTGATCAAGAATGAGGTCATTGGGGCCGGGTAGGTGGCGCTGGAGGTAAGGTGTCTGCCTTGCAAGCGCTAGCCAAGGAAGGACCGCGGTTCGATCCCCCGGCGTCCCATATGGTCCCCCCAAGCCAGGGGCGATTTCTGAGCATATAGCCAGGAGTAACCCCTGAGCGTCAAACAAGTGTGGCCCAAAAAACCAAAAAAAAAAAAAAAAAGAATGAGGTCATCATCTGAGGCCAGCTGGTAGGATGTTTGCATTGTAAACAGCTGGCTTAAATTCAATCCCCAGAATCCCTTATAGTTCCCTGAGTTGAGCAGGAGAAACTTCTGAGCACTAAGCTAGGAGTAACTAAGCAATGCTTGGTGTGGCCCAAAGACAAAAAAATCTGAGATATTCGGCTTAATAGTAATGTTTATAACAAAGCAATACTCAATCAGAACTGGGAGAGAACAATCATGAACAACTTTGTACTTTTGGGAAAAAAGTAAATGAGATGATAGACACAAATTATTTTTTTATTTAAAAAAGTGGAGAGAAGGGGCCGGAGCAATAGCACAACAGTAGGGCGTTTGCTTTGCATGTATCTGACCCAGGAAGGACCTCGGGTTCGGTGCCCAGCATTCCATATGGTCCCCCAAACCAGGAGCGGTTTCTGAGCTTATACCGAGGAGTAACCATTGAGCATCACCAGGTGTGGCCAAAAAAACAAAAACTAAAAAAAAAAAAAAAAAAAAAAAAAGGTGGAGAGAAGAGCTTAAACATTCATTTTGCAATAAAATTATCAAAATCAGTACAACAAAAATCTTAATATGACAAAATGCTAACATATATCATCATGTCAGTCTCTGAGTTTTACATATATATATATTACTTGTATTGGAAATTTGTACCTAATTTAAAATTCAAATATTTAAATACCTTTAACTCATTAGAAATTTTGCATAAAATCCTAAGCTACATAACTTAATTTTTAGCTAATGGTCAAGAAATTCTTGTCAGCATTTTATTAAATTAGGTATTCTTTTTCTTTATTATTTCAAATGCCACACTAACATAAAATAAATTTTTATATCCTTTAGCTTATTTCTAGACCAGGGGTGGTGAACAAGTTTGACACCAAGAGCCAAAATTTTAAACTGTGAGAGTCAGAGAGCCACACCACGCAGTCACCTGCCAAAACAGACAAAAACTCACACAAAAGCATCTAATTTTAACAATAATATATTAAACACATATTGCATTTTGCCATTTTGAGTGAGGGTCAAAATCCTACTCGCCACCCCTGTTGTAGACTTTCAGTTCTGTTTCACAGATTGATGTGACACAGATTATTTTAGTGACACCCACTGGTTTGATGTGTTTTATTACAGAAAAAGTTATCAAAGAGAGATATTTGTCATTTTAAATAGCTTCATTTCAAGTGATTGTTATTTTATGTTGTACTGATTCTTTAACTATTCATTTTATTACATTTATGTACAATTATTTGCATTTTTATTATATTTCACCATTCCTTATAATATTTTATATGCTTTTTCTCTTTAAAAATTTGTATTTCATCTTCATTTATGTAATGGTATATTTATATTAAAATATGAACTTGATTCATAAGATAAGAATGGGTAGCTTTCATATGCTGATATCACTGACTACTTCTGAGAAAACAACAGTTTATGACTATTCTGTTCACTAATACAGAGTGCTATATTAAACAATGGATGGAAACTTCTTGAAGAATACCTGATTACAGTCCGTGATAACTTAAAATAAAGTCAAGTGGTATTGATTGAGAAAGATGATGCATGCATATCACTTGAGAAAGATAGTACAAGAGTTTAGGGTGATATTGTTGTTTTGTGATATTTCAGAGATTAATTATGTGGACTAACTTGGGATATAATCTGTCTTAATTTTTAAACCAATTAGTTACTTTGCTTAAGAACATATTTCATTTTTTTTAAATTGTCTACTGTGGGTCCAACATGATCATCAAAACTGTGGAAAAGTTCTAAGCCTATGGAACTTTGATAGCATTTTTTAATCTTTCTGAAGCTTAAAAACCATCCCTCACCCTCGTCTCAGCTCTATGCTTACAAAGAGGAAATATTTATCTGTTACAATTGTTGTTAGAATAAAATATAATGGCCAAAGCAATGTGATTTGTCTAGAATTGCACCCCATATAAATTCATCCCATATACACCTTAACACAGGCCCTTTGCCTGGTCTGTATTGTGAATCGGGGGACAAAAAATAGAATTGACAATAAACATATATATAAGCATGTTAACTACTTGAATGTGTAAAAAAAATAGATGTGAGTGTTTGTGTGTGTTTAAGCCTCCTGCCCATAAAGAGTCTACAGGTTGCCTCCCAAGTTTCCCAAAGATTTCCAGGAAATCTTGAACATGATATGTCAGAAGCATGAAGTTTGGAGTCTAGATAATTATTACATGAAAAGCAAATTAAAATTCATTATAAATTGATGTTGAAGCAGTACAGGAAACAAAGGTTGTTAATTAGCTGCACCTGTTTCTTGTTAACTGGAAATTGTCAAAAATCTCACACAGATATTGCAGACTGATAGAGATAATAAAGAAATGATTTTCACATTAAATTTTAGGAAATTCTTTTTTCCCACTGAAAGCCTGTTTTGTTTGTTTTTGTTTTTGTTTTTTAAATAAGCAGTAATGGGCCTGGAGAGATAGCACAGCGGCGTTTGCCTTGCAAGCAGCCGATCCAGGACCAAAGGTGGTTGGTTCGAATCCCAGTGTCCCATATGGTCCCCCCATGCCTGCCAGGAGCTATTTCTGAGCAGACAGCCAGGAGTAACCCCTGAGCACCGCTGGGTGTGGCCCAAAAACAAAAAAAAATAAAAATAAAAATAAAGCAGTAAAATAGGGTATAAGGAGAATGGAGCAAACTATTCTCATTTCACCATATTGAAAGAGGGCATTAGCAACATAACAAAGGTAGTCTTCCCACTACTAATAGGACTAAGTTTCCACCAACACAGACAAAATGGACTCTGCCACATTCATACAGTGAGTTTTTATCTTAACTTAATTCAGCAAATAGTCTTCTAATCATTTTAATAGTAATAATTTCCTACTCTGCTATGTTTTGGGATTATAATAATAAATAAAATTGGATCATTTATCTTTAAGGAGTAACCAAGTGTGAAATAGACTCCTCTCATTTTTCTCATTCATTTTTCATTCTCTTTCTCACATGGCCATGTAGGACAGGAAGAATAAAAGAAATTCCAGTCAGAAGTAACAAGAACAAAAATGAAGGGTATTTTAGAACTGAAAGCTATTTTCTTTGGTTAGAACAAAGAAATCTGGGGTTAAATGGGTTAAATTATGAGACTAAAGCTGTAAAATATGTTAACATGTTACAGGTCTAACTTATTGAAAACAAAATGAAGGGACTATTGATAAGTTTTTAAGTATATATATATATATTTAAGCATATATAGATATATGATCATACATATATATGCACATATACATATATCATACATATATATCATATATATAGATGTTTTGATAACAGCTACTTAAAAATAAATTCCTGTTTATTTTGCAGTGGTGGAAAAGTCAAGAAGGACAAATTGAGCATTAGCTACCTGGCTAATTAAAATCCTTTGGCAGCTCACAATTCACTTAGAGTGAGTCTATTCATTTTTCAGTTACATGCCTTCCCAACCAAGAAGTGTTTCATAGTTAATAGAATAAATGAAACAAGTATATAAAATAATAATTATAATTTAATCAACTAAATGGGTTAATAAGTAATAGAAAAAGCCACATGTCTTTACATTTTTGGGATGACCAAACAAGAATGTATACATTTCTACATTTAGACACTACTGAAAATACTTGGATTTTGTTCACTTAGTACCCCTTTGAGGTGCTAAATATCAATATTTGAATGATAACACAATGCCATCCATGTCTATTCCTTTTTAGCTTGTCATTCTACTTGTCTTTTATTACTTATATATACAAATCATATGTGCTAGATTTAATGCAAACATTTCACAGAAATTTTTATCCTATATTTACATTTTTACTATAATTTTGATGCTTTTCTCAAGAAAAGGTGAGGTCCCTAAATTTGGACTCAGTGGTTGTCTGATTTTGTCCAATTTAAATTAGTAATAGTGATGGTCAGCTCAGCTCCAAGGAGACTTTGTACATAAGTGCAATTTTCACTTAAATTTCTGCCATCAGCAATTAATCAAATCCAGGGTAGGGGACATATGATAAAAAACCACACTGAAAAGACTGCACATTTTTCCAGTTGAAAATATCCAAGATCAGACTACAGACAGATGACATGTAAACGTAAGACAACAAAGTAAAAACAACAGCTTATGTGCCTGATCCATACCTAACCACCAATACAGAGGACCACCCTCATGGCTCAATGAACACATGTGCATTAACAAACACTACTTTTATTCACTGAATTATAAAATGATTTGAAATTTAGTTTCAGTGGAATAATGTGATATGTATTGCTTAATGATCAAGGCCATGCCAAAAAAGAAAAAGTGAGCAAAAATATTTAAAAGAAAGTAAAGAAATAACTTTTATGTTTTTATGCTGAGTCTAAAAGAGTCAAATGCATAGAAGCCAGATAAAAATGATCATTGGAAGGGCAATGGCAAAAAAGGGACTTATTGGTCCATAAATAAAATCTTCCAGTAATAAAATGAATATGTTATGAATACTTAATATACAACATGGGGGTGAAAATAATACTGTATTACATATATATATATATATATATATATATATATATTGAAAGTTGCAAAAAGAGTAACCTGAATATTAGAACCACATACCAGATGGCAATTAGGTAATATATGTTTCAAATCAACACATTCAATTAAAAAATGTTATAGGTGAATTATATTGCAATTAAGTTGGGAAAATTAAAATTAAAAAGAAAAATAAAGAAAAATCACTTACTTCAGTGTAGTACATATTCACACCATTTAACTTATTTATTTGTTAAGTCAATTATATTTGGACTGGGGTTATATGTACTGACATTACTATGATCAAATGAAAATAGCACTTACTTATCAATAAAAAGGCAAGTGTTTATATAGTTTTCTTTTTTCTGCTAAATCAATTTTGTTTGTAAATTAGACAAACATATTAATCAAATAAACACATGGAAGGAGAAGACACATAAAATTCCAGCTGTACTGGGAGATTTAACATATATTAACTGGCATTAATGTGTGCGATAGCACACCTCTAAAAGCAGTAATATATATATGTATATATATATATAGTAACTCAATTATATCATTCAAAGATCTATAGTCCTAAAACTTTAAATATTTTGCAAAACTCAGAAGGGACTAAGCTGGTGGTACCTCTTCCTTACAATGGTCTGGAAACCTTCCAGACATTGTAATTAAGCACAAAAAATGAAAATTTTCCTGTATTAACTACTTATATCCTCTACCATATTAATAATTTTATTATAAATTTGTCTAATAAATTGTATTATAATTATATGTTGTTGACTTAAGTCATAATCTGTAAGATTTGAACTTCCAAATGAAAGTCTAATATTCCTTAAATAATAGATTAAATAATTCTAATTGCCTTTAAAATACTATTGAAGCATCACATAATAATATACTTTGATATTTTTTTCTAGAATTTTACATTGTAAATTTAGAATGGTGGGGAAAAATTTAGCGTCTGTCCTGCTGAATTTTGTATTTTATTGGGTCTGAGAAAGTTCCATAGTTATGTTATAAAGCCATGCCAGTTTTTCTGTTGATTTCTTTGTAAAATAAGAAGCCTGAAAAAGATTATAGTAATAGATCACAGACGTCTGAGTTGATTAGCATCATGAGAAGCGAATGAGAGTAAGGGATCAGAGACAGAAATGGCATAAGGTTTCAATTTGAAGTCAGGGTAAAGATTCAATTTATCTTAGAAAAGATTCAATTTATCTCTCAAAAATATAGAAAAATAAAACATTAAATGTCAAATATGCAATGATCATGCTTTGAAAAATCAGTATAATCCATATGAAGTAAAGATCTTGATATCAGACCCGAAACCATAAAGTATAAAGAACAAAACATAGGTAAGACACTCCATGACATAGAGTCTAAAGGCATCTTCAAGGAATAAACAGCACTCTCCAAACAAGTTGAAGTCGAGTTATAGATCAACAGATGGACTATATTAAGCTGACTTCTGCACCTCAAAGGAAATAGTGATGAGTATACAAAAGTCACCTACAGAATGGGAGAAACTATTCACCCAATACTCATCAGACAAGGGGCTAGCAAAAATATACAAGGTACTGACAGAACAAGAAAAAAGTATCTAATCCCATCAGAAAATGGGTGGGGGGGGGAATGAACAGACACTTTCTCAAAGAGAAATACAAATGGCCAAAAGGCATATGAAAAAAAATGTTCTACATCATTACTCATCAGGATGATGCAAATCAAAACAACAATGAGGTATCATCTCACACCACAGAGACTGGCACACATCACAAAGAACCAGAACAATATGTGCTAGTGGGCATGTGGAGAGAAAGGAACTCTCATTCACTGCTGGTGGAAATGCCATCTAGTCCAGCCCTTATGGAAAACAATATGGAGATTCCTCCAAAGACTGGATATTCAGCCCCCATATGATTTGGCTATATCACTCCTGGGGATATGCCCTAGAAACACAAAAACGCGGTAATAAATGCCTTCTGCACACCTATTACTGAGCTATGTACAATAGCCAGACTCTGGAAACAACCAAGATGCCCTTCAACAGATGAATGACTAAAGAAACTGTGATGCAAATAAACAATAGAATATTATGCAGCCATCAGGAGAGATGAAGTCATGAAATTGTCCTATACATGGATAGACATAAAACTATTATGCTGAGTAAAATAAGTCAGAAGGTGAGAGATAGACAAAGAATAGTCTCACTCATCTATGGGTTTTAAGAAAAATAAAAGATAATATTGTAATAATGTCCAGAGACAACAGAGATGAGGGCTGGAAGAACCAGCTCAAGATATGCAGCTCACCACAAAGAGTGGTGAGTGCAGTTAGAGAAATAACTAACCTAACAACTATTATGACAATGTTATTGAGTGAGAGAAGCAGAATGCCTGTCTGGAATACAGGCAAGAGGTGAGGGAGGAAGGAGATGGAGGGACATTGGTGATGGGAATGTTGCATTGTTGCACTGGTAAAGGGAGGGTGTTCCTTTTATGACTGAAACCCAACTACAAACATTTTTGTAATCATAATGCTTAAAGATATTTTAAAAAGATACTGACAGTCTCTTGGAAAAAAGATAAAGGAAGGGGAAAGTGGAGAGGGGGAAGAAAGGAGAGAAATTGGGGGGACAGGACTATTATTACACTAAGAATTATCTTCAAATAATGTCCCACCCAAAAGAAAAATCAGCATAAAATTATATTTAAACCATTTTTCTCTACGTTTTTCTGGTGGTGGTGGTGGTGGTGGTGGTGGTGTGTGTCTGTGTCTCTGTGTGTTCCCTCCATGGTGCATTCTCTTGATTTTGAGCTCAGGGATTCCTCCTGGTGGTACTTGAGAAATTATTTGTGCAGCGGGTATTGAACCCAGGTTGGTTTGTACCCACTTTGCTATATATGATCCCCTTGCTAAATTTTGCCTACACATGTTCATCACTATACAAGATTTTGTTGAGTTTTTATGAATTTTATTTTATTAAAATTCACATTCATGAAGCTTCACATTATAATAGTTTTGGAAAACATAATTGGAAGAGATCGATTTTAAATGATAAAAGTATGAGTATCTTGTGGGTTGCAAACAGGAGATAAAATGTTTCTTTATTAAAGACTGCCCTCTCCAATGAATTTCAGAGAACAGTAAGATCTCCTCTTTGTTTAAAGATAATCATGTTTTTTCTCAGAGTGGTTCGGAGAGACTTACATTGCACATGAATTTTTCATGACTGATTGATTGAAAAGACAATACCAAAAAGAGAATAATAGGAGTGCAGGGACATGCCTTACAAGGTAGAGTGAAACTACTCCAAGGATTAGAATAACAAACTCAAATTCTGCCTCCAACTCAACAAATAAATAGACAATTACAAATCTGTTAAAACATTGATGGAGAGATTCTGGTACTCTAGTGGTTGGTGTGATGTAGAACTAATGTATCCCTGAAATACTACTACTAACAGCATTGTAAATCATAATGCCTAAATACAAACTGAAAGTCAAAAATATATACTGAAATATAAGAAAAAATAATTAAGGAAAAGATTACTTGTACTAAAAAAAACAACATTTATTTTATAGAACACATCTGAAACATTGTTAGAAATAAACAGGGAATGTACTAAAGAAAGTTGTCTATCTTTCGGTGGGATATGGAAGGAGAAAAGATGGGAAGATATTTGGACAGGGATATTTGTTCTTTGGCTTTAGAAAATCAATTCCTATCACTTATCTCCTAGATCTATTTCTAAAGTAGAAATAACTAATATTCAAAGTAATTGTTGGAGAAGTTTGAACAAAGTAACATCAGTAAGTGATAGCATATTGAGTAGAATGCTTGCTATGCACATGGCTGACCTGGGTTTGATCCTCAGAGTCTCATACAGTTCCCTGAGCACTGATGGAATAATTCCTGAATGGAGATTTAGGAGTAACCCCTGAGAATCACTGGTGTGGCCCAGAAACAAAACAAAACAAAATAAAGACTACTCCTCTTTTCCTTTATTACTCTGTTTCTCTTTCTTCTCTCTCTTTAAAGATATATGGATATATATATTATTCCTTTATTTGTTAATGAGATACTAAATTCTTCCCATGTATCTAAAACTATTTTATATGCTAAGCATATGTAAATGAATATACAGTCCCTAAATTCAAGTGTTTTATTTATCAATTACTAACCCTAAAAATAAGTAAATAATAAATAAATGGACAGTAAAAAATGAAGTATTAATAATGAACAAAATTAAAATAATTGAGTCTAAAATTATAGAAAATATAGTAAAGGATTTATATAGCTAAAATGACTTAAATATAATCTGCTGAATATATATTAGGTTCTACTTATTAGATACTTTTTATTATAGCATATCTGATTTATAAAATAAACCTACAGGTACAAATTATTTTTCATATTAACAAACTGTGGAACAATAGAAAAAAATGAAGAGATTAAGTATTTTTCACTTTAGTCACCCTTCAGATATAGAATAAATTTTCCTATCTAATATTTGTTTCAGGTGTTGAGAGTGATGATGATACTTATTTATGAAGATTTCTATTTACATTATGAGGATTCATAGTTAGAAAGTGACTTCTCAGAATTGTCTGAGAATGGCTTATGAGAACAGGAAAAGTTTTGTGGTGAGTTCTATCTACAACTAGGGTAAGCAAACTTAGATTTATAGCCAGGACTCCCTGTAAAGGTGGTATTTCCTGAAAGTGCTATCAAGTGAAGAAATCCCTGAACATTCTTATCAGCTTATAAAAATGCAAGTTAGAGGGTGAGAAATAAAGATTTAAATTTGATAGCATTAAATGACAAAAAATGAATTAAGATGCCTTAGCATACTTCCTAAAAAAAATCTAGTTTAAGACTATGGATAAATAAATCCCAGTCACATCTGATTTGGTCTTGTTTATGTTTTGTCAGATTTATACTGTGTGTGGTAGCTTAAACCAAAATATTTCATCATTTGCTTTTGTTGACCCTAAACAAGAATGTCCCAATATAGACATATGGGCATATATAATATTAAATATATGTTAAAATAATAGATTCCTAGAATGACTTTACTTCATACAATTATTTAAATGCTCTTAACTATGAGTAAATTAACACATTGCTAATGAACTAGCTCAAATAAAAATTCTATATACAAAAAAGTGCATTTTCTGAGTCTTGTGAATCTAAGCATCTCAAAACAGTTTGGATTTGAAGGCTGTCAAGTCAGTGTTGAATTAAAGAATCCACAGAAAAGTCATGTCAAAATTCTTTGTTGCAAATTCCATCAAGTCATTTTCAAAATCATAAACTCATCACCAAGTAGAAAGCAGAATCAATGAGGTTATGTTAAGTGGAGATTTCAAAAGTCTAATTGTTCAGCTAAAAAAAAATAGAGATTTGATATTACATGCCAAGTTTTAAAAGTTGAATATTAGTAATATTCTATATTATTTGAAATATCAGAAGTATATGGTAACAAAGTAAGAGCAATTTAAACATAAACATGAACTTTTATGCATGAAATTCAAATTTAACCTTGACAGGATAAAATTATTCTTCCCCAAAGCTATGTCCTGCTAGAAGAAAATTAAATTTATTTAGTGACAATTTACTATCAATAGAAAAACCAATAAGAAATAAATGAAGAAGGAAGGAAGAAAGTAAAGAAGGAAGATCTTTCAATAGATTATCCAAAATACATGATCAAAATATATGTTTTATATATCCAAACTTATAAAATAATTTAATTAATATCAGTGAATAAAAACAAAATATAAATAAAAGTAAACAATATTAAGACAATAATAATAAATTTCATAACTGGGTGACTGGAGACAATATTTGCAGTCTTCGTAATACCCCTTTTTGTTTTTTTCTGTTTTAGGAGAACACCTGGCAGTGTTCAGAGCTTATTCCTGACTTCTTAGGAATCATTTCTGGCAGGGCATAAGGACCATATGGAGTTCTCGGAATGAATGCAGGTTGGTTGTGTGAAAGGCAAATATTTTACTTGCTATTGCTTTGACCCATGGAGACACATTATTTGATTTCTAGTCCATAGGATTCCTCTACATCATTAAGTAGAGCCCTGAAGTGAGGCCCTAGACCCCATCGACCCAACAAACTACTGGTGGGGCCTCAGCAACACAAGGTCCAGGTTGCAAGCATTATTGGGCCCTCATATTGAACTGACATCCTAGCTGGCTGAGAATTGTCAGAAGGAGCTTTTGGGTCTCTTGAAAACACCTCCACCCACCCACCCACCACCACCACCACCACAACCATCACCAAGTTCATAAATGGGTTTCTTTTATTAATAGAAGACACACCTAAAAGTGCTAGGGCCATGCCTGATAAAGTTGCCTGATGGTGTGGACATAATAATTCTGTGCTTAAAAATCAAAGGATCATTCCATTGGTATGCAAGCAACTCTAGGGCCACAGAGTGGTGTTTAGGTGCCACCAGTGGTACTTTGTGGGCCAGGCAGCACCAGGGATAGAGTTTAGGACTCTGTACTTTCTATTAGTAAAGGATTATACATTGTTCAATATTTGATACCACATGACTTCCTAAGTATTTTCATGTATGACATAAGGTTTTTGTTTGGTTGGTTTTTTGTTTTGTTTTTGTTTTGTTTTAGGTCCCACCTGGCAGTGCTCAGGGGTTACTCCTGGCTCTACCCTCAGAAATCATTCCTGGTAGGCTTGGGGGACCAAATGGGATGCCGGGATTTGAAAGACTGTCCTTCTGCATGACAGGCAAATGCCCTACCCCCATGCTATCTCTCCGGTTCCATGACATAAGGTTTTTGAGCTCTGCATAGTCCTAGTAATTGTTTGAATTGGGGGCACAAGTAGCACTGACTCTTAGGACCTAGTACAAAGCTACTAATCAGTTGGTGGACTATAAACAAAAACAGCCTCCAGATCTCTGGATCTTAAGAACACCACTTAGAAGACCCCTCTCCTCCCCCAAAGACACATTTTTTTTAAGAATAAGACTATACAAAATAATGAAGGGGATTATTAATACTAAATAGAATTTACCCTGGAAGAAATGGAGAATATCATAAAGGTAATATATGTAGAAAAATATGCCTGCTAAAATACACACATAGCAGTAAAGCATACATAAATATGAATATATAGAGAGGCACAAAATGGAAATATGTACATGTTTATATAACATTTATTTTATGATACTTTATTGTATATACAATACATAAAGTATTTTAACAAATCATTATAATATACATCTAAACCTTAAAAAAAAGTTATATAATAATTATATCACAATAAGAGATTAAGGGTAATATATAATATGAACAGAAACTAAAGATATTTCAACAACAAAATAATACACAGAAGTCCCCATCAAAAGGGGGAAAAGTGACAAATGCAGTTGCATATCTATACCTGGACAATTCCATAGATAGTCTATTCTCAAAATAGATGTAAACCAAGCCATGAAAAATTATAGTTCCCCAGCTATGCAATAGAAAGCTGGCAATCTTGGGAGGCAAAGATGGGTCAATTCACCATCCTGTCAAAGACATGTCTGCTGCACCCATCACCCACAATGCTTTTTTGTCTTTGGCACTTCTTCACCACTCCTCTATAGCTCTCTGCAGAGACACCAATCTAACCAAAACTCCAAGTATGCTGGTATTTGGGCTGATTTCAGAATATTATTATTATCAATTTTGGAGTGAATGTGGAACCCCTTCTCCTTGCTTTCTCATATTTCCAGAAGCCCTGACAGCTGAAAATAGCTCCACAAAAGCCACACTGTCAGAAATGGTGTTTGGAATTCCTTGGACCCCACAGCTGGGTGACAACTCCCTTTTTGTTAAATACTGTCATCAATTTTCACAAATTCGCTTGTTGCTGTACTCTTTCTTTTTTCCTCTTCATTCTTTGTCCATATCTTTTCACTTTTACTTTTTTAATAATTTCTCTCTCTTACCTGTAAATAAATGTATTACGATAAAATATGTCAACTATGTGATATGTGCTTTTTTTGTTTGTTTTGTTTTTGAGTCACAGCCGGTGACGTTCAGGGGTCACTCCTGGCTATGTTGTGGTACATATACACAATGGAATATTATGCAGCCATCAGGAGAGATTAAGTCATGAAATTTTCCTATACATGGATGTACATGGAATCTATTATGCTGAGTGAAATAAGTTAGAGGAAGAGAAATAGACACAAAATAGTCTCACTCATCTATGGGTTTTATGAAACATTAAAGACATTACTGTAATAAGGCCCAGAGACAAAAGAGTGAAGGGCTGGAAGGACCAACTCACAATTTGAAGCTCACCACAAAGAGTGGTAAACACTGTTAGGGAAATTACTACACTAACAACTAGCATAACAATGTTAAAGAATGAGAGAAGTAGAATGCCTGTCATGATACAGGCAGGGGAGGGGGAGGAGGGGTGCATTGGTGGTGGGAACGTTACACTGGTGAAGGGGGGCATTCTGTTTTTGACTGAGACCCAACTATGAACATGCTTGTAATCATGGTGATTAAATAAAGATTTTTTTGTTTTGTTTTGGCAACACCTGTTTGATGCTCAGGGGTTACTCCTGGCTAAGCGCTCAGAAATTGCCCCTGGCTTGGGGAGACCATATGGGACGCTGGGGGATCGAACTGCAGTCCTTCCTTGGCTAGCGCTTGCAAGGTAGACACCTTACCTCTAGCACCACCTCACCAGCCCCTAGATAAAGATGTATATATAATTCTCCAAATAATTTTATAAAGCAGCTCAGTCTTGACTGAAATCTGTTGGGGATTAGAAGATAGTAAACACTGACACAAATATTCTAAAGCAAATATTATTACAGTAAATTAAAAGTTATGGTATAATAGAATATCAAATAGCAGAGTGAGTGATACAATATGAAACACAATTTGGTGAATTAATATAGTCAAAAACAATGTGGATACACAGTATGATTTATTTATATAATTTTTAAAATAATAATCAAATCAGAGTTGATAAGAGTATCTGTTTAGTTTAAGAACACTAATTAAGAGAAGGAACTAAGAAGTCTTCTGGATAACTTAAAATACTATTTATCTTGATAAGGGTGGCAGCTGCACTAATGTATTTATATGTAAAAATTCAGTGATATGTTTATTTGATATTTGAACATCTGATTCAGTATATACTAATCTTTAATTTTAAAAGGTTTCAAAAATATTTCCAATACTCATATTCTCTAAAGAAATTCTAAATATTTCGTTGCTCAAATCCCTTATAGCTTTAAAAATCTGTTATTCTCTGCCAGTTTTTAATAGTGGATTAGAACTTTTACTTTATCTCCTTAACAACAGTAGAACACCACCAAAATCAGCACTAAAAGCTTTAGATAATATACAATATATCTAAAAATAGTCTTAGCAGCTTAAGTGAGAAATGCATTCTAAAGGCCATAAATTATTTTGAATGGTTGGCAGTTTTCTTAAAATTTTAGTAGTGAGAGGTAAACGAGTGCTTTAATTAGGACAATAGCATATTTTTTATACTAGGGGCCAACAAAATACTAAAGCTGAAATATTACAAAGCCAAGTTGATAGACAAATACGATACTTCGGCTCTGGAAGAAAGCTAAATCTAAATGTCAGATTATGTAACTAAATGTTTTACTCTCTACAGTTTCAAAGGAATAAAAATGCCAACAGCATACTTGAAATTTAGACAATTTATGGCACAGTTGAAAATTATAGAATTGTGGGCATGAAAATGTTTTCTACCTCTGGCCTTGATACTTATTAGTTGTTTTTGAAAAATGGTTTTGAAAAAATGAAACTGAATCTTTTATATTTGTTTTTATATTTGGGGTCTTCATTCAGCTGTGCTCATAAGCAGGCTTATCCCCGCTATGTGCTTAGGGATTGTTCCTGAAAGTACTCCTGGAACCAAATGTAGTTCCAGTGATAAAACGGGGCCTGGGCAAGCACCTTACTCACTGTACTTTCTCCTGGACTGGCCACTGAGCTTTGTTTCCTCATGCATCAAATTGCTGTCAATAATTCATACCTACCAAAATTATAATGATCTCATACATTTAAAACATATCAATATTATCATTATTATTAATTTATATGTGATTTCTCAATTGTTTACATTTAGTTTATTTTAGTGCATTTAATCCCACTATAAAGTCATTTGAAAATAAAGAGTATATACAAGAATAACTCTAGAAAAATATCTACACACTAGTCATCACTATTCACTCTTGTACTTAGGACAATAGCTAAGCTATGGAATCAACTTAGGTTCCCAACAACAGATGAATGGATTATGAAGATGTTGTATATATACAAAATGGAATAAAATGCAACTGTGAAGAGCAATGAAATCATGCAATTTTCTGTAACCTGGAAAATTGCGGGAACCAGAAACTATATTGAGTAAAGTAAATAGAAGAAGAAAGACGAACGGTAGGATGATTTCACTTATCTGTGGTAGACCTAGTAATTGGATGAAGAAAAATAATGTTATAAATGGGGAGTTTCTAGACCATCCTTAACCACAGAGCTTATCGGGGAGAAACACAGAAAAGAAAAATGTATTATGGTGGGAATGAAGAAGATTAAAATGGGAAGCAATGTGGGAATAGAGGCCAGGACTTTAATTATATTGGTGATGTGAGAAAGTTGTAGGGCTATATATGTATGCAAAGCACAGACTCAACAGAACTGAAGATGTGATATGTAAGCTGCAACCACTGAACTCTGTAATGTGTTTGTAGAGGTGGTAGGCAGGGACAGGAATGGGGTTAACATTGGAGAAGGTGGAGTATTGAAAGAATAGTGGAGAGAGTTGACACCAGTGGTGAGATTGGTGAGATTATGTGCCTAAAACTCAACTATCAATAACCTTTAAAATCAGGCTTCTTTAAATAAACAATTGTTTAAATCTAAACAAAATCAGAAAACAAATGAAAGAAAGATAAAACAAAGAAACTACATGCTAGAGTTGAATTTCTTGTACTTTTTGTCAAACATACCACAAGACATTAACCAAGATCATTCTCTTTCTAAAAAAATCAATTCATCTGAATAAAAATATTTTCTCTAATTTTACTACAAGAGCCGAATTCAACATCAGCTCAGCTTTCAAACTGTTCTCTGCCAATCTTAACGTCCATACCAGAACTCCCCATTTTACACCTAATTGTCCTTTATTTCATTAGGGCCTTTTATTACCTTGTCACTAAGTTAATCTCTTCAATATCATGTTCTCAATCTTCTCCAGACTAAGTGCTCTTATCCCCACCAACTTAGCACACCAAACAACCCCAACATAGCTCTAGAATGTTTCTCTCCTCTGTGTCAGCCTGACTCACTCCTACTCATGTTCTGAAATTCAGCTTGAGGTGTCAGTTCCTCCAAAAAAGCTTTATTTAACCCTCAGACTACAACAGGTACCTCTTTTTGCTCCCCACAACTTGTGTGCCCTTTCATAGAAACTATCAAATCATAATGTTGAATGTTTGTTTATATCTTTCCTTACTCAACATAGAAAATTCTTAAAGGTAAGATTTTTCTAAGTATCTTACATGTAGTAGAGTTCTTTTATTTTTATTAAATAAGCAAATAAATTAATGAATGTTCAATTGGATCCATAAACAAGTAATTAATTATATGATGCTGTTTGTTCTGTTCTCCATACCTTGTGCTCAACCACCAGTTCATCTTGTTATGTCCCTTTCCACTACCCAAACACTAACTTTCAGCCAATTCTTGCTGGAATTCCATCTTCAATGTATGAGATCATAGTATTGAGAATATAATTCTTAAAATAAGATATGTCACCACTTCCAGGAGCTTACAATTAATTAGGGAAGAAGCAGAGCAAATATTTCTCAACAGAGCAACGTGATCAAGACTTTGCAGAGTGAAGCAATGAAGTTTGTGAGATGACAGGAGAAAGGGCTAATCACAGTTTGTTATATCAGCAATAATCTTTCTAAAGTAGTATGTTTTTAACATATAATTTTAAGTACAAGTAATATTTTTAGATAAAAGGTGAAAATTAATATGAAACATTTTCAGATATAAGTTAAAACCATTAATATATAAATAAAGATATAAAAAAGAGAGGAAACTAGAATAAAATACAGTAATGTTTGTGACTATCATTTGTGACTTTCCAATGTTAAATCCTGATTGGTACCACATTGTCTCTTTAGCTGTTGATTATATTTATCTCAGTATTTTTGAGTAATTTCAGGAGATCTCAGACAGATTTTAACATTTCACTTAATGGTGAAAATCTATCATATAACAAGATATGTATAGTTTACTGGGATTTTGTAAAACATTAAAAATTCCATAGCAACTTTCGGCCCTCAGAATGATTCAGAGAGGCAATATAAACAAAGCCAAATATCACCAATAATTAATTTCTCTGACAACATATCATTGTCTAAAGAATGACATCTCCAAGTTGGTGAAAAAAATTAAAGTAATTGTGCATTCTTGAAATAAATAGCTTGTCAATCAAGACCCTAAAATTGTGCTAATTATCTAGATAGTCTTAGCATACTTGAAGAAACAAGACATCTACTATAATCCATAGTAACTCCTATGTCTGAAGCTTTCTTTGCTCACCTGCTCTCTTCTAAAAACCTATGTAATGTCAGTATTTCTATAATACAGTTAAGATATCAAATGCATTTATGAAGTCACAGGCTTGTTGAAATAGATCCAAGATTCAACCTTCATAATATCTGATCCTAAAACCAGTCAAATAACTTTAATTATCAATTAAGCAGGTCCTTCTCCTTGATGTCAAATTTAGTGAGTATAGTTATGGGTTTTCAAGTGCCGACTAAAATTCAGTACAAAGAGTCAGAGACTAAACCAGCATTTTTGTGTGTGACCTCATTCCCATTAATGGAAGATGTCTAAATGCTGAGGCCTCTTCTAGTTCTGACAGTCTGTGATTCTGTGAGATTTTAAAAATATTCTTATATAACAACTCCCATGGAAAGGTCATGGCCCTGTGAGTTGCCTGTAGTGGGCAGATAGGAGGATAAAACCCACAGAGAAATTGAATTGAGTTATCTGGACTTATCAAAGTGAAAAAAATAGGCACCTAGCTGCCAAACAGTGAAGAAGTAAGTCCTTGGGAGATGAACTTAGTTAAAAAAAAAAGGCTCTTGTGCATCATCACTGTCAGTAGCATCTTCAGTCAATGTCACAAATATAGTGAGGACTTAAGAAAAATAGGTTGTTATTTTTGCTGAAGATGATAAGACTTTCCCATCAAATGTACATGAGACAGCACATTAGATCTGGATGTAGGGTCAAAGATCCAATATCTTAACTTATGTATTCAAAATGGTTGACATTTGTAATGGTTCTTTCTCTGTTAAGGCACAAGGTCAAATACATTTTATTAAAAAAATCTAAGGAAGTTTATTGCTTAACTTACTTTCTCAATCTTGTTTCTCACTCTCTAGATTTTCTCTGTTTCCTATTTAATTGCCTCACATTAGGACAAGAGAAGCTTGATTTATTCACCTGATACATGTTGTTTTTATATTCACACTATATATCCTAATCAGACTCCCAGAGGTCAATAAAAAGCTAGTCAAAGATTTGACAAAGTTCATAGGGGAAATATATATAATACATCTATGTATATAATATATATATATGAAGTACATTTGGGGCAAGGAGTGGGGTCAGAAGCTAGGGAGGAAGAGAATTTCTGACAGGTAGGAATATCTAGGCAAAGATAACAGGTGTGTTCAAGAAACTAAGAATATTTAGCATGACCAGACAACAAAGCATATTGGTGAAAATTCAGGAGTGAGGTTTGGGTGGTAAGCATAGAGAGAAGAGAGGGAAGCATAGAGGCAGAGAGGGAAGATTAGAAATCCTAATTAGCTATGTTACCAATCTCAGTTTCATTACCTCTAAATATATATAGTAATTACAATGTCCCATAGCACTTGCTTAAATACTCATTGACTCTAAATCCTGGAAGGGAAAAAAGGATGGGAACTGAAAATAACGAGGCAGTACGATTGGTCTGTTTCCATATGGAATGTGCAGTGATAAGAAAAGTGCATTGTTGGATCTATCTAGGGTTCCTAGTCTGGCATACAATGAAATGTGAAGGCCAAATTCAGTTCAAGAATCCAAGACCTCTGCCAATTACGGTTTCTGAAAATTCAGGACATAAAAGCTCCAAGATGCTTTCTCACTCCTCGTGCTGCGAGTTCTGCATAGAGCTTTACAAAGTTGTCAGCCATGAGATTCTTTCTCCTCCAATGCAAACACACATGGCATAGGCATATGATTCCCATCTGGATCCACCCTCGACTTCCGGCCAGGAGGCTGCTGTGTGGGCAGGACCGTCTGCCTTTGAATTTGCCAGCCTAACCTGCATCCTGAGCCAGCCCTCTCTAAGGAGTAACACACAGACTTGGCTAAATTTGTAGTTTGTAAATTCCTCTCAGGAATCTATCCATATATACCGCTTGGTCATGCCATAAGAGAATGGCAAAGCCAGAGGTAAGTTTGCTAGGCCAAAGGACAGGAAATTTAACTCTGAAAGGGAACAGAAAACATTTACTATATTATAAGGAACAGATGCTGGCCCAGGAGGAAAATAGGCTGAAAGTTCCACCAATCACTCCAATACCATTAGAGCCAAAACTTGTTATTCAAACCATAGACCTTCCTCTTCCCTCAGGTTCACTAATGGTATCAGTGCCTAGCCACTGCAGAAATATTACCATCATCATCTCTGTTGGATTCTATGCCCCAGTCAAATTGGCAGCTTTCCTTCTATTTGAAAACAGATTGCAAAATAAGAACCCCAGGAATTATGCAGGCTGGACAGACTCCAAAGAACTTCAGCAGCAATCATGCAAAATCAGGGCTGCATCCTACTCCCTGAATAGGAGCAGGTGCTAGTATGGCCACCCAATTGTCCTGATCAATAAACTGCTCAATCTTTCCCCCGGCACATTTTCCTTCCTTAAGTAAACAACCATGAAAAAGGAATTGGGCATAATTTGCTGATTTATGATGACCAATAATGTGTCATTTGTGTACTAAACTACTCAGAAGTTTCTTGACACAAAATCTCTATCTCCGGAAGACTAGCCTGGAACGTAGTACCAATGAAAACTTTCTTTGATTTACTTTTGCTCCAGGTTCAAAACTTTCCATTTCTTCTCTGCATTTATGTTACATCAATTATCCAATTATGAAATCAATCTACTTCTTGTAATCCCAACCTTCTCTAGTAAACTTAAATTTTATCTGCCATTGACTCCATTAAATCTCATTTCACTTCATTATCAATTAGAAACAAAAGATTAAACAATGGTAATTATGGATACTGCTTTTTATTAAGTGCCCACTGGGTAACAGGTTCTGTTGCAAGTATATTCACAAATATATTTTACATAAATAGTCTAATATATAAAATATAAAAGTGGGCAGGAAAAATAGTACAATGGTTAGGGTACCTGCTCTGCATGTGGTGAACCAGGTTTGGTTTCTGGCATCTAACATGGTTCCCCAAACCCCAGTATGAGTTATCCATAACCACAGATTTATGTATAAGCCTTTATTATTGCAGAAAATGCCCCACATAATCCCATCAAAAATGGGGAGAAGAAATGAACAGACACTTTGATAAAAAAAAGAAATACAAATGGCCAAAGATACATGAAAAATTGTTCCTCATCACTACTCATCAGGGAGATGCAAATCAAAACAATGATGAGATGCCATCTCTCTCCACAGAGATTGGCACACATCACAAAGAATGAGAACAATCAGTGCTGGTGGGGATATGGAGAGAAAGGAATTCTTATCCACTGCTGGTGGGAATGCTGTCTAGTCCAACCTCTATGGAAAGCGATATGGAGATTCCTCCAAAAATTAAAAATTGAGCTTCCATTCGACCCAGCTATTTCACTCCTAGGGAAATACCCAAGGAACACAAGAATGCAATACAAAAATCCCTTCCTCACACCTATATTTATTCACAATAGTCAGGCTCTGGAAACAACCAAGATGCCCTTCAACAGATGAATGGCTAAAGAAACTGTGGTACATATACACAATGGAATATTATGCAGCTGTCAGGAGAGATGAAATCAAGAAATTTTCCTATACATGGATGTACATGGAATCTATCATGCTGAGTGAAATAAGTCAGAGGGAGAGAGATAGACGCAGAATAGTCTCACTCATTTATGCATTTTAAGAAAAATAACAGTCACTTTTGCAACAATCCTCAGAGACAATGAGAGGAGGGCTGGAACTTCCAGCTCACTTCAAGAAGCTCACCACAAAGAATTGTGAGTGCAGTTATAGAAATAACTACACTGAGAACCACTATAACCATATGGATGAATGAGGGAACTGGAAAGCCTATCTAGAGTACAGGTGGGGGTGGGGTGGGATGGAAGGAGATTTGGGACATTGGTGGTGGAAATGTTGCACTGGTGAAGGGGGGTGTTCTTTACATGACTGAAACCTAATCACAATCATATTTGTAATCAAGATGTTTAAATAAAGATATTAATAAAAATATTATTTCAAAAAAATAAAGCCTTCTAGAGTACAGGTGGGGGAGGGTGGGGAGGAGGGAGATTTGAGACATTTGTGATGGGAATGTCGCATTGGTGAAGGGGGTGTTCTTTACATGACTGAAACCCAACCACAATCTTGTTTGTAATCAAGTTGTTTAAATAAAGATATTAATAAAAAATAAAAAAGAAAATGTCCCACAAATTAAAATAAAGCTAACAAACAAAAATTTAAAAAAACAACATAGAGGTGGGCTCCATTACTATCCGCATCTCACATTTGATGAAACTGAGACTTAGACTTTAATAGTTTATGCCTCATACCAACACCAAAATCTGGTGGGAGATACCTGATCTAAAATATCACTATTTCCTGAAAGGTTTTTTTGTTTTGTTTTGTTTCTGTTTTTTGGACCACACCTGGTGGCACTCATAGGTTACTCCTGGCTATGTGCTCAGAAATCGCTCCTGGCTTGGGAGACCATATGGGACGCCAGGGGATCAAACTGCAGTCCTTTGTAGGCTAGCGCCGGCAAGGCAGATGCCTTACGGATCCACACCACTGTTCCAGCCCCTGAAAGGTCTTTTTTTAATTAATGAGGTATTTTTTTTGTATAAAGTGTCTTATTATTTGCAGTAATATCTCCAAATCTACTTAGTTTGTGTAATATAACTAAGGAAAAGGAATAATTTAAAAACTTCTAACCTTTACTACACATGTAAAGAATATACATTAAATGGGCTACCACAACACAGAAAAGAAAAAGAGACATATGTCTAATTAATACAATGAATCAAATAACATCAATGAAAACACATTGTAAGTAAAATGCAGTAGTTTAAGTTAGATATAATTAGTATTACTTACTAGCAAAAAACATTTTATCCATTTGCTCTAGTAGTTAACTATATTTGGTCATTTTAAACTATTTAAAATTTTTATTACATACAGTGTTGAATATGAATGATAAGAAGGCACCTTGCCTTGTTCTTATCACAAGGAGAATATTGGAGAATATCAGTATTCTATATATGTGCATTAACATATATGCATATATAAATGAAAATATATCTGGATTTTTACCACTAAGTCAAATAAAAAATACAAAATGAATATTTTGATTATAACCTTAGAGACAGTCAGACAGAGCACAAGGTCCACTTAGTGAATCATAAGCACCATTGTTTCATCCAGATTAGTGACCCAAGGGAAACAAAACTCCAGGATGAGGGGAGGGGTCTTCCATCCACCCTAGCTGTGCTACTCCCATTCGCATAGTCCAAAGAAACTGAGGCAGACAAAGAAACATCTCTACTTTACTTCATGGCTACACAGTTCTTCTAATCATTCAGTAATACCGCAATATACACACATACACAAACACAAACTGAAAAGGTCATAATGGGAAAGCAATGCAGACCCCTACAATAAAAAGTTTTTGAAAAATCGTAACTCTGAAGATTCAACCATTATCAGCGAGCTATATAAACTCTATGATATGGATATTTGAAAGGGAATGCTAAGAATGCTCAAAGGGAATAGATACTTTTAAAAAAGGATAGGAGAGGGGCCAGAGCGGTGGCACAGCGGTATGCGTTTGCCTTGCAAACAGCTGACCTAGGACAGACTTCAGTAAGATCCCCAACTTCCCATATGGTCCCCCAAGCAAGGAGCGATTTCTGAGCACAGAGCCAGGAGCACAGAGCCAGTGCCCCCCCCCAAAAAAAGGATAGGAGAGAAGAAATGAAAAAACTTTAAATAGAAATGACAGAACTGAAAAACTTGGTAGAAAAAAATAAAACTCATTGGAAGGCCTCATTAACAAAGTAACAACATCTGAGGACAGAATTAGTAAACTATAAGATGAGCTACAAAACACCTCTAGACTATACCAGAAAATTAATAAGAGTATTAAAATAAAAGAACAGCTAACAAGAAAACTGTTTCAGGGATCTCAAACTCGCGGCCCTCAGGCCTTTTGCAGCCCTCCACACAACATTTTGTGGCCCTGTCCTAGAGGAATCTTTTTTTGTTTTATTTTAGTTGTTTGGGTCACAGCCCCCAATGTTCAAGGCTTACTACTGACTTTGCACTCAAGGATCACCCCGACTTTGCCTCCTGCGGCCCCCAGATAAATTGAGTTTGAGACCCCTGATTCAGGAGGAACAACATCAGAATTATGAGCATGCTAGAATGCTAGAAAGTCAACCCCTATGAAGAAGCAACGAAGTTACCATTGTTGAACACTTTTCAGAACTGAAAAATGCATGTAACCACATTCTGGAAACCTGAAGGAACAAGTTAAAGGATATTAAAAACTACTCCAAGACACATCATAGTCAGAATGATGAAAAACATAAATATAGTTAGAATACTGAAAGGACCAAGATCAAAGAAGAAAATTACCACATTTTCCATTGCATAAGACAACTTTTTAACCCATGAAAAACTTCTAAAAAGTCAAGGGTCCTCTTATACTACATGCTGAAACTTCAGGGACAAGTGATCTGCCCCTCTCTTACCTCCTCATCCCATTCAGTATGCCAGGTGTCATCATTCAGTCTTCTGCTCGTCCTGATTCATCTTTCAGGGCACAGAGAGGAGCTAAATTACCAAGCGCCACATCTTATCCAGCCACTTGGTATAGTGTTTTCCAGTGCTCAGTCCTCTGTTCAGCTTTTATGGGACACATAGGAGGCACTCTGTCTCCCTCTAGTTCTCCTATTAATCACTGCACCCCAGCCAGCTGCTCTTGGAGGAGGCCCTCTCCCTGCTCTCAATGTAGATCACAGTTAAAAAAAATCACAGTCACTCATGACAAATGAAAAACGTAAAATGATGGTTAGCACTCTAAAGTCTAGCTTCATTAAACATATTCTGGTAACCTTTAAGGGTTCTACTCTTTTTCTCTTGTGTTTTTTAATTTCTATTTGGTGTGTATTAAAAGAGAGGTAGTGTTATATGGCGAATATAGCCCAAATCCTATATTTTAACAGGAAAAGTAGGGGGTCGTATATGCCCAGTCGTCTTATACACCAGAAGATATGGCACATACAAAGGAACATCCTTACGATTTACAATACATTTTTAAAAAGAAAGAAATCACACTCCTTAAACATATAAGCACCCAATGAGGGGTCAGCAAAATATGCTGACTTGAACTGCTGTGAACTTGAATAAAGTTATCAATAAGAACCAAGTTAGAAACTTCATCACTACTTTAACATCTCAAATTAGATCAGCCAAGCTCAACTCAGCAGGAAATACTGATTAAGGAAGTAAGGGGGTAGGTTATTTGCCTTAGAATGGCTGACCCAAATTCAATTCCTGGCATCCTATATGGTCCCATTAGCTTGCCAGGACTAATTCCTGTGTGCAGAGCCATAAGTAATCCCTGAACACTGCCAGGTGGGGCACGACCCAAAAAACTAAAATCAATAAAGGGACGGGTTTAATAGATATGGCTGTTTATTCCCCCAAATCCTAAAATACGTTGTTCTCAGTGCACATAGAACATTCTCCAAGGTAGACCATACATGTTGGGCCACAAAACAAACTTCCATTCAAGTGGATATAATTTGTATCAACCATGTATGACTGAAACCCAACAACAAACAATATTGTAACAATAATACCTAAATAAAGAAATTTAAAAGAAACTACATGAAGCTAATAAAAAGCCTGTCTTTTCAGATCAAAATGCACCAAAAATGGAAGTGAATTACAAACAGAAATGGAGGCATAACATAACCTTGCCCACTCTCACCACTTCTACTCAAATAGTATTCCTAATATTTCCTTAGCAATTAGGAAATAAAAATGTTTCATATCAAAGGCATCTATATAGGAAAGGAGGAATTATAGCTTCTAACTGACTATATGTAGATGACAATATTTAGAAAATCCCAATAAAAATCTTGTAGAAATAATAGATTTGTAAAGTGGCTAGCTACCAAAATAAATATGAAAATGTCCATGACTTCCTATATACAAAGAATGAAGTAAAGGAGGCATTAAAAAAACAATACCATACAGACCTGTGCCTCAGGATAAACAGGTAACTCTGTATAAACTTAATTCAAGAAGTGAAAGACCATTCCAGAATACTACAAAACATTACTCCTATGTTCATTCACAATAGCCAGAATCTAGGCGCAACCCAAGGGCTTGAGAATAGATGAATAAAGAAACTGGTACATCTACACAATAGAATAGTATGCAGCTTTTGGAAAAAGTTAAATTTTCTTATATATGTATAGTATTATGCTGAGTGAAATGAATCAGATGGAGCTAAACATAGAATGATCATAGTTATTTGTGAGATATGATAGAGATAAGGGCCAGGAAGAACAATCCATGGTAGTAAGCATTCCACAAAAAGCAGTGGAGTGCAGTGAGGGCAGAGAAATGACCACTGTGACATGTCTATGTTTGTGATATGCTACATCACATTATTATAGTTGGAAATGATCACTATGAATGAGAACTGGGTGCTTAAAGTAGGTAAAGTGATATGCATGATACCCTTCGATAACAATATTCCAAACCACAGTGCCTAAAAGAAAAATATGAAAAGAGGAAAAAGAAAAAAAAATTGTCTACTAAAGAGTATGTTGTGGGGTCATAGACAGAAGGAAAACTGGGAACACTGGTGGAGGAATTGTACATCGGTGAAAGGATGGGAGTTGGAACATTGAATGATGGAAACTCAATCACGAACAACTTTGTAATCATTAAATCATTAAAAATGGTGAATCATTAAAAATGTCAGTTAAAATTCAAAAATAAACTTACATAAAGAATTTATTTTATATATACTTAATCAAGATTAGGAAATTACCTTCTAGCTCTATTTAGACTTCTGTAAAATTTTTTTTTTTTTTTTGGGCCACACCCAGCGGTGCTCAGGGGTTACTCCTGGCTGTCTGCTCAGAAATAGCTCCTGGCAGGCACGGGGGACCATATGGGACACCGGGATTCGAACCAACCACCTTTGGTCCTGGATCGGCTGCTTGCAAGGCAAACGCCGCTGTGCTATCTCTCCGGGTGACTTCTGTAAAATTTCATAGTCTTAAATAAAAATTGTTGAACTTTCTCAATTTTTCCTCCATGAGGTTTCCCTGACCCCTAGTTCTAGTTAGAAATTTTTTGGTGCTTCTCTTTACTAGCTTCGTTTCTCTCATAGCTATAATCACGGTGATTTAATCTTCTTACAATATTTTATTTCTCAATGTTTGTGATCATATTGAGGAAACAATCACATCTTGTAATTTTTGTATATAAAAATAGGTATTCGTATGAATATTTATTGTATTTAATTTAAAGAATCTTGTAAGCAGTGTTCAGGGATCTGGGAGCCATTCCCAGTGATACTTGGACAAAAAGGGCTGAGGGTTCTAAATTTGGCCAACAATGAACTGCTGTTTGGCTGTCATGTTAGAGGCCATGCAAGCCCCACATGGTAATGTTGGGACTTTCTAGGAATATGCACAGTGGGTGTGGGAGCATATGGTTTTTGGTTTTTAATTTGAATCTGGCCTGCATCCCTAAATGCTGAACTATCTAACTCATTTCTGAATGTTTTCTGTTTTAACAAAATATGAAAGATTCACAGATGTTCATTATAACATTAATTATTATAAATTGGATATATTAAGCAATATTCTTCAATTCTAGCATTATTGGGGGGAACTTTACAATACACATGACTGTTGGACCATCAGATCATCTGATTTCCTACATAGAGGAAAAACATTAGTTCCTCATTGAAAGGTAAATGCTCCTCTTCTATTCCTTTCCCCTTTACTTTGTATAGCAAGTCAACGAAGGAATAGTAATTATAAGAAAAGCTACACTATAATTATTGTAGTACTCAACATTGCATTGACATCTGTAAAAGAAAGAATCGAGGAATTGATGAACAATGACATTTTTCTTGCCTCTATTTAAAAAGCACCTTTTTATGTTAAAAATATCATCACTTTTGACATATGTCTTAACAGTTTTGATATTTTTTGGGCAACTCTTAAAATCTGAGCAGTATTAAACTCTCAAGTTGAAAGGAAACTTAGACAATATTAATTTGATTCTGTCATTTTATATTAGTCAAGTTGAGTTTCCCATAGGAGGATGTGCCTTACATAATATCACAGAGGGTAAAGAGTGGTCATGAAAAGAAAGTACAAACAAGCTTTAAAGAGGTCACAGTCTCTCTTCTCCTTTTGTAAAATGCTATTGATAACCACAGCCAAGGTGATCTTAGATTTAACTGTTTACTTTGATAAAGAAAACAACCATTTATACAATAAATCATTATGTATTAGATCAGTTATTATTTCCAATATGAAATGCATAGAATCTCTTTTTTATGACATATAATTTACCTTTTAGAGTGAAATCAATATCTACCAGAGAATAATAATTAAGTTCCGATCAAGAAAAAAGATGAAGAAAAAGATTCGGATTTATTAGGTGTTCATATTTGTAGAGAGAGAGGGAAAAGGAAAATGAAAAGAGATGAAGAGATGGGCAGGGAAGAATGAAAAAAATGTAGATTCAATTTTAAAAATAATTCAATACAAAAATTTCACAATGTACAGTTAAATCTACAATCCCATATACACATAGTATCCAGTATGACCTAGTTATCTAATTCTGTGGGGAATGTTTGCCTTACTGAAGTTCATAATATTGTAGCTAAAAAAGATCTCTGGACAAATACAGAGGTTACCTTCTTATAAATCAGTCACTGCCCAATGTCACCTAAAATATCACACTAACAGAAGAAATTGAAAACAGGCAGAGGTTATGAAGAAAATTCATTCTTATCAGACCCTAACCCACTTTTTTTATTCAGTAGACCACAAGTGAAAGGTAGAGTGAAGGATATTTTGCTTCTACCCTCTGTCCAAAAGCAATTTAATGTTTTTCTTTTTCCTTGAAGAGCCTATTCTGGAAATACTTAATCAGGATGGTAATTGTGAGAATAAAAAATAAAATAATTTTTGTATATTTTCACATGGCAAAATCACGTATAAGAGACAGAATCATTAATTGTTTTTCAGGATATTGTCAGCAATATATTTTATTCACAAGTCAGTATATCATAAAGTGATATCACTAAAGTGACCTTGTATGAAAAGTATTACTTTATATTACCATAATTACAAGTATTGAAATTATACATATTATGTTTTCTATTGCTAATTTTCAGTGCTCCACTATATTCACTAAGTGCATGATATTTATATTCTATGCAGTCATACTTTTTTCTTATGTAATAATTTATTAAAAGACCAAATATAGAATATTTGTTTATAATACATGTGTTCCAAAACCAATTCCCACCCCCAATTCCTATTATCAAGTTACCCCATTGACAAGCATAAATTAACATATTTATATATTACTTGTTTACAAATAAGTTGTAATAAAATTAGTTTTCAATAGTGTAATAAGAACATATATGAAAATTTCTGTATCTTGTGGTAAGGTCATTCAATCATTGTCACAAGGTTTCCTAAGTGATTTGTTGCTATTTTCTGAACATTTGGTGGTTTTGAATCCATATTAATGTCTAAATTGGTGTGTGCTTACAGGGATAACAGTACTAAAAATGGAAGTTATCATGTTGTTGCATGATAATTCCAAGCTCTGTGGCAAATATTGCAGTCTTTTAGGGCATGATTTCAGCTGTCAGGTCTTCCAAAAGTACAAAAGAGTGGGAAAAGAGGTTCCCACACTCACTCCATCAAATTCCTGGAGATTTTAGCCCAAATACTGGTATATCTTGAGTTTTGGTCAGTTTGACATCTCTTTAGAGATCCATATTTGAATGGTGAAGCTGTACCCTTCAAAAAGAGGCAGTTGTGTGTGGTAGAAACAAAAGATGGGAACAAAATATGTGACTTCACCAGGATTAGGGATTTGGCTCATCCTCTCCTCCCAAGACTGTGATTTTTAGTTGTATGACCAGTGTACCCATGATTTTCCTGGTTTGGTATACATCTCTTTCAAGAATAGAGTGAATCTATAGAGCTGGCTGATTGCAGACATAGTGATTGCATTTAAGGGCAGGGTTTAGGCTGCCAGGGCTTTCAGAAGTAAGAGAAGGTAGGGGGTACCCATTCTCACTCCAAAAAAAAGTTTTGGTTGGTTTGGCTTGCAATTTCATGAATCCACAGTGCAGAGCTAAGAGTAACCCCTAAGAATCACAAAAAAAGTTCTTTATTGATAAATATCACCTAAGTGCACCTTAAAAATTACTTAATAGTAAATAAAAATAGATAAATAGCTACTTCTTCATTTTCCTACTTTAGATGTGAGGATTAAAACATTTTGCATATAAATATTTATAATAGTTTTGGTGTGCATTTATTATATACCTATAAGTACAAATTAATTTTGTCTAAATATTAGTGATGCAATTAATAGAAGATTTATTCCTATTTTACAGTCCAGGAAATAGTAGAACATTAGAATATTTACCCAATATTACCAAATTATAGTTATATAGAAGAAAAACCTTGAAAATAGAAAACTTGATGTTATTATGTAAATATCTAAAATTTGATCCTAGATCTCCATAACTTTTGTAAAATAGGTTTTTAGTCACACTAGAAATAATATCAGGCAGCTTTATTTCTTTCTTAATTTGATGACTAATTTGTTTTTCCCACTTGCCCATTGACATTGAAGGGCTATGCATCTGGAAATTTTAAAAATGTGTATTACTCTAGTTTAAACAATAACAAATTTTTTGTGATGTAAATTAAGGGTTTTTAAATCAAGATAGAGAAGTAAAATAAAATTATTTTGCATGCAAATTATAATAAGACCTAGATATATATAGTAATTATAATATTAGCTAAAGTTGACATCTTTTTGAGTTGTGTTATTACCCCCCTATTATAACATGTTAGATTTTTGAAGTGGGTGTTTCAAATGCCTGCTTTTAATTACTGTTTTTAATAACTGTGTAACTGAAGAAGGTACTTATTCATATCTACTTGAACCTTTTTGGAGATTGTTTTCTTAATTTGTACTGAGATACTTATAACCTCAAAATCAAAATCTCAGGTAGATGAGCCATTATTTTATTGCAAAACAGTATTTAATAATCTACAATACTATTCCCTATCTCTTCTCAGTCCTGAGTATAATATTTTACTAAAGAAAAATGTATTTTCTCTATTCCTCAATTTTCAGATATTTTAAATGACAACACAATATTACCAATTATTATTATTATTATTATTATTATTATTATTATTGGTTTTTGGGTCACACCCGGCGGTGCTCAAGGGTTACTCCTGGCTGTCTGCTCAGAAATAACTCCTGGCAGGCCCAGGGGACCATATGGGACACCGGGATTCGAACCAACCACCTTTGGTCCTGGATCGGCTACTTGCAAGGCAAACGCCGCTGTGCTATCTCTCCGGGCCCCACATATTATTATTTATTGTAAGACAAGTGATGCACCAAATAGTCTAAAAAGTCACAGTTACTCCTCAAGATAACCATTATTCTCATTTTATGAATGTGAAAATTCTTATTACTTAGCAAAGGAAAAAATTAATAATTATAAACCTACATAAAGTAGGTAGTTTGAAGTCAAATTTTACAAACAAAAACTAGATTGCACCTTTAAAGGCAAAGTAATTAGACCAAGTTCAGCCAAAATGACTTGAAAACATCTCCTTTAACGTTAAATTATATTTGTCTTATTGCCACACGAGTATTAATTTCAGACATTATAGAAGATATTGTTAATCCAAATACATAAAAATGCTAATATATTGACATATTTTTACATTTTATTCTCTCTATAGTTAGCTAGTTGTGGATACATAGATATTTTTTAAATAGCATACAGATTTTTTGATATTATCTTATGAAGTTATTTTGTTTATTTATTTTTTTTTATTGTGACCAAAGTGCATTACAAATCTTTCATTGCATCATTTATAGTGATAATGAATGAGGGTCATTCCCACCACCAGTGCTGTCCTCCCTCCACCCCTCTTCCCAGCATGTATCCCATATCTCCCTCCTTTACCCCCCAGAATGCTAGTGCAACTGTTCTCCACTTTACAGCTTGTTGTAGATTGAGCATCCATTCCACTGTCATTGGAGCTAAAAAAGGATAAGAAAAAGGAAGAAAAAAATTGGTTACAACTACCAAAAAAAGAAAGAAGAGGAAAAAAGAAAAAATAAAAATTAAAAAAAATTACCAAATAATAACTACGAGAGTGATAAAGAGAAAAGTTGAAGAAAAAGAGAAGAAAAATAAAGTCAAAAACGAACAAATCAAAACAAAACAAGAAAAAGAAGGGGTGCTGGAGTGGCAGGGTTTTGGGGGAATGAAGTTATTTTGTAAATATACTTCATCTTCTAACAGGTGATGCATTCAAATGTAGCCACACATTAAAAATTTATAATAATCTTTCAAAGGTATACTCTGACATCACTTTTTGGATATGTTAATTTAACTTACCAATTCATTAGTTTTAAACAATTATGTCCTATCATAAATAGTACATGAGTCCAGGGAATAGTACATTGGTAAAAACGCTTGCCTTGCATACAGTCAACCCAGGATCAGTCTCCTACACTCCATTTAGTTCCATTAATTAAATGCCAGTAGTTATCTCTGAGCTTTGAGCATATGTGAGTGTGGACCTCCAAAATTGTAAATCAATCATGTTGTGTCCACCATAACTTTAACTTAGGTAGAATTTTGAGATACTGAAGTTCTATTATGTATATATAAAATACTCTAGCAATATTACTAAACTGCCCTCCAAGTTTTGTAATTTAGCATCCAAAACAGCAGGTACAAAAGTATCAAACTCTGTGTTTCTTTTAAAACTAAATAACACCTTTAATATTATTTTTTCTACTAATAAGTGTAGATATTTCAGCAAGATTAATATCAAGTTTTAGTTTTGTCTGGTTTGCTCCCTTCTGTAACCCTCAAGTTCTCTCTCTGTCTCTCTCTCTCTCTTCTCTGTAACTTTGTGTGTTAGGGTCATTCCTACTTGTGCTCATTGTTTCTTTCTGCACAATATTTCTTGGGTCAAAGTTATTTTTCATATTATTCTTTGTGTTTTCCTATAATTAAACATTTCTTAAAACAATTTTTCTAAAATTAACCACACTGGTTAAAACATTAATTAGATTTTTATATCTCTCTTTTAATTCACTTGACTCTTTTTAAATGCTTAAAGCCTAAGAAAATAAATGTTTGTTTTTCCATAAAATGTGCACATTGTAAATATTCTACTATTACAAGGACTTTATTCCATTATTAAAATTATTAAAATATTTAATAATTGACCTTTAATTATATATCTACATGGTCTAAATTAAATAGTTATATAAGACTATCAGGCTTTTTTTTTAATCTTCTGTATCTCTATTATTTTCTTCACATACAATGATCTTTTAGAACTAGATAACTCTGCTGCATCTATATATGTTCAATAAAAAGTCATTAATATAATCCTTGCCAATTCTTCAGAAAATTATGAATAGTTTTACCTTTGAACCTATTTGAATTCATTTAATTTGCAAAGAATTATCATATTGTCACTTCATCCTTATTTATTTTTACTACTTCTGTCTATATATTAGTTAAAACTATAATGAGTTATATCTATTTTCCCAAAAATTAACAAAACACATGAAACAAATTATGATACGAGTAAATGTTGAATAGACTTTTAAAATATTGAACTTTTATTTGGGGGGGGTTGTTTTTGGGGTGACACTCAGAAATCGCTTCTGGCTTGGGGGACCATATGGGATGCCAAGGATCTAACTGCTGTTCGTCCTGGGTCAGCCGCGTGCCAACCAAATGCCTTACCGCTACGCTATCTTGCCAGCCCCAAACTATTGAACTTTTAATTTCATAATTCATATTTTATAGTGAACTTTTATATATTCCAAATAGTATATGCTATTGAAACTTGGAGGGAAGCAAATTATCTCAAATAAATATTAAAATAATTTCTAGAGGCCAGAGAAATAGTACAGCGGTAGGACATTTGCCTTGTATGTGGCCAACATAGGAAAGAGCCTGGTTCAAATCCCGTGCCTGCCAGGAGCCATATCTGAGAACAGAACCTGAGCACCGCCGGGTGTGATAAAAAAATGTAACTTCTAAAAGATTGATCATCAGTCATGATGTTGACCATCATGACAAAATGAAAAGGAAAAACTAACTGCTGTTGCTTTAACAATAGATAACCTCTATTTCTTGGCTATGATCCTTTATGTCAGCCCTGGGCTGAGCTCAGGAACCAGTACCCTAAAGGGACAAGGCCACTATGGACAGCATTTAACAATCTCCTAATGATCTGACCTACAATTTGTATTCTAGCAAACTTGTCACTTTTGTTTACTTTATTAAAAAAAGAAAAATTATACTAACAATTCCTTTCCTTTTGGTGCCAAGGCTGTCTGGCAAACTCCCCAGATATCCATATTTAGAGGGCAATATGATAATGCTGAATTTATCTTCTTAAAGTCAGTCCCAGAAAATCAGGCACATAGAAATCACACTAACTTACCCCACCTCACAATACTCTCATCACTTTAGGTATTTGTATAAAATTTCTGATATTTAGTTCCAAATAATTGCTCTTGGAAACCTGAATTTTATATTTAGTATTATGCATCTGAGTACCATAGAACATAAATATAAATGGGTATTTTTTAGCTATAGCTGTCTTTAAGATGTTTTTCATCTTAATACAAAGAAATATATTTGAATATGTAGCCATTAGTTCAGAGGAAAGCTTTCTACAGAAGATATAATTAGTCAAAAATGGAGCTCATTAGAGCTCTATAATATTATTAAGGACCTATATGAAAAGACAGAAATGAAAACTATTGTAACTATGTTACCTAAATTTAAATATGACAAACAAAAATGTTAAATGAACAGAAAGATATGTATATTCGAAACCATTATTGACAGTATTGTAAACCGCAGAATCTCAATCAATAGAAAAAATTCAAAAAGAAAGATATGGAAAGAAAGAAAAATATTTTGGGAGGTTATAAATAGATATATAATCATAACTAATAAAGAATAATCAGAGAAAAAATATAAATTTAAAAAGTGTACAGTATTTAAGAAGGGAAGAAAATAGTCACAAAGAATAGTCATCAGTGTCAGGGCAAGGAAGAATTCAGTTATATAAGTATAACAAGACAGTCTTTATATCTAGAAAAATGGAAATCACTGAAAAAACATGATCTACTTGTTTGACTTTATTGTTTCTTTAACTATAACTCTTTGTTACAAATTAGCACTCCTCATGATTTAAATCAACATATATATATTCTTTTTGTCTTAAACATAAAAATTTCAGTGACTAAATTTAAATAACATAACTATAAAAAGAATTTCTAAAAATCAATTTCTAAAAAAATGATAATCAATATCATTAGAGTGATATTCTTCCCAGAAGCTCTTGAGGATAATATATTTCCTTACCAGTTTTTTTTAAATGGCATATTTTAATTTATTTTGGTTAAATATTAGAAATATACATTAAAATATATTTTAATTGATATTTGGAGAAAACTAATATTTAAGAAATTATAGTCTTGTTATTTTTCTATATTTTAATCAACTAATTAAAATAGGAAATTTAATATTTTGCCAAAACACAAGATATATGCCTCAAGAAATTGAAATGTTCTATGAAAAAAAAAAGAAAAATAAGCTTTTTATCTTAGTTCTTTATTATACTGCACTAGAAGAAGTATTGATCAATAGGTTAGAACTAAGTTCATTTGTGGTGGTGTTTTGTTGTTTTGTGTCACATTGTTTTGTAACTTTAAAAATTTCCCATAAGAGAACATTACCAGTTTTTGAATCCTCAAGCTCACCTGTATTCCTGGGATTGTGAGCGCCTCCCTTCATCATTGACTTGTAAAACAGCAAATGTTTTGTTTAAAATGTCTTCTGGCCCTGTGACATCTTTTATCATTATATAGTTTTCTGACTGTAACCTTTTAGCCTTCATTTTTATGGACCTTTGCATTCATTGTGGGGTCATTTGTACAATTAGAATAATTTAATTGCCATCTTAAAATCCTTAATTATATCTTCAAAGCCTCTTCTAGGTAAGGTCCATAATCAGAATCCCATGGGCTTCTCTTTAAAAGATTCTTATTTTTTTATTATCATAATCTCACATCAATCCTGATTTTTGTCTCATCTCCTTATTTTAAATTTTTAAAAATCATACTGATCACACTAAACTAATGAAATAATTTAACTTAAATCAATCCTTACTCATAATAGACATTCATGCATACATTTATTTAACAAAAATTTTACCTGTTATTGAGAAAGCAGGTTTAGGTGTGTGTGTTGGGGTTAATATGAATTAGCAAGCATGTTAATATAATGTTCCCATCAAAGGATGAGGCAGACTGTAACTCTAGGGCAGGGATCCGAGCACCTGAGGAAAAGGGCACAGCTCTGCTTTTAAAAAAAAAAAAAAAAAACAAGAAAAAAACTTCCCTATTCCAAAAGTCTCTCAGCAAACTTTTCCCAACTTTAAAGAAAATTAACAAAACACAAACCTAGAGGGAAAGATTCAGAGACAGAAATGAGCCCATATGTAATCACCTGGGTACCTACAGTCATCTGATCCCCAGAGGCCATGCCTTCCAAGATGAACCTAAGAAGTACTGAGCAGAAAATGATTAAAAGTAAGAAAGGCAATATTTTCCTCCTGGTCGTGATTTTGGTTTCCATTTCAAGTTTCAATTTCACTTGCACAGTTATAGTCCTCTATTGCAAAAAACGTAAATTGGATGAAATAAGTATTGGTGGAAGAAGAGCAAAAGGAAGGAAACATGAGCTCTAGTCCCCATATTGTCACTGACTTAATGTGAAATTTTAAAATAAGTTTATTTGCCTCCGTTTTCCATGTATATAACAAGAATTAAATGAACTACCATGACACAAAGTTTTTATAGTTCTTTATTTTATTTTATATTATTGACCTTCCTGAGTTTTTCTTTGAGCAATTACTTATGCTTATGAATTTGTCATTTCTATGCTAATAGAGCCCCAAATTATGTTGTCCTCTAGTTAATACAGTTGTAGTTTCAAATATCCATTAGTCATTCTATCTTAATTATTTTACCATACTTACTTTTACTATGACCAAACTGCTCTTATTTTCAAATACTTTCATAATCTAATATGCTTGTATATCCAGTTTTATTTATACAAAATCAGCTTGATCCACTTGAGGCCATCCCCCCTTTACACAGTACAATGTACTTTCTGCCTATAAACAATAATCCCAATAATCCAAACCTTTGGATCATCCTATTATAAATATCCTAATTCCTTATAATATTATTAAATTGTGATCAAAAACATTTAGTAATATTTTCTTCACAAATACTTCAATCAACATCAGAATAAAAATATGTAGAGTTAGCTCTTAAACTTGACTCAGGAATTTGCTGTCTGAGAAGATGGACCCAGTAACCTATATAATCTATTTGAACTGTATTTCTTCTGTCTTAAAAATGCACACACAATGGACCCAACTTAGACTCCATGTGATTGAATAGCGACCATCCAACTCAGAACCCCAGATCCCAGACGTGGAACCGACACAGGTCCCAGCAACAGCACCAGGAACCAAACTCCTCCTGGGAAACTCCTAATACTGTCCCAGTACCAATTTGCACCAGTTTTAACATGACATCCTGGCATAAGGAAACGGCAACAACTTGAGCTAAGAGAGAGCTGCCCAATCTCATCAGCTAACGGTATGATGCAATCAGGAGACATGTCATCCTTTGCCCTAAGCAAAAACCAAAATCACTATTTACAGAAGACTGACTTTGACAAACATGAACTGGACAGAACTCATTGGTATCAAGGTACCAATGAGGAAGTTCATAGATTAGGCCTCGCCTAGGACTCCTACTTTTAAAAACCTAGATCTCTAATCCTAACCACTAATTATAGAAGACAGATTACAAATTTTACCTGTTATTGAGAAAGCAGGTTTAGGTGTGTGTGTTGGGGTTAATATGAATTAGCAAGCATGTTGAGATAATGTTCCCATCAAAGGATGAGGCAGACTGTAACTTTAGGGCAGGGATCTGAGCACCTGAGGAAAAGGGCACAGCTCTGCTTTAGAGTACAGGCGGGGGTCGGGTGGGGAGGAGGGAGACTTGGGACATTGGTGATGGGAATGTTGCACTGGTGATGGGTGGTGTTAAAAAAAAATTATAAAAGGTAATATTTAACAGTAAATTTATAAACTTAATAAAAAAAAGAAAAAAAAAGAAAACAGAAAAATATATATGAATAATAATTCAAAAATGGTTTAGAGAGATGTTACATGGTTTAAGGTGTTTGCTTTGAAAGCATCTGGCCCTCTTTGAATTCCTAGTTATTTAGCACCACCAGAGTAAAAAAAAAAAAAAAAAAAAAAAAAAAAAAAAAAACAAGAAAAAAACTTCCTTAGTCCAAAAGTGATGGAACAGAAAGCCTAGAACTGTAAAGAAAAACTCTCTCCTGGACTTTGTCCTATGACCTATGCAAATAACAAGATCTCCAGCTACAGAGGCGGGATGTCATCACTCATATCTGAGTGGAAAGTTTTCTGGCACCATAAAAAAGACCTTGGTGTGTGTAAATAAGTGAGTATGGAACCTGTAGTTGTTCTTATGGCAGTATGCTTCAAGAGCAGAGAAACCTTGTATCTCTTAGGCCAAGAAAATTCTCATTCTAATTTCCCCCAATACCTTCTGTGCCTATGCAAAAAAGAAAAAAAGAAGAAGAAACATAACCCTTTTGTAAGAAGTTGCTGGTCTGGTTGTTGTTTTGTCATTTTGTTTTTTTACCTTTCCTTTTTTTCCCTTTCTTCTTCTAAATGGATATTTTTAACACCTAGATGGACTTTTTCTATTTTTTCTCTTTTTTGTTTGCCTTTTATTTTCTTCTCCCATATCTTTTTTTATATCTCCAATAAAGCCACATTACTGGAATCACTTTGATCAACCTCTTAATTAGAGAGAGAAAATGGATGGTACCAAGACCAGACAATCATATGTTCATTTGGTGAAAATAAAAAATGATCAGGCTTGAATACCAAACCCAAAATCAACAACAACAGTATTGAGACCCAATCTACAACAAGTTGTACAAGGGGGGGGGGGGCAGATACACTAGCATTACGGCAGGTAAAGGAGGGATATGTAGGATGCATGCGGAAAACAGAGGTGGAGGGAGGACAACACTGGTAGTGGAAAGGCCTCTCATTCATTGCCACTATATGCTTTAAATATTACTGTGAAAGATCTGTAATTCACTTTGACCACAATAAAAAATTTAAAAATGCACAAATGACTTTCCTCATGCAACTTCCCTCATTTATGAAAATATGTTTACTTTTTCAAGTATAATACCCTGAATGAGAATAATAAGAAATCTAAGTTTCCATTCACATTGGAAACATACTGACTTGTAGTCTGACTTCTATTGCATTTATTTTAAAACATTTATCCATTGCTCCTCCTATAGGACAGAGATCATGACTATATCTATGACACCTTGCTTATTAATATTAATTGGGTCAATAGAAAAGGTCTATTGAGTGAATATATGATTCTGTAAAGAAACAAAAGGTGAAAGAACAGGAGAGAAATTAAGCATCCATGTTTTATATTCATTATGACATTTCCTATTTGGAACCAGTATTGTAACTACATAACCTCTATTATAATTCTTTAGAAAGGAAAAGAATTCCGTGATATAAAAGCATTTAAATGAAGTTTGGAGTTTCATTTGTCTTTTAGACTCTAAGCCTAATAATGCTATTTAGCATTTCTATAGTATTTAACATTTCCAAAGAACGATTCATTTTTAATTAGTTATTCCTAATGTTCTTCTGTAAGGTAGGTCAATATTATGATCCTCTCTGAAAAGTTAAGAAACTGAAAATTCAAAGATATTTTGGCTTCTCTTTTCAGTATGATATGCTTCTGAATGTTATAAATAGAAAGTAATATTTTGGAATAGAAATTAGGAAACAGAATGAAGTAAAATAAGTTTAATGGAGTTAATTACTTCACTATACATCAACCAACATATAAGAGTTAAGAAGTAACTAACATTAAAAAAAAAACTTCAGCCTTTTGGGACAAGATTTCTTATCCCCTATAGAATACTGAGATTTAGGAAGGTAAAATGTACTAATTTCAAGCACACTAGATACCAGATTTTTCACAACAAAACAAAATTCAGAGTTCATCTATTTTTAGAAGACAGATCAGGATTGGCTCAGGGACAAAGGATTAAATCAGTGGAAATGTTCAAAGTTTTGGTGACTGCAACGGAGATACTCTAAGATAGCAGCTGATATTTTTTTCCTTAACTGATGCACACTGTAGCTTTCAGTCCATTTATAAGGAGAGTAAACCTAAAAAGGATTCCTTTAATATGCTATCTATCTCCCTGCTGACTACCAAGAAACTTCTTACAACATGTGAAGAACATAAACAGAATGTTGATGACATTCAAAATGACAAGAAATCTTTTTCTCTTCTAGAGCTGTGTTTGATATACAGGAAACAGGAAATGACTGTTTATTCCAGGAAATATAATTATGTTCAATTAGAGAGGAACATATATAATGAAAGACTATAAACTGGGTCAAAAATATTTTTATTAGACAGATTATATCATTGTGGGATGCAGACAACAGGTATGAGTCTTCCCTTGCATGCATCTAGCCACATTCAAATCCTTGACACCACATATGACCCCCCCCCAATACCACTCAGAATGACCCATCCAGAGTCAGAAATAAGCTCTTAGCACAGACAAAGAGAAACCCAAAGATGAGAGCTAAAAATATATCTTTGGCAATTAAATTAACTCTGTAAGTTTTAAACTTCTCCTCAAACAGGTAAAGAGACCACAAGTCCTATACTCAAAGTTATCAGATTCTAATAAATCTAATAATCTAATCTAAACTAACTCTTCTAATGAAGAGTTCCTCAAAAGGTCTATAACATCATAAGTACTTGGAATGTTTTTCTTCAAGATGTCCATTTCCAAGTTCTATTACAGAACATGCCCTTTTGAAGATGTCTACTTACTGAACATGCATCACAGTCTTCCAGGTGACTCCTATGTACATTAAATTTGAATCCTGCTAAAAAAAAAATAGAAAGGCAGTACAAAGCTTAGACTAACAGACAGTAGTAGTGTATAATGATAAAGCACAAGTTGTAAACAAACTTGCATTCAAATCAATCACTTCATAACTATATATCCTCAACAAGTTCTAGTTCCTTCATTTACAAATATGGAAACATTAAAATAAAGTGTCTGGGGCTGAAGTGATAGCATACAGGGCAGAACCTTTGCCTTGCATGTGGCTGACCCAGGTTTGTTCCCCAACATCTTAAACAGCCCCCAAAGCCTGCAAGAAGTTACTTCTGAGAGAAGAGCCAAAGTAACCCTAGAACACTGGGTGTGTCCCCAAAATTAAAATTAATTAAATAAATAAGTCTATTTGATGGCAAGGGATGAAATAATCAGATTTATATTGAATTATATTTATGTAGAAGGAATTAGATTTATATAGATAATTATATAGCTAGTGTTTTTATATTATCTGAACAAGGAGTTAAATATTTTATTTTATGGTAGCTTTATTTCTAATATTTTAAGGAGACTTCAGACTATTTTCTAGTTTCTATATAAATTTATATTCCCCATAATAAGAGGAATAATAATAAGAGTAATAATAATAATATTCTCCACATCTTCACTAGCACTATTGTTTCTTATCATTTTGGTAAAATTGTTGTCATTGTATAAAATAAGATGATATATTATGATGTGTTACTCATGCACGAATATAAAATGACAAAAATTATTAAAGAAAAATTCAAAATTTACTGGTTCCTAGAATGAGAGGTTTTTGACAGTTAGGTGAAACAAGCAGGTGGTGGATTATATGGTGATATGCAAAAAAAATGTAGGTTGTAATCATATCTAATTATAGTGCTGCAGAGCAAAACTAATGTGACAATATAAATATCAAAGGTAGCTGAATAAAACATATTAAACAAAGGTAAGCAGCAAATAGAAAAACATAAAGATCAAGTATAACAAAATATGTTAAAGAAGTTTTATTATTCCTCTAAGTATAAGTAAAATATTTTTTAAATGTTTAGATTGAAAACTGAGATTTTAATGACCAGTAACTTTGTGAACAAGATTAAATGTGGAAATCAGGGTAAATCTCCTAATTCAATTTAGTCAGAACAAACTAAACTGGGAACATACCTGGGAAAATATATTTAAGCACATCTGAGAAAATACACCAAAAAAAAAAAAAATCCCAGAGAATTTTTTTTTCTGCCACCACTGCCTCAGCTTGTCCCAGAGAATTTTGATCAAGTTTTCCACAGACCTCCCAAAATGAGTGACAGCAGATGTAGTTTCAAACAACAAATTGAATGCAGGAGTTTCATTGCATGAAGCAGGCAAGCAAGAAGTCTAAGACTAAGTCTATCTAGGTAATATTATGTTTAGATATATTAGGTTCTGTGGTTGTTTGCATATCCATGAATAATATTTGTAAATGTCCCTTGAATTTTTACAGACTAATAACATTTTCTAATAATTTTCATTACATTCTTTTTCTCTATTTTCATAAGCCTATGAAAAGTATGGAGGTAGGTCAAGGATGTACTGGTATTTAAATACAAGGGACATAAACATAAAGAAAGAAAGACAAATGGGATTAATACTAGAACTCAAGTGTATGTTGTCCATTCCATATCTATGCCTTTTTATAAAATGTCAGAATGTCTTTTCTCAAATTAAAAATTATAAAGCAACATTGGCCATTTATATACCTGAGAATGTTCATATTATTTTATTTATTAATTCAAAAATCCAGAAAGACATATTTAAAGATTTACACTAAAAGTTGATGAAATTATCATCAATTATCAATAATCTATAATCCATAGTTATCATGCATGCTTACAAACTAGCATACTTTACTCAGAGCACTACATAAATAAACTCAGTTAATCCAAATGATATTTTTCTCATTTTGTTAATAAGAAAACAGGTACAGGAGTTTTGAGTTAAGATTTTATAAATTTAACATTAACCCCAAAATTAACCTAGGAGCTAAATCCAAAGCTTGTATTACTCATGATATATTAAATAAAATATCACAGCCACATTCTACTTGGGAATTAATTTCATTGTTTCTCTATTAATTCATTGGCAGTATAACAAGACTTTAAGCAAAAAAAAAAAAAGTTCAAATAACCCATTATTTCCAATTCCATGTGGAAAAAAGAGATCCAGAGGATGTTAAAAAAAGAATAGCAAAAGAAAATCTCTAGCTCAGGCAGACTTTTTACTCACTCTAGGTTTTTAGGTTTTGTTTGCTTATTTTTGTTTTTGACTCTCCCAGTGATGCTCAGGGCTAACTCTTAGCTGTGCACTCAGAATTTTTGGTGGTTCTGAGGGGAACCAGATGGGGTGCTGAGGGTTGAATCAGGATCAATCACATACAAGGCAAGTGTCTTACACACTGTAATATAACATCAATCCCAGGAATCTAGGTGTTTTTTCCAAAATCAATTAAGAGTAAATTTCAATTTGGGAAGCAGAGAAGACATAGAATTTTTGTCTCATAAATCAGCTCCACCAACCCAGTTGTCATTTAGATTTTATATGTACTATGATAAAAATTCTATATTAATTCTATTAACCATAACAAATATATATTTTGAGATATCTAACTAATACTTTACGGTTTGGGTGATATTTTAAAATTAAATGATTACGGGGGCCAAAGCAATAGCACAGCGATAGGGCATTTGCTTTGCATGCATCCCACCCAGGATGGACTCAGGTTCGATCCCCAGCATCCTTGAGCCTGCCAAGAGTGATTTCTGAATGCAGAGCTAGGAGTAACCCTTGAGTGCTGCTGGATGTGGCCCCAAAACAAAACAAAATAAAATAAAGAATCCTTATTTAAAAAAATACCAGGCTGAAGAGTTAATGTACATTTGGTCAACCTATGTTTGATCCCAGGCAGTCTCTCCAGAACCATCAGCAATAAGCCCTGTAATCACTAAGCAAGTCCCCACATTAAAAAAAAAAAGCAATAAAAACAAAACAGTATTTTATTTATCTTTCTTTGAAACCAAATCTAGGTAAGCCATATTGACACAACAAAAATGTATAAAATATGTTAATATCTGTCTTTATTATTACCTTTTTTTGGTATAAGTCACCACCATATCTCATCTGGACCATTCTAATTTTAGTCTAAATGTTCTTTCATCTTTTCTACATATAATCTATTCTTCACAAACCAGAAAAGTGTCCTTTTTTAAACTAAATAAACTGTTCTATCTCCCATGTTGTATCCAATACATGTATAAAAAAAAAACCAAACAATTGCATTTAACTTTGTTCTACAAAAGGTTCATGATATTGAGCCTTTGCCTAACATTTCTAACATTCCTAACATTCAGACCTCTGCCCCATCATTCACTATTTTTCCATCACTTTGTAAGGTTCTTTGTTCTTAAGAAAAACAAACCTTATTTATCCTTTTTGTCTCTTTTAGACTCTCGGTGTTTGTATAATTTATCATATATTGCTAAGAGGGTCCTTTCTTGACATTTGAGTCTCAAGTTCATCCTTATTTAATATATCCAGTCTAAACTAGAACCTCACTCTGTACTTTATAGATCATAAGGATTTATATTTATTTATCATCTGTTCCCTTTTGACTTTTTGCTGTTTGACTATTTGACTTTTCAACTAGTACAGATAGCTATACTTTTCCAAAGTGCAGATAGCTGTATAGATAAATCTAGTACATAAAAGTCATTGAGAACTAAATCTGTAAAATGGGGACAATAGTCTCTTCCACAATCAGTTAGCAGTGTTTTTCAACTATTTTTTGTGCCTGTAGGCAGGTACCAGTTTGTAGGCTGGTAGTTAAAAACCATGGTTAGAGATCCAATAATATGAAGGAAAAAAGCTCTATATAAACTAGAAGTAAACAATACATAGTCCTATATCATGTGATCAGGATATAGCTATATCTAAACACATGTTGCACAAATGCTTTACCTATTAATCCTTTCTATTTTCCTTTTTGTCAGAATGATCAAATAAAATCAATGATGGAAAATGTGCTTAACATAAATAGACTATAAAGAAGCTATTTTACAGTAAGTTTGATATCTGAAGCAGAGATCTTCAGACAAATTCATTAAATCCTAGCTGTCAAACAAACTGTGTCTTAAAACATACATTTTAGACTCCAGTATCAAACAGGATTCTCCCTTGCCTGTCCAAGGCTCTGCACAAAGCCACTAACACCACACATGTTTGACAAAGTAAGGTCTCATATTGAAAGTTATGCTTTTCAACTAGCAGGTGCAGCCCTGGATTTTGGATCACTTAGAGCAAAATTCAAGAGTCATTTTGGAAAAAATTTGTATGTTCAGTAACTCAAAAAAATCATACCTTTATTTGCCACAACTGCTCATTTAATGTGGCCAGTGCTTGTTCATGCACATAGCTGTAGTTCTCAAATAGGAGGACATGAAGATCATGAGAACATCTATGCTGTATATACTTACCCCCACTGCAAAGTTTCCATTTTAATAGGAATGAAAGATTAATGCAACATTTTCCTAAAAATGTATGTGAATGTCAACTATGAGAAATGAAGCATAGTATCTGAATTCTATGAATCATGAAATCTTATTATCAGTAAGGATACACTTTTTTGGGCTTCTGTTTCTACTAGGAAGTTCCGATCTCCCCTGGGTCCTATTTCAACAATTACTTAACATTTATTTAGCACCAATAATGCACTGGGATCTCTTCTTCTCTAATCATGTCATTAATGATCCATCAGACTCTTATGGGTGATGGAAAGGAAGAAGAACAAGTTAATTATTAGTGTGTTGTTCAATCTGAATCAGTTAAATTGCCCAAATTATTGAGTTTAGCTAATCGAGTAAAAAGGTGACCACATTTCTCCAATGAAAACTAAGACATCTATCTTACTGTCTTTAAAAACCTAAGAGGTGTAGGAAAGAAAAGATACAAAATAAACTGATCTTGTTATTTAAATGGAAGTTAAAGGTGCCTAAAACAAGGAATAATCAAGCATTCCTACAAGAAATGTAAAAAATGTAACTTCTAAACCTTTGTTTATGTATCACCAATACCTATGGCAAATTTTTCAGCCTATTTCTCATCTTAAGTGTTCACTTATTAAAACAAGTTTAAATGTCATCTCTACGGAAAATCTTGGTATCTTCCAATATATTCCTTCATTGATATTTTAAAATATATTCAATTTTCTAAGTACTGGAAAGCATACATTTCATTATTTGTATTTGAGTATAAAGAATGTTTGATTCATCCTTATAATTTTATCCCACATCCTTCCTAAGGTAAACAAAACTTTATTAGCATTGGCTTAGATAAAGTTCTGCAAAGCCTTCACAGACATGAAAGTAATGAGGCTAATCCTTAGTTGTAACCAGAGCTGAACAATTGTCAATTCTAAGTCTAGGACCAGCTGAAACCAAGGAAAAAAGAACTAACCAAAATGTCACAGTCAATATGCAAAATGAAGTCGGAATATCTGCTCAGGTAAATGTATTTAGAATAAAGTGCCTAAAAGTTATCATAATCATTATTAAGGGGTTCTAGAGCTCATTAAAAATTACTAGAAATTAATTACTGCAATCCAGTCTATCTCAGACATAAATTTCAGTGTCTGGTTCATATTTAGTTCTCTATAATTAGTTGTTGCTATTTTGTTGACTAGTGTGCCATAGAATATGTCATGCCCTAATGTTAAGAATTTTCTAGAAAGGTACAAGTATTATGACCCAGGTCTAGAAAAATCAAGCATCCTTCACAATGGACTAATAAGTAAATTCAGCAAATTACTCTTGTGTGATTTTCTCCTTGAGTTTAAATCTTATATTTAGAATTGGTAATAGCCAAGAGATAACCCCTTTGAACTACTTAAGGCAGAGCACATTGTTACTGCTGGCCTTTATCTGTATAATCAAATAATAAAGTCAAACTGGCAACCATAGGCGAGCTCCCAAGCTCACTGTAAAATACTTTCAATGGTATTTGTTCAGTAAACTGCAGAACATTAAATTTCTATATTAACTGAATTATAAGGAAGAGTGCATTTTGCAAAATTAAAAAGTTCTTAGTTACTTTATCTATTATTCCACTGGGAAAGTTTCCAGAGTGTACCTTGTACAATTAGATAATGTTTCGCATGAATGATGGGTAGTGGGGAAAGGGTTTCTTAAGGCTCAGTACATATTGCAACAGGATCTCAACTGTAATTTCACAGTTTAATTTTGGCCCAGAGGCAGAAATCTTAAATGATAAACATCCAGTTCTGAAGTCTATTTATTACTTGAGCCTTCCACACCACATTAAGACTATAAAAAAATAAAGTATTTGAAACATAGTTTGCTTGGCCCATCAAGGTCATATGGGCCCATAAGTTCTATAGTGAATCTTAGTAAAACATTAAAAGGTACCCAAAGGATATTGAAAATTAACTTTACCTCTTTTATAACGTTATATATATATGTATATATATGGTCCATACTATTGAGAGGTGTATATAGCAAAATATTTTTAAACTCGTTTATGTAAAGAGTAAAAAAGTTACGTTTGGCAAAAATCTGGCATACTTAATTTGTTATACATCCTCACTTCCTTCATTAACTATGAGATCTCAGACAAGAAAATCAAGGATAGTTTTCTCATCTGTAAAATGACAACTATACTATGGCAAATATTGGCTACTTGTTAAACAATAACATTTTGTCTTTCTGTGAAAAACTATGTATACATGTGTAACATAATTATATGATTCCAAGTGATAAAATATTATCTGAAGGTGTATGAACATGAATAATGAATAATACAAATAATCATCATGTTTTTACTCTTTTATAATAACAATGAAAGCAATATATTGAGATTGTAAGTATTATAAAATGAAGAAAACTAAATCCTTAGTTATTATTTGAAATAGAATAGTTCATTAGAATTTTGACTTGAGAATACGTGAGCTATTTATGTGAAATAGACGAAGTCCAATGAAAATAAACTATACAAAACCAAAGATACCTAATGGAAAGGAAAGTAGAAAAAAATGTTTTAAAGACTATATGTGGATGGCTATTGCAAAATTGGTGGTAGATGCTATATGCTAAACCATATAGATATTATACCCTTGTAACTAAGTTATAAATTAATTATAAATTAATAATTAAATATAAAATATAAATACAAAATGATTTATATTTTATATTTATAAATTATTTATATATACTTTAATTATACAATAATAAATATAAAATATAAAATAATTAAATATAAAATATATGTTGTATTAAGCTTCTGAAATTTTGGCTAGCATCATTTATGCTAACTACCTACCCTCAAAGTAGGGGGGATGATTAAACAAAATCTATATAGAACAGTATAATAAAAAAGAAAGCAATGAACAAATCTTCATCGAAACCACATTATAAACTACATTAGACACAGAACTGCTTTAAAGTTAAAGCATTTACAGGCATAATTAGAATTGGAGACTATGTTAATGCTCCTCTCCTTAACTCACTCCACATTACCTATTTTTAAAAAAAAATTTTGTGAATCAAAATAGTTTTATTTAAAGAAATTGATTTAGGGAAATGTGAAGAGAGAAAAAGAGAGATTAAGAAATAACGTTAAGTGTCTGCAAAGGGAAAAAGCCCATACTACATTATTTGACTTTGGATCACTCTAATCTCTTGGGGATAAAATTTGTTCATTAGTTATATAAAAGAGTTGTCCAAGCATGAATTCAACAAATAGTCATTAATGTCTTCCATGAACAACATATCTCTAGATTTTTAAGTGTACAGTTCAGAAAGAAAGGTTACTTAAATGTATATCAAGAGAAAAATTAATCAAAATTTGTGCTCTATATAAACAATAGAATACTATGCAAGTCTAAAGACAGATGAAATCTGGTAGTTCATTACAATATAGATGGAAATGGAAGGTAACATATTGAGCTAAATAGCTCAGAGGGAGAAGAAAAAATTCTACTGATCTCACATATATGTATATCTGTGCAATATACATAGAAGAAATAAGAGTTAGTACAGAGCAATGACAAATCTTTGACATTGCATTACAAAACCAATTACCAAATAATGTGTGTAAGGAGATAAAAGAGGCAAAAAAAAAAAAAAAAAAAAAAAAGAAAACCAGACTAAAAGTCTGTGATCAATGGTAGAGAGTTGTGGTCACTTTGTTGGTATCTGGATATAGTAACTTTGTATATAAACACTGTAAAAATAATTGTTAACTACCTAAGCTATAGTTAATAAAACTAAAATAAATCTAAATAAAATGAGATGCTTATATTCAATTCTTTTTATTAAATTTAAACTATTTATTTAAAGAGAATAAACCACATTTTTGACATAACTGATCATAATATATTTGTTTCAGGATGACAGAAAACAAAGTTATTAAGAAATAGAAAGAGAACAGAGAATTAAAAAATGGAAGAAGAGGAGAGGATTCATTAGCAGTTATATTTGTGAAACTTCTTGTGTCAGTTATAAAGTCATTAATGCAATAGCCAAAGATTTAGTATGATCCCATTTTTTCTCCAGAGATGGGAAATACATTAAAAAAATGTGCGTGTGGCAATTGTAATTTGCATAAGCACAGCAAAATATGGAAGAAATTGGAAATAAACACCTTTGGCCTAAAAAACAGGGAGATCTTCCACCCGAAGCATCTTGGCATAACACCAACTCAAGGCTCCAGGCATACTCAGTTGTCCAACCCCCTAGTCATTCTCGGTGGTCAGCTATTTATTCTTTAAGTTGTTGCTATCAGGTTTTTGTAGTTATAGATCCTGGTTTCTGCACAGGTCCAGTGTCAAAGACTGGGTGGTGTGTTGTGTCTTCTGGTTCTGTCTCCCCATCAGTTAACATTGCAGAGAATCCTGCCCTAAAAGCAGACTATTGCTATTGCCTGGTTGTCAGAGTGATATAAGAACTGTTTTGGGAGTAAGTCAGTGCCATGGTGGTAGTAAGGCCTTCCTTGGTAGAATTTATGGTCCTAGTGCTGGTGTGGGAAACCTTGTTTGTTTCCATAGTGGAATTCTCAGTTCAGGGGGTGAATAGTCAGTGTCAAGTCAACTGGAGTTTAAGCCAAGTCATTATGCCAAGAGTATAAGGTCCCTCTGCAGTAAAAAAAAAAAAGGCATCTTTATTAGATAAGAACATGTTTGCAACTGTTAACTTTTCCCATTTTGATATGCCTATACAAAAAGGGGCAGTGTCAGAGGGAGTTACTAGTGCATATGGGGGGCTGAAGTGTCAAGACTGACAGACCCCAGAGCACTTTGTTTACATGAACTCTGAACAGAGATTTGTCTACTAGTATACTGGTGTATACTAGTATTTATAGTACACTAGTATATATAGTATATGTAGTGTAGCATATAATATACCAGTATACTACTAGTATATTAAATGGAAGCCAAGGATAGGGTAAATTGCTGCTATAAGAGATGTTCAATAATGGTTATGCCTATTAAAGGGGTGTATCTAAATGAAATATTCAAAGGAAATGTATATGTCCACTTTAACTCTTTGAAAATAGACAGGGAAGGGGTATGATTCAATGCAAGGCTAGAAGCCATGCAGTCTAGGTAGGATGGCTCCCAACACTACCATAAGAGACGATGTCCTCAAGCAGAGGATTTCTCAGGAACCAATGTTGGTAGCAAGCAAAAGTCCACGGTTCTGGGCATAGGGAAGTAAAGGGTCACCAAGAGCAAATCAATAGCAGCAGACTGTCAGTTTCTTTTCATGCTGAGAGTCTGTCTTCATTTTGGGGACTGGTTGGCATCTGGAAGGGCTAGGGAGAATGTTTTGTTTCATGAGGAGTTAAGGAATGAGTAAAAATTAGGTTAAATATGGAAGATTAACATGAAGGGCTTGAAGAGGTTTTGTAGGTGTCAAGAAAGAAAAAATAAGAGAGGGGGAAGGGTTATCTATGATGGAGGGAGGGACAACACTATACAATGTAGATATTGTATTTCGGACTAAAATTAGACTGACAATAATATGGCGTGCACAGACACTCATGTGCCTACATTGGCAGCCAGACAGGTTCGTGGATTACCTTAGAAAAGCTTTCCTAGGTGATATGGGACAGACACTTGAAGAGAAGAAAGGAAAAATCGGAAGGGAAAAAAAAGAAAAAAGTATAGCTGGCAAATATGCTGTAAAAGACCCCCCTCTTTTTCCTTTTTAGACCAGTCATGCTTGTAAAGGTAAATTAGACTGGTGAAAGGAATAGCTTAGGTTGTGTGTGTGTGTAACATTTTTAAGAGCAATCATGGATTTCAAGTCAAAATAATCAAATAATGAGCTCTGTTTGGGGAGCCAATACCATAAAATTGATATTATATCTTCTAGAGACGAACACTGAACAGCCTTTAGTTTGTAAAACATATGTACTCATCAATTGATTGATGGATTACAGTTAAAAAGCAGGCCCAAGTGAGATGGGACATAAAATATAAAAGGGAGAAAGAAAGTAGAAGTGATTAAAGCTAGGACAGGTTTTCCCTTTTTCAGTCAATCTGGTTTGGTGAGGGTAGACATTACTGCAGAAAGGCTACCTAGAATAGATTGTATATAGAGCATTCTAGAAGATACATGGTATGGTAATGAGCACTGTATACGAAGTACATACCATGTGTTATTATCCAATAGGTCATGTGCATCACGATTTCTTTCATGTAGGCACAGTTATGAGCATTATGGTGTAGTCATGGTAGACTAATAAGAATCATCGCACTGCGTGCCAGCATGGCACGTGGTTTGGGGTAAAAGGGCTGATGAGGATGAGGAAAAATCTCTTTCATAAGGCCTGTTAAGGCCCTGGGGATGGGGTCCCAGAGGGAGGACTCCAAGCCCAGCAGAGGAACGCAGCACCCAAATGGCAATGGATTCAAACGCTGTGACACTGGGAGCCTGAGCCCAGGCCGGACTTAGATAGACTACCTGAGCTTCCAGGCCCAGTTCAGTGGGTGGAGTTGCTGAACAGGGTTCCCTTTCCCAACCCCCATTTTGGACCCAACTTTCTGCTTCTGAATTGGAGTGGTCTGAGTTCCCGATCAGCCAATGAAGGCTCCAGAGATGGGGTCCTGGAGGAGGACTCCCATCCCAGCAAGGGACTCAGCTCCCAGATGGCAATGAATTTAAACAGTGACACTCTATATTCAATTCTTATATCTTTTACATTCACAGTTAATATGAGTCAAATAAGCATCTGAGTCTCTGTGATAAATCTCTAATTGCTTCTCTAATAAATATTCACTGTACTTAATGCCAGTTTAACCAGGTAATATAATTTCCACACTTATTATTTTGCTGACATATTAATTGTTCTTCAAGATGTGATGGGATTAATCCATAAACGTTTGCTCCTTGAAATCTTACCTGCCCTACATGTACCTTCAGAGCACACTGCACCTCTGTAGAGTGGTCAGTTCACCCATTTGGTAGACAGTCACTTATTTCTATATCTATATCCCCTTCTAAAGCAAATTCCTAGAGCATGAGGATGAGAATTTTCTAGCATGTAAAAAATACCTCGTCAAACTGCTAAACTTAGATTATAGCTTTCATTAAATTATTTGTCCAAACCATTTTAAGTCAACTTCCTGTGCAGAATGAAATCAGTAGAATTATCCTTTGAGAAGAGAAAATAGTCTCGGCAGTAGCTATTCCTGATGTTGACTGCTGTATTGGATAGGGGCACTAAGGTAGAGAATAGGAAGTTTTAAAAGCTTTCCTTTCTCTGTGTCAATATGTATAAAAGCCAGAAGACTAGAAACCCCAGGCCTAAAGTGACCAGAGGCAGAAATAAGCAGCCTCTAAAGACAGTGACATGATCTAGGACTACTGGCTAGTCCTAGTTGTTATCTAGTAACAGCATAGCAATATAAGTTGAAGAAAAATTAAGATAGTTAAAATAATGTTTAAGAGCTATTATATACTGAATTCCTACATTATGCAAGTATTAGTTGAGCAGTTTATACATGGCAATGGAATAGGACAGACCTAAAGACTAATGAAATAGAATTAAGAGTCCCAAATTAAAACCCTAGATTTATGGGAAGCTAATCTATGTAAAGACTCAAAAACAATTTTATAAGAACTGAAGGGTCTACTTTAAAGCTAGGTAGACCCAACAAACAAACCACAATTTGACAAAAAGATGACAATCTACTGATAATTATCTCTGTCAACATTAATGGACAAAATGCACCAGTTAAGAGACACAGTAGCAAAATGGATCAAAAAAGTGAATCCAACATTTTGTTGCCTGCAAGAAACAAATCTTAATAGTCAAAGTGAACACAGATTCAAAGTCAAAGGTTGGAGAACAATCATTCAAACAAATAACTCCTTAAAAAGTCTGGGGGAGGGGCCGGAATGATAGTTTAGTGGTAGAGTGTTTGCCTTGCATGCGACTGACCCAGGACAAATCTGGGTTTAATCCTTGCATCCCATATGGTCCCTAAAGTCAGGGGCATTTTCTGAGCACATAGCCAGAAATAATCCACTGAGCATCACCACGTTTGGCCCCAAAACAAAACAAAAATAGTCTGAGGTAGCCATATTAATATCAGATGACACAGGCTTTAGGCTTAAAAAGATTATAAAAGACAGAGATGGGCACATCGTACTAATCAAGGAATGTTTACACCAAAAAGAAGTCACACTTCTAAACATATATGCACCCAACCAGCAAAATACTTAAAATAAGTGCTGATAAACTTGAAGAAAGACATCAGTAACAATACAATAATAGTGGGAAACTTCAATACTGCTTTATTACCCCAATAGGTCAACCAGGCTAAAACTTTACAAAGATATACTGGCTCTGAAGAATTTGAAGAGTGGTTTAGTAGATATGTATATATTTAGAAAGAGATAACTCTACATCCCCAGAAAACTGGATACACATTCTTCTCCAATGCACATGGGACATTATCCAAGATAGACCATATGCTAAGCCATAAAACAGACCTCCATAAAATCAAGAGGATAGAAAATGTTCCTGCTATCTTCTCAGACCATGATACACTGAAAATAGAGGTGAATGACAAACATACATGGAGAAATAACTTTAAACCTGGAAATTAGGGCCAGAGCAATAGCACAGTAGTAGGGCGCTTGCCTTGCATGCGGCTGATCCAGGACGGACCTCGGTTCCATCCCTGACATCCCATATGATTTCCCCAAGCCAGGAGCGATTTCTGAGTGAATAGCCAGGAGTAATCCCCATGAGCATCACTGGGTCTGACCCAAAACCAAAAAACAACAAAACAAACAAAGAAACAAACCCTGGAAATTAAATAACTCACTACTGAACAACCAGTAGGTCAAGATGAAATAAATGAGTAAATAAGAAGCTTCCTGGAAACAAATAAGAATGAAGACATGAATTATCAGAAACTATGGACATAGCAAAAGCATATTAAGAGGGAAATTTATACATTCACATGCATTAATCAGAAAGGAAGAAAAGGTCTTCATAAATAACTTAATGGCATAGCATAATAAATTGGAAAATGAGTAACAAAATGAGCCAAAAGTAGGACAGAAGAAAACAATAAATTTCAAAACAGAAATTAATGAACTAGGCCCCTCCCCCTCAAAAAAAAAACAATTCAAAAGATCAAGAAAACAAGAATGAGTTCTTTGAAAACACAAACAACATTGATAAACCATTAGCATGATTCACAAAGAAGAGCAAAAGAGAAACTTAAACAGAATCATAAATAAAAGGGGGATTTGAAAAATGATTTATTTCAAATACTCTTACTGTTTTGAAAACACATTTCTACAATTAATTTGTTTTTATGACTTTGGAAAAGACAAATCCTTTAGAATTCTCCTTTCTTATCTATAAAACAATCTCAGAGTTTCCACATGAATTAAAATGAGCTGACAAACATTAAATACATAGTAGAATAGCAAATTCAAATTAATTCAACTTATCTACTAATTGCCTTGCCCCTGAAGTTGTTCATAATTTTCTGTATTCATTATAATTATTGATGATGAAATTTATGATTATTATGAAGGTTTTGAATTTAATTTAATATTCCAAGCATATAATATTTCCAAAAGAAGCAGACTACACAATGGGTTTTTAATAGACAACATGTAGATATCTGTATGTATACAATAAAAGAGAGATAAACCACTAACCAATTTGCCAGTGCACCAGGACAGCTCAGTAGGTACTTGCAATTCAAAAGAAAGACCACCTCTCTATTACATTTGACAATGAATATAGCTCTTAATTTGTTGGAACAAAATAAAAAAATCTGAAAGTGAATCCACATGTTATTATGTTAAATTTTCATAGTTGTTTATTCTTCTCAGTGGACTTTTGTAATATTCTAAAATGAGCATGTTAATTTACTTCAATGGTCTTCTAAAAGCTTTAAATTTTCATGGTCCCTTTGGAAGGCATAATTTTTTCTGATTGACCTCTGCCTCACTTTCTATTCTTATCTAATACTCCTCTATCTCAAAATAAAATCGAACTCAAGTTATATATCTTAAAATGCTTCGGAGATTATAAGGCATTTTCAAATGTGCTAAATAACTTACACTCAAAAAAATCTAAAAAAATTTGCTTTCATTTTACTGAAAATAAAATGGAAACTTAAATCCCTTTATAGCACATATTATCCCTCACTTCCTTAGTTACTTTTATCATTTACAAACTGTATGTGTTGATGACTTTTGAAGTTCATCTTCAATGTTGTTGGCCTTCCATTCTTTTCAGTTACCCACGTAAGCATGACATATTATCTTCTACACAGATTTTTTTTACAAGAGAAAAAAGCCATTCTTAATTATTCTACTTTGACATTACCTTAATCTAATCTAAGATCTAAGATCTTGCAATAATGGTATTGTAATGTGGCTGTCATTGTTCTCTATCATTACAGATATTTACTTATATATTGACCTTTTGGGGTTCCCAGGTATGTGTTTCATGCAAATTAACCTTTGGAGAACCCAGTATTTCATAGTTCCTTGATATATGTAATGGGCTTTACAATACACCTCAGATTCTGTCACTTGGTAGCAATAGTCCATAGCACTTTACTCCTTGAATATTCTTTACTTGCAATCTCTCCTATTGGTAACAATACTCGTAAGAAATTCCAAAGAAGAGAAACTTTTACCATAATAATTGGGACAAATACTTGGTTCATGAGGGGCCTGTGGATAGTACAGAGGGCAGGGGGCTTTTCTTGAGCAGGTAAAACCAGACTTTATACATGGCACTCCAGATGGTCCCTTGAACACCACCTGGAGCGAACCTTGAATGCAGAGCCAGGAATAAGCATGAGCATTAGGAGATGTGGCACAGAAACAAATGTAAATAATTCGGTTTATAAGAATTTAGAATTTCTTGTTCCCATAAAACTAGTCTAAATCAAAGATGTTACATTGTCTTTCTTTCTCTTTATCTACCACTACAAGTACTCAAGCCAGATCTCAAATTCATACTTCCTAGGCAAGCAGCAAGTACAAGAATCTAAGTTCCCATATGTTTTTAAATCTGGGTACATTGTAAAACTATCATCTGATAATAATGTAAGAGGGGTTGCAAAATTTCTGTAGTAAAGCAGTTGTAGGACATGAACTGAGAAAGCTGTATTCTCTTTATGTAGGTACATACATTATTGATCTCTGTTTTCAGGGTCTTCTTTTTGTGTGTCTGTGGTTTTTGGGTCACACCCAGCAGTGCTCAGGGGTTACTCCTGGCTCCATGCTCAGAAATTGCTCCTGGCAGGCACGGGGGACCATATGGGACACTGGGATTTGAACCGATGACCTCCTGCATGAAAGGCAAACACCTTACCTCCCTGCTATCTCTCCAGCCCCTTTCAGGGGTCTTCAATGACTCACCTTTCTTGACTAGGATGTTTATATAGGCCAATAATTCATTATTCAAGTGACTATGCCCTGAATTTTTAGCTTTTTACTTTTTATAATCTGGAAATATACTATGACTCACCCAAATTCTGATACCATGCAGGCCTCAAAGAGTATCCTTTCTTTAGAATATCAGTGCACCTACTACATAATGACTTGGGGGGGTGGACACACCCATCTCTGCTCAAGGTTACTCCTGGCTCTGCATTCAGAAATCGCTTACTGGCAGGCACACGGGCCATATGAGATGCCAGGAATTGAACCCAGTTTAGTTGTGTACTGCATGACTTAACCTATGGGTCCTCTGGTGAAGTTTTTTGACAAAAGTAAATGCACTTTCAATATTCATTGTAGAATAATCAGGTCTGGAAATGATTTAATATAATGAGCAATATTTTAGATACGCTGAATTTGAGGTGTCTGAGACTATTTCCAGTATATCTGTCTAGACAGTCTGCAGCTGCATCTAAGAGTGTAGAACTCAGGAGAGTAGGTTTGGCTAGAGAAAGGGAAAGAAGCAATTAGCATATAGATAGTATATGACCCAGGAGACTAAGTAAGAGTACAAAGAAAAGTAGAGGACAGAACAGGCCTTGGGAAATACCAAAATTCAAGAACTTACAAAAATCTGTTTTTTGTTTTTAATTTGGGGTTCTGTACCAAACTGGTGGTGAGCAGGGCTTCATCCTGGCTCAGTGCTCAGGAATAACCTCTGCATGGTTCACAAATGTGATTAAAATGTTAGGTAGATATATAAGGGTGTGTGTGGAGAGGGTGGACTAAATAGGATACTTATTTCATTTCCTTCAGAGGTTTACATTATCCTCTATTCTCTTCATAAAGCTGGTTCTTACTAATATCATGTGAGTCTTGTCTAATTAGTGAACAAAAGCACACTGCATTGGCTATTCTAGAGATCCCAGATCCTATTTAAAATTCTACTGGGTTCTTCAATCGGCAAAGATAGTTTGTCATTTCCATCTTTGTAGCAAGCACTAATGATACTTGCAGAGATGACAAATGTCTTCTCTGGTAAAAAATTAATGCACCACAATAATTTCCCTACCTGAGGTTAATGAACATGTCAGATGCTAAAAATGAGTTGTTTGAAACTAAATTACTATAATCTATATTTAGAAGATTGCCACTGGGGTAGGGGGGAAAGAGAGTAGTTATGGATATATGAAGACAGAAATATTTGAAATTCTCTTTACCTTTGATCTTAATTTTTAGCAGGTTTCACAATACTTATTTGCACAACAGACTCACATAAAGAAGAAAATATTTATTATTTAGTCTATAATGTCGACTAAACACTTATGAACCATTATTATTCATTAAGTATATCTGAATATATTTAAACACAAAAAATATATCTACCTATATATAATTCATGTTCCAAATGTCTTGTAAAATACTAGAAATAAAGGATAAAACATGATTGGGGTGGGAGAGATACTATAGTGGGTATGGTGCTTGCCTTGCCTGTGGCCAGTCCAGATTTGATCCACAACATCCCATATGTCCCTTGAGCATTACCAGACATCACTGGCTGTGATCCCACAAGAAAAAGAATTAGATATTATGACCATTTCCTTCTAAGAACTTATGTGTGTAAAAATGATAAAAGTATAATAACTTTAATGTGATACTTGATGTAAGGGTTGACTTCTGTTATAAAGAATTTTATTTTCTATAAACTACTTACAATCCTTCCTGGAGATGTGATGCTTGATATTAATTTCTTAATTACAGGTATGCAAATGGAAGAAACTATAGTGAGCCAAACATTGTACAAATGTAAAGGGATTTGACAAGTGAGCATCTAAGGGAAACTGGGTTCTTCTAGTGTGTAACATATTGATTAATGTGAGATCACTCACTGTAAAACGAATTCATTTTTTAAAAACCCATCAACAAATATTCTGAATATTTTCTGGAAATACATTATAAAAATAAGAAATAAAATACTGAGGGGCCGGAACGGTGGCACAAGGGGTAAAGGTGTCTGCCTTGCCTGTGCTAGATTCGGATGGACCTCCGGTTCGATCCCCCGGCGTCACATATGGTCCCCCAAGCCCGGAGTGATTTCTGACCGCATAGCCAGGAGTAACCTCTGAGCATCACCAGGTGTGCCCCCCCAAAACAAAAGAAATAAAGAAAGAAATGAAATGATAAGCACAGCAAACACCTATTTAAATTCCTGCTCTACTACTCTAATATTTTGAAATTTTGAAGCATAATTATCACAATCTCTCTAATACTCAGTTTCTCATGTGTAAGGAATGCCAATTATAGTATGTGCAAATATTTTATGATTACTAATTTAATTTTCAAAACTGTCATATGAGTATATTTCTTTGATCATTCTCCAACAGTTACATCAAAGAAACTAAGTAAATGTCCAAATTCAAATAGATGACATATAGTATACCCAGGACTTCAAATTAATATATCCTAATATCAATCAAATAGCCTATGTTAATGTACCAGATGTTTATGAGATCACACACATAAAACAGTAAAGCATATGATATGTAGTAAATAATAATTATATATTGTACCTATTTTATTTTCATTCTTTTAATATGAATAATATAAATTAATGTTAATATTATTCTGTAGTTTTTATTATGTTGTGGTAAGTCAAATGAAAAATTATAAACTACTGAACACAAATGACTACTTTTTTAACTGACAGAACATGGCTTAGCTCAAAAATATTAAAGAAATAGTGTAACTTTTAAAATCAGACAACACAGAATTTGATTTTGTTTGTTGTTGATTGTTATACAGGCCTCAACCAGAGTGCTCAAGGTGTACTGTTTGGTCTGTACTCAAAGATCTCTCCTGAAAGAGCTCAGGGGGACCAGTCAGGGTACTGGGAATTGAACCTTCGAGTCGGGATCACATACAATACAAATGTCTTATCACTGCACAATCTCTCTGAGCGAGTTTGAAATCAACCTCTGCCATTTAGTGACATGTGGTTTTGTACACATCAGCTTTAATGTTTGAACATCATTCCTATTCATTGTAAATAATAAAAATAATTAATTTAATACAATAATGATAATACAGCATAGTGCTTCTTGAACACATCAATGAGATAGCACCTAAAAGAACCAGTATTGGGGCCTGCGAGGTGGCGCTAGAGGTAAGGTGTCTGCCTTGCAAGCGCTAGCCAAGGAAGGACCATGGTTCGATCCCCCAGTGCCCCATATGGTCCCCCCCAAGTCAGGGGCTATTTCTGAGCGCGTAGCCAGGAGTAAACCCCTGAGCATCAAACAGGTGTGGCCAAAAAAACCCCACCAGTATTGCCTGACACAAGGTAAAGATTCATGCAGTAGTAGCCATTTACATATTATATTTATAATAATCATTCTAATTTCATTAAACTAATGTCTTTTAACACTTTTAACACTTCCATCACGTTGGTGATGGAATGTTGAACTGGTGATGGGTTTTATATATATATATATATATATATGTGTGTGTGTGTGTGTGTGTATGTAAAATGTTAAACAATAAAAAATAAATTATCATCTGAATTCTTCATCCTCTAGCATAAAAATTAAAAAATAATGTCTTTTATAAAAACAAGCTATAATTTTCAAATATAAATACATATTTGTTTTTCTAACATTCCTACGAGTGATGATTATAATTTATGAGGGGAGCATGAATGCAGTCCCCTGCCCACTACCACAAATGCTGTGGTTGTATTTCCTACATTTGAGAATGTACATGGGTTCGAACATTTGGAGTGTAATAGATAAACTTCTCCCTGTGGAACCATCTTCATGATCATACTATCACTCCTGCCAGGTAAGTATTGACATAATTTTTAAGATATCGATTATCTTTATCTTCTCTATACCATCATATAAAGGGGGGCAATAGAAATGCTTAAGTGTTTGTATGAAGAAAAATGACATTTCACCATTTTGATAGAATGAGTAATAATTTTATATGTGATGAAAGAGTGCAGCAGTACCAGAATCTTAGTTGACATAGGAAAAGCAACATGAATGACACTTTTAATTTCCTTTGAAAAATCAAAATCATTTACTTAGAAATATTCATAGGTTTTTTTTTATCTAAGACATTTCCCCTATCCTCTTCAATATTAATTCAATCAAATGAGAAATGAATGGTTGGGAATCAGCATGCTAGCACTCTAAATAATTTGGGGGGGGGATTTTGGGCAACACCCGGTGACACTCAGGGGTTGCTCCTGGCTATGCACTCAGAAATCATTCCTGGCTTGGGGAACCATATGGGACAGCGGAGGATTGAACTGCAGTCTGTCCTAGGTCAGCCACGTGCAAGGCAAAAGCCCTACCACTGCACCACCATTCCAGCCCCATCAGTCTAAATAATTTCTATTCAAGATGGGATCATATTGAAAAATAATGTGATTTCTTTGTCATGTTGAAAAATAATATGATTCAGTTGTCTCCCTATAACATATTCAGAGGATATAGGGGTGGAAGTAGAATATTAAAACAAGGACTCTTCTATTTTATAAAATATAGATATATCAGCTCTAATTAAATAATTTAAAGATGCAATGTCCACCATGGCAAAAAAACAAAGCCAGAAAACAAAATCCACTGCACAGAATTTATTTTTTCATGCCTTCATATCTTTATATGTTCTATCTCTCTGCTGAGAAAATTTCACCTCTAGTCCTCACGCAATACAAATACACATGTCATTTAATATTTCACATTCAAATATCTTACTCAGCATAGTCCAATCATTCTTAGTTTAGAATGATTATTTTCCAATAAAAATAATAAAGAGCCGAATGTTTAAAATGGCTATTACAATTTCACTATAAATGTGTAACTGTGTGATAGTTATTATGTGTTCTTTGTTTCTATGAAAGTATAAAAAAAAAGATGTAGATTTTGACCTCAAAATTTTGTCTGTAGTTAAGTTCTAGCTCTTCTACTTACTAGTGAGCAGACCATGACCAAGTTAATGAATATCTTTGAAAATTTGTCTATGAAATAAAAATGATACAAAATAATTTTATTAAAAAGATTTAAATAAGGACCCAGAGTGATCAGTGGTTAGGGTATTTGCCTTGCATGCAGACAACCCAGGTTCAATTCCCATCATCCTATGTGGTTCCCTGAGCCTACTAGGAGTGATATCTGAGTGCAGAGCCAGCAGTAACATCTGAGCGCTGCTAAGTAGGCCCCTAAAACAAGAGGAAACAAAAACAAGCAAACAAACAAAAAAGCAAAAAGAATTAAGTGCTAAAGCAAAGTATCTAGAGAAAGCATTTTTAGAAGTTGAAAGAAAAAATAAAAGAAAAATTAAATATTCCAGATCCCTTCTTGTACTTAGATTCTCCTACACATTTATTCCCAAATCTATCTGCAATGGTAATTCAACGCAACTTTAAATGTTTTACTTAAAAAAATAAATATCATTATATCTAGGAACTTAGCCCTCAACCTTCCAGGAGAGGTGGATCCCTTCATCCAACGAAATCCTTAGAAAACAAATTAAATTTCCTTAGAAAACAAATTAACTCTATTATTGCTATATATTGGGTCAAGGGCAATTATAAAATCTCAATAAATGTTAGATTGATGAATGGATGAATGAATGGAGACTGAATAAATGTTGGTTGTTACTTATTTTATCTCCATGTTAGTAACACAATGCTTAGAAAAAGATGCTCAAAATGTCCTTTCAATGAATAGACACTTTATATCACTCCTTTCTAAGCTCAACCTGATCTTCTTCCTGCTGTTTTTTAAATTTACTAGATAATAAGAATCCTGCTAAGATTTCCTAGGAAAGAATGGTTCTCCTTTGGCTATAACTGGGCCAAGCTTTTAAGTGGAACAGAGGGACAAATTTGTAAAAAAAAAAAAAAAAAAAAAAAAAAAAAGCACATTACAGCCAGAGAGCTATGAGAGAAAACAGACAACCTACCTATGATACAGCAAGGGGGAGACAAGTTGAATGAAGCTTACAGACAGATATTCATACACCTTTTATAATGATCAGCTTTGGCATACAAGGTTAATTGCAATTTCATTATCCAGCACAAGATTTGGGAGAAACTATTCTAGCACAGGGCAGGATCATTAATGACCATTTAAAAAAAATCTAATTAATACTGGCTGAGAGAACCAAACTTGAAAAAAGCATAGCATATTCCTTAAGATCCACCATTATGTGCAAATCAAAGTCCATTAAGTTCAATGGACTATATACATATAAAATAGGAGTTCCTAGGATAGAATAAAATGGAAACTTCTATTTAAATACTTTTTGCTTTTATTACAACAAAATACACATAAAACAATATTTTAGTAATTTTAATATTTTCCTTGTTATAATATATACTCAATGTTGTATAATCACCATTAGTATCTAGTTCCAGAATATTTTATCCCCATAATTAATTATATTATCATTAAGCCTCACTAATCATTCCTATTTCCCAACAACTGGGCAACCCATAAAATGTTCATTACATTTCTTTGAATTTGCCTATTTTGAACATTATACATTAAAATAATCATACAAATTATTTTATATCTGTACTGATTCATATATATGGTCTTTTATATATTGCCTGATTCATTTGGCATTATTTTCAAATTTTAATCAAGTTGTAGAATGTATTGGTTGATTTTTTGTGGCAGATTAATTACTATATAAACCAAAAATATTTCCTCAATTATTGAGGGCCACACATGAAGGTGCTTTAGAGTTATTCCTGGTTTTATTATCACGAGTCACTATTGACAGGTTCAGGTGTCCACAGGGATGATTGGAGTCAAACCTGGGCTGGCTGTGTTCAAAGCAAGTACTTTACTGTCTCCAGCCCACATATTGTTGATTTATCCATTTGTTTGTTTATTTATCCATTTGATTATTTTTAACTTTTGAGCTGTTATCAACATAAGTGCACAGTTTAATTTACATCAATGCATGCTTTTAATTCTTTGGGGCAGGGTACATCACTAGAAAAGGGGCTATTGAGTATTTTGGTAATTCTAGGTTAACTTTGTAAAGAACTACTAATATGTATGTGCATGTATGTGTGTTCATGTGTGTGTATTGACGAGAATTAAACCCAGGGCCTTATATGCAAGACAAGGTCTCTATTGCTGAGCAAAATACAAAGCAAAACTTCCAAACTTTTCCACACTGATTGTACTATTTTGCATACACAGTGGCAATATATGAAGTATAAAGTATCTTAACTATATTTTACATCTTTTTTATCCTATTAATTCTATAAGGAAGCTGTTATCTATTTTCTAGAATTCTCTAAAATATTAATGCTTAGCTATATATGGCTATAAAGTTGGACTTTTGAGGTTAAAGTTGTACTTTGAAGCTCAAATGCTATTGCTACTATTTAGGAAAATGTAATCAATCCTTTAATATATTTCCAGACCTCTCTGTACCCACCCTAGGTCAATAATCTGTGAAGTCTATAGACAGCCAAAATTTGTTTTAATATTTTTGCATGCAAAGTATTTTAATGGGAAACATAATATTTAATTGCCATTCTATAAATAGGAAAATGTGAAGCTGAAGTTGAAGTAATTTAAAGTCTCTTAAAAACAGAAATACAGAAAACTTCACTGGAGTCACTGCTACTGTTCTTTGTTCCAAATAGATCTGCACATTGGTAACCAAATATAATGAATATACCAGTGTTATCTTTAGATATCTTTAGAACTCATCAAGAGGTCAGCTTTTAAAAATATCTGAGGCAGCTTAATCCTTTTTATAAAGAAAATCTTAAAAGGGAAACTTCTAGTCTTGGCTAATGGTGTAGGAGGAAATAGACTTAGCTGTTCACAACTCTAAAACTGAACAAATATGAAACAATTTTTTTAGATGTTAAAAAATAAAAGAAAAAGGACAGTGATGCTTAATAGAAAGTACATAAACAAGATGACCTGATGATTATCCACTTTAATGTCTAAACATAGTTTTTAGGTCACAGGGAAAAAAATGAAGAAAGGTTTATCATAGGGTTCCTCCTGAGCTGAGAAGAGGCATCTGGGTAGGCAAAAGTTGGAGAATTCATGGAGTTCTCTAGAATTTCATTAAGTGCAGATCAGTATTTGTGTGTTGGGAAGAGGGGTATTAGTGGTGACAGTAGTGGAGAGGGCATGTGCATTAGTAATAAACTAACAAAAAACGGGAATATTAGCATTGTAAAGGAGTAGCTTTAAAAAGTCTTCAGTGTTAAAATGAAGCTAGGAAAATTTCAAGTTACCGATTGTGGTAACTGATTTTATGTGTCAGTTTGGAAATGGCTTTGAATGAGATTTATACTTAAATAGGTAATTTTGTAGTAAAACAGATTGTATATAGCACTTCATAATAGGGATATGCCTCATTCAATCAGTTGAAGATCTGAATAGAAGAAAGAGCAGTAAAGGAAACCGATGGTGTTTATTTTTTATTTTTATTTTGGGCCACATCAGGGATTACTCCTGGATATATTCTCAGAAATCGTTCCTGGGTTGGGGGACCATCTGGGACACTGGGGGATTGAACTGCAGTCCATCCTGGGTCAGCACATGCAAGGCACAACGCCCTACCACTGTGCCATTGCTCCAGCCCTGAAATTGATGTTGTTTTTTTTGGGGGGTTTTTTTGTGCTTTTTTTTTAATTTATTTAAACACCTTAATTACATACATGATTGTGTTTGGGTTTCAGTCATGTAAAGAACACCACCCATCACCAGTGCAACATTCCCATCACCAATGTCCCAAGTCTCCCTCCTCCCCACCCGACCCCCGCCTGTACTCTAGACAGGCTCTCCATTTTCCTCATACATTCTCTTTATTAGGACAGTTCAAAATGTAGTTATTTCCCTAACTAAACTCATCACTATTTGTGGTGAGCTTCCTGAGGTGAGCTGGAACTTCCAGCTCTTTTCTCTTTTGTGTCTGAAAATTATTATTACAAGGGTGTCTTTCATTTTTCTTAAAACCCATAGATGAGTGAGACCATTCTGCATTTTTCTCTCTCTCTGACTTATTTCACTCAGCATAATTGATTCCGTGTACATCCATGTATAGGAAAATTTCATGACTTCATCTCTCCTGACAGCTGCATAATATTCCATTGTGTATATGTACCACAGTATCTTTAGCCATTCGTCTGTTGAAGGGCATCTTGGTTGTTTCCAGAGTCTTGCTATGGTAAATAGTGCTGCAATGAATATAGGTGTAAGGAAGGGGTTTTTGTATTGTATTTTTGTATTCCTAGGGTATATTCCTAGGAGTGGTATAGCTGGATCGTATGGGAGCTCGATTTCCAGTTTTTGGAGGAATCTCCATATCGCTTTCCATAAAGGTTGAACTAGACAGCATTCCCACCAGCAGTGGATAAGAGTTCCTTTCTCTCCACATCCCCGCCAACACTGTTTATTCTCATTCTTTGTGATGTGTGCCATTCTCTGGGGTGTGAGATGGAATCTCATCGTTGTTTTGATTTGCATCTCCCTGATGATTAGTGATGTGGAACATTTTTTCATGTGTCTTTTGGCCATGTGTATTTCTTCTTTGTCAAAGAGTCTGTTCATTTCTTCTCCCCATTTTTTGATGGGCTTAGATGTTTTTTTCTTATAAAGTTCTGTCAGTGCCTTGTATATTTTGGAGATTAACCCCTTATCTGATGGGTATTGGGTGAATAGTTTCTCCCACTCAGTGGGGGGCTCTTGTATCCTGGGCACTATTTCCTTTGAGGTGCAGAAGCTTCTGAGCTTAATATATTCCCATCTGTTAATCTCTGCTTTCACTTGCTTGGAGAGTGCAGTTTCCTCCTTGAAGATGCCTGTAATGTCCTGGAGTGTTTTGCCTATGTGCTGTTCTATATATCTTATGGTTTTGGGGCTGATATCGAGGTCTTTAATCCATTTGGATTTTACCTTCGTACATGATGTTAGCTGGGGGTCTAAGTTCAATTTTTTGCAAGTGGCTATCCAATTGTGCCAACACCACTTGTTGAAGAGGCTTTCTCTGCTCCATTTAGGATTTCCTGCTCCTTTATCAAAAATTAGGTGATTGTATGTCTGGGGAACATTTTCTGAGTATTCAAGCCTATTCCACTGATCTGAGGACCTGTCCTTATTCCAATACCATGCTGTTTTGATAACTATTGCTTTGTAGTACAGTTTAAAGTTGGGGAAAGTAATTCCTACCATATTCTTTTTCCCAATGACTGCTTTAGCTATTCGAGGGTGTTTATTGTTCCAAATGAATTTCAAAAGTGTCTGATCCACTTCTTTGAAGAATCTCATGGGTATCTTTAGAGGGATGGCATTAAATCTGTATAATGCCTTGGGGAGTATTGCCATTTTGATGATGTTAATCCTGCCAATCCATGAGCAGGGTATGTGTTTCCATTTCCGCGTGTCCTCTCTTATTTCTTGGAGCAGAGTTTTATAGTTTTCCTTGTATAGGTCCTTCACATATTTAGTCAAGTTGATTCCAAGATATTTGAGTTTGTGTGGCACTATTGTGAATGGGGTTGTTTTCTTAATGTCCATTTCATCCTTATTACTATTGGTGTAGAGAAAGGCCATTGATTTTTGTGTGTTAATTTTGTAGCCTGCCACCTTGCTATATGAGTCTATTGTTTCTACAAGCTTTTTGATAGAGTCTTTAGGGTTTTCTAAGTAGAGTATCATGTCATCTGCAAACAGTGAGAGCTTGACTTCTTCCTTTCCTATCTGGATTCCCTTGATATCCTTTTCTTGCCTAATCGCTATAGCAAGTACTTCCAGTGCTATGTTGAATAGGAGTGGTGAGAGAGGACAGCCTTGTCTTGTGCCAGAATTTAGAGGGAAGGCTTTCAGTTTTTCTCCATTGAGGATAATATTTGCCACTGGCTTGTGGTAGATGGCCTTCACTATATTGAGAAAGGTTCCCTCCATTCCCATCTTGCTGAGAGTTTTGATCAAGAATGGGTGTTGGACCTTATCAAATGCTTTCTCTGCATCTATTGATATGATCATGTGGTTTTTATTTTTCTGTTTATTGATGTTGTGTATTATGTTGATAGATTTACGGATGTTAAACCAGCCTTGCATTCCTGGGATGAAACCTACTTGATTGTAGTGGATGATCTTCTTAACGAGGCATTGAATCCTATTTGCCAGGATTTTGTTGAGGATCTTTGCATCTGCATTCATCAATGATATTGGTCTGTAATTTTCTTTTTTGGTAGCGTCTCTGTCTGGTTTAGGTATCAAGGTGATGTTGGCTTCATAAAAGCTATTTGGAAGTGTTTCTGTTTGTTCAATTTCATGAAAGAGTCTTGCCAAGATTGGCAGTAGTTCCTCTTGGAAAGTTTGATAGAATTCATTAGTGAATCCATCTGGACCTGGGCTTTTGTTTTTCGGCAGACATTTGATTACTGTTTTAATTTCATCAATGGTGATGGGGGTGTTTAGATATGCTACATCCTCTTCCTTCAACCGTGGAAGATTATAAGAGTCCAAGAATTTATCCATTTCTTGCAGGTTCTCATTTTTAGTGGCGTAGAGTTTTTCAAAGTAGTTTCTGATTACCCTTTGAATCTCTGTCATATCAGTAGTGATCTCTCCTTTTTCATTCCTGATACGAGTTATCAAGTTTCTCTCTCTCTCTCTCTCTTTGTTAGGTTTGCCAGTGGTCTATCAATCTTGTTTATTTTTTCAAAGAACCAACTTCTGCTTTCGTTGATCTTTCGGATTGTTTTTTGAGTTTCCACTTCGTTGATTTCTGCTCTCAGCTTTGTTATTTCCTTCTGTCTTCCTATTCTTGGGTCCTTTTGTTGAGCATTTTCTAGTTCTATTAGCTGTGTCATTAAGCTACTCAGGTAAGCTCCTTCTTCCTTCCTGATGTGTGCTTGCAAAGCTATAAATTTTCCTCTCAGTACTGCTTTTGCTGTGTCCCATAAGTTCTGAGAGTTTGTGTCTTTATTGTCATTTGTTTCCAGGAACCTTTTTATTTCCTCCTTGATTTCATCTCGGACCCACTGGTTATTGAGCATGAGGCTGTTTAACTTCCAGGTGTTAAAGTGTTTCTTCTGAGTCCCTTTGGAGTTCACAAATAATTTCAGAGCCTTGTGGTCAGCGAAGGTAGTCTGCAAAATTTCTATCCTCTTGATCTTATGGAGGTATGTTTTATGTGCCAGCATGTAGTCTATCCTGGAGAATGTCCCATGTACATTGGAGAAGAATGTGTATCCAGGTTTCTGGGGATGGAGTGTCCTATATATATCCACTAGGCCTCTTTCTTCCATTTCTCTCCTCAGGTCTAGTATATTCTTGTTGGGTTTCAGTCTGGTTGACCTATCCAGTGTTGACAAAGCCATGTTAAGGTCCCCCACAATTATTGTGTTGTTGTTGATATTATTTTTCAGATTTGTCAACAGTTGTATTAAATATTTTGCTGGACCCTCATTCAGTGCATATATGTTTAGGAGAGTGAATTCTTCCTGTTCTACGTACCCCTTGATTAATATAAAATGTCCATCTTTGTCCCTTACAACCTTCCTGAGTATAAAGTTTGCATTATCTGATATTAGTATGGCCACTGCAGCTTTTTTATGGGTGTTGTTTGCTTGGATAATTTTTCTCCAGCCTTTTATTTTGAGTCTATGTTTGTTCTGACTATTCAGGTGCGTTTTTTGTAGGCAGCAGAAGGTTGGATTGAGTTTTTTGATCCATTTAGCCACTCTGTGTCTCTTAACTGGTGCATTTAGTCCATTGACGTTGAGAGAAAGAATTGTCCTGGGATTTAACGCCATCTTTATTTCGAAATTTGGTGTGTCTTTTGGGTAGTCTTGTCTTAGATTAGGTCTTTCAGTTTTTCTCTTAAGACTGGTTTTGTGTCTGTGAAGTTTCTGAGCTGTTTTTTGTCTGTGAAACCATGTATTCTTCCGTCAAACTGGAAAGTGAGTTTTGCTGGGTATAGTATTCTGGGTGAAGCATTCATTTCATTCAGTCTTGTCACAATATCCCACCACTGCTTTCTGGCATTGAGTGTTTCTGGTGACAGGTCTGCTGTAAATCTCAGGGAAGCTTGCTTGAACGTGATTTCCCCTTTTGATCTTGCTGTTTTCAGAATTCTGTCTCTATCTGTGGGATTTGTCATTGTGACTAGGATGTGTCTTGGGGTGGTTTTTCAGGGGTCTCTTTTGGTTGGTACTCTTTGGGCATGCAGGATTTGATCACATATATTCTTTAGCTCTGGAAGTTTCTCTTTAATGATGTTCTTGACCGTTGATTCTTCCTGGAAATTTTCTACCTGGGTCTCTGGGACTCCAATGATTAAGTTGTTTCTGTTGATCTTATCATTGACTTCTATTTTCATCTGTTCCCATTCTTTGACTAATTTTTCCATTGTCTGCTCATTTGCTTTAAGTTTTTTGTCCAATCTCTCCTGCTGTATGGAATTGTTATGTATCTCATCTTCCACAGCACCAAGTCTATTCTCAGCTTCTGATACCCTGTCCCAGAGCTTATCCATTTTGTCATTCACTTCGTTTACTGACTTTTTCAGGCCTGTTAGTTGACATGTTATTTCAGTTTGGAGTTTTGTGATTTCTGTCTTCATATTTTCTTGGTTCTTATTAGTGTTCTGTTCAACTCGATCCATGGTTTCTTGGAGTCCGTTGAGCATCTTCCATATTGCTAGTCTAAAGTCCTTATCTGAGAGGTTGATTAGTTGGTTGGTCATTATCTGGTCCTCAGAATTGTCATCTTCATTCTCTATGTCTGATGCTGGCCTGCGTTGTTTCCCCATTGTCACACTTGTATTGTGGGTTTTTCTACGTGTTGTGGTGGTATTCATTGTCTATATGATGCAGGCAGCACACTCCTCTGGCTCCTCCCTTTCTGGATGGGCTGACTTGCCTCTAAGGGAGGGGAGTCCTCCGTGGATGAAGCCTCACACTGGGTCAAATCTTAGGCCTGAGCATGCAACAGAGAAGACAGTCCGGAGAGAAATGTTTGCTTCTGTGATATAGCACCGTTCTTAGTGTAATTTTTCCTTCTTGTTGCAATGGTGTTCTTTCCTTAGAAAGAGTGCACGGCCATGTAGCGAAGCGGAGCGGCCGTGCTCCGCTGGAGCCTCTTTTTGCCCCACTCGCAAGAGTTTCACGCAAGAGGACAGTAGACAGACATATACAGGTCACACTCACAGTTTTTCACAGTTGGGCCCCACTGGGCCGGTGTACTTTCACGGATTTTCTTCACCTGGTGTCACACACAGGGAGCCGGCTTTTGCAAAGTCTTGCCGGTTTTCATGCTCTGTAGTCCCTCCCTGAAAATAGCCTCTGGGCCAGCGAGTTTTCTGGAGCCTCTTTTTGCTCCACTTGCAAGAGTTTCATGCAAGAGGACAGTAGACAGACATAGACAGGTCACACTCTCAGTTTTTCACAGTTGGGCCCCACTGGGCCGGTGTACTTTCGTGGATTTTCCCCTCCTGGTGTCACACACAGGGAGCCGGCTTTTGCAAAGTCTTGCCGGTTTTCATGCTCTGTAGTCCCTCCCTGAAATTGATGTTTTTAAGTACTAGTATATTTTATTATATTTTCTATTAACTTACTAAATTATATAATTTCTTGCTTAATATATGAATACATATATAAATTAAACATTGTGTATATATATGTGAAAATTAAAATCTGACAAAGCTATGCAATTAGGAGCTCCAGAATTCCAGGAACTAGGAATTACATAACTAGGAATCTTAGAAATCTTAGAACTGGAATTCAAAACCAATTTTATTTGCCTTCAAAGTCTAAGATATTTCTTGTCCTTTTTTTATCAAAGATTAATTGATTGTATGCCGGGGGTCTTTCTCTAAGTACTCAAGTCTATTCCTTTGATCTGAGTGTATGTCTTTATTCCAATACTATGTTGTTTTAATGACTAATGTTTTGTAGTACAATTCAAATTTGGGGAAAGCAATGCGTCTCATCTTCTTTTTCCTAAGGATTGCCTCTGCTATATGTGGGAGTTTGTTGTTCCAAATAAATTTTAGGAATGTTTAATTTTCTTCTTTGAAAAATGTCCTGGATATCCTTAGAGAGATTGCATTAAATCTGTACAATGCTTTGGGGAGTATTGTCATTTTAATTATTTTAATCCTCCCAATCCTTGTGCAGGTATATGGCGCAATTTCCTTGTGTCCCCTTTTATTACTTGGAGCAATGTTTTGTAGTTTTATTTTTTATAGGTCTTTCACCTTTTAGTTTAAGTTAAGGTACTTGAGTTTTTGTGGCACTATTGTCATGGGATTGATTGCATTTTTTTAATGTCCATTTCTTCTCTATCATTATATGTATACAAGGCCATGAATATTTGCATGTTAATTTTGTAGACTGCCACTTCTCTATACACACCTTTTGTTTCTAGAAGCTTTTTGGTAGAATTTTTAGTATATTCTAAATATAGTATCATGTCATCTGCAATCAGTGGGAGTATGACTTCTTCCTTTCCTATCTGGATGCACTTAATATCTTTTTCTTCACTAATTTCATGGCAAGTATTTCCAATACTTTGTTAAATAGGAGTAGTGAGAGGGGGCAGCCTCATCTTGTGCCATATTTTAGAGGAAAAGCTTTCAGTTTTTGACCACTGAATTTGATATTTGCCATAGGTTTGTGGTAAATGGCCTTGACTATATTGAGAAAAGTTCCTTCCATTCCCATCTTGAGAGTGTTTATTGTAAAAGGGTATTGGATGTTAACAATGCTTTCTTTGCATTCATTGATCTGATTATCTGATTTTTCTTTTACCTTTTTTTATATGGTATATAAGGTTGTAAAGGTGTATAAGGTTGACTTGTATATGTGGGGAAGAAATACAAAGCGGAGTGAGGAAATTCTCTTCAACAAGTGGTGTTAGGACAACTGATCAGTACACTTGAAAATAATGTGAACTTGGACCTCTCTTTAGCACCATGCACAAAGATCAAATAAAAATGGACTAAAGATCTTGAAACTATAAGTTATATAGTAGAAAACATTGGCAAACATTTCATGATATTGAGACTAAAGGCATAATCAAGAACAAAATAACACTGTCCAAGCAAGGAAAAGCAAAGATAAACAAATGTGACTACATTAAACTAAGAATTTTCTACAATTAAAAAAAAAATAGCGAGAAGGATTCAAAGGCTACCCATAGAATAGGAGAAACAATTCTCCCAAACAAATCTAATAAGGGGCTAATATGTAAGATATACAAGTTATTGACAAAACTCATCAAGAAAAGAAATCTAATCCCGTCAAAAGTAGAGAGAAAAAATGAACAGATATTTCCTTAAAGAAATACAGATGGCCAAAAGGCACATGTAAAAGTGTTCCACATCACTGAGCATCAGGGATCTGCAAATCAAAGCAACAATGAGGTATAATCTCACACTACAGTGACTGGCATACAACACAATGAACTAAAACAACCAGTGCTGATTTATGTATGCAGGGAGAAAGGAATTCTTATTCACTGCTGGTAGGAATGCTGTCTAGTTGAGCCTTTCTGGAAAGCAATATGTATATTAATCAAACAACTGGAAATTGAGCTCCCATTTGATATAGCAATACCACTCCTTGTAATCTACCCTAGGAGCACACACAATACAAAAATGCCCTCTGGGGCTGGAGTGGTGGTGCAAGTGGTAAGGTGTCTGCTTGCACACGCAGCCTAGAACAAACCATAGTTTGATCCCCTGGTGACCCATATGGTCCCCAAGCCAGGAGCAATTTCTGAGCAAATAGCCAGAAGTAACCTCTAAATGTCATCAGGTGTGGCCCAAAAACCAAAAAAAAAAAAAAAAAATGCCCTCTGCACTCCTATGTTCATTGCAGCACTATTTACAATAGCCAGAATTGGGAAACAACCCTGGTACCTGAGTACAGATAGTGACAAACAAAACTTTCATTAGAAAAAAATGAAGTCATAGGATTTGTCTATACATGGATAGACATAGTGTGAAATGAGTCAGAGGTAGAGGAATAGACATAAAATAGTCTCACTCATCTGTGGGATATAAAAAAAAAGACAGTATGGTAACACCCAGCGACAATAGAGATGAGGGTCAGAAGAACAAGCTCATGATATTAAGCTTGTCATAAAGAGCAGGGAGTGCAATTAGAGTACAATTATTGTTACAATGATAGTAAGAGAGAGGAGAGAGACCAAATGCCTGTCATAGAGATGGCAGAATATGGATTGTGGTGGATACTGGTAGTGGGAAAGTTGTACTGGACTGGTGAAGGTTGGTATATATTCTATGACTGAAACCCAAATATGAACATTTCTGTAATGAAAGTGCTTAAATAAGGAAATTATTTTTAAAAATACAAAGTCTAGGATGAAGACATCCAAGTGTCCTCTACACTGGTTCCTGCATGTATTTCATTATGTGATGCATTTAGTTATAGAAAGTGTCATTTATTATTTTCCATGGCATTACTTTCTGTCATTTGGAGGAATGAACAAAAAGACTCAGGGGATTTGATTACTGAGAAGGGATAATTTCTTTTAAAGGCCACATTTACTCACCTTGAAGGGTTTTAAAAGTCATGATGTCTTTTTATGCCCCCTGTAGGACAACGGAACCAGGGCTTTCTACATGTAGGTATTCTATTAATACATAATGACTCTTAGGACATGAAGAAAATGTAGCTGCATTTCCTTATTGGACTTTTCCAACAAAACTGTAAAGTAAAAATGATTTCATCTTAATGAAAGAGACTACTTTGGGGAATGTGTTTAAGGGAAAGTTACAGAAGCAATATTTGAAGGAATATGGACAAAGCACAATTAATCAATTTTATTAATAAAATGATTATCAGGAGAAAGGAAGCTTCAAGGCCAATTGAGCTCTGTTTCACAAAAGATTCTATTTATATTTCAAGAGAACAAGAAAGAAAACCCTACAATGGCACTGTTTTATACACAATCTATCCTGTCTTTCCCAGAGAAACTCTGATCCTTCTTACTACTATGGGCGTTGCTTCTCTCTCTTTCTCTCTCCTGAATAAGATCCTAGACCATACAGACAAAGAAATAGCTACCCTAAACCCAGTACTGTTACACAGCCCCTAAAGCTAACTTTCTAAAACACAAATCTAATTATGTACTTCTTTAATCCACTATATATCTGTAACAGAAAAATCATAAGCTTCTTTGTGACATTGAAGGTACTCTGCATTCTACTCCTACTTTTTTTTTATAGTTCACTGTTTGAAGTTCTAAAAAAACCATCTCCAGGTGTTCCTGTTCCACCATTTCATATACCACAGTGCTTTTGTTTCAGCATGAAATACTTTAATTTCTTCCTATGCTAGGTATTCTCTATTCTTCCAAATTGATTCTCTGTTCTTCTTAGTCTGTGCTCTAGATTTTGACCTTTACAGGTTATATCATATGGAATCCCTTACTTTCTCTTTCCCTAGTGAAAAGCATTGGCTGGAATTAAGAAGGTAGGAGAGAAAGATTGTATAGTAGACGGTCAGGCAGACAGGAGGTCCTTGGCAGTGTGAATTTAAATTAGTGTGACTCCAAACCAAACAATCCCCAAAACATGAAGTATTTATAGATGCAAAAACCCTTTTGAGAAGTATGTAGACCCACTAACATGTAGAAACTAAGCTGTCAATTAGACCTCTTTGGGAGGAAGAAATTCCTACAGGAACAAAGGTCATGATAAGAATATGAAAGACTGTCAGAAATTCCAACCTCTCCCATTTGACAATACTCTAGCAACAAACTTTAGCAACTTAGAAAACTGTCAAATAGGAACAGTTTGGGAAAACTCCATAAAACTACTTTTGATGAGCAGACTGGTCCCCATCTTGGGGGTTACTCAGATCTCAACTTGAAAAGGCATATTTTTCACCTTGAGTATTCACCTTTTTCTCTACATCGCAACTTGACATGTGTTATCCCTTGAAAAGGTTTGTTTGTTTAGTCTAGGTTTGGGGTCACATTAAGCAGTTCTCACTGCTTACTCTATGCTCAGAGCTCTGGACATTCTTGGATGTGTTTGGAGAACCATCTGTGGTTCTGGGGATAAAAATTATGTTTGGCAGTATGCAAGGCAAATATCCAAAACCTTGTACTACCTTTCCAGCCCCTTTTTTTTGTTTGTTTGTTTGTTGTTTGGGATACACCCGTTTGATGCTCAGGGGTTACTCCTGGCTAAGTGCTCAGAAATTGCCCCTGGCTTGGAGGGACCATATGGGACACAGGGGGATCGAACCGCGGTCCTTCCTTGGCTAGCGCTTGCAAGGCAGACACCTTACCTCTAGCGCCACCTCACCGGCCCCTTTCCAGCCTTTGAACACATTTTTTCTCGCACCTCATATTCCTAAATAAATACATGTAACGTTAGTACAGTAAGTACAGTAATATTTTTCCTTGCACATGACCAATTCAGATTTGATCATTGGCATCCCATATGGTCCCTGAGCCTGCCAGAAGTAATCCTGAGTGCCTAACCAAAATAACCCTTGATCATCACTGGAAGTGATCTCTGTACAAAAACAAAACAAAACAAATATATATTTAGATATTATTTTGCCATCCAACTCCTTAATTTCTTTCTGTGAGACTAGATAATGTACCTGAAAACCTAGGAGGAGCAGGGACTGATTCTTCTACAGTGATTCCTTTCTCCAGCCTGAGGTCATTGCTCTTCAAGAATAAATGGGGTAAGTAACCACATTGTGAAAATCAAATGGAACTCAGCCTGAGAACTGCCTAAAGAAACAGTGAGATACTAGTGTACACCATCTAAGTGTTTAAGTGCTCGTGACAGACCTACTAGTTCTAATCCCTCTAGGCAGTTCAGGGGGGAAGATAGGCCAGTTTATGCAATAAAGTGGTAACAAACTTTCTCACTCCCCAAACACTGGAAACATTAGATGTGACACCCAGTAGTCAGGTGACTGGCAATGCTTCATGAGGTTCCCAGGTGACCTATTACTTTGAGGCATTGACTTGTGACACCTGCTACAGTTGTAATGTTCATTCTGTCACTCATTCTCACACCAGAACGTAACAAAGTTGTAAACCAGACTACATATTATTCTAGTAACATCAAACTTAACTATTCCTTTTTTTTTTTTTGGTTTTTTGGGCCACACCCATTAGATGCTCAGGGGTTACTCCTAGCTAAGTGCTCAGAATTTGCCCCTGACTTGGGGGGACCATATGGGAAACGGTGGGGGGGGGGATAGAACTGCGGTCCTTCTTTGGCTAGCGCTTGCAAGGCAGACACCTTACCTCTAGCGCCACCTCGCCAGCCCTGAACTTAACTATTCCTTAGTAGTGGTGATGGTGGAGCAGCTTTTACTACTGCCAGTCCCTATTTGCTCCTCTATCATTAATAATTTTTATAACTATGCTCATCTTTGTAAACAGTATCTTTTTTTTTTTTGGTTTTTTTTGGGGGGCCACACCCGTTTGACTCTCAGGGGTTACTCCTGGCTATGCGCTCAGAAGTCGCTCCTGGCTTGGGGGACCATATGGGACACCGGGGGATCGAACCGCGGTCCGTCCTAGGCTAGCGCTGGCAAGGCAGACACCTTACCTCTAGCACCACCGCCCGGCCCCTGTAAACAGTATCTTTTAAAATATATCTTCATTTATTATTTTTTGAACATGCCATTTATTTATTTATTTATTTATTTATTTATTTATTTATTTATTTATTTATTTATTTATTTATTTTTCATTTTGGGGCCACACCTGGCGGTGCTCAGGGGTTACTCCTGGCTGTCTTCTCAGAAATAGCTCCTGGCAGGCACGGGGGCCTATATGAGACACCGGGATTCGAACCAACCACCTTTGGTCCTGGATCGGCTGCTTGCAAGGCAAACGCCGCTGTGCTATCTCTCCGGGCCCGCCATTTATTTCTTGAGATTAATGACAAATATTTTCAGCCTAGATAATTCTTTCTCACATTTCGAAATCATTATCAAACCTGGAATCCCCAGAGCTAAGTGAGCTGTTTCTACAGATCACTTCTTACCTCACTGGATCTTTAACTGTAGTAAAACATAAATTCCATAAAAGCAGGATCTTCATTATGCTTCCTCCAGAAATTTAAATGGCATATGGATGTAAGTTTCATTCAATTCAATATTTAATAAATACTTATTTGAAAGTTAAAAATCTATACTCCCTGCATTCATGGTATCTGATTCAGAAAAAATCTCATAGATAGAATTTGAAATTTTTCTAATAAACAATTGAAGATAGGTATAAGAGAGAATAAAGGCATCTCTAGGGGATGAAAATATTATGTTGAAAAAGAGAATAGCCCATTTATATTCAATATTAATATTTCTCCCCATTACAATAAAATTGTGGATAGAACAGAGGAAATATTTAAAAAATAACAGTGATATTAAATCATAGGACTAGAAAATTCCAGACAGTAATTCTCTAAAGAGTATTTCCTTTGTTCCTGGATCTATATTAATGGCACTCGAATAATTATCATCCATATTAATTTTCTCAGAAACCCAGTGAGATGGGTACTAAGTTTGAATTATTAATGAGAACATTTTTATGAATATAATCATTTTTTCATAAATACTTAGCTACAAATAACAAAACAAAAATTATATCTATCCTTCAATAGACTGTCTTACGTATAATGTTCTTTGGTCTCAACACAGGGGTGATTCTTCAGTTGTCATTCCCCATCATCATCCAAATGTTAAGAGCTGTGAATATCTGAGTCTACTCCCATTTTTTGTTGTTGTTGTTTTGTCTTGTTTTTGCAAAAAAATATCTTTATTGGGGCTGGAGAGATAGCATGGAGGTAAGGTGTTTGCCTTGCATGCAGAAGGTCAGTGGTTGGAATCCCAGCATCCCATGTGGTTCCTCGAGCCTGCTAGGAGCGATTTCTGAGCATAGAGCCAGGAGTATACCCTGAGCGTGGCCGGGTGTGACCCCCCCAAAAAATCTTTATTTAAGCACCATGATTACAAACATGATTGTAGTTGGGTTTCAGTCATAAAAAGGATACCCCCCTTCACCAGTGCAACATTCCCACCACCAATGCCTCCCCCACTCCTCCTCCACACCTCGCCTGCATTTGAGAGGGACATTCTACCTCTCACTCACTAACATTGTTCTGATAGTTGTTAGTGTAGTTATTTCTCTAAATGCACTCACCACTCTTTGAGGTGAGCTTCATACCGTGAGCCAGTACTTCCAGTCCTCATCTCTATTGTCTCTGGGCATTATTACACTAATGTCTTTAATTGTTCCTAAAACCCGTTCTGTGTCTATTACCTCTCCCTCTGACTTATTTCACTCAGCATAATAGTTTTCATGTCCATCCATGTATAGGAAAATTTCATGACTTCATCTGAGAGTCTACTCTTACTCAACATAAACACAATGTCTTGTCATAGCTTCATGACTAATGACAGAAGCTACAGACTTCATGACAATAGCTGTAGCAGAGTATCTACATTTGTGTTTCTTTCCTGACCCTTCTTCATAGGGCATAGGGTTAGATGGTACTGTGAATATAGTGGATTGTGCTATAGAAAAAGAAATTCTCAATTGCACTAAGCACACCAATAAATATCTCCAGAGGGATACAGCATTTTCCTAGGATTATCATTGCACATGTTCAACTACCAGAAATGATAGTTTTAAACAAATTTAATCAGTTTATATCTCTAACTGAAAATTACAAAAAAGTGAAATGTATACACATTACCTCCTAACAAAAATCTCTCTAGTCTCTGCTTAATTACTTCTAGTGACAAAGTTCTAATGATATTTTTTAATTTTAATAATTTTTATTGTGATCAAAGTTAATTACAAGCCTTTCATAGTAATATTTTAGGTACATAGTGGCATTGAATCAGGGGCATTCGCACCCCCAGTGCTGTCTTCCCTCTACCCCTGTTCCCAGCATGCATCCTATATTACCCTTCTTTGCCCCCTGGGGCTACTAGTATAAGTGGTCCTCTGCGTGTATTGTTAGTTGTAGAAAGGGTATTGGTTCTGTTGTCACTGACTTTGGATTTGGTGTTTAAGTCTGATCATTTTTTTTATTTCTACTCAATGTTCATATGCCTGTTTGGTCTTGGCATCATCCATTTTTTCCCTCAATTCATGAGGCAGAACAAGATGATTCAAGTTATGCGGTTCTGTTTAAAGAAAAAAAAAACAGGAGGAGGTTATAGAGGTTATAGATATCAATTTAAAAGAAGAAAGGAAAAAAGAAAATAAACATAACATGACAACTGCGACTGAGCAGAACTTCTGGAAACATAATGAAAGACTATTCTAGGCTTTGTCCTAGGATAAAGGTGCAAAAAAAAAAAAACTACAAATTACAGAAGACTGATTAATATCACAATAGTGATAGAACAGAACTTCTAGAACCATAAAGAAACACTCTATCTTATGACTTGTGCAAATACCAAGATCTCTAGTTACAGAGGCCTGATTTATCATCCACAACTGAGTGGAAAGTTTTCTGGCATCATAAAAAACCTGGGGATGTGAAAAAGAGCATGTACGGAGCCTAATGATATTTTAAAATCATCAATTCAGTCATATGGAAATTGTGGTGTCAGAGAACAATGCCTTGCAAAACGTTTGAGAAAAATACATAAAATGATGACTGATACAAAACAAGTATTAAGACAATATCTTCTTAATACTTATATTAAGACTATTTTATATATATTTTAGACCAAACATAACTTTATTAAATATTTTTATTGACATCATTGTGATTTAAAAAGTTTTTCATAGTTAGGTTTCAAATATATAATGTTTCAGCCCAATCTCACCACCGTGTCAACCTCACTCCACCAATGTTCCCAGAATGCATCCCACGATACCACCCCATTAACCCAGCCTAATAGCATAAGAGGCCCATTTTAAGTTCTGCTTGTTAAAGCTTGGGTCTCATGATTACACTGTTGTTGACTCTGGCTTGGATATTTAGTTCTGTCCTTTCTTAACACCACCAATGCAAACATCTGCTTTTTAAATTTAAGACAGAGGATACATTTTGTGTTATAAATGCAAAGCACAACGGATCTCAGAAGAGATCATGAAACAAATCAAATAAACAACACACAAGATTAGGTTTTAGAATATAAACAGTATGCAAAATGTACATATGAAAGAAAAGAATAAGACAGTTTAAAGTCTTTTAGATTTGTAGAAAATGTAGGCAAAAATAGAAGAGGAAATTGTGAAGAGTTCATAGCCAAATACCAAATTAGTGGTTGTCTATAAGAAATATCTCAGCTTCCACTTTTCACATACCTATTAAATGTTGAAGTGCTTCCTAACTGCCCTTAAAGTCTCTATTAACTTAAACAATGGCTCATGTTGGGAGCAAATAGAGGTGACAATGTATGGAATAAACTACCAGTATGTGAGCTCTGATAGCACACAGGTATCTCTAAAGCTTAGATAATCCTTGTGTATATGTCTCCTATTTATTTGTCTCATTCTCTGCTAGACTTCCCTTGGAGAGAGGTCAAGGATGCCAATATGACTGACTTAGATGAAGAGGTCATGTTGCAAGATGATATTTTAAAGAGAACACAGAAATTTTAATTTGTAATTTACTATTAATCTGTCTAGGCTCCATCATACGTTAAATATAGAACATGATATTCGGCTATTCATCTAACCTATTTGACAGATACATAACAGGATTCATTTCTTATTCAATATAATATGGAACCATTAGAGTGAAAACTGTATGACTACATCTGCAACTGAGCACATCTTCTGGAAACATAATGAAAGTCTCTATCCTAGGTTTCATCCTAGGATCGTTGCAGAAACCAAGACCACCAACTACAGAAGGCTGATTAAAACAATGGTGATAGAATAGAACTCCTAGAACCATAAAGAAAGACTACATCCTAGGCTTCATCCTTTGACCTGTGCAAATACCAAGATCTCTAGCTACTACAGAGGCATGATTTTATCATCCATGATGGAGCAGAAAGTTTCCAGACACCACAAAAGGACCAAGGGGAGAGTAAAAGAACATGTACGGAGCCTGTAGTTATTCCCATGACAGTATACTTCAAGGGCGGAGAAACCCTGTATCTCTTAGGCCAAGGGAATTCCCTTTCCAATCTCCCCAATATTTACTGTGCCCATGCAATAAAAAAAAGAGAAGCACAAATTAATTTTTTTGGTTTTGTTATTGTTGTTGTTTGCTATTTTTTTGTTTTGTGCTTTGTTTTGTTTTTATTTAAGGACCATGGTTATTGTGTGGTTGTTGCCTTAATTGCTGTGGTGCTTTTACAGTTTTTGTTTTATTTTTTTTTGTGTATTGTTGTTATGTTTTTCTTTTTTTCCCTTTCTTCTCCTAAATTGTTATTTATAGCCTTTAGAAGGACTCCTCCCATTTTTTGCTTGTTTGATTTTTGACCTATTTTATTTTATAATTTTTTTCTTTCTTTCAAACAGAACCACGCAACTTGAACCATCTTGTTCCACCTCACAAATTGAGGGGGAAATAATGGTGGGTAACAAGACCAAACAGTCGTATGAATGTTAAGTAGAAATATAAAAAAATGATCAGACTTAAACACCAAATCCAAAGCCAACGACAACAAAATCTACAACGACAACTCAATCTAGAACAAGCTAGACACAGAGGGGACCACTTATACTAGCAGCCCTGGGGGTAAAAGGAGGGGGATATGGGATGCATGCTGGGAACAAGGGTGGAAGGGGGATAACATTGGTGGTGGGAATGTCCCTGATTCAATGTCACTATGTACCTAAAATATTACTGTGAAAGATTTGTAATCCACTTTTGCCAAAATAAAAAAATAAACAAAAGCTATACTTCTAAAATGTATATAAATATTAAATGCAATAAGAAAATAATTTTAAAACATATTTATTAGATGTATGTATATATACGTGTATATACATGTATATCCTACAAAAGAATAAAAGTCTGGTTCAATTATGAAACTGAATAATGTGTATTCTAAAAATTTAGTCCCAAAGATTATTCTAGGTAATCAAATATCAGCAATGGAAGACTATATAACATTCACCAAAGTTAATATTAAACTCAAAGGTGAAAAACTAAAATCCACCCCCAAATTAAGGCACAAGACAGAGTTTCTCAATCTTAGCATTATTCAGTGTAATTTTGGAAGTCCTTGCAAAATAATTAGAAAAGAAAGAGAAAGTAAGGGCATGAATAACACAAAAGAAATCAAACTCACTACTTAGTATCAAGTAACATGATACTAAGTAAATCCTAAAGTATACATAAAACTCCTAGAAACAATAAATTTGTACAGCAAAATGACAGGCTAAAAATTAAATATATAAAAATCCATGACACTATACAAACAATAAAATAGAAGAGACAAGTTTCTTAAAAATCAATTTACAATTGAATCTCAAAGAACCAGTATGTGGGAATCAACAAGAAAGAAAAAATTAACATTTTGAGTTTAGCTAGTCACTTCAAATTCTGTTTCTACCAGCTCAGGATGAAAATTTGACAAAGATAATATTATTTGTATCAGAAGGCTATTTAGTTTGGCTGTATATAAGTTTGTTTCAGACTGTTATAATAATCTCTAGCTTACATAAAAAGGATTTCTTTTAACTAAACTTTCTTAGATATACTTAGATAATATTACCTATTCCATGAGAATTAAATTATAAAACACATATATGCTAGCATATAATATTGAGCATATCATGTGACAAAGACTCAAGAAAATATTACATTAAAATCTGAATTTAATTTTAAAAAGAAATAAAGCAGAGCCAGGGGTATAAGTCCATTGTATAGTCCATTTATTAAATATTCATAGCTTATTTTGGCATATATATACCCACAATTAATGAATTATGAGAAATATGTCTGTTTTGAGTTCAATTTATAATATTATATAAGTTTAGGCAAATAACCAATTTTTTCAAATCTTCAATTTCTTTATCCATAACTTGAGATTTTAGAAGGATCCTTGAGGGCTCTCTCCTATTACTTAAATTCTAAATATTGCATGTGGATGCTAACTGTGATGTTAGCATAACATACAAATAAAATTATGAAAGCTGTTACATTTCTTTTATAGTCAATAAGACAACCCACATTTTCAAAAAGCTCTTTATAAAAGAAAACTATTGATAAAAAATCTTCTTTATATCTTTCTTTAAATTAAGCCCCTAACCTACAGTATTATTGTTCGACTATTTTACAGTTAATTCAATATTTGGAAAAAAAATAGACTGGGGAAACAATCAGGCTGTCATCTTACAGGCTCTTCTCATCCTACCTTTTCACCATGTGCTATTTCATTAAGACTGTAAAAACTAAGGTAATAGATACCTAAACTAAAAAATGTTGGCACACGCTGACAAAAATGTAGTAATGATGTCAAAACATTAAAAGAGTCAGTAATTCTTACTGTTCAATCTTCATTAATATTAGGTTTTGCTATTTTATATTTCTATATGTTTCAAGGCACTTATCCTACTCATTATTTGAATTTTCTAATATATTTATAATGCTTTCTAGACTTGTATGCACATTATTAACTTGAGCATATAAAATATACCTTAATACTTTTCATAAGTGTTTTTACAGGTAAGAAATATAATACTAGAGGACTAAGAGAGAGACGAACTGGTTTATAAAAAAAAGAGATTTCAGAACCAGATCACTGTTTTTTCAATCCTGGTCCTCTGTCATTGTAGACTTAGTCAGGAAATTGAGAGTCCTTTTAAAAAAATGTAATAAGATTCTTAAATATTTTAATATTTTAAATGCATGTTAAAACACATAAGATAGTGTTTAATGTTGTTGTTTGTAAATTCATTTATTTTTATATATTAATGTCTTCAAATAATAATTTTAAGACTTTTTCTAAAAACCCCTTCCATTAATTGTAATAAACACAAATTTGTATAGAACAAAGTTTGATTAATTTTACCATAATGGTGAGGTAATTTATACCCAAGTTATAGACAATATTATTTCTGTTACAACTATTTTTTTATTTTTTGTCCCCCAATTCACAATACAGACCAGGCAAAGGGCCTTTGTTTAGGTGTATATGGGGTGCATTTACTGTGGTAAGAATTGGGAGGCTTTATCTTTTCTTTTATATATATATATATATATATATATATATATATATATATATATATATATATATATATATATATATATATATATATATATATATATATATATATATAAATTCTTCACCAGTGCAACATTCCCATGACCAATATCCCAAGTGTCCTTCCTCTCCATCCCACACCGGCCTGTACTCTAGACAGGCTTTCCACTTCCCTCATTCAGTCACATTTTGTTATGATAGTTCTCAGTGTAATTATTTCTGTGACTGCACTAACCTGTTACAACTATTTAACTTAGTTAAAGAAACTAGAGAAATATATAGATGAACATATAGCTATAGATGTGTTACAATAAAACCATTTACAAAAATAGAGGAGCAGCCCATAGGTCAGAGTTTGTCAATGAGTAAAGATAAGGAGATAAAAGCATAATTTATTAAAAAGGACATATTTTGAATAACTTTCCAGCAAAAGATTAATAATGCTCTCTTGTTACAAGTTGTATCAGCAATCTTCATATTCTATTAGTTGATCTGGAATAAGTGATAAGTAATGGTACAAATATTAGCTAAATTCATTGCAAGAAATATTTAATAATGTTGAATATCCACTGTTAGAAAATCATGCAGAAAGAACTATTAATAGATGAGAGGGATCTCTTAAATGAGAGGGGTCAGAGAGACAGTGTGGTGAGTAGCATTCTTGCCTTCCATGTGACTGACCCTAACAACCCATAGTCTCCTGAGCACTTTCAGGAATAATCCCTGAATGTAGAGCCAGAATAGCCTCCACCCCTGGAAGAAAACAATAAATAAATAAATAAATAAATAAATAAATAAATAAATAATTTAAAAAAGGAAATAAGAAAATCATATAAAATTAGAGATGTTTTTCCCCTAGAGGTGAGATTTTGGATTTTGCACACAAAAATATAGGTGTTTTTTGAAGATCGTTTGAGGTTATATTACATTACTGAATAAAAAAATTTCACAAAGAAGACTAAAATTTGTGAAAAGTATTGTATCTTGAATGAGGTCATTAAGTCTTTGTCAGAAGGTTTAGTAATTTCTTGTTGATAACTGATCATTCTGTTACTTCCTTTGTTTCTGAACATCAGGTAGCTTCAAATACACCTTGGTATCTAAACTGATGTGTTCCTATAAGATGACAATATTTTTTAAAAAAAATTTGGATTTGTCATGGCCATTAATTTCAAGCAATATTGCTGATACTGTGGCTTTTATGGGGTGAGTTTTCAGCGTTAGGGCTTCTCAAAATACAAGAAGTTGAGAGGAGGTGTCTGTCAGCCAAAATATCAGCATACCAGGAGTTTTGCTCAGATTGGTGTCTCTGCAGAGGACCACAGTGAAGTGGTGAAGTAGGTCATTGGTGAAACAGTGACTATGTGATAAATGTAGCTGCAGTGTCTTCAGCAGGGCATGGCATTAGCACGTCTCTCCACCCAAGATTGCCTGCTTTCAGCTTCAGGGTCGGTGTATGCATAGTTTTTCATAGCTTGATATGTTTACATCTCTTTCTAGAATAAATTGAATCTATGGAGCAGACAATGTATACATGGCGACTCAGTCATCTTTTTATGTGAGAGGAGTGAGGAGTTAAAAAAATGCTTTGACTAGGATAAACAAGGAGTCCATTAAAGAAATAGATTTCAAATTCACTTTGTCTATAAAGTTCTTTATTCTTTCTTTCAGCAAGTTATTTCATTATTTCAGACCTACCCAACCCTTAAAACTAAGTTCTGTTATTTAACTATTACCTAACTATATATTAGATTCTCATTTTATATATGAGAAAAGTAAGTAATGAAGTAAAATTCCATTGATATATAGTAGAGATAGAATTAAAATTCTGGTTTTTGAATTTCTAGTTGTTTTGGCTTACCTTCAAATCCTTTTTCATGCCTGAATTAAGCTGATTTTTCTGGCACTACTTATTACAAACATTGCTTATAGCTAAATGAAGCATTTATATATGATCTCATCAATAAAAGTCACCAGAAACATCCTAACAAGAAAAAAAAAATCTAAGCTCCCATATAACAAAAATGACAGTAAGTTAAAAGGTAAAACACCATGCTCCATGCCATTGAAATAACCTTTTAAAGATTTCATATAACTAAGAAATCAGAGTAACTACTACAATAAAAGTTATAGTTTAAAATTCTGGGTAAAAATTGAAATTGACTGCAATTTTAATACTTCTCTGGACTTACTTACATAAATTTATATATAGTTCATTATCAGAAAAATTCTAATGGCTATAGAAGTCCGAAGTAAGGGCATCATGCTGAGCAAAAAGAAAGATGGCTATCTCCTGAATGACCACCAAAATTTATCCAGTATTCTGTTTATCTGAATCCAGCTAAATATATCCTTAAAAAAACACTAGAAAATCTAATTTCTAAACAAATTTTGAAATGAAATGATGATTCTACAGATAGAAATCGCCAGAGCCTCTGAGAATGTCTGTCATCATGAACAGTTATGTTTCTGCAGCAAAAGTAATTCATGTACTATTTCATCTTGCAATTCTAAGATATTAGACAGAGAACCTGTCTAATGAATTTAATATATCTTCATAAAGCTATATATATAAAATCTTTTTGACCTTTTCACTACTATTAATCAGGGATGATCAATTAAAGTAATAAAGAATTTTAGGGCTGGATGAAAGTAGTACAGAAGTTGTAATGCTGACCTTGCACAAGACATGACCCAGACACTGCAAATGGTCACCTGAACACCAGTAGAAATGATCCCTGGGCAGAGAACCAGGAGTAAACCCTGAATACTGCCAGGTATAGACCAAAACACTATCACCAAATAATTTAAAATATTTTAAAAGAATGGATTTTTACCTATATTATATTCTCAAAATGGGTTGTGTTGAAGAGCATAATAATGAGAGACACATACTCAAAAATATCTAGGGAAGAAACTATACATACTAAAAATTAAATGCACAATGTCCTCTGCTAGGTGCTTTGCATATCTTCATTACTGATCACATGTTGAAATAGTTTTCCCTTTATTACATAAAAAAATAAGTCTTAGAAAAGTCTGATAGTTTGCTCAATAAATTAGAGAACAGAAATGTAATTTTAACTCACTTTTTTTCTTTTTTGTTGTTTTTATGCCTGACTCTGCACTTAAGAATCACAGGGCCCAGAGAGATAGCACAGCATTGTTTGCCTTGCAAGCAGCCGATCCAGGACCTAAGGTGGTTGGTTCGAATCCCGGTGTCCTATATGGTCCCCCGTGCTTGCCCGGAGCTATTTCTGAGCAGATAGCCAGGAGTAATCCCTGAGCACTGCCGGGTGTGGCCCAAAAACCAAAAACCAAAAAAAAAAAAAAAAAAAAAGAATCACACCTAGACATTCAGTAAACCATGTGAGATGCTGAAATCAAAACTTAGCCTTATGCAAGGCAAGTGCTGTGCTGTCTTCAAACCTTCTATTCTTTTAACATAACTTCAAAGCTGCCTTGTCCAAATCCAAAGTTCCATTAGTCTATAATACTTTATTTCTAGTTCTGCTTTTTGGCACAGTATCAAATCTATTGATTGACTTCCTTGATAACCTATTGCTTGAGACAGTAAATCTCACAATAGTTGTTATAGGCAGCTGTGGTACTACTACCAGTGGTAATAACAAATGTAACAATCATAATGGCAACAATAGTATAATGTTAAAAGAAAATTAACTTGATGACCACTTTGTTAAACTGAGGAGCTATACAAAACTTGGAAAATTTTGTGAGTAAACATATTTTCATTCTGAATCCCTTGTTTATATATCTCACAACAATCTAAATTTCAGAGATTGTGGCTTTTTACCTGCATGTGACTTAACCTGGTTCCATTTGATTTCAGGTACTAACTACATATGGTCTTCATGAACTATCATAGTGATTCCTCAGTATTGAGCTAGTAAGTCCCAAGCACAGCTGGGGACTGAGCCCCAAAACACAAAGAAGCAAACACATTAAACTGTAGAAAAAGTGATGTATTTCAGGTGATATTCCTTAAAATTTCTGATGTTAGATAAGCATGACAACTCTGTTTCTGATATAATTCCAATTATATAAATAAGGTCCACACAGATATATTTTGAAAATACTTTCCAGAGTTAGTACAGGGATAAGTATATGTGCAGTGAGGCCACAGTGGAATAAACTACTAGTTTTGTCAGGACAGGTGAGAGAAAAATTCACAGAAGTGACCTTTGAGCTAGATATTAAAGGAAGAGAACATTAGCTAGGGAATTAAGAGGCAATGGGGCATTAAGTACATAAAGCTGTCTGGAAGGGACAACCTGATAGCTTCAGGGTACATCATTATAGAGGGAAGTTTGATGTAAATGCATCAAGGACAGATTCATTTATTCAACCACACAAAACAACATCGATTGTGCATTTTCTTGTGCCAGGAAATGTGTGCTAAGCTAAATAGGTATATAAAAGGCTCCAACAAGACAGAAAAGAAGTTAATTCTAAATAACTGAAATAGTCACTTTTTAAGACAAAGGAAGATAATTTCAAACAACCTCAATTTGTGGACAAGAAATTTAATATAGGGGATAAGGCACTTATCTTGCACATGCAGTTCCAGCACTATGTTACCCTAAAAACCACTGTGAGTGACTAGGAGTAGTCCCTAAACATTGCAAGGGTGTAGCTATAACTCCTCAAATAAATTAATAAAAACAAAATATATTCCTTAAAAAATCTATTATGCTATTGTTAACTGGACTAGATGACCTGAGTAGTACCTAGCAAATGAGAATCAAAAATATCACTGGCACTAAAACAACACAACTCTCCAAGAGTTGAAAATAGAGCAGACTTTTCTGAAATATTTCATTTTTACTCTAGTGTTGTGGCAGCATGAAAGTATCAACCCTTCCCTATTGATTTTTTAGTGGCAGCCACAAAACTGCACTTTGAGGAGAATGACCTCTGGGTTGATTAAGATTTGAAAAATGTTGAATTTATGCTATAAATTCTGGCTCAAGCTGAAGAGGCACTAATGTGATTGGAACTTCTGCAGTAACTGTCGGGGACATGAGATCGATCTGAAATTCATGTTCAATAATCCTGCTTTACCCATTGGACCAAAACCAGCTTTTAAAAATGGAATTTTGTTGTTGTTGTTGTTGTTGTAGTTAAGAAAGAGGAAAATCAGATCAACCTGTTCCAACCATTCAATGCATTATTTCATATTCCAGGCACTATGTATAATTAATCATTTTAGTTAAATGTGATGTAAACCTAAACTCTCTTGGAGAGAGAAAATATATATAAATAAAAAATTTAATTAAAAATGTATTAAAAGAGAATTTTTATGCTTGAGGCACATTTGCAGCAAGAAATTGACTCTTTATCAATCTAGCCTTCTCTCTGCTCCAGCATTGCTTAAAATTCACTAGGTATAGCATTTTGTTTCAGCAATAAGTTTACCATTGAAAGGAGAAAGGGATGAGTCAATGAGCAGCTTCATTTATATGTGAACTCTGCTTTACAATCCCCAGATGATCCTGGACCTACAGTACAGAAAATCAAATATTTATTGTCATTATGGTCCCTGCTTGATTCTGACTCTTCAAAAGGAATGAAATTCCTTACTCCTAGTAAAAAAATTGAGCCAAACAGTAGGTCTTTCTAGTTTTCTTTGCAAATAGTGCCTCCATTCTAGAGTAATAGAAGAACAAAAAAGTTAGACTATAACCCTGCACACTAAGCCATGAAAAAACACATTTGCTATTATAGATATGTTGTTTGTATAACCTTATTCCAAATGTAAAGAAAATAAGTTGTTTCTTTCATATGTATGCATGAGGTATGCATATACATCAAGAGTTCATTAACGAGAATTAAGCACTTCATTCTTGTCCAGCCTTGAGTTAAGTGTGTCCTTTAATTTATTTCTCATGTCTTAGGCAGGAGTTAGAAATTCAAAGTTCACACTAAAAAATTATACAGATTGACTAGGGATCTGACAATAGTTCCTTTAGACCAACTTCATAGGATATACTGACCCATCATATTATTACCATGACAATATTGACCAATCTTATTTATGACTTGCAGAGACTAAATATCTCTAAAAATCAAATAAAAGTAGAGAGGAGAAAAATATTGGTAAGCACAATACATTTTGAAGTGTGTATATCCCATACTTTACATAATAAGAAAGTAGATATAAAGAATCTTCCAAAACAGAAATAGGCAGGTTCCACATAAAATACACTGTACTTATAAATACCAAAATATAATTGAACTAAAACTTGTGTGCATTCCAGCAAGTACATGGGTTATATGTTTAGGAAGTGGTCAGAGCGGTGAAATAATTTTAGTGCACCCAAGTAACTGCCACAAATAAAAAGATATTTTTGTATATGCTTGGAGTTAGGATAGAGTTTTATAGCATTATTTTCTTGGGTTGGCATACCTGGGTATATTCAAGGCTTATGATACTACATTCAGGGATCACTCCTGGCAGAAGTATTTTAATAAATATATTAATATGTTTGAGCATTATGTATTTTGATAACAGTTAAGTGTAAAATATTAAAAATATTAATAGTGTGAAAAGTTCTGAAAATGGCATTGCTTTGCAAAACTAAAAACTTATTGGCTAGTCACAACCTGCATTGTGTATCTTTGAGGGATGGGTACTAGCAGGGGTCAAAATCACTTCCAATGGTGATGAGGAGCTATGTGTTGCCCTGAGTCAGATCTAGGCTTTCCACATGCAACAGAAGCAATCTAGTCCTTTGATCCATCACACTAATCTGTAAGCATTATAATTTTTGTGTAAATCACTTTCTGAACCCTCTAAATGCCTTTACTATTAACTACTTGAATATTTTAATTTATTTCTTGTAAGAGGAAGCTTCAGATATTTCCTCTATCTAAGCAGCTACCTGATACAAGTTAGGGCTTCAATAAATTATTGGTGAATTAATGAAAAATAAATAAAACAGGCATTCTATAAACATTCAGAGGAGAGAATCAATATGAAATACCATTTGAATTACTATATTCTACAAATTAGATATTTCTTAGCATCAATTATCTCCTGTCTGCCAATATATTACAGGGAGGATGGAAGATTGACTCAATGGAAATGGGAATGTGTGTACCTTTATAGCAGCAGTGTGAGAGAGGTATTTCTCTAAATTTTGTTATTTCATTAGATCATTAGAGTTCAGATTCCCACAGGTATCAAAAACAATTGCTTGCACCCTTCTAACTACAAGATAACTCATATTAATGAAATGACGCCACTTTGAATAATCACAGGTAAAACTGTAACAAGGAATACATCAAGTTTTAAAATAAAAACAAGTGCTTTTGATATCAAGTACGTAAAATATAAAAATGGTAGTGATATTATTCTACTTTATATTGGCTCCTTCCAATCAGAAGTAAATAAGCTCACGTCTCTTCAATTCAACAAATTGATGTGTACTACAATGTGTATTACTTTAACTATATTAAATGGTGAAGTTCCAATTGCACATATCAGAGTCAAAATGTTAAAAATCAGTCTTAGTATATTCCATGTTTTTGTCTAGCCTTACATTAAGCTCATCCAAACCCTTTAAAAACTTGATCTGTCCTACCCAAACATTCAGTAAAATTATCTGAATGTCTACTATGTCCAGGACTGCAGAGAACACAAAAGTAGAAAGAAATGGCTAGTTAGATTTTGTGGGCTATTAACTCATAAAATACTAGTCATTTTTAAGGTAAAATTTGAGTAAAATATCTACCCAAATAAACAACTAGGGTAAGAGAATAACAGACTTTTAGACTAGCTAATATAAGATGTATTAATATAGACAAGCACAAAATATGGAATGAAGTAGCATATGCCATGTAGATAAAGCAAGAAAAGTGAAGCAGGAAGAAACTGAGAAGTAGAAGAGAGACTGTGTATATATATACCCATATACTGGGTATGTATAAAGTAGAATATGGCATTTGAAATTGTACAATTCAAAGTTATTATATAGTTTTAAGGGAGTAATCAAATCTAATTTTAGTTTTCAAAAATTTATTCCAGAAGGAAGAAGAGAAAATGGAAAGTATTTTTATCATCACAGAAACAATGATAGTGGCTTCAATTCTGCTGGTAGTAATGAAGAAGGGAAGAAAACAATACAATAGGAGATTTTGAGGACTGTCGGAGTGGACAAATTAATAGAATATATTTTAATAGTAGAATTTTAACAGAAGAACCAATAAATAATATTACATATAATTTACAAGGTATAATAAAATTTCTTAAACACTATGTTCACTATTGCTACTATAATACTTTCCACTTTCTTCTTAGCATATCACCTTGAACATTCCAAGCAATCATTCCTCCTATACTGCTTTGCCAACCGGTCACCAAAAATCTTTTGCTCCCTTATGAGATTTTCCCAAATGCTTTTATGACTTGACTACCTAGTAGGTTATGACAATGTTTATCTTTATTTCCTTGATTTCTAGGCTTCTTCCTCCTGCAATAGTTCTAAGTTTGTGGAATTCTATTCTTTGGCATACTCTTTAAATGTTGCAGTTTATACTTTGGTCCTTGATGTTCTTTTCTGATAAGCTAAAAGTATGGATACTTATGTTTGAAATATTATTAATATATACTATAACCACACACATAAATCTAATTTAAAGATAGTTCCTATGATTTTTAAGCAGGTATATTCAATTGGTTTATGGACATCGTGCCATGGACACTTGTAATTTAATAAATCCAAATGTTTCCTCTAAAAGGCCAAACCTACTCTTGGTTTTTAACCAGTGAACAATAAAATTATTTATCTAATTAGTAAAGCCTAAAATTTTATTTCCGTTTTTCTTCTCTTTTGGGGGGGAGCTCATAAGGGTGAGGATAAAGGGTTGCCCGAGAAAGTGATCAGAGCTTTCTACTACCTCTATGCTCAGTAAGTACTCAAGACAGGGCTTACAAAACTTTATGCTGGTGCAAGGAATAAAACTGAGTCAGGTTCCTAAAAGGCAAGTGCCTTACTCTTAGACTATATCTCTATCCCTTAAAGCCTAAAGTTTTAAAAGATCTTTTATCTTATGTTCATTTCTAATTATGAAACTTGAATACTATCTTGAAAATCATTATCTATTTCTCTTTATCCCTACATGTTTTAGATATTTTTTATTTTATTTTATAATCATGTTTTTTATAGTCATAGTTACTTTTGAGAGTATAACATTTTTACTTATCTCAGGTTTCTCCCTGTCCAAGTTTTCTCACTTTAAAGAGTTCTATTTCTAAATTGAAAAAAAATCTTAATCATTACACTACCTTACATAAAATTCTTCATTGCCATCAGATTGACATTAAAGTATTACCCAGGCTCTTTAAAATAAGATTAAAGGTTCTTAGGGATTTGATCTTTATTTACCATTTCACATTACCCTCCACCTTCCATTTTTTCCTATTTATCACCTTCCACATACTAAGCCTAATATTAGTAACAGCTACAACAAACTAATTTCATTTTTTCCAAAGTATCATGCCTTTTCAAATCTTCCACAAATAAGGGTCACTCCTCTGTCTCCTTCCATTTATCTAATTTTTTATTTTTCTTTAAATTTAGTTGATGATAAGTTAAGGTCCCATATGGGGCTTTTCAGCACTCATGTTATACACTCAATATTTGTAACCCCTCACACAAATTCATGTACAAGTGACTGGAGAAGGAGCCCTAAGGGAAGTAATTAAGTATAAGGCTTTGATCCAATAGGATTAGTGGCCTTATAAGAAGTAACATCAAAGAGTTCACTCTTGCTCCTGCTCCATTCATGTACTGAGGAAAGGCCATATGAGGACATAGTGAAAAAGTAATGGTCATCTGCAAGGCAGAAGTGCTTTCAATAGAAACCAAATTTTCTAATACCTTAATTATAAATTCAACTCCCAGATTTGTGAGAAAATAAACTTTTTATTTAGCACATTAATTTTAAATGCAATTGGTACTGCAATTTGAGTTGTCACATTCAAATGTGAGCTACTGGTGGCAGCTGCCAGTGCCAATGTATAAAGCACAGTATTTGGTTATAAAAGTCTAAGCATAGCAATAAATTCACATTATTTCATTATATAATTTGCTTAAAGAACTTAGTAACTTGTTTACTTCTCTGTAAGAGTCATTAGACTGTCAGAAGTGTGAGGGTAGCGGGATGGAAAGATAATAAGTTGGTAAGGTGATTGCCTTGCAAGCAGTTGACCCAGGTTAGAACCCAGGCACTACATATTGTTCATGAAGAGAACACCACCAGTAGTGATCCCTGAGTGAAAGGCCAGGAGTAAGCCTAAGCACCATGGGTGTAGTCTTTCAAAAAACAAAATCTCCCAGAATTATGAGGATAGTGATCTTTGATGTCTTGTATATTTTGTTTATATTTGCATTTCCAAGGGATAATGCTTTTATGAAAATGGTTAAAATAATGAAGTACAACAGTTAACAGTGATGAATCATTATGTTAGAGTTAAGAGGGTAGCTCTTGATATTCTTATTAAACAACAGCAACAACAAATAAATAGATCACCACAAAGATAGTACAGCAACATACATAAGGCTGACCTCAGTACCCCATATTATTCTCCCAAGTCCACTAGTTGTGACCCCTGAGCACAAAGCCAGAAGTAATACCTAAGCACCAATGGGTATGGCCCCAAAACAAAAAAGAAATGCTATTCTCGTGATACCATAAAAATGATTATGATTATGATATTAATTTTGCAATATATGTTTCTATATATGGTATAGTTATCTATACTATGTATAAACTCATGCATGTTATGAAAAGCATAATTAGCTCTGTTATCCTATGTATCACAAACTTTATGAAGCTTACATAATTATTGGTCAATTAGTGAGTTTTCCCAAAATTAAACAAAATTTAAAATGTCTCTGGGGCAAGAGCAATAGTAGGGAGTGGGTGCTTACCTTGTATGCAGTTGACCTGAGTTTGATTCCTGACATATCAAATTGTCCTCTAAGTGCCACTAGGAGTAATTCCTGAGTGCAGAGCCAGGAGTAAGCCCTGAACACTGCCAGGAATGCCTCCCAAACAAACAAGCAAACGAACAAAACCCCTAAGAACCTCAAAAACAAAAAATTAAATTTCTCAGTACAAAATACAACATAAAAATAGAATAACTTAAAATATATCTTTGAAACTAGTGAAGAGCCAGTTCTAAACCATAAAGAAAGACACTATCCTAGGCTTCATCCTATGACTTGTGCAAATACCAAGATCTCTCTAGTTATAGGCCTGATTCTATCAGCCACAACTGAGTGGAAAGTTTCCTGGCACCATAATAATTCCTTGGGGTGTGAAAAGGATCATGTATGGAGACTGTAGTTACTCCCATGACAGTATGTTTCAAGGGCCGAGAAACCTTGTATCTTTTAGGCCAAGGGAATTCCCTTTTTAATTTCCCCAATATTTACTGTGCCTATGGAAAAAACCCACAAACAAACAAACAAACAAAAAACCTTACCAACTCTCCTTCCTTTTTTCTTTTCTTTTCGGTCTTGTAGTTATTGTATTTGATAGTTGTATTTGTTGCTGTGGTGCTTTTTGGGAGTTGCTGGTTTTGGTCTTTTGTTTGATTTTTGTTTCTTTTTCTGTTTTGTTTATTTTGTTGTTGGTGGTGGTGGTTTTTGTCTTTTGTGGGGTTTTGGTTTTTTTTAATTATGTTTTTCTTCTTTATTTCCCTTTCTCTTTTTTCAATTGATATTTATAACCTCTAGACAGACTTCTCCCTGGTTTTTTTGTTTGTTTATTTTTTTGTTTTTGATTTTTCTTTTTTTCTTTTTTTTTCATTTGAATAATCTTGTTCTGCCTCATAAATTGAGGGAAATGGATGGTACCAGAACCAAACAGTTGTATGAACATTGAGCAGAAATAAAAAAGATCGGACTTAAACACCAAACCCAAAGTTGACAACAGAATCGATACCCAATATTCAATAAACTATACAGAGAGACCAGACCAGCAGTCTATCTATCTATCTATCTATCTATCTATCTATCTATCTATCTATCTATCTATCTATCTATACACACTATCAGTCCGGAGGAGCGAAGGAGGGGGATGCTGGGAACAGAGTTGGAGGGAGGACAACACTGGTGGTGGGGAATACCCCTGATTCAATGACACTATGTACCTTAAATATTACTGTGAAAGACTTGTAATTCACATTGGTCACAATAAAAATTAGTGAAAAAAAACTAGTGAAATACTGCATCAAAGACACTGTATAGGGATTAAAGTGCTTGCTTGATTGTGGTTGGATTCACTTCAATCCTCAGAACTGCATATGACCTTACAGGTACTGCTAAGAGTGACCATTGAGAATAGAGCTGGAGTAAATCCTGAGTAATATTAGTTTGTGCCCTCCCTCTCAAAAAAAAAAAAACCACAAACACAAAAAACTCAATGTAATGCAAGTGATGTTACATTGGGATTATATGGGAATTAAATTTTTATATAGAACATAGTTAAGTTTAGGTCAAGTGGAGAGCATTGTTGGATAATGTTAGTAGATGGAGAGATATATACTTAGATTAAAGCAGTTGCCTTGTACATGATGTGTCAGTTTAATCTTGGAAACCCAAATATGGTGACTGTCAGGATAATCACTGAGCAAAAAGCAAAGGTATTGAGTAAAGCATGTGTGGTCTAACAACTCTTCTCCCCAAAAGTACACAGGATAAGGCACTTGCCTATAATGTGGCCAACCTGGTTCAATTTCCAACAGTGCATGATCTGGAAATGGCCCAATCCTCTCTTTCTCAAATATTTAAATATATTACCCAGTGGGGCCAGAGAGATAGCATGGAGGCAAGGCATTTGCCTTTCATGCAGAAGGTCATCGGTTCAAATCCCGGCGTCCCATATGGTCCCCCGTGCCTGCCAGGAGCAATTTCTGAGCATGGAGCCAGGAGTAACCCCTGAGCACTGCCGGGTGTGACCCAAAAACCAGAAAAAAATATATATATCACCCAGTGATACTTGATAAGCATATTGTCCCCTATCACACTAATAAAGTTCATATTATCAGTAAAAAGCTAAGAGCAGAAGTCTTCCAAACACCACAAAAGCACCACCGAGAGAGTAAATGATCCTGAACAGAGTCTATAGTTGATCCCATGACAATACACTCCAAGGGTGGAGAAACCCCATATCTCTTAGGTCAAGTGAATTCCTTTTCGAATGACCCCAATATTTACTGTGCCAGGGCAGGAGGGAAAAAACAAAAAGCACAAAATATTGTTTATTTTTTATATATTATTTTATCTTCATTTATTATTTTTATTTACCTATCTATTTTTGTTCAATTTCTCTGTTTGGGTGTGATTATTGAAGTTGTTGTCCCCAGTTATATTTATTCTTTCTCTTCCTTTCTGTTCTTTCTTTATATGCTATGCCATGTTTCTTATATCAAGACCATGGCATTTTTTTTGTTTGTTTTGTTTTGTGTGTTTTTGGTTTTTTTGTTTTGTTTTTTTGTTTTTGTTTTTGGTGCTTATCGTTATTGTTGGAGTCCTCACTGGATATTTGACATTTCTTTTTGTACTGGTGGAGTGTTTCACCTTTTTTCTCTCCTTCGTCTCTCAAACCGATGATGAGAGCCTCTAGAAGAATTCCACTTATTTTAGGTGTATTAGACTTTTACCCCAGTTTATTACTTTTCTCTCCTTCAAACAAAACCACGAAACTTGAACTAGCCAGTCCTGCCCCCCAGTTAGAGGGGGAAATAAGGGAGGCACCAGGACCAAACAGGTGCAAGACTACTAAGTAGTAGGCTAGATACAGAGGGGACCACATATTCTAGCAACCCTGGGGATGAGGGAAGAGGATATGGGAGGTAGGACAAAAACGGAGGTGTAGGGAGGACAATTTGGTGATGGGAATCCCCCCTGATTTTATGTAAATATGTACCTAAAATATTATTGTCAATAATATGTAAGCCACTATGATCAAAATAAAAATTATATTAAAAAATAAGTACAAAAATAAGTACTAAATAAAAAAAATTCTCCTGCAGACTATTAGACTATCTACAACATCTTCTTTTCTTGAATTCTAGTCTATCAGTTTTTAACCTTAATATATACTATCAAATCTCTTGGGTGTTTAGATTCTGGACTTGCAAGCCTCTAGCTGCTTTGGTTAACACATTATAAAAATGCATTACTTTGAAATGTTTTATCTCCTAAGGAAAGGTGCAGAGTAGAAATCCTTCAACATAGAAAGTAAATGTGATTGATAATTTCTATGAAATATTTTTGCTGTTGTTTTTGGACTACACCTGACAGCATTTAGTTGTTACTCCTGGCTCTATGCTCAGAAATTACTCCTGGCAGGCTCGAGGGACTATAAGGGATGCACAGGATCAAACCCGTTCAGCCATATGAAAGGCAAGCGCCAAAACCACTGTGCTAGCATTCCTATCTATGACTTTTTAACATTAGAAATAGATATATTTATTAAAATGTATAAGAATAATGTAAAATAATATTTTAATAAATGTATATTTAATATCTTCACAATCTAATAAAATTATGCATTTAATCTTTACCTATTGATTAAAATTTTGCTTATTCTTTGAGCTAAAGTCTAATAAAAATGTGCTTTGAAAAACAACAATGAAATACCATCTCATACCACAGAAATTGGCACACATCGCCAAGAACAAAAACAATCAGTGCTAGCCAGATGTGGGAGAAAGGAATGCTAATTCACTGCTGGTAGGAATGCTGTCTAGTCCAGTCTTTAGGGAAAACAATAATGGAGATTCCTCAAAAAAAAAACCTGGAAATTGAGTGCCCATATAAACCAGCTATACCACTCCTAGGAATATACCCTAGGAACACAATACAAAAATGCCCTCTCCATGCCTATGTTCAATACAGCAATTTACATTAGCCAGAATCTGGAAATGACTCAGATGCCCAACAACAGATGAGTGGCTAAAGAAACTGTGGAATACAGATGGAATACTATGCAGCTCTCGGGAAAAAAATGAAGTAATAAAATTTTCCTATACGTGGATGAACATGGAAACTATTATGTTGGTGAAATGAGTCAGAGGGAGAGATAGACACATAATAGTCTCTCTCATCTGTGGGATTTAAGACCAAAAAAAAGTAATAATACCCAGAAGTAATAGAGATAAGGTTTGAAAGGACCAGCCAATTATATGAAGCTTACCACAAAGATTGATGAGTGCAGTTAGAGAAATAACTACACCAACCTCTTACATGACAATGGTAGTGAGTGATAAAAACAGAATGCCTGCCAAAGACAGTTAGGGTGTGAGGGAGGGAGGAGTTGTGGGGCATTGGTGGTGGGAAGATTGCACTGGTGAAGGGGGTGCTTTTTATGACTAAAACCCAACTACAAACATTTGTAACCATAGTGTTTAAATAAGATATTAAAAAAACCTGGGAAAACAAAATTCAATAATGGAAAATGAAGAGAATCTTGAAGTTCAGATAAGTAACTCAGCCATCTCAGTACCTTAACTTTCACCTATATATGTTATTATATTTACCAAGGCCTTTTGGTAGTTGATCTGTGAATACCTTGTTTAAGTGAAGCAAGTTGGATTTTAAAGCAGAATTTTGTTATATTATGTATATATAATTTATACTATGTAGAGTGAATTATTAATATATGTAAAAAGTATGTAAGGTGAGAATGATACCAAATTCATTAACACATTTAAATTAAATTTTGGAGAGGCTAGAGATATTGTAAAGTGGTAAGATATTTATTTGCCTTGCATGTAGCTTAACCTGGATTCAATTCCAGAAACCCATATGATCCCCAGAGCCTACTAGGAGTGATCCCTGAGCACAGTCTATGACATATTTTTAAAGTCATCTTTGTGTGTGTGTGTGTGTGTGTGTGTGTGTGTGTGTGTGAAACAAAAAGGGATGGTGATTTTGAAGAAAACATGAGAATAATAAAATACTTATAGTCATTGTATGACTTCAATTTGAAGAATTAATACCCAATTGCATGTAGAGTGGCAGTGCCGTAAGAGACCCATTAGAAGACCAATTTGATAGTCAGACATAGCATATCAAAATAGAAATTATCACATTGATAATGTGACTATAATAATGCAGGTTCATCTTTAAATGTGAGGAACTAGTTGCAAACAGACAAGCCTACAGAAGAAATTTTCTCTAATCTATACTTAGCTCCTATATTTGAAGTCACATTTATGAGGTATATAACTCAGATGCTAGACATTATGATTATTTTTAGCTTATCAGATATTTTATAATCTGTATACCACAGTTTTATGGTTCTGTTTATTTTTCTGATTTTAGAGGTATAGAAGCTTCAAATAAGAGTCCTTTAAGGTCTATCTTGTACTCTGATAAACCCGGAACTCTCACAGAGTAGTTTTCAACTATGAAATTAAAGTATGCTACTGTTAATGAAGGGATGCCTTGCATGTCACTTTCTCCCCGTTAAGCACTGGGTGATTAGTTCCAACTATCATGATCCTAGTAGATCCTTCTCAACTCCAACTGCACTGGTGAAGGTTGGTGTACTGACTGAAATCCAACATATCTGATTTAAAATAAAATTTTCATGTGTAAAGAACTGGTATGATGCTGTATTTCTTAATTTTTAAAAATAAAAAAGAATTAGATAAAAAAGTTTTATATAGATTACTTGATCGTATTTCTTTATCTTATAAGTTTTAAAGAGTATAGTCACATCGTGAGTGCATATGCACTGGCAGATGTAATGATTCACAGAATCGATACACATCATCTCTTATATCAGATCATACCATTTCAAATATATTTGAGAATTCAGGATGCATAATGTTCTTACACTTTTTGTTTCTTTGTTTTTTGAGCCACACCCGGTGACGCTCAGGGGTTGTACCTGGCTATGTGCTCAGAAATCACTTCTGGCTTGGGGGACTATATGGGACGCCAGGGGATCTAACCGAGGTCCATCCTGGTCAGTCACATGCAAGGAAAATGCCCTATCGCTGCCCTACCACTGTGCTACTGCTCTGGCCCCGATGTTCTTAAAATTTTTTAATTTTAGAACCAATAATACAGCCATTTTATACCTTAAAATCATTATAATAGTCAAAAAAGTCTTAACATATTAAAATGAACAATGCAATTTAAATTATCTCATGTATCACCCAACCACACATAAAATTGTTCTTTAAATAAGTTACATTCTATTAATGAGAGTTTACTAAGATGCTATGATCTGAGGGTTTTGCTATCTAAATATGTGACTGCATAGAAGATCTCATAAATATACATTTATATAAATCTACATGTGTTTAAATTTATAATTTCATAAGATGTATAGAACCTAAGGGATAATTTATTGATCTTTGGCACACATCCTACTTTTAAAAGTGCTTCTACATATACTGTAGACATAAAGGATATTTCCTTAATTTTATTGTCATAATTTCATTTAGGTGTGTGATCACAGGTGCTTAAAAATGCAACTGTTACTTGCAGCTAATTATTCTCTTCATTTTCAGATGAGATATTCTATACTAAAAGAGATAAAGTTCCATGTATGAGACCACACAACTTGAGAAAAGGAATAAAATAGGACTTGAAATCAAACTTTATATATTTATTTATATCTTTATAACTTTATACCAGTTTTCCTTTGATTAGGTTGCGTGATTTAGCTTTTTCTCTAAAACTCATATATAATTTATATATATTTATCTAGTTTATATAGCTAGTAGGTATATATAGGTATATGGGTATATAACTATGTGAACTAGATAAATATATATTTATATATAGTGCAATATATAATAATATATCATTTAACATATATTTATATCACATCATCTATATTAAACGAAATAGATTAAATAATTATTATAGGATTGGAATCTCAATGCAGGAGCATCTGTGTAATAATTCTCTGTGAACTAAAATAGACCATTGAGAAAAATATTTGTATAAATCTTTTTATTGAAATCTAGAAGAGTGGAACTATAAAAAACTAATTAAAAGACTTTCACATCCCAGTAATAGTATTGCAAACCACAGTACCTAAATGGAAAAAAGGAGTGAGAGAGAAAGAGAAAGAGTAAGAGAATAAAATCTCTGCCATATTACCAGGCTGAAGGCAGTGAAGTTGGTGGGAGGGAAAGTGGAGACGTTGGTGGCAGAAGTCAACGCTGGTGAAGGGTAAGTGTTGGAACATTGTATGACTAAAACTCAAACATCAACAACTTGAAACTGTATCTCACAGTGAGTCAATAAATATAAAAAATAAAAATAGGCAAAAGGGCTCAGATATATTTGATATTAAGCTTTATTATCTAAACTTTAGATAATGCAGGGGTCCTCAAACGTTTTAAACAGGGGGCCAGTTCACTGTCCCTCAGACCATTGGAGGGTCTGACTATAGTAAAAACAAAATTTATGAACGAATTCTCATGCACACTGCATATATCTTATTTTGCAATGAAGAAACAAAACAGATACAAATACGATATGTGGCCCGCAGGCCATAGTTTGAGGACCACTGAAAAGTCTTGCTATTTCAAGCATGGCTATTGAATATATTTATATTTATAATAACAGAAAAACTTGTTAGAAATGTAGATTCCCCTGTGTCAGTGCTCAGGGATTATTACTACTGGCTCTGCACTCAGAAATTACTCATAATGGGCCTAGTATTCCATATGAGGTGATGGGAATCAAACCTACGTTGGCTACGTGCAAGGCAAATGTCCTACCTGCTGTAAATGTATTTAAATTTTTGACATATTGCTTATAAACTATAAGATTCAATTTTCTCACTCAAAACTAAAAATAATGAACCAGCATATCAAATTTAAATATTGGGGTTTAGATAGCTATAAATCACTAGTCCTTAATTTACATATTCAAGTGTTCACTCTAGGCAAAAGATTTATACTGCTATCATCAAGAAACTATCTATAAATAAGAGCTGTAAGAAATATTCAAATTGGAAGACCCATTAGTATGATGTAATAAGATAAACAAACTTCATCTGAGAGGATTAGGATAGCCAACTTTGAAAATGTATTCCATAATTTTAAGTGTTTTCAATATACTTCTATAACAAGGAGCTTAAAACAAATGTTATCTCAATTTAAATAGTGAAAAATAAATAAAAATGCCATCAGTGATTAAAAACTTTCAAAGGAAAATAGAATAATATAAACATGAAGATTGGGTTTTGGTTTTATAAAATAGGGCAAAACAAATGCATAGTAATGATTATAATAATAGCTAATGAATACCAAATATTTATTAAATACAAGGAATGGTGTTAAATGCTGTATATGTATTAGAACATCTAACCTATAGGTATCGTTTCCTCTTTGTGGGTTTGCCTAAAAACTTATAGTTTCCAATCTTGACTTTCTCTTTTATCTGCCAACCATAAAATTCTAGATTCCCTGCCAAATTTCAACATAAACACTATTGATTTTATTTTAATTCATTTCCCGCCTGCTTTTTCCCTCAGTACTTTTTAACGCCCACCCTACCTCCAGTTCTATCGATATGGATTCCATATTTAGATGTACTATTCATTTTTCTCATATTTAAAAATGATCCAAGAAATGTGTCTTTCCAGTGCAGTAACTCCTGTTCCAAAATCCCTATCTTAGCCAAGAACTTTATCTTTTAAGAGAGAATTTTATGCTGACAAAATTTAGTCTTAGGCAACATACAGACATCTATAAATATTTTTCATAAAAATTTTATAAAAGACTGTTCTAGATCACATCAGAACCTTAGATTTTGTTCTAATTTCAACATTATGAGATAAGGTAAAAGAGATCATTTTTCTTAGTCCAATCATTTTATAAAAACTGTCCTTCAGAACTGAATAGTATTTCTCAATGTAATCAGAACTAGTTCTAGAATATAACAAAATGTCTGTCTCTCATGAGAATGTAATATTTGGGGTGGGTATGGTTGGGGTCATACTCAGCAGTGCTCAGGGCTTATTCCTGGCTCTTCACTCCTTCATCTTTTCCTAACCATGTGTTGATTTTTCTCATAGCATAAACAGTTTTGTAGCTCTACTATGGTAAAAGTAAAAGGATTGTGCATGAAGAGATCTTTCCTTATTTGCCAATTTGACATAAAGATCTAGGTCTCTGCTCATTTCTGGAATGTAAGTCCCCTACTAATTTGCATGCATTATAACTAAGAGAGAAATAACTTTTATATTATATATAAAACTTAAAAATAACTTATATTATCACTGAGGTTCAGAAGTTGTTTTGAAATATAAAAAATAAAATTAAATGTCTTTTTTATCTTTCTTGACTATGAGTTTGAAATATCTCTGTATTCTAGTTCTCAAAATTTATTTAACTTTAGCAGTAAACTGACAGAATAGATGATCAGGAAATAAACATTTTTCCTGGAATATTTCTCAGGATTTCTTTACTTTCCCAGTAAAAATACTGGTAATTTTTGCTTTCTTTATTTTTTTGAGGGATTCATACCCAACAGTGCTCAGGGATTACTCGCTGCTCTGCATTCAGAGATCACATCTGGCAGGGCTTGAGAAGCCAAATAGGATACAAAAAATTGAATATAAGTCGGCTGTGTGCAAGGAAGTGCCCAACCTTTTATTTCTTTTTTATTTTACAGAACAAATAGCATAGCCTCTGGATATGCTTGAAACAGAGCAAATAAATTAATGAATAAGGATAGCAATTCATCTGAAGTTTGCTGGAGCTCAGGTTCTCCAAGCCAGGCTGGAGAATATGGTGAACAAAATCTTGATGAATTAGTAAAGATCAAGAAATATAAACCCTAAACAAACTCTTTGGTCAGTTAAGAGATTTGAGTTTCAGGCGAAGATCCTTGGACTCTACTTGATATGTAGCAATAATCTGAACGATACAATTTTTAAATACTGAAAGAAATAAGATCTCTAAGATGTATTTCCAACTTATCTCCAGTACTAGAAGTTCACAAAATAAAGATCTGTATATATTCTGCCTATTCCTGTGAAGAAAAAGAAACAGCTACATGATCACTTTTTATAAAACAACACCATCCTCTTCCCCCACCCCCATTTAGCCATGGCTTTCACCAGGAGATGGTCATTAAGAAAGCCACATTAGTCTTATCTCTGAAAGGTTCTGTTCAATTAAAAAGAGAACAAAAAATTTACTAACAATCTACAGGAAAACTAAGAAAAAGTAATTTTAAGAAATAACCCAGGCTGTACAGTGAATTAGCATACGATAATCTAAGGATTGAAATTAAGGGTGCTTATTTTAATTGGATGTCTAAATGTATTTATACAAATAAAGAGTGTAAGGGTAATGAACCGAGACTCTAACAAGACAATGTATCTTCAGAGAAGATTCTTGTCTTAGGATTTGGTGGTGTTCTGTAACTGGGACAGAAATCGTTTAAAAATCTGAGTTTATAATATGCACTCCTAGTTACAGGTACATGAGGATGCACTGGGGATTAGGAAATCTCTTGGGACTAATTGAAAAACCAAGAATTCTGATAGTATTGAAAGCCCCACCTTTCTCAAAACGAGGAATTACGGATATTAATACTACTTTTGGAAAAGATAGATGAGGGAAATGAATGTTCTGTGACTGGTGTGGCTGAGGCTCAAGTGCAATTTACTTTCCATGTAAGTAGGTTAAAGGTCTGATAAGAAAGTGAAGATCTGTTCCCATAAGAAAGAAAAGAGATGTAATCTAGTAACTTGTAGTTAACCTTACCTTCAAGGTAATGAAACATAGGGGAATTGAGGAGGGGGACTGAAAGAGCAGTAGTTGGGAGGGCTGTAGAAAATCTCTGGTGGAACAAGTTCCTCTTAAGAAACTGGGACATTTTCAGGTAATGGGATTAACAAATGTCAAGGAAAAAATAAGATTATTCATTATAGAAGAAAAAAGTATTCTGTAATAGAAATGATTACATGAGAAATATCTTGATAGCTTTCCTAATTTACCCAATCCTAAAATTTTACATTTTACTTTTTACCAATAATGAATCATGACACAACAAAAACTTTAAAAACATAGATAACAAAACATATTTGATCAACCACTCTATCTAGAGGAAAGCTTAAATTACATTTATATTTTCTCTTCAGGAAATATTTCAGAACAATATTCTTATAAAGAGATAATATAAATTGTCAAAATTTAGGTTTCTTTATAAATGTTGAGTGAATTCATTAAACAATTTGAAAGGAATTTCAATGGCACTCAAATATTTTAACAAGGCCAGAGAGATAGTTCAATGGGCTGAGCACATATTTTGCATGCCAGAGAACAGAGTTCAATCCTTTGTTCAATAATATAATAATAATAATAATAATAATAATAATAATAACCTCAAAAGCTTCAGCAATGATCCCTCAGGACAGATCCTAGAGTAGCCACTAGGCACCACCATTGTGGCAGAAAAAAAATTAATAATATTAACTTCAAAAATTTATATTTTAAATGGTTTCTTTTCCTATTGTTTAGGTTTAAAACCTGTTTATATTTGTGTTATAATACTATTTGTCTTAAAACATCTCTCCAAATTTAAAGCGTAAGATCATTCAAATTTGAATATATCATTCTCATATGCATCCATATCTTGCAATGTTAGACCTCTCAGTCAGTTTCCTGTCTAACAACTAAATCTGTTCTGTTCCCTACTTCATCAAACATTCTAGAGGAAAGGAAGTAACTTTAGGTTTGAAGTCAGTAGAAGGTTTAAGGCAGAACAACAGAGTACAGTGCAAAGAGTTCAGTTTTAGTCAAGTGAGTAGGGCTTGAATCCAGCTTCTTTCAGTATTCAATTATTGCTTAAGATCTTTTAAAAAACTGAAGCATTATGACTCTTGGAAAATTCTTGAATTTACTGATTCTTAGATTTCTTCCCTGAAGATTATAAAGAATATAGGGGAGAAACTTCCCAAACTAAAATTTGTTATATACAATAGCACTGTAAGTGATTTGACTAAGGCAATATATAGTAGAATTAGGATTTAAAGCCTGGATATTTCTGACAGGAGACATATGACTATTACCATAGTTCATGCCTCTTGAAAATACGACCATGTCTTCCTGTTATACACACTTTTTTGGACTAAATTTTTTTTCTGTTTTTACCAAACAGCATTAGTATCATTTTTAATAGGCACAATTTCATTCCTTAGTTTGTATATTGACATAATTTGGGAGGTGAATTATTCAAGGATATAAATCAATTTAGATTAATCCAGTATTTTCAGAAGTACAAACTAAAATATTTATGGATTAAATTGTACAATATGGGACTACTTTAAAATAAATACAGTAGAGAAAAATTAGGAGAAATTGATTTATTATCCTAGTTCATTAAAAATAAAGATTAGAGGCTGCAGAGATAGTAGAGTGGACAGGATACTTGCCTTTCATGTGACTGACTTAAGTTCGACCCTTGGCATTTCATATAGTTCCCTGATCCCTACTGTGAATGATCCTGAGTGCAGTATCAAGAATAAATCTTGAGATTTATTCTTTGAGAATTATCAGATGTAACAAAAATTTTTGATCATGTATTTATTACTTTTGAAGCTAGATAACGAATATATAAGGTTCATTACATTATTTGTTTTTGACTATCCTGAAAAATATCTTCAGGATAAAAAGAAGTGAAAATATTATAAATACTACTCTAAGTACACTTCAAACCTTATTCTACCCTTTTTAAATTCATATCCTGGCATTTATTGTTTGCTTCATTTATTTTCAATTTTATGATAACTACAAAGTCAAAAAGCATAAGGATGTGACAATATTAATAATAAGAACAATTGTCTCCATTCTTAAACTACTAGTTTTATGCCTGCTCTACTGCAAAGTAATTTACTCTCATTTTTCATTTGTTCTTTATAAAAACTGTATAAAATATGTACTAATATTTATGTTACGGGCTAAAAATCTAAAGCTCAATCGGACTAAGAAACCTAGCCAAAGCCTACAATAAGTGAAATGTTCAATTGCTTGTGTACCTTAACCTGACTCCCAGACTCTCACTTATTTTCTAAGATGCAAAGATGGAGCTACAGGAGGAAAGTATGTATGGTTAAAGAAAAGGAATGATGCGAAGTTTCTTCAAATATCATATACTAAAACTGAAGAATACATATCATATGTTCCTACACGTGCATTATGGTAAAGGGCTGGAAGAACTAACATCTTTCCTTTTAGGTACTTGAATCCAAAATAAGAGAACACAAATGTCAACAGATGTAACAAGGCACTTATTTTTATATAAGAATTAAAAGGACATAACAACAATAATACAAGCATAAGGGAAAAGAATAAAAGTACTACCTGAACACTCACTGCACTTGGTATATGATATACATGATATATGTAATGTATTGTTAATTATGACTCGCCCTTCAGAAAAAGAATAACATCATAAATAAATAGAATTGGTTCTGCAAAGCACCTACAAATAGAGCACAAAGTTCTTTAAAATAATTGCATGATCAACACAATAGAGTGAAAATTGGAATTTAAAAGAATAATTTGAGAAAAGGGCATAAGCTTCAGCATAAGCTGAAGGTGAAAGTCTGGAATATCATAAAGAACCTGGAAATAATGAAAACAAACCCCAGTGGCAGAACAGAGAACTTTCCTGTGAATCTCAAGAGAACACACAATAAGTGGATAGATTCACAAACACATAGTTAAGCGTAAAAATGTCATCTTTAGTCAATGACTACAAAACTAGATATTATAAAAATATTCCAAATGGTTTGTGATATTACATTTCCAATAAGTAGTAAAAACAATATAGAAATTGGGAACAGAAGAAAAGTCTAGATCTTGAAAAATACTAGTCTGATGTTTTGGGTGGCCAATTAGAGAAGTCACAGAAATTTAAACACTTGAATAGGTCTGATTTTTCTCGTGGCAAGATTACTTAAAGCTTAAATAGCTAAGAGGTTTCTGAATCTTCCATTCAGAATCTTTTCAGATCGTTACAGTACAATAATCCTGATAAGTATAGTAAAATACACCACACTTCAGGGGGGAAAACATTTTACGTTTCCACCAAGTAACACAAACCAATATGGTGTCCTGTCCATTCAGTTAGGTCAGCAAAAGAGACTCCAAAATAAGCGGTTCTCTTTGAGAATGACGCAATTCTTTTTATTCTTCATCTATAGCCTTGGCTATTTGTTTTAAGTGAGTCATTATGATATTATCTCCTACCACCTAAAAGATGATTTGGGAGGCTTCAGAGTTTTTGCTGTGTTCTTGGGAAGCCAGGGTCCACTTCCACTGATACTTGATCAGATGATGTGCACCTGACAGGTACTCAGACTCAGAGATATGATATTGTGTCCAGTGACTGCTGAGACTATAAAGACCAGAGAGATGATACTCAGGAATCATGCTGTGTTAGAGACTAAACTAAGGGATTTTCACATACAAGATATGCACTAAATCCCTTAGCCTTCTTCCTGAATAGTAGTCGAATTTTTTTCCAAAATTGTGAGTAATCTGGTCATAAATTTTATAAAATGCCATTAAATAGTGGTTAAACAGCACAGAGTTGCTATTATCAACAGGGTTATCATGAGAATTAAATTCAGATCCTCTATTCCACTCTGTAAGGCATGGCTCCCCAAACTATGGCTTGTAGGCCACATGCAGCCCACTTAAGAACATTTTTTTCCAGCTTGATGGTTATTTTTGCAGCAGCTGCCTGTCCTGCTTAGCAGCTTTGTCCCAGGTCTGAAGTGCACATGTGTAGGATGCGTGCTGCACTTTCTCACTCCTATCGTATTCCCTGTTTCTTGACTCCTCCTCTCAGTTTCATGCACGGGTCCTCAAAATACAGCCCACCAAAGCAGACCCATAGTTCCCACTGAAATACTGATAAATTTGTTGATTTAACTTTAATTGTTCTTCATTTATAATACTGTATTTTTTATTTATTCAAAATAAGATATTTGCAGTGTGCACAAAAATTTGTTCATAATTTTAAAAGTATAGTTCAGCCCTCTAATGGTCTTAGAGTGAACTGGCCTCCTGTTTGAAAAGTTTGAGGACCCCTGCTGCAATAAGTCAAAAAACATTCATTTAGAGCTAGACTTCTCAATAGCATTATTTTAGCAGTTACAGGACTTTTAAAAAATACCTAGAGATGAGAAAGCTTTTCCTGTAAGGGAACAGATGATAACTACTTACTACTTTGTGGGTTTCAGTGTCTCTGTGTACTACCTTTTCAGTGCTACAACTATACTGTAGCTATAATCTTCCATGGAAAATTTGTAAAAAAAAAAAATTGAGTGTGGCTAAATCCCAACAACATTTTATTTACAAAATCAGGCAGAGGGCTGAATTTGGCTCAAAGATCAAAGTAGGCAAATCTCAGTTCAAAGATGTTAGTAGAAGCTACCTCATGCCTCTTATGAATTATTTTCCACCTTCATTTATCCTCAATAATCGTCTTCAATATATGGTAGGTTTCAGTTCCAAAAGTTCCAAGTTTCTTGAAGCTTAACAGCATCAATACAAAAATCCACACACTTCTCAAATGTTAGCTTTAACAAATAGTTAGATCTACAATACTTCAGTGAATTCTAAAACTAACACAATGACATTTGAATTGCCATCTAGCTTAGCAATGTGGCACTATAGTAGAGCTTGTTTTTCAGCACATGCAAACTTATAAGCAATGAGAGACACATTTAGAATATGTTTGCACCAGCCAAGATTTATTCTTAGTGCCATTTGTTACATATACATCCCCTTACAATCAATATTTTACTGATGTAATCAACAATCTTTTAGTGATATCTTTCCTTCAAAACTGGCATTTTCCTCTGACATCTAGGATATCACAAAAGTCAGTAGTGTCTAACTTCCAAAAATGTTTTTCAAGACAGAGATCTACTTTAAAAGAAGTACTTCCAGAAGAGTCAAAGATTTTTCTGGCAATCAACTTGAGAGAAGGCTTCAAGCCTAGGTTCTCAATGCTCAAGAAAGAATGAGAACGAGAAAGAGCAGACTATTAGTCCCCAAGCACTGCAAGATGCCTTAAGCACCTCTAGAATTGACCCCCAAGCACAGAGTATGGACTGGCCTCTAGACATCACAGAATATGATTCCCAAACAAAAAAAATTAAATAATAGTAATTATTATAGCACTTCCAGTGACAAAATTTTAAGACTAGGTAGTTCTAACATTTAATTGAAATTCTATAGATCTGTAAAAATAAAGCCTAGTACCTATTCCAAAATCTTAAAATTAAATGCACATTCTAATATAAATAAACATGTGAAAAAACAAGTTTGGAGAAACTATCATTTATCATTTTTTCACTAATACTTCAGCTTATATCTGAGCTATTAGTATTAGATCTCTTCAATTTATTAATCCTGCCAATATCAATGACTTTCAAAGCAAGTCTTTTTTAATATCTTTATTCAAACACATTGATTACAGATATGATTGTAGTTGGGTTTCATTCATATAAAGAACACCCCTTCACCAGTGCAACATTGCCATCCCCAATGTCCCAAATCTTCCTCCTTCCTACCCTCTCCCGCCTGTACTTAAGACAAGCTTTCTACTTCCCTCATTCATTCACAGTGTTATGATAGTTGTCAAAGTAGTTATTTCTCTAACTGCACTCACCACTCTTTGTGGTGAGCTTCATATCATGAGCTGCAATTTCCAGCCCTCCTCTCTTTTGTCTCTGAGAATTATTGCAAAAATATTTTTTTAAACCCATAGATGAGTGAGACTATTCTATGTCTACCTCTCTCCCTCTGGCTTATTTCACTCAGCATAATAGATTTCCATGTACATTCATGTATAGGAAAATTTCATGACTTCATCTCTCCTGACAGATGCATAATATTCCATTGTGTATATGTACCAGTTTCTTTAGCCATTCAACTGTTAAAGGACATCTTGGTTGTTTCCAGAGTCTGGCTATTGTAAATAGCGCTGCAATGAACATAGGTGTGAGGAATGAATTTTTGAATTGTATTTTTGTGTTCCTAGTGTATATCTCTAGGAGTGGTATAGCTGTATCATATGGGAACTCAATTTCCAGTTTTTCTGAGAAATCTTCATATTGTTTTCCATAAAGGCTAAACTAGATGGCATTCCCACCAGCAGTGAATAAGACTTCCTTTCTCTCCACATCCTCGCCAGCACTGCTTGTTGTCATTCTTTGTGATGTGCACCAATCTCTGTGGCATGAGATGGTACCTTATGGTTGTTTTGATTTGCATCTCCCTGATGATTAGTGATGTGGAGCATTTGTTCATGTGTCTTTTGGCCATTTGTATTTCTTCTTTGACAAGGTGTTCATTTTTTCTCTCCATTTTTGATGGGATTAGATTTTTTTTTTGTAAAGTTCTGTCAGTGCCTTGTATATTGTGGATCTGAGCCCCTTACCTGATGGCTATTGGGTGAATAATTTCTCCCATTCAGTGGGTGGCTCTTGTATCCTAGGCACTCTTTCCTTTGTGGTGCAGAAGCTTCTTAGCTTAATAGATTCCCATCTGTTTATTTCTGCCTCCACTTATTTGGAGAGTGCTGTTCCCTCCTTAAAGATGCCTTTAGTCTCAATGTCATGGAGTGTTTTACCTATGTGTTGTTTTATGTACCTTATGGTTTCAGGTCTAATATCAAGTAATCCATTTGGATTTTACCTTCATACATGGTGTTAGCTGGGGGTCTGAGTTCACTCAAAGCAATTTGCCACTTGTTTTATTTAAATATATTGCATACTCTCATTGGACTTCAGAAAAAAGTCCAAAACATTTCCACATTATATTCAGTCCTTTCTTAGTACTATATAGTTTCAGTATCTTCCATTGCTCTTTACATAGCCTATATTCCTGACATGGCAAAATTTGCAATTCCTTGAAGAGATGACATTTTTAAAAATCTCATTTACTTCCCAAATTGGAAATTCCTCTGCTTAAACCGCCTTTGCTATTAGTCTCTGTCTATATAATTGCTTTTCTTTAGACAAAAGGAATATATCACTTATCTCAAGCTCCCTTATGTAATCCATAGGCACACATAGTGTGTCTTAGATTTCTGTTTGATATGAGAAAATTTCCTGTATGGGGGCTGGAGCAATAGTACAGTGGGTAGGAAATTTGCCTTGCATGCATCTGACTTAATTTCAATCCCTAGCACACCATGTGGTCCCTAGAACCTGCCAAGAATTACCCTTGAGCAAAATCCAGAGTAGCCCTGAGTACCACCTGATATGGTCCCTAACAAAACAAACACAAAAAAAATAAAATAAAAGAAGCCCTATATTTTGTTTGGCTTTTTGTGCCACACCCATTTGATGCTCAGGTATTACTCCTGGCTAAGCGCTCAGAAATCGCCCCTGGCTTGGGGGGACCATATGAGACACCAGGGGATCAAACCACAGTCCTTCCTTGGCTAGCGCTTGCAAGGCAGACACCTTACCTCTAGCGCCACCTCTCCGGCCCCTAAAACCCTATATTTTTATATTTTATTTTATATTATAATTATATTACAACTATATTGATTATTAATCATAATGTTTATAATAAAATATATAATATGTGATACATTGTAAGTAAAATTAAAATTATTAATTATAACTATATTATATTCTATATCATATAATATATCCTATATTATAGCTACTTCTCTGTACTCACTTATTTATATAAATTTATTAAGCTCGGGGACAGGATGGAAATTTTGAGCAATATAAATACACCACTATTGAATTAATATAGAATGAGCAGAAAGTAAATATGTTAAAATATTTAAATCATGACCTGGCACAGGCCGAGAGGTTTGGGTATTTTCCAGTCACCCCTGAACCAGGGAAGCAATCTATAAAACATCCAACGTTGTTTATGACATCGCTTGTAAGCAATCCTCTACCAGGGAAGACCCTACTGCTGCTCTGACATCGATTTACTCAAAAGAGTCTTCCCTTAACACTAAGAAGATTTAAATAACAATGACCTGTGTACTGGACAGGGCTTTCTGCATTGCCCGTTAATTGCGAGTTGAAATTAGACACCGCTCCGAACCATCCTGACTTCAATGTAGGATATACAGATACCAGGACCTTAATTACAGAAAGGTGAGATAACAACAGAGACCGAAAAATGTAACTGTTTGGGTACTACGGACAATGACCGGGATTGGACAAACTAGTTTGCCTGGAGCATAGAAATGGTCTTATGTCAGGAAAATTCAAGGGTAGGGTCTCCTTGAACTTAGGCCAAAATTTTTCCTTTCCATGACCCCCATACTTTGGTAGGCCCACGCAAACGATAATTGCCACACTAACATTGTTTTTACAGTGGTCCTTTGACTCCAAACCTTTAAGAAACCACTAGTAAAAATATCTGGAACTGAAAAAAAAAAAAAAAAAAAAAAGGTTTACATTAGTGTTAACGTATATGCTTTTAGATGCACTAGCATTCTGTGGGATAAAGGAGGGAGATAAGGGATATATGCTCGGGAACAGGGATGAAGTGAGGACAACACTGCTGGTGGAAAAGCCCTCATTTATTGTCTGCATGTACCTTAAATATCACTGTGTAAGATTTGCCGTTGTGTACCTTAAATATCACTGTGTAAGATTTGCTGTTATATACTGGGCCAGGAGAGATAGCACAGTGGTGTTTGCCTTGCAAGCAGCCGATCCAGGATCAAAGGTGGTTGGTTCGAATCCTGGTGTCCCATATGGTCCCCCGTGCCTGCCAGGAGCTATTTCTGAGCAGTTAGCCGGGAGTAATCCCTGAGCAACGCCGGGTGTGGCCCAAAAACAAAACAAAACAAAAAAAAAAAAAAAAAAGATTTGCCATTATATATTCTAATAAATGTCTGTCATTTAATAAAAAAATATTTAAATCAGTCATTGTTACTTTAGGTGGCAACAAGAAACTGCCCTCAAAATCTAAGCTAGTAAGAAATGTCTATAGTTACAAAAGTAAACATAATTTAAGGAACACCTATTAAATTATTTGCATATTGAAAAATAACAGATGCATTTATAACTCAATGATTTTATAATCCAAGCACACTTGTTTAACTACAACTCAGATACAGAAATGAGTAACAATTAGAGCCCTAAATTTCTTTTACTTCCATTCCCTTTTCATTAGTAGCATTACCTTGAATAACTACTGCATCGACTTCTAATACATAATTTAGTTTGGGACATATTTTTTAACAACATAAAAACATAAGCAGTTTTCTATTGTTTTTTCAACAACTATGTTTTTAATTCTCACCTATATTGGTACATGTCAGTGTAAAACTTTATCATTTTTGTGAGGTGAGAACGATAAGGACTATAATACAAAAAATGCTTATTGTCATTGTTGTAGACGCAGTGGTCCTCAAACTATGGCCCGTGGGCCACATATTGTATTTGTATCTGTTTTGTTTCTTCATTGCAAAATAAGATATATGCAGTGTGCATAAGAATTTGTTCATAAAGTTTGTTTTAACTATAGTCAGATCTTCCAATGGTCTGAGGGACAGTGAACTGGCCCCCTGTTTAAAAAGTTTGAGGACCCCTGTAAGAGGATCCAATTGTGAAAATATAATATTATTTTCCATTATATTGCTGATGGGCAACTGGGTACTTTCTGTCTTGGGGATATAAGTAGCATGACTATAAATATTCTTTTGGTAAAAATAGGTATTCACATAAATTTAATATATAATTTAAGTGAAATGTATAGATCACAGAATGTGTTTATGTTCATATTTGAGAAGATGCCAAAAACTGTCCACCATAATTGCACCAACAAAGAACTTCTTTTAGTTCATGAGGTATGTTAGCTCCTAAAAAATCTCTATGTAAATACAAAGTACTGTTTTTAACTCCCTGCTTCATTTGCACAAGATCATCTTGTTCCACAGCAATTAAAAATAACATCTTTGATTACATAAAATCAAATATCTATTGGAATTTGCATATATAATCTAAATGTGTCACATAGTTTTCTCTAATGAAAATTAGATTTTGACACACTTTTAAATCTATCAGTGGAATGATACAAGCTGTTTATTAAAAGCGTACTGAGTATTTTCTTTAGAGTTCACTTAGTTTATCATGTGATTGGAAAGTAAACATATACAAAATACAATATTTTCTACAATGTCATTGTACATTTTTAGTTTTGTATGTATAAACATAGAATTAATCTCACCTACAAAAATTCTAGAATTTTAACTACAAAATCATAGAATTTATGGAATAAGTGACTCATTTATTTTTATTATAATTTAAAACTTGAGTCTGTAATCATATCAGCTAATCAGTAAGGAAAATCATTTAAAAAAGAAAATATATTGCATAAAAAAGGTAAAATCACTAACAATTCAACTTAGCACAAAATTTTTAAACTTGAGTATACTGGATTGAAAGCAGGTTTGAGATATTCCCTTTAGAGCACTAAAAATTCCGAGAGTTGCTTTCTATGAGCTGAGAATTTTATGCAGGGTGAAAAGAATAAGAACTGTGGGCTAAGTGTTATTGTAAATTGATTTGCAACTGACAACAGGGAATATTTGATAGTTTGATTTATGCAATTTTTTAAAATATTTTCATTTTTATATAAAATCAGAGCCCAGTGAGATCAATTAAGATCTTAAAAGTAAACACATACCAAGTAAATCAGAAATGGGAATTTTAAATAATTTGTCTGGGTTTTGGTTTATTTTTAAAACCTATGGATTTTTTAATATAATTTTTATTTTGATCATAGTGGCTTACATATTGTTGACAATAATATTTTAGGTAAATATTTACATAAAATCAGGGGGGATTCCCATCACCAATTTGTCCTCCCTACACCTCCGTTTTCATCCAACCCCCCATATCCTATTCCCTCACTTCCTGGGCTGCTAGAATATGTAGTCCCCTCTGTACCTAGCCTACTACTTAGTAGTCTTGCACCTGTTTGGTCTTGGTGCCTCCCTTATTTCCCCCTCTAACTGGGAGACAGGACTAGCTAGTTCAAGTTACGTGGTTTTGTTTGAAGAAGAGAAAAGTAATAAACTGGGGTAAAAGTCTAATATGCCGAAAATGGGCAGAATCCTTCTAGAGGCTTTCATCATCAGTTTGAGAGACGAAGGAGAAAAAGGTGAAACACTCCACCAGTACAAAAAGAAGTGTCAAATATCCAGTGAGGACTCCAACAATAATGATAAGCACCACAAAAAGAAAAAAAAAAAGCCATGGTCTTGAGATAAGAAACATGGCAGAGCACATAAAGAAAGAAAAGAAAAGAGAGAAAAAATAAGTATAAATGGGGGCAACAGCTTCAATAACCACACCAACACAAAGAAATCCACCAAAAATAGATAGGTAAATAAAAATAATAATAATAATAAATGAAGATAAAAATAATATATATAAATAAACAATGTTTTGTGCTTTTTGCTTTTTTTCCCTCCTGCCCTGGCACAGTAAATATTGGGGTCATTCGAAAAGGAATTCACTTGGCCTAAGAGATAAGGGGTTTCTCCACCGTTGGAGTATATTGTCATGGGATAAACTATAGACTCTGTTCAGGATCATTTACTCTCCTGGTGGTGCTTTCGTGGTGTTTGGAAGACTTCTCCTCCGTCTGTATCTAGAGATCTCAGTATCTGCACAGATCCAGGAGTGGGACTTATGATGAAATCTTTCTTTGTGAAAACCTATGTATTTTCTTATATTCTCTAACATTTTTATGAGAAACCTTGTAGATTAAGCAAGCAAATATTCTGGGTCCATTATCTTAGCATTTAGAAGAGTCTCCTTATGGATGATTTGATTATAAAAGAATTTTTGATAAATGATATTTGAGTTTAACTATAAATATTAATAGAATTGTAACAGAGGCCAGTGAGATAACACAGGGTTTAAGCACATGCATGCAACTGATATTCGTTACATCCCTGATACTAAATATTCTTCTAAGCACTAAAGGCCACCTAATCCCAGGAGCCATCAGGGAGGTCCAAATTATCTTCAGCATCATAATATTCAAGTAGTACTGTATGATCAGTCTATTGAGTTGAATTGCTGACCATTTTAGCTAAGAATGACAGTGACCCCTTAAACACCTTTTGGGATGTCCTTCCTTACCAAAAAAGGTTTACAATAAAGATAGTAGTGTGTATATGAGTGTGTGAGAAAGAGAAAAAGAGAGAAAGAGAATTTAGAGTAGTAGGGAGAACAGATTTCAAAAGTTAAATAAAACACAATATAGAATAACCTATGTTTAGTAGAGACCGCCTAGAAAGAAGATTATTATAAAAATAGAATCTGAAATAGAGAACACCTAGAAAGTTGATGAATATAAAAATAGTTTTTTTCCCTTCAGAAACAGGGAAAAAAAGAGAAAAATGGCAAAGTCTCAGATTAAGTAAAAATTATAATCTTAGGGACCAGAGTGATAGCACAGTGAGTAGGGTGTTTGCCATGTATGCAATCAACCCAGATTCAATCCCTAGCATCCCATATGGTCCCGCTAGCCTACCAAGAGCGATTTCTGAACACAGAGCAAGGAATATCCTTAAGCAATGCCATGTGAGGCCCAAAACAAGAAAAATATAATCTAAAATGTATACAGTATTCACAAAACTCAACAACAAGAATTCCCATAATTCCATCTAAAAATAAGAAAAGAGTTGAATGGACACTTACACATATTAGACATAGATAGCTAGTAAGTATATGAAAGAAGTGATCATTCTCCCTTGTGATTAAGGATATAAAAATCAACACAATAGTGACATATCTTCTCACATGACTGAGAAAGGCATATCAAAACAATTAGAAACAAGCAGTGTTGGTGTTGATGTGGTAAGAAGTAGCCCTCATTCACTCCTGGTGTGAATATCATCTGGTTCAACATCTCATGAAAGCCTGGGAATGGAGAGAGAACAGTGGGTAGCCACTGACCTTGCACCAAGCTGACCTGGTTGACATCAATAACCCCAGGTGGCCTTAAGCCCTACCAGGAGTGATCCCTGAAAGCAGAGTCAGGAGGTAAGCCCTAAGGATGGCGGGGTATGGCCCCCAAAACACAAAAACAAAAATATACAAGCTTAATGAAAAGCAGTATGGAGATGTTTTAAAATATAAGAAAAGAACTTTTACATAAGCCAGAAGTTCCACTTTTCAACATCTACCCTCAATACACAAAAACATTAATTCAAAAGTTTGTATACACACCCATTTGTTGCAGCACTAGTACAATAGGCAGGTTATGGAAACAACACAATTGTCTAGCTATGATAAATGGATAAAGAAGTTGTGGTATACATATACAACTAAATGCAATGTAACTATAAAAAAGTTGAAATCATGCACTTTACTATAACAGATGAAATTGAATTGAAAGGTATCGTGTTAAGTGAGATAAATAAAAAGGAGAAGGGCAAGTACCATATATCTTACTTGTTTTAGGAATATAAAGTCAACATTAGAATATAGACATTATCAATGATAAAGACTTGACATTAAATACAAACCTAATTAATAAACAGCAGGTGGAGCAGGGGAGAGGGAAGAGCAGATTAGAAGTTATCTGTGGTAGACTCTGTGAATTTTGGTAGTGGTGGTGGAGATGAGTTTTTTTGTTTTTTTGTTTTTTTGTTTTTGGGCCACACCCAGTGGTGCTCAGGGGTTACTCCTGGCTGTCTGCTCAGAAATAGCTCCTGGCAGGCACGGGGGGACCATATGGGACACCGGGATTCGAACCAACCACCGTTGGTCCTGGATCAGCTGCTTGCAAGGCAAACACCGCTGTGCTATCTCTCCGGGCCCGGAGATGAGTTTTTTAATTTTGTATACCAATATAATAAATTTTAACACCATATTAACTTCTGAAACTATAAAAATAAAAATACTCTTTTTTTTTAATTTATTTAAACACCTTAATTACATACATGATTGTGTTTGGGTTTCAGTCATGTAAAGAACACCACCCATCACCAGTGCAACATTCCCATCACCAATGTCCCAAGTCTCCCTTCGCCCCACCCGACCCCCGCCTGTACTCTAGACAGGCTCTCCATTTTCCTCATACATTCTCTTTATTAGGACAGTTCAAAATGTAGTTATTTCCCTAACTAAACTCATCACTCTTTGTGGTGAGCTTCCTGAGGTGAGCTGGAACTTCCAGCTCTTTTCTCTTTTGTGTCTGAAAATTATTATTACAAGGGTGTCTTTCATTTTTCTTAAAACCCATAGATGAGTGAGACCATTCTGCGTTTTTCTCTCTCTCTCTGACTTATTTCACTCAGCATAATAGATTCCATGTACATCCATGTATAGGAAAATTTCATGACTTCATCTCTCCTGACAGCTGCATAATATTCCATTGTGTATCTGTACCACAGTTTCTTTAGCCATTCGTCTGTTGAAGGGCATCTTGGTTGTTTCCAGAGTCTTGCTATGGTAAATAGAGCTGCAATGAATATAGGTGTAAGGAAGGGGTTTTTGTATTGTATTTTTGTGTTCCTAGGGTATATTCCTAGGAGTGGTATAGCTGGATCGTATGGGAGCTCGATTTCCAGTTTTTGGAGGAATCTCCATATCGCTTTCCATAAAGGTTGAACTAGACAGCATTCCCACCAGCAGTGGATAAGAGTTCCTTTCTCTCCACATCCACGCCAACACTGTTTATTCTCATTCTTTGTGATGTGTGCCATTCTCTGGGGTGTGAGGTGGTATCTCATCGTTGTTTTGATTTGCATCTCCCTGATGATTAGTGATGTGGAACATTTTTTCATGTGTCTTTTGGCCATGTGTATTTCTTCTTTGTCAAAGTGTCTGTTCATTTCTTCTCCCCATTTTTTGATGGGCTTAGATGTTTTTTTCTTGTAAAGTTCTGTCAGTGCCTTGTATATTTTGGAAATTAGCCCCTTATCTGATGGGTATTGGGTGAATAGTTTCTCCCACTCAGTGGGTGGCTCTTGTATTCTGGGCACTATTTCCTTTGAGGTGCAGAAGCTTCTCAGCTTAATATATTCCCATCTGTTAATCTCTGCTTTCACTTGCTTGGAGAGTGCAGTTTCCTCCTTGAAGATGCCTGTAATGTCCTGGAGTGTTTTGCCTATGTGCTGTTCTATATATCTTATGGTTTGGGGGCTGATATCGAGGTCTTTAATCCATTTGGATTTTACCTTTGTACATGATGTTAGCTGGGGGTCTAAGTTTAATTTTTTGCAAGTGGCTATCCAATTGTGCCAAAACCACTTGTTGAAGAGGCTTTCCTGCTCCATTTAGGATTTCCTGCTCCTTTATCAAAAATTAGGTGGTTGTATCTCTGGGGAACATTTTCCGAGTATTCAAGCCTATTCCACTGATCTGAGGACCTATCCTTATTCCAATACCATGCTGTTTTGATAACTGTTGCTTTGTAGTACAGTTTAAAGTTGGGGAAAGTAATTCCTCCCATATTCTTTTTCCCAATGATTGCTTTAGCTATTCGAGGGTGTTTATTGTTCCAAATGAATTTCAAAAGTGTCTGATCCACTTCTTTGAAGAATGTCATGGGTATCTTTAGAGGGATGGCATTAAATCTGTATAATGCCTTGGGGAGTATTGACATTTTGATGATGTTAATCCTGCCAATCCATGAGCAGGGTATGTGTTTCCATTTCCGTGTGTCCTCTCTTATTTCTTGGAGCAGAGTTTTATAGTTTTCTTTGTATAGGTCCTTCACATATTTAGTCAAGTTGATTCCAAGATATTTGAGTTTGTGTGGCACTATTGTGAATGGGGTTGTTTTCTTAATGTCTATTTCTTCCTTATTACTATTGGTGTATAGAAAGGCCATTGATTTTTGTGTGTTAATTTTGTAGCCTGCCACCTTGCTATATGAGTCTATTGTTTCTAGAAGCTTTTTGATAGAGTCTTTAGGGTTTTCTAAGTAGAGTATCATGTCATCTGCAAACAGTGAGAGCTTGACTTCTTCCTTTCCTATCTGGATTCCCTTGATATCCTTTTCTTGCCTAATCGCTATAGCAAGTACTTCCAGTGCTATGTTGAATAGGAGTGGTGAGAGAGGACAGCCTTGTCTTGTGCCAGAATTTAGAGGGAAGGCTTTCAGTTTTTCTCCATTGAGGATAATATTTGCCACTGGCTTGTGGTAGATGGCCTTCACTATATTGAGAAAGGTTCCCTCCATTCCCATCTTGCTGAGAGTTTTGATCAAGAATGGGTGTTGGACCTTATCAAATGCTTTCTCTGCATCTATTGATATGATCATGTGGTTTTTATTTTTCTTGTTATTGATGCTGTGTATTATGTTGATAGATTTACGGATGTTAAACCAGCCTTGCATTCCTGGGATGAAACCTACTTGATCGTAGTGGATGATCTTTTTAACGAGGCATTGAATCCTATTTGCCAGGATTTTGTTGAGGATCTTTGCATCTGCATTCATCAGTGATATTGGTCTGTAATTTTCTTTTTTGGTAGCGTCTCTGTCTGGTTTAGGTATCAAGGTGATGTTGGCTTCATAAAAGCTATTTGGAAGTGTTTCTGTTTGTTCAATTTCATGAAAGAGTCTTGCCAAGATTGGCAGTAGTTCCTCTTGGAAAGTTTGATAGAATTCATTAGTGAATCCATCTGGACCTGGGCTTTTGTTTTTCGGCAGACATTTGATTACTGTTTTAATTTCATCAGTGGTGATGGGGGTGTTTAGATATGCTGCATCCTCTTCCTTCAACCGTGGAAGATTATAAGAGTCCAAGAATTTATCCATTTCTTCCAGGTTCTCATTTTTAGTGGCGTAGAGTTTTTCAAAGTAGTTTCTGATTACCCTTTGAATCTCTGTCATATCAGTAGTGATCTCTCCTTTTTCATTCCTGATACGAGTTATCAAGTTTCTCTCTCTCTCTTTCTTTGTTAGGTTTGCCAGTGGTCTATCAATCTTGTTTATTTTTTCAAAGAACCAACTTCTGCTTTCGTTGATCTTTCGGATTGTTTTTTGAGTTTCCACTTCGTTGATTTCTGCTCTCAGCTTTGTTATTTCCTTCTGTCTTCCTATTCTTGGGTCCTTTTGTTGAGCATTTTCTAGTTCTATTAGCTGTGTCATTAAGCTACTCAGGTAAGCTCCTTCTTCCTTCCTGATGTGTGCTTGCAAAGCTATAAATTTTCCTCTCAGTACTGCTTTTGCTGTGTCCCATAAGTTCTGATAGTTTGTGTCTTGATTGTCATTTGTTTCCAGGAACCTTTTTATTTCCTCCTTGATTTCATCTCGGACCCACTGGTTATTGAGCATGAGGCTGTTTAACTTCCAGGTGTTAAAGTGTTTCTTCTGAGTCCCTTTGGAGTTCACAAATAATTTCAGAGCCTTGTGGTCAGCGAAGGTAGTCTGCAAAATTTCTATCCTCTTGATCTTATGGAGGTATGTTTTATGTGCCAGCATGTAGTCTATCTTGGAGAATGTCCCATGTACATTGGAGAAGAATGTGTATCCAGGTTTCTGGGGATGGAGTGTCCTATATATATATCCACTAGGCCTCTTTCTTCCATTTCTCTCCTCAGGTCTAGTATATTCTTGTTGGGTTTCAGTCTGGTTGACCTGTCCAGTGTTGACAAAGCCGTGTTAAGGTCCCCCACAATTATTGTGTTGTTGTTGATATTATTTTTCAGATTTGTCAACAGTTGTATTAAATATTTTGCTGGCCCCTCATTTGGTGCATATATGTTTAGGAGAGTGAATTCTTCCTGCTCTACGTACCCCTTGATTAATATAAAATGTCCGTCTTTGTCCCTTACAACCTTCCTGAATATAAAGTTTGCATTATCTGATATTAGTATGGCCACTCCAGCTTTTTTATGGGTGTTGTTTGCTTGGATAATTTTTCTCCAGCCTTTTATTTTGAGTCTATGTTTGTTCTGACTATTCAGGTGCGTTTCTTGTAGGCAGCAGAAGGTTGGATTGAGTTTTTTGATCCATTTAGCCACTCTGTGTCTCTTAACTGGTGCATTTAGTCCATTGACGTTGAGAGAAAGAATTGTCCTGGGATTTAACGCCATCTTTATTTCAAAATTTGGTGTGTCTTTTGGGTAGTCTTGTCTTAGATTAGGTCTTTCAGTTTTTCTCTTAAGACTGGTTTTGTGTCTGTGAAGTTTCTGAGCTGTTTTTTGTCTGTGAAACCATGTATTCTTCCATCAAACCGGAAAGTGAGTTTTGCTGGGTATAGTATTCTAGGTGAAGCATTCATTTCATTCAGTCTTGTCACAATATCCCACCACTGCTTTCTGGCATTGAGTGTTTCTGGTGACAGGTCTGCTGTAAATCTCAGGGAAGCTTGCTTGAACGTGATTTCCCCTTTTGATCTTGCTGTTTTCAGAATTCTATCTCTATCTGTGGGATTTGTCATTGTGACTAGGATGTGTCTTGGGGTGGTTTTTCTGGGGCCTCTTTTGGTTGGTACTCTTCGGGCATGCAGGATTTGATCACATATATTCTTTAGCTCTGGAAGTTTCTCTTTAATGATGTTCTTGACCATTGATTCTTCCTGGAAATTTTCTTCCTGGGTCTTCCTGGGTCCAATGATTCTTAAGTTGTTTCCGTTGATCTTATCATAGACTTCTATTTTCGTCTGTTCCCATTCTTTGACTAATTTTTCCATTGTCTGCTCATTTGCTTTAAGTTTTTTGTCCAATCTCTCCTGCTGTATGGAATTGTTATGTATCTCATCTTCCACAGCACCAAGTCTATTCTCAGCTTCTGATACCCTGTCCCAGAGCTTATCCATTTTGTCATTCACTTCGTTTACTGACTTTTTCAGTCCTGTTAGTTGACATGTTATTTCAGTTTGGAGTTTTGTGATTTCTGCCTTCATATTTTCTTGGTTCTTATTAGTGTTCTGTTTAACTCGATCCATGGTTTCTTGGAGTCTGTTGAGCATCTTCCATATTGCTAGTCTAAAGTCCTTATCTGAGAGGTTGATTAGTTGGTCAGTCATTATCTGGTCCTCAGAATTGTCATCTTCATTCTCTATGTCTGATGCTGGCCTGCGTTGTTTTCCCATTGTCACACTTGTATTGTGGGTTTTTCTACGTGTTGTGGTGGTATTCATTGTCTATATGATGTAGGCAGCACACTCCTCTGGCTCCTCCCTTTCTGGATGGGCTGACTTGCCTCTAAGGGAGGGGAGTCCTCCGTGGATGAAGCCTCACACTGGGTCAAATCTTAGGCCCGAGCATGCAACAGAGAAGACAGTCCAGAGAGAAATGTTTGCTTCTGTGATATAGCGCCGTTCTTAGTGTGATTTTTCCTTCTTGTTGCAATGGAGTTCTTTCCTTAGAAAGAGTGCACGGCCGCTCCGCTTCGCTACGCGGCCGTGCTCCTCTGGAGCCTCTTTTTGCCCCACTCGCAAGAGTTTCACGCAAGAGGACAGTAGACAGACATAGACAGGTCACACTCACAGTCTTTCACAGTTGAGCCCCACTGGGCCGGTGTACTTTCGTGGATTTTCCCCGCCTGGTGTCACACACAGGGAGCCGGCTTTTGCAAAGCTTAGCCGGTTTTTTTCAATAAAAATACTCTTAAATGTTAAGACATCAAAAGACACATACAATAATTAAGCTAATAATACAATTCATAGGACATGAGATACTAGAAAGTAATAAAAGCAATAAAATAAATTTATACCATTTTAGAATATTACTAAATATTCATTCGGTAGCTAGAAGAACATAGCAACATGTTACAAATTCACTATAATATGCACATATCCTCACTGAAAGTACTAATAACATATTTATTCACTTCTACAAGAGGGAATTTGAAGCCAGATGCTATGACTAGAAAGCAAGATTAAGGATAAGAGAGAAAAATTATGCAGATAACTTAGTTTTATTAAGTAAAACTAAGAGTAATGATCTGTATTTTAAAAAATAAAATTCTTATACATTGAAGAGGTGTAATTCAGAGTATTTATGTAGACTATCTTTGCTATTCAATTGAATAGAAATACTTATTGAATACTTATTCAAATTAAGTATTGAATAATTTTAGTTTGTTAGGAAATAGCATGGAAAGAAAATATGACTAAAATAAAAAGAAGTCCTAATAAATGGGAAAAAAACACTTGAGTACCATCTATGAAGGCACTGGGAAATTTCAAATGACAAATCTCATCAAAAAAAATGGGGAGAAGGATGAATAGACATTTCCTTGATGATTACATAGAGATAACTAGTGGGCATATGAAATCATTGATAATGAAAAGTGATCATCATCAATGATTACCAGGAAATCATGAATCAAAATTATATTAAGGCTTCATCTCACACCAGTTTGCAGTCCTATAGTAAAGTTGGGAACCACCAGTTCTGGTGAGAATGTGGTGAAAAAAAGACTTCTTGTTCACTTTGGGACTGTCAACTGATTTAGCTTCTATGTAATTGGTGGCGGGAAGGTTGTACTGGTTAAAGGGGGAAGTGTACTGAAACCCAATTACAAACATGTTTGAAACCATGGTGCTTAAATAAAGTTATATATAAAAATAAGTCAGGAGTCACCAGTTCTAATGTGAATGTGGTGAAAAAAGACTCCTCATTCACTTTCGAACTGTCAATTAATTTAGCTTCTATGGAAAACAGTATGGAGATTGCTCAAATAATTAAAAATAAGAGTTTTCTGAGACCAGAATGATAATACAGCAGTAGGGCATTTGCCTTGCATATGGAGGACCCAGGAGAAAAACAGGCTTGTGAGCCTGTGATTTGTGATTTGTGGGCTTGTGATTTGTGAGCCCAGAGCCAGGAGTAACCCCTGAGCACACAAAAACACACACACAAAAAAAACTAAAACAGAATTTAGATATGATCCAGCTATTCTCTGAGTATCTGTACCAAGCACATAAAAACATTACTTTTAAAATATATTATGAACAACTGTATTGAAAGTCAAGACTCTCAATCAATAAAAAAATATGGAAAAATATAAGAAGGGGCTGGAGCGATCGCACAGTGATAGGGCGTTTGCCTTGCACATGGACGACTCAGGATACAACCAGGTTTAATTCCCGGTATACCATATGGTCCCCAAGCCTGCCTGGAGCAATTTCTCAGTGCAGATCCAGGAGTATACCCTGGGTGCTGCTGGGTGTGATGCAAAAACTCCACCCCCAAATATATATATAAGAAATATTTTAAGGGCTGGAGAGATAGCATGGAGGTAGGTTGTTTGCCTTGCATGCAGAAGGACGGTAGTATGAATCTCAACATCCCATATGGTCCCCTGTGCCTGCCAGGAGTGATTTCTGAGCATAGAACCAGGATTAACCCCTGGGCGTTGCCGGGTGTGATCCAAAAACCAAAACCAAAAAAAGAAATATTTTAAATTATTAAATAATAAAATGAAATAAATTATCTACACCTATGATCACTGAAGTGCTCTTTTCAAGATACAGAATAACCTAAATGTATAAAAAAGGCTGTATGAAAAAATTTATATATATATATATGTGAGTGTATATATATATATATATATATATATATATATATATACACACACACATAGAATAGAGTACTACACAGTTAAAGAAAAATATCTGACTTCTAATTTAATTTTATTTTTAAATTTAAACACAGTGGTTACATGTTTTTTCATAATACAATTGTGTGTTATTTCCACAGATAGAAATGTTCATGATTGAGTTACAGTCATACAACAAACTTCCTGACTTTTTTGTGTTGAGGGATGAGTTCCCATTTATCTCATGATCAAATCCTCTTACAGCGTGCTGGTCCATTCAGTCTTTTTTCTTTTTCTTGCTTTAGGGGTTACAACTCTTATCACTCAGGGGTTACTCCTGGCTCTGTGTTAAGAAATTACTCCTCGCAGACTCGAAGGACAATATGGGATGCCAAAGATCAAACCTGGCCTTGTGCTAGGCATGTGCCCTACCCTCTGTGCAATAGCTCCAACACCCTCAGTCTCATATCTTATTCAAACTGCCTTAGGTTTTAATCTATCTTTCCTTATAAATCCAAATCTAAATTGTATTTGACATGAAGAATGCTTATAATCACGTTGCAATATGGACTATAATGACATGGAAATTACAATGAACTAGTTACCTTAATGCTTGCCAGCTAGTTCTACACACTTGAAATATTTCCCAAAAAAATCATCTCCCAGTAATACCTTTGGTTTCAATTTTTAATTTTTAATACAAAGGTTTGTGAGTTTTCTTGACTAGAAGCCCTTTCTCAAATTAGAACTTTTAGGTAAGAATAGTCAAGAAATATACATATTTAAAAAAAATTTAAGTCATTATTTAAATACTTTAATTATTTAAATTATTTAATTTTTTTTTTTTTTTGGTTTTTGGGCCACACCCGTTTGACGCTCAGGGGTTACTCCTGGCTATGAGCTCAGAAATCGCCCCTGGCTTGGGGAGACCATATGGGACGCCGGGGGATCGAACCGAGGTCCGTCCTACGCTAGCGCTTGTAAGGCAGACACCTTAGCTCTAGCGCCACCTTCCTGGCCCCAAATTATTTAATTATTTAAATATTGTTTCTGTTCTAAAAAAACTAGAAATGAAAATTCGAAAGTCACTGGTTTATAAATGACAAAGCCATGTAATCAGCAAAGGACACTTGGGTAATTAGACAAGAAAGCATTAGACCCCAAAGCATTAATTTAAAAATCAGGCAAAGTCAGAAGAGCCAAAAAAGAAAATAATCAAATAAGGTAACTCAGTTTGGTCAGAAGTTACCATATTACCATACCTCTTTGGTATACTACCAACCTTTCAGAAATAAACTAATCAATACTTATTGGATGTCTGCCTTTTATAAACAAACAAACTTTAGATGTTCTTCACCCCCATTTACATGGGAAGCTACTACTATCTCCCTCTCAATCAACAGTCCTACATCTGTCCAAAAAGGAAGCAATATAGGAAACATTGCTCTATGTTAACTATATGCCTTATAGCAGTTTTGTTGCTCTCTTTATAGGTGGAAAAATTAATTAGTATTCCATTAGAGATTTCACAAATATTTAATGGGGTATTTACTTACTTTACATAGTTTTAGAATCCTACAAGAAAGCAACAAGATGTAAAATAAACATATATTTACGTCACAGAATAACTATTATTTTTAAAGAAATCTTAAGAACAGCATTTCTAATTTGGCTGCTGCAATAAAGTTGAAATTTGTCTGTATGCTTTTGAAGAGAAGAATGAGGTAATTTATATAACAGGAATAATCTGCAAGAAAAGAATGTACCTTTCAGTAAATCTGCCTTATTCCATGTTTGCTCTCTTAAAAAAAAAATAAATAAAGCACCAAGTTTATCTAGGGCCAATTCAGCTGCAAAGCTTTCTGCATCAGATTTTCATTTCAGTGTAGTATGTTACCACAAATGTATCAGCTAAAACAATACTTATAAATTAGTCACTAGTTCTATATTTCTGAAATATGACTGGATTCTATGTTCAGCTTAATTCAAGATGGAAAAATCAACGTAAGCCAGATACTCTGAGGGGAAATAAACTTCCAAAAGCACTCAGTTACTTTAAGTCATTGTTTTCAGGGAGTTTTCCATTCTCTTCTGGTTGTCAATAAGGCATTTCTCCTGGAGACTCCTAGAATTTCTTCCCACAGATGCCCCTCAATATTCAACAGCATTTCATGTTCTTATTGTAACATTTTGAATCTCATATTTTCTCTACCTCTAATATCAAAACCCAATTTCATGTGATTAATAAACTCCTATAAAGATGATTAATTTAAGGTCCACTGTTTTGATAACTGAAATGATAACTTGCAAGCCCCATTTTGTAATATGTTACCAGATATGGAGAGTGCTTCCTAATCATACTCTTCAATACAAGACAAGTTAATTATTTAAGAAATGTACATAATGGGAGAGTAGAGAAAATACTGGCAAGCATCTTAGAAACATTATCTATGCTGTTCTAAGCTAGTAAAAATTCAGAGAACTCTCACTTTTGAAATTCAGTTCAGGAATATCTCCCTTTATGCCCATTTCAATTCTCAACCAGATAGAAACAATTCCCAAATTTTGTGGAATTTTCAGTACACTGATAATATATATGTATATATATATATATATACATATATATACAACAGTATGCTCTTATAGACTAGAGCTGCTCAAGGTTAGAGACTGGATATAAATCAATGCTACATCATCAATGAACCATATGGGGTTGACATTCAGAAGGCATTCTAAGATTATTGTTAAATGAATGAAAAATGACATTACCTATTTTGAACCTAATATTGTTTTATTTTAAAATAATGCAGAACATCTGGCAAAGAAAGCAAGGGTAGCTATATTATCAACCACACACACACACACACACACACACACACACACATGCACACACACACATAAATAAGCCCTATTGCAGCAATAAGAAGCAGAAATGTACACCATATCATTTTATCCTTTTGCCCAATAATAGCACTATATTGTACCCGAATCCTACAGGATATTCAATTTATAATAAGGTGTCCCTTATAAATTTTAGTAATGTTTTCAGCATTGGTCAATTTGTCTAAAATATGTTTGCATTTAGCTTTAGTTCACATCTTCTGTTGTATACTGCTTTTGACCAGGTACAGTCAATATTTTATATTTCAATTTAAATTCTTTGATTCATTTTCATCTCAACTAATTGACATTTGTAAATCCAGTCTTGACCTAATCCATCCTACACACAAAATTTTGATATCAAAATGAATATAAGACATGTCATTCCTCTGATTAAAACTAATTGTACAATTTTCACCAATAACTGGGTCAAAATTAGCTCCTAAATAACAACATATGAAGCTATAATGTCTATTTAGGAGATAATTCTTGGTCATTCTTTCCCCAAACCCATCCTATCCTTACATGAAGACTCAGAAGTCTAGAGCAGTGTTTCTCAATTGGGGTCTACAGCATTCTGTGAGCCCCAGTATATTCCAAGGGGCACAGGAAAAAAATTAAGGAGAAACATAGCATGGGACTAGAAGCCAATCAGAACGACATATTTTACAGGAAAAAAGAATCAATGCTGTAAGGAACCATAATATAACAATGCTGAAAATCACTGGTCTTGAGAATAAACATGCTTTTATTATCTTCTATACTTTCTCATATTGGTTCATCTACATTGCATGATTCTAATAGGCAAAATAAATGTTCTCCCTGACCATGTATTAAAATTAAATATTTCCCATAACAAGGGGCCGGCGAGGTGGCGCTACAGGTAAGGTGTCTGCTTTTCAAGCAGTAGCCAAGGTAGGACCAAGGTTCGATCCCAAGCCAGGGGCTATTTCTGAGCCCTTATCCAGGAGTAACCCCTGAGTATCAAACAGGTGTGGCCCGAAAAACAAAAACAAATATTTCCCATAACAAGCTTGATAAGTATTTTCTAAATAGATGATCACACAAAATTTATTCTCTCCAAATGTTTGCTAAATTTCTTCACTGCCAGACACTGTGTTGTGTGTGTGTGTGTGTGTGTGTGTGTGTGTGTGTGTGTGTGTGTGTGTGTATGTATAGTAGAGACAGAGAGGGAAATCCTCTCAAGATGTTCAGCAACACTCAGTTCTGCCATCTTCCACTGCCACTAATATAGTTAGACACATAGAAATTCTCATGTACAGGACATATGCCAGAAAAATCAATTTAGGATAAGTGAGCTCAACCATTTTTATATTTGTATCAACAAAATCTAGTATTGAGCCTTAAAAGCAACAGTGTAAATAAATGTTTATGAATGAAAGACAAAAAAGTTGTACCATCACCAAAAAGGAGGCAGAAAAGTCATAAATAAATATTTTTCTGAAGGACAGTTATCCATATTCTCAACATAAATATATTCTATAAAATGTGGCTTTTATATAATGTTTTATTCTCCCTATTGTATTAACAATAGGGTAATAAAATGATTTATTCTCATAAATAGAAGATAATCTATTGTCAGTAAAAACCAGACCTTTATAATTACTCGTTAGCAGCAGATACATGTTCAAATTAATAAAGTTGCCCAACAACCAAGTTTATATGAGAAGGCCATTGGTGAGGCATATTTATAGAAATATTCCTAAATAAAAGCCTTAACCCATTCCATTTAATTATTTCATTTTCTCTATCAATTTTAATGAACACCAAGGAAAAACAATAAAATAATGAAATAGAATAGTTCTCATGATTTCAGGGCAATAAAGTGAATGATATACCACCACTAAAATTTCTCATTTTCTTTTATGTCAGATTTTGATCATGAAAGAAATAATGAAAATTGTTAGTCTCCCCCCCACCAAATGTGTATAAAAAACATTTAATGAATGAGTCTGGATGAAAGATTTCAAAAATTCCTCCGCTCCTGTACACAGAGTAAGAGAAAGAGTGTAAGTCCTACTTATCTTACACGAAGTGAAGTGTCTTGGGAAGAGACTTCCCCACACTATATTAAATGGAAGTCATAGCTAGTCTAGAACTGCCTCCTACATTGCTTCATTTTAGCACATTCAAAATTAGAAATGACTAATGAATTCATGCCTCTCCCAAACTTTTTAGTGAGCATAAAGATTACCTGCAGCTATTTTATTTCAGTAATCATATTTAAAGCATCTGGCATCACTGAAAAGAAGCTAAATTCTAATGTGCACATTTTTTCCAACTGCTGGGGATAAGCTTAAGAAAAAAGCTATATAGCAAATAGTAACAGAGACAAAAAGAGACTCACCAATCAGAGAAGGGTCTTTTACATTTTAGGAGGAAAATAATAGATCTATCAGAGAAGAAAAATGACAAATTTAAATAAATAAAACTTTTTGATAAGCTGATCCACTGAATGGCTACTTTTCACAATTCTTCAGGTCTGGAAATGATGTGAGGATGGTTCTGAGTCAATACACATTTTTAGCATAAGAATAGCTTCCTTTGAATTCGAGAATTTCTTACAATTGGAGAATTTGCTCGAAATTGTTTTCTACAAAAGCAGAATTTGCATCATTGAGGGGGGTTCTATCCCTTTAGTTAGAAAACACTGTGAATGTAATCCATAATTTCCAATATCCTTTCCAAACTGAAATTCTTTTATTCTTTTCTTTTATTCTTTTATTCCTTGGTAGAAGCTTAACACAGTTCATCATAGAAATGGTCTGTCTCAAAAGGTGCTCAATCATGCAATAGGGACTAGAGTTATTGTTCTAGCAAAGTCAAAATAACTTGCTAAACAATATGACATACCTGAACAGCAATAAATTTATTATTTTGCTATATAAAATACATAATCACATTAGCTAATTTTACTAAATAATAAAATTTAAATTTTATTAGAAAATAAAGTTATATTTCTAATTTTCTTTGCTGTGAACAAATTATTTTCTGAATGACCAACCCTCTTCAGTAGAATTATCTCATATTAAATTATAGATTAAATAACATTTTTAATAAGTCATTGACAAAATTTTGTTTTTTTTATTTTGGTTTATGGGGCCACACCCATTTGATGCTCAGGGGTTACTCCTAGCTAAGTGCTCAGAAATCGCCCTGGCTTGGGGGGACCATATGGGATGCGGGGGGATTGAACCCCAGTCCTTCCTTGGCTAGAGCTTGCAAGGCAGACACCTTACCTCTAGTGCCACCTCACCGGCCCCTGACAACATTTTCTAAACAGAGGGAACCTGATTCTAAGTTTTGTGTTTAACCATTCATTATCCTTTAATTCTCTTGATATGAATATTGGTATGTATATCTGTTTATATGAAATATGCATACATTTACCTGAGAAGAGAATATAAATCACAGGCAGAATGAGTTTCTTATTTAAACTCTATCACCCGATATTTATGTCACCTTGAAAGAATTATGTAAAGTGTCTAACCTCATCTCTAAAACTTAGGTAAAAATATCTAAAAGCTACAGTGAGATGCCATTTTTAAGTCTTTGTAAAATATGTAGCACTATAAATATTACTTATTATTTTGTCTGATTATAATCATTTCCATTTAAATTCTAGTACCTCTTCTAGATTATGTTAAACTGAATTCCAAATATATATCCCAAATTAAAAAACAGTTTACAATTGAACTTCACCTTTAGTCAATTCAAAGAATGCTGAAGTCCCCAAGCTGACCTTCCTATGCTACTCTTATCTCTCTTATAGTGAACTATAAATCAGATCTTCTAGTATCTTCTAGCATGTTTCTAAAACAGATACTACACATATCAAGGGTGGAATGTGGCTCAAGAGGTTGGAAACAAGCTTTACATGCATGAGGTCCCACATTCAATCCCCAGTCCCACAATGTCTTTCCCCTCAGCATTTCTGGATATGACCTTAACAACCAACAACAAAAGTGAAACACTCATTATTTTCTTTACTATTACCTGAAGGTTCTCATATGACCTAGTCTATCTCTTAAACTCATATCTATTATTTTTTATACCGTACCATCTATTCCACCACCTTCTCTTGGCTTACTTTGTGTAAATACAGTGATCTTTCTTTGAATACATCAAATTTATATCTCACATTATATTTGTACTGGCTATCCTATCTCCATTCAACTCTACCCAGAGATCTTTACAATGATCATTTCTTTTCAAAATCAAGACACTTTTAGTCATTCAATCTCTTGAATATGCATATTGCTTGCTTGTCTCTGTCTCTGTTTTCTTGCTCTTTCTTAAATATGCATTCATTTCTGTCTCGCCCCTTACATATTTCTAAGTTTCTTCTCTTGCTTCATAAAAAAAAAAAAATCACTTTGCTCAAATGTTACAGGCCTTTAGAACTCTTGCAAGTCAAAACAATTTCCCTTCTCCACCCCTCAGTAAACTGCTATTTTGGGGGGTGTGGCCCAAAAAAAACTAAATGAAAAAAAAGAGAGAGAGAGAGAAAGAGAAATTCAAATCTTTTTTTTGTTAAAAAGAGTTTTTTATTTTTAATTTAAAGCAATGTGAGTCACAAAGTTATTCATAGTTAAGTATTAGACACACCAAGTTTCAGAGCCGATTCCACCACCAGTGTCAACTTCCCTCCACCAATGTTCCTAAAGTCAATCACATACCACCACCCACCACCCTCCTCCCCACAGCCTACCATCATAATAGAGAACTTTCTAAGTCTTATTGTTAAAGTTTGGGTCTCTTGGATATTTAGTTATTTCCTTTTTTTTGGGGGGGGGGGGATTTTGGGCCACACCTGGTGACGCTCAGGGATTACTCCTGGCTTTGTGCTCAGAAATCTTGCTCCTGGCTTGGGAGAAATTCAAATCTTAAAGAAAAATTTAACTAATCTACATTTTGCATTTAATTTAAAATGTAAAAGCAATTTTCTCTCATTCAAGTGAAGTTTGGGGATTTATGATCTGGGACCCATAATATTTTTTTTATTAGTAAAGGATCTTCAAAGAAAATGTCTTTTTGTCTCTTTTGAGATGAAAAAAAAAGTTGTTCATCTTAGCAAGTACCTTGAGATTTTTCTCCTTTTCATAAAGTAAAATAATCAAAAGAAGGATACTAGTCAGAAAAGAAAACAAGGCATAATTAAGCTAAGGAATAAATTCTTTCTAATCTATATCTCAAAATGAGCAAAATACAAGGAAAAGGAGGGCCATACACCAATTTAAATATCGCTGATACATAAGAATCTAGGGATATGATACTAGATAATAAAAAAATCTCATTTCAATTAAATATACTAAAAATATAAATAATATACAGCATTCTATCACCACTAAGTAGTTTCATTCATTTAGAATTTGCTTTTTTTTTTAATTCGTTCACCCAACAACAGTGAATTAATTCTATTCTGTGCTAACTCTAAGCTAAATACTACAGCTTACTGAAGGCAGACTGTAGATTTTACTCATTGTTGAGCTCCTGACACATAGTAAGTATTCAGAAGAATGTATGTTAAATTTGTATTATATAATGCAAAGAAAAATAAAGATTATTCAAAAAGTCACTATATGGGCCCGAAGAGATGGCACAGCGGTGTTTGCCTTGCAAGCAGCCGATCCAGGACCTAAGGTGGTTGGTTCGAATCCCGGTGTCCCATATGGTCCCCCGTGCCTGCCAGGAGCTATTTCTGAGCAGACAGCCAGGAGTAACCCCTGAGCACCTCCGGGTGTGCCCCCCCCCAAAAAAGTCACTATATGATAGAGTAGTAAAAGAAATTAAAGTAGATAATGACATCAGCATACTAGAGGGAAACCATGATATTGAAAGAATGAGAAGGCATCTAAAATAGGCTTGTTACTAGGATCAGAGAAAACTTGCTGAATGAGTTTATGCCTGAGCTGACTTTTTGAATACCCTAATTCTGTTAAAATTACAACCAATGATTTAAGCTTGTTACTAATATTTAGAAGAAAGTATATTTCAGGAAAGTTAAGTAACTGGTCAAAATTTACATAACATTCACATTGTGTATTATTTCTTTGGATCTGAGGAAATTACAGATGAAAATAAGAACCTTAGCATGTTGGCAAATAACAGAACCAGTTTTTGATTTTTAGAAATTGAAGAAGACAATGAAGTACAATGGAGTAAAAAGTAATTTTTTTTGTTAGAATATTTCTTTTGATTTTGTTGTTTTCCATTGATTCATTGGTTTATAATATTACAGAATTCCTTGGTTTAGTTTCATGCCTCTTTTTTGTTTCAATTTTTCACCACTTCCTCAAAATTGCACTGCCATCCCACCATCAAAAATATCACTGTACTCATGCCGCCTACCCCAATATACACACAAACACCATCTCTAATAACCACCAGTAATACTTTTGAGTCTAAAAGTTACCTATATACTTGAGTATAAGCCAACTCGAGCATAAGCCGACCCTCTAATTTTACCCTAAAAACTGAAAAAAAACTTACTGACTCGAGTATAAACTAAGGTGGAAAATGTAGCCAGCACTGGTAAATTTCAAAAAATAAAAATATATATCAGTAAATAAATAAATACATGATTACATTTAGAATACATGAATGTTTGATACACTGTTTACCATTAATATATAACATTAACGCATAGTGTTAAATGGCAACTTTAATAAAGTGAATAAGCCATTTAAGACAGTAAAGCATTGTAAATAAATGGTTAAAAATCCCGAATCCTGCGTTCGCTTCGGCAGCACATATATTAAAAGATCCTGAATCCTTATACTCCAAAATCCCTGATTATAAGGATTCAGGATTTATAAACATTTATTTCCTTGACTTTACTGCCTTAAATGGGTTTTTCACTTAATTAAATGTGCCATTGAATACTGTAGGTTAAATAGTTCAGGGGCATACAGTCACCTACCACTTCAGTTCAGCCATGACTTGTGGACTGAGCTGAAGCACTGTCCCCGCTAGCAGATAGTAGTAGACAATTGGAGACTATGTGCATTTTATTCGGTACCCAGTGCGAATCAGATAACCTCTATGACCCGAGTATAAGCCTAGTTCAGTGTTTTCAGCACAAAACTCGGCTTATACTCGAGTATATAAGTATCTTGTTTTTGTTTTGGTGTTGGTTTTGGTTTTGAGGTCACGCCCGGCAGCGCTTAGGGGTTACTCTTGGCAGAAGTCACTCTGGCAGGATCAGGGACCATATGCAATGCCAATATTCGAACCGGTCCATCCTGACCAATGCCTTACACTTGTGCTATTATTCCTGCCCTGTTATCTTGTTTTTAAAGGTTTATTTAATTTAATAATTCACATATGAGTAAAATTATATGAAAAGTGAAACTCTTTCACATCCATACCTAGTTCACTTAGGATAGTCATCCTAAATTCCATTTTTATTCCAAAAGGACACAATATCATTTGTAAATGACAGGCTATAAAGCTGTGAAACTCTTTCACATCCTTTCCTAGTTCACTTAAGATAATCACCCTAAATTTTATTTTTATTCCAAAAGGACACAATATCATTTATAAATGACAGACATAAAGCTTTATTATTCAGTTGATATGTGGTTAGTATTTAGCTTGATTCTAAGTTTTAGCTCTTTTTATTAACATTGCTATGAGCTTAAAAGTGCAATGAACCTACATGTGAAGTATTACTAAAATTATGGAATTATTATTTTTATTTTTAAGGAAACTACATTATTTTCGGTAGAAGCTATACCAGTTAATTTCCATATCAATAATGTAACATTTCTCTAAATCTTTGACAACACTTACTGTTTTAAGTCTTTGTGCTAGTCCTTTATTACAGATATGAAATGTTATCTTATTTTTTATTTGTACTTCCCTAATAATAAGTGATACTAAATATTTTTCTATATTTCTAGGTCATCAGTTAGTTATCTTTTCTGAAAACATATCTATTCAGATCTTTTGCCGAATTTTGAGTGGATTAACCTTTGTGTTACTACTGTTGAGTTGTGAGAATTCTTTTTTTTATTAATAATTTTTATTTTGACCAAAGTGGATTACAAATCATTCACAGTAATATTTTAGATACATAGTGACATTGAATCAGGGGCATTCCCATCATCAATGTTGTCCTCCCTCCACCCCTGTTCCCAGCATGCATCCCATATCGCCCCTCCTTTGCCCCCCAGGCTCCTAGTATAAGTGGTCCCTTCTGTGCCTAGCTTGTTGTACATTGGGTATAGATTCTGTTGTCGCTGGCTTTGGATTTGGTGTTTAAGTCTGATCATTTTATTTCTATACAATGTTCATATGACTGTTTGATCTTGGAGCCCTCCATATTTCCCCCTCAATTTGTGAGGCAGAACAAGATGGTTCAGGTTATGTGGTTCTGTTTGAAGGCAAGAAAAAAAGAAAAGAAAAAGGGGGGTGGTGCTAAATTCAAACAAGCAAAAGTTTCACTATAAAGCCACCATCATGTATAAGATGTACACATATCTTCTACAAATTGCTAGGTAACACTTTACTTTAATGGTATTATCTTTTTCCATGTTAAAATATATTTAATTTTACTAAATTAATCTTGCTTCTAGATCACACTTGATTATACGTACTCCTGCTTAGGGATCACTACTGCTAATGCTTGGAGGACCATATACAGTATCAAGGATTGAACCACTTGGTGCAATATGTGCAAATTAAATGCCTTAACTCCTATGCTTTGCCTTCTACATGAACCTTTTTATTTTATTCATCCCAACCTATATAGTTTTACTTGCCAAAATAATTTAGTCTCCAAATATGTCACTGAATCTGAAGTCCTGGAGTTTCTCTCATCTTATGTTTTCTAGTGTGCATTTTATACTTTGCATATGGTTAATATTTAATTTAGGTCTTTACATCTTAAAGACTTATACAAGTCTTTTATCTATTGTATGTTAATTTTAATATATGGTATGAACAGTGTTCTAGTTTATTTCTCCCATCTGGTGCCTTTAATAAAGAGCCATTCTTTTCTCCCTTATTCAGGTTCTATTCCTTTAACATAAAATATTATAATTTAGGTATCTCTATATATTATATATATGTTTGGACTTATTTTGGTATTTTCTATTCTATTTCATTGATTAGTACAGAATATTTTACCATGTGAATTACTTTTGTTCCAATAATATACTGTATGTTATTCAAAGTTTAGACATGTGTTGAAAACTTACTGTGTAGCAAATATTGAACTAAACCAGAAAAGATAAGAGGTGATATGTAATATATATAGAAAAACATCATTTTGCTACATAGAATTCCCAATATCTTGAATACTTGAAGATATCAGTAAATAGGATCACTGACACAAAAACAACAGGCTTCCTGATGAGAAAGTACACATATAAAAGATGTTCTATATCAAACACATCTCCTCTGCTAATTGCCACTTTCCACCTGTTTTGTATCACACATCTATCCTATGATAATTATCAATTACCCCTAGTTTATGGCGCTATCTCAATGCCAGGCATTGGAAAGGTTCCTAAAGATGTGCTGAATGAACAAACTAAATAATAAATTAAAATGAAAGAGATCAACATGCTTCTCCTTCTCAAAGAACATACCAGCCTATGATACCTCAAATGAAACTAATAAGGAAAAATTCCAGATGTTACGTTACATAAGATAGATATATTGTAAAAATCAATTAGGGAAAATATAACATTTTTCTCATTATTTTACTTAGAAAAAGCAATTATCTTCCAGATCTGATAGAATGAACAATCCCACTTCTACAAACACAAACACATACACACACAGGGATGTAAGTATGTGTGTGACAGAAAAAGAGAAAAATAGAGAGTGCACTGAAGTGGAGACAAATGATTAATCTTTTTTGTTTGTTTGTTTGTTTGGGGGCCACAGTCAACAAGTTTAGGCTTATGTTTAATTTTGTACTTTTAAGCAGTGCTCAGGGGAAATTATGGTGTGCCAAGGACTGAACCCAGGTGAGTATAAGGCAAGTACCTTAACACTGCACTCTACAGCCCCAAATGACCATTATTTGGGGTTAGGGATAGAGCCACACCAGGAGTGTTCGGGGCTTATTTCATCTTAGTACTCAGGGATCAATCCTAATGGTGCTCAGGGGACCATCTGAGATGCTGCTGATCAAATCCCATAGGGCTACATGTAAGGCAAGTACTCTACTCACAGTACTATCATTCCAGTGCTGCAAAATGATATTTAAAAAAAAAAGTCAAATAAGTACTTCAGGGATAGCACTGATATATCAAGTGGGTTTGGATAAAAACAAAAGAGACTTGAAATGATTCCCAATGACTCATATCTTTGCTTCAGAACAAGGTTGCTGAGCATTACACTTGATGGGACATACTTTTGTGCCAGATTCACATTTATGTATTAGAATTTCTCAGAAAATAGCACAGTCCTAATATTATGACTATTTTCTGGTTACATCATACTGAAGCTATATTAAAGGGTTTTCTTTTGTTAATTTCGAGAATCATCCTTCCTGATTTACCTTCTGAAGAATAATTTTAAAGTAATAGCTAATTTCCAGTGATGAATTACTACTATTCATACAAGTTATCCATAAGGATGAAGAATAAACAATCCTGATTTAAAAAAAAACACATAGGGAAATCAAGGCTGAGTAGCAGAGAATTTTGAAGGAGGCATATGAAGTGTTGTACATATCCAGGATTTGCTTAAGGCTTACTCTTTGCTCCAGGTACATGAATATCTCCTGGCAGTTATCTGGGAAGCATATGCAGTGCAGGGATTGAATATGGGTAGACCACATGAAAAGCAAGTACCTAAAACCCAATAATGTCACACTGTCCCTCGTGGGTAGAAGAAGATGTAAGGATTAAATAATTTGTTTCATTCAAGACAGATTTTCAATTAATAAGTGGGGAAAATAAAGCTTGAAGAGAAGGCACGAATTTTAAAGATAAACATGAAGAGGTAAAACTATAAGAGGATTAGACGCAAGATTATGTTTTTTTAGAGCTCTTTTGAGATTTTTAAAAATAATGTTGCAGCGTTAGACATTATTTCCTTTCCTATCAATAAAATGAAGATTCACAGGGATTCACGTTCTTTAAATGCATTTTAGATAGCTAAAGAACAAAATTGTATACTGTACTATTACCTTAATATTATTAATTTACTTACTACTACAAAAAATCGAAATGTCATAATCTCAGCTAACATTTCACTAAAATGGAGATAATAATACTTCCATTACTAAATTAAGAGATATAATGCAAATTAAAATGGTTTGGAGGCAATAAAATTAACCATAGGAAGACTCCTTTTCTCAGGTCTCATCCTCTGTCTTTGATCTGTTAAAAGTATCTGAAAGAATCAATTTGCCATTGATTACTTTTATGAGTTATCTCACATTGACTAAAGTCACAGCCAAGCAATAGAATAGAGAATAAAATTCAAGGGATCAAAATGCAGCCTCATCATTTTTGTCTCCTGTCAGGTACTGTTAACCAGCATCAAAAGGAAAATCAGCAGAGGCAATGAGTAGGCCTCTCCCTAAAAAGGTCCTTCCATCTGGTGCAGCACCAAAATCATCAGCCCTGTAATTAAAATACAATTTCCATTCACTGCCGCAATCCCAGGATGGCAATTCCATCTGCATGAGATATAGGGAGGAAGGCACCATTTTTTGCACTTTTCTGGCTCCATTAAGTTTATTCTCTTTCTATTAATTAATCTAACTACACTAGAGGTTCCTTCTTATTCTCAAAACTAAGGTGGCCCAAACCACACATGGGATGTCTGAAACAGCATGAATTTTTAAAATTCAGTGCCCATTCCATTACAGAAAGGCTTAATTACTTCTGACTAATTCTGTAATTAAAATATATCACTTGAGCAGATTCACCTGCAAATGTAGGTGTTGGCATGCACGCCCGTGTGACAGGCAAAGATGAATCACACAGACATGGTGTGCAGAGAAGGAAATTATTCTGGGTGGTAAGAAAATTCTCTGGGAAGTCTTGAAAAATAAGTTTATGTACAGGAGAAATATCTGTAAGTTCTACGTTGAAAAGGAAATAATATTATGTCCAAAACCTAATCAAAAACCAATGAAAACATTTAATGGTGTGGGAAAATTAGGGTGGGAGATAACAGGCAATAGCATTGTCCTGGGAAGTCAGCCAAAGGTAGGAGAAAAATCTATGATGAAGGCAATTCAAAGTTATAGCTGGTAAGACAGTAAAAACTCGGGGAGAGACAATGCTAGAAATGAGAAAGAGGAAAGGCATGAAACCAGGAAGGGCATTTCCAGAAATACAGCTATGAGCATCATATGTACTTAGATCTCTGCTTTAATGGTGAAAAAATTATAATATTGCTTTATGTATTTCTAAATGGTATGTACATGAACCAATTATGAAAATTAAATTATAAACTGGGGAGAATAAGATTATAAAATCAGAAAATAGTATTTCTCTCAAACTGAAAAATGCCACTGTAGACTACAATTATGTAAATACATGGACATAAAATTTTACACAGAAAAACTACAAAAATGCTGAGGAGGATAGCAGGTATACAGTTAATTTAAATGTAAATGATCTGAATATATCAAATAAAAAGAGATTGGCACAGTAGATTAGAAAGCATGATCTAACTATATTGTAGTGTCTATAAGAAATATATTTTAAATATAGCTATATAAATATGTTCAAATGAAAAGAATAGAAACAAAGATACTGATCATGCAATTATCAATCGAATGAAAGCAAGAGTGATTATTTATAACAAATTAAGTAGACTTCAGAGCAAAGAAAAATTAGAGACAAAGTACACCATCAGGGCAGTCAATCTACCAAGACAGGCGATCTTAAATGCTTATGTTTTAAAAGAGACTTTGATAAGTCAAAGAAGTGATAGTTGTATATCTATGTACAAAGGAGTCACTGAATAATTGAACTAAATTCTGATTTAGTTATCCACTGTTTTTAAAAAAAATTCTTACAAAAATCAGTAGCTTTTTAGTAGTATAGTATTTTAATGTAGTGTGGTCTTCGAACTCTTTCACAATATTTTTTTTGAGGGCTACACCTCAAATGTGATCCCTGGGTCCATCCAAGTGGAACACAGGGAGCTGAGCTCTCCAGATTCTGGCTGAAGGTAGCTCTTTGACCCCTACCTGGCCTTGGCTACAGCAGACTTTGGTTTGAGGGCCACACCTGAAGCTGCTTTGTGACCCCTGGGTCCATCCAAGAAGAACACAATCTTCCTAAAACTTATTTTTACTGGATCATCTATAACTCTGCGCCTTGGCCACAGGTATTTAAATATGTAGCCAAACTTGACTACTAGACATGTTTTTAATTTTATTTCAATGTCACTGTTTTCCTTTATGTTATTCTACTAGACCCAGAAGTACACGTTGTACCACATCCTCTATAGAAAAAAAATATCTGTTCTTCATAAGTCTTTAAAATATCATATAATCTGAAGTACATCACAACAGAAAATTAAAGCCAACAACTTAGATACACTATACCATTTTAAAAACAGAATCTTGGAAACCAGGAATTAAAATATAAATCATATGTAGAATTGCTGCTCTTAAAAACCTAATTATGTTGTTAATATGAGGTTTTATTAGATGTAGTATTTATTGATGATAGAAGCAAAGAGAAGTTTAGGGATATAGATTACAATGTAAAGTGATAAAAAATAACTTTACTAAATCAGATCAGCTTAACAAATAATGAACTTACTACAAAAAAAAATACATCTCCCATCACTAGAAGTTTCTACAAAGAGATTCTTGGATAAGACTATAAATTTCCATTCCTCTTACTTAAGTCTTTAACACTAATAGTTCCCAAATCTGGAGTCCTCATACGTTTTCTCCTATTATGTTTTATTGAGCAGTTTTACTTGATATTTTACAAATAATTCAAATTCTATACAACTGATATAATAATCCTCACTTCAGTTAAACTCCACCACCATTGCTCAGTCTTAGACATAACATTCACAAGTGAATCGGTCCAAAATTTAGTTGACAATTTTTTTAACTCATAGTCTACATCTATTTCGTAACCAAGCTATATAATTTTTCCTCCTCAACATCTTCAGAGCAATCTCCTTTACTGAGAACTAAGCAACCTCCATCCTCCTGCCTTCATGCCAATCTTGGCCATCAAAGTTTCTTAGTTGAAAGGCAGTACTTAGCTTTTAACTGATATTCCTCTCCAAATAGTCAAATAATCTTTCTCAAATGAAATTCTGAAAATGTTTAATTATTTCTCAGAATAAACTTGTTTTCAATAATTTACCTTAGGATGATATTTTAAAATTCTTAACAGAATTTACAAGGCTGTAGGCAAATCTTTTACCTTTTAGTGCCACTCTCCTCTCCATTTTTCATTTCTTACCAGCCAAGCAAGGCTAAACGTCTAGGAACAGTGAGGTAAATAAAGGTTCCAAATATATCAATTTAATGAGTTATTCATCCTCAGATACCATTCTTATAGGTGTACAACACTAGAAGTAAGAAAATGGTCTAAAGATAAGTGCCTCTCTAAGAGTACTGTTTGAGAGGGCAATAAAATTTAAGAAAACATAGCTCTAGAAAGGCAAGGACTTTGTATGTTTATTTGCTTGCTTCCTTATTTTTTAAAAATCCCAGTTTTATGAAAAATAACTTAAGACTGAGATCCTTTAGTTTAAAATTCCCTAAAACATAGAGCTAAGTGCCACACAAACTCAAATATCTTGGAGTCAACTTGACTAAAGATGCGAAGGACATATACAAAGAAAATTATAAAACCCTGCTCCAAGAAGTAAGAGGGGACACGTGAATATGGAAACATATACCCTGCTCATGGTTTGGCAGGACTAACATCATTAAAATGGCAATACTCCTCATAGCACTGTACAGATTTAATGTGATCCCTCTATAGATACCCATGGCATTCTTCAAAGAAGTGGATCAAACACTTCTGAAATTCATTTGGAACAATAAACACCCTCGAATAGCTAAAGCAATCCTTGGGAAAAGAAGCATTACTTGCAACTTTAAACTGTATTACAAAGCAATAATTATCAAAACAGCATGGTATTGGAATAAAGACAGACCCTTAGATCAGTGGAATAGACTTGAGTACTCAGAGAATGTTCCCCAGACATACAATACCTAATTTTTGGTAAGGAGCAAGAAATCCTAACTGGAGCAAGGAAAGCCTCTTCAACAAGTGGTGTTGGTACAACTGGTTAGCCACATGCAAAAAAGTGAACTCAGACCCCCAGCTAACACCATGTACAAAGGTAAAATCCAAATGAATTAAAGGCCTTGATATCAGACCTAAAACCATAAGGTACATAGAACAACTCATAGGTAAAACACTCCATGACTTTAAGACTAAAGGCATCTTTAAGGAGGAAACAGCACTCTCCAAATAAGTGGAAGCAGAGATAAACAGATGGAAATCTATTAAGCTGAGAAGCTTCTGCACCTCAAAGGAAACAGTGCCCAGAATACAAGAGCCACCCATTGAGTGGGAGAAACTATTCACCCAATACCCATTAGGTAAGGGGCTAATATCCAAAATATACAAGGCACTGACAGAACTTTACCAAAAAAAAATATCTAACCTATCAAAAAAGGGGAGAAGAAATGAACAGATATTTTGTCAAAGAAGAAATACATATGGCCAAAAGGCACATGAAAAAATGCTCCACATCACTAGTCATCAGGGAAATGCAAATCAAAACAATTATGAGTTACCATCACATGCCACAGATATTGGCGCACATCACAAAGAATAACAACAAGCAGTGCTGGCAGGGATGTGGAGAGAAAGGAACTTTTATTCACTGCTGGTGAGAATGCCATCTAATCCAACCTTTATGAAAAGCCATATGGAGATTCCTCCAAAACCTGGAAATTGAGCTCCCATATGATCCAGGTATACCACTCCTAGGGATATACCCTAGGAACACAAGAATACAATACAAAAATCCCTTCCTCACACCTTTATTTATTGCAGCAGTATTTACAATAGCCAGACTCTGGAAACAACCAAAATGCCCTTTAATAGATGAATGGCTAAAGAAACTGTGGTAAATATACACAATGCAATATTATGCAGCCGACAGGGAGATGAAGTCATGAAATTTTCCTATACATGAATGTACATAGAATCTATTATGCTGAGTGAAATAAGACAGAGGGAGAGAGATAGACACAGAATAGTCTCACTCATTTGTGAATTTTAAGAAAAATAAGAGACATTTTTGCAATAGTTCTCAGAGACAAAATAGATGAGGGTTGGTAGTCCAGCTCACGACATGAAGCTCACCACAAAGAGTGATGAGTGCAGTTAGAGAATAACTACATTGAGAACTATCAAACCAATGTGAATGAATGAAGGAAGTAGAAAGCTTGTCTCGAGTACAGATGGGGGTGGTGTGAAGAGGAGGAAGATTTGTGACACTAGTGATGGGAATGGTGCACTGGTGAAGGGGGGTGTTCTTTACATTACTGAAAACCAACTACAATCCTATATGTAATCAAGGTGTTTAAATAAATATATTAATAAAAAAGGAAAATAATATGAACGTATTATGATCCTAAGATTTTTATGTTATTATTTTTGTTTGGACCACACCCAGCAGCACTCAGGGCTTATTCTGGGGTCTGCATTCATGAATCACTCCTGGAAGGGACAGTAAGAGTTACTGGGAATCAAACCGGAGTTGGCCATGTGTAAAGGAAAGTTCTCTAACTGTTGCAATATCTTTTCAGCCACCATTTTTTATAATGTACCATATTACCTCCTGCCTTTTTTACTTTTTAGGGTAAAGAAATTAATAATAAAGTCTGAACAATGGTATATACTACAGTTTGCCTTTATTAGTAATTACTCAATACCATATCACTAGAGTGGGCTCACTTTATTTTTAAGCACAACGAAATGTTTAGTTTACTATTTGATATTCAAATAACTTCATCTGTTAGAGGAAACTCTGCAATTGTAGAATTACCAACGTTCTTTTCTATGAAAATACATCTAGACTCATTTGAAAATAAATTAGTCTGTACATAATACCTCTTATAGGTTAATACAGATTACATTAACATTAACTTGTCAATTTTTCTGAAAAGATTTGTCAATCATGTCTGTTATAAAATCAGAATACGCCAACTCATAACTGTTTTTATCATACTATAAAATTTGTCACATCAAAATACATTCCCTCTATTTAAATATGAGGAAGAAATTTTATAAAAACATTCTTTCATATGATTAGTAATTGAGGCTTTGCTATTGGAGAGGTACTTTAGGCTGATGATTGCTGTCTCTGTAGTGAGACTTTTCTCTTCTCAAATGTTCCCATTAGTGAGACCCCAGAATCCTGATTATTAATTCTTAAATCTAATAGAAAAATCAAATAATTTATATGAGTAAAGATAGATTTGCATCTGTATTAATCAAGCATATCAGCCTATCATTATCTTTATTTGTGGTCCCTCTCTCTTCTTTCGGTATCAGAGTGATATTTGCTTCACATAAAATATTTGGGAGCTCTTCTGTTTGTTCAATTTCCTGGAAGAAACTTAAAAGAATTGGCATTGAGGTATTTTTATTTGGGTTACTTTTAGCTAGTATTCATTAGGCATCTAGAATGAGCATTCATTATTCTGCTCTGGGAACTTCTCAGCAACTGTCTTTGGCTGTTGCTTCTTCCTGGATGTTTTTTTTTCTCCTGGATCTCAAGGATGCCAATGATTCTTATGTTGTTTCTCTTTAATTTAGCCAAAGTTCTCTTGTCATCTGTTCATTTATTTTGAGGCCTTTTTAATCTTATTTTTTCATCTTCTAAGGCTTTCTGCACTTCATCTTCAAGCTCACTGATTTTGTCATCAGCAGCTGTTATTCTCCTGGTGAGGCCTTCCAATAATTTTTTTCATTTCACCTGTTAAATTTTCAGTCCTGACATTTCTGTTTGTATTTTTCTCATTTCTGCTCTCATACTCTCCTATGTTTTACTGGCAGTACTTTCCATGGTTTCTGTTAGCTTATTGAACATAAGCATTTCCATTCGGAACTCTATTTCAGAGTGGTTATAATAGGGGGTTACTATTGATTAAGTCTGCAGAATTGAAAACCTGTACAATCCACCAGGTGTAGTGGGGTTTTTGTGTTGCTTTACCATGGTTCCTTTTGTAGTCTCAAGGCTCTTCTTTCCTATGTCACTGTCAGTCTCCCACACTGCCAGGAAGGTCTCAGGAGAGACTATGTAAGTGAGAAATTATCTTGCTGCCACATAAGTGGCCACCAGTTTGGGAGGACACAGTCCTAAAATTGTCCTCTAACCTGTGTAAAACCTGTGTAAAAGTTCTTTTGTTTGGGCAGATCAGGTAGCTCTGGCTAAAGGCTATATGCCTCAGGCTTCACCTTCTGGCTAGCCTTAATCTTGGCCTTTAACCTGTGTGGATTAGCAGTGAGTATTTGTTTGGTAAAATTAGGCAACTCTATCAGCATTATATTTAAAATGAGGATAAAAGTCAAATCAGCCCCATGACTTCAGGAACTAGAGTGATAGTACAATGTATAAGGCATTTGCCTCACATTTGGCTGACCTAGGTTCAAACCCTAATACTCTATATAGTGCCACAAGTCCTACCAGGAGTAATGCCTAAATGTAAAGTCATTAGTAACCCCTGAGCAACATTGGGTGTGGCCCCAAAACAAACAAAAAAGTCAAACACAAAATAGCAGCTAAGGTACTTGCCCTAATTTGACCTTAGTTCCATCTACATTATCCCATATGTCCCATGAGCACTTCCAGGAGTGATTCCTGAATGAAGAGCCAAGAGTAACCCTGAGCAAATCTGGTTGTATGCCCCCCCTCCAAAAAGCACAAAACATAAATTATTTGAATAAATATATATTTATATATACTACAAATAGTTCTGGAACTGTGAAGGAAAGGTATCTCCCACATACAATTTCTCCCACATACAATGTATGGTGGAACATCCTTAGAACAATAGAGGAAGAAATATAAAATGCAAATTAGTAAGAATATTCTTTTTTCTATTGTGTAAATTGTTGTTAATAACTCAAGCTATGAAATAGAAATAAACATTTTCTCCTAAACAGTAAACTGTAAAAATATTATAAATTAAAAGTGATCAATGACATTGCAATTCAACATAGTACCATATTTTCCGGGTTATAAGATGACTGGGTGTATAAGACAACCTCCTACTTTTCCTGTTAAAATATAGGGTTTGGGCTATATTCACCGTTTAAACAGGGGTCTCAAACTCGCAGCCAATGGGTCTTTTGCGACCCTCCTTACAACATTTTGTGGTCCTGGCCTAGAGGAATCTTTTTTTGTTTTGTTTTGTTTTGTTTTAGTTGTTTGGGTCACACCCCCCAATGTTCAAGGCTTAATACTGACTTTGCACTCAAGGATTACCCCGACTTTGCCTCCTGCGGCCCCCAGGTAAATTGAGTTTGAAACCCCTGGTATAAGACTACCTATCTTTAAACTTAATGGAAATTAAAAAAGAAAAAGAGTAGAACCCTCAAAGTTTAATCGTATATGTTTAATAAAGCTAGACTTTGGAGTGCCAACAATCATTTTACATTTGTCATTTGTAGTGAGTGACTGATTTTTTTTATTAATATTTTTTATTTAAACATCTTGGTTACAAGCATGATTGTGGTTGGGTTTCCGTCATATAAGATGACACTCCCCATCACCAGTGTAACATTCTTATCACCAATGACCCAAATATTCCTCCTCCCCTCCCCGCCCCTACCTGTACTCTAGACAGGCTTTCTATTTCCCTCATATATTCTCCTTGTTAGGATAGTTCGCAATGTAGTTATTTCTCTAACTAAACTCATCACTCTTTGTGATGAGATTCATGAGGTCGGCTGTAACGTCCAGCCCTCCTCTCTTTTGTCTCTGAAAATTGTTGAGAAATGTCTTTCATTTTTCTTAAAACCCATAGATGAGTGAGACCATTCTCCATCTTTCTCTTTCCCTCTCATTTATTTCACTCAGCATAATAGATGCCATGTACATCCATGTATAGGAAAATTTTATGACTTCATCTCTCCTGACAGCTGCATAATATTTCATTGTGTATATGTACCACAGTTTCTTTAGCCATTCTTCTGTTGAAGGGCATCTTGGTTGTTTACAAATTCTGGCTATTGTAAATACTGCTGCAATGAATAGAGGCATGCAGAAGGTTATATTTATATTGTATTTTTGTGTTCCTAGGGTATATCCCTAAGAGTGGTATAGCTGGATTGTATTTTAATTGTACTCTACATTGAGAGCAGGGAGAGGGGGCTACTGCAAGATCAGCTAGCTGGGGTACAGTGATTAATAGGACAGCTAGAGAAAGACAGAAAGCCTCCTCTGTGTTCCATAAAAGCTGAACAGAGGACTGAGCACCAGAAAGCCAAATACCTGGCGGCTGGATGAAATGTGGTACTCGGTAATTCAGCTTCTCTATGTGCCCTGAAAGATGGATGAATCAGGGCAAGTATAGGACTGAGCACTGGAAAGCTGCATACCAGTGTGTTGGGTCCTGTTTACACCTTGATTGGTTATCGGTATATCCTCAAAGAGCTCCCAGAATGAGAAATTGATTCCTATTCTCCTATCCCCTTATGGGGGGGTGGAGATCTTGGCAATATTTATCCACAGCAAATAATCCACACAGACAGGAGGTAAAGCGATAAGAAGGTTGGGTGCAGAGTCCTCTGTAAGCCTACTACCAGCTCCAAAAAACACCTGGAGCCAACTAGTAAACTCTACCAAAAGACTCCAAGCACCTCACTCCCAGACTATTTATTAGGATTTCAACAGCGCCCCCACTTGGAGGGTAGGACAACAGGCAGAGATAATCTTATGGAAATGCTTTCATATATAACTCCAGTGATGACATCCGGTGGCTGGATGGGATGCAGTGCTCAGTAACTCAGCTCCTATGTGTGCCCTGAAAGATTAATCAGGACAAGCAGAGAACTGAGTGATGATGCCTGGCAGCTGGATAGGATGTGGCAGTAAGAGGTGGGGGCGGATGACTCATCCATGAATCTTGGATAAGTTTTAGCATGTTTTATACAATCATATAAGATGACCAATGACTTTTAAGAAGTTTTTCATGGGTTAAAAGTAGCTTGTTTGATTTTTATCCCATTTTATTGCTTTTCTTTTCTTCAAACATAATCACATAACTTGAACCATCTTGCTCCGACTCTCTAATTGAGGGGGAAATAAAGGAGGGTACCAAGACCAAACAGTTGTATGATCACTAAGTAGTAATAAAAATGATCAGACTTAAACACCAAATCCAAAGCCAATGACAACAGAATTGATACCCACTCTACAACAAGCTAGACACAGAGGGGAACACTTATACTAGCAGCCCAAGGAGTAACGGAAGGGGATATGGGATGCAAGCTGGGAACAGGGTGGAGTGGAGGGAGGACAACTTTGGTGATGGTAATCCCCTGAGTCAATGTTAATATGTACCAAAAATATTACTGTGAAAGATATGTAACCCAATTTGGTCAAAATTAAGATTATTATTATACAATTTTAAAGAAAAGAAAAAAAAAGGAAAAAGTCATCTTATACGCTGGAGAACTAGAAAAATTTATAAAATTCATTAAATGAGAGTACACAGCAGATAAATGCAAGAGGGGAAATGAAATCTGGAATCACTGCTTAATATTCAGCATTATATTGAGTTTTAGTTAAATTTTCTAGTTGTGCTGAGTTCTGCTCAGATTATTTTCCAGTTGATATATCTAAGTCTTCAACAATGTTTTTATTTATTTTTGTTCAAGTAAAATTGATTTATAAGAATGTAATTATTTCTATTTTATGAGTACAAAGTTACTATACCATATCTCTACCATACTCTGGTTTCTCTTCAGATCGCATAAATCTTTTATCTTTTACCATATCTCTACCAATGTGCCAATATCCTACAATCAATGCCCATTCAGGGCATTCCTATCACTAGATATCTTTATTCCTAATCCTTCTTACAAAGTTAAATCTTATAATATCTAGATGGACTTCTCATAGTTTTTCTCTGCTTTGTTGACCTTTCTTCCACCCCGATGGTACCAGGACAAGACAGTCAAAGACAGTCATATATTCATTAGGTGGAATTAAAAAATGGTCGGACTTGAATACCAAATCCAAAGTTAATGACAACAGGATCAATACCCAATCTACAACAAACTGTACAAGTGGGAAACAGTTCCTCTAGCATGAAGGGGTGGTAATGGAGGGAGATGGGGGATACATGCTGGGAATGTGGACGGAGGGAGGACAACACTGGTGGTAGGAATCCCCCTCATTCATTGTCACCATTGCCTTAAATGTTACTGTGAAAGGTTTGTAATTCACTTTTACTACAATAAAAATATAAAAAAAACCTTCATACACACACGAAGTTGAATTTTAACAATAGACTAATGATTAACTGCTAACATTTTAACATCCAAATCTGTGCCTAATGTAATTATAATTGATGCTTACTTGTCTCATTTTCCCATAGAGGAACACAGTAAGATTTTTTTTCTCCCTTACAAACACATCTAAACCCCCAATCATCATGCCTTTTTACCACAGAAAAATTTTAGACTTTTCCTTAAAATAAAGTCATCCTAGATGTAATCAAAAGTTTAAAATTTCTAGATTTCCTTCTCCAACTCACCCATATTAAATTACCAAGAAGAAAACATACAAAATAGGGAGATTAATAAAACTGACCATCTTATCCTCTTTCGATGGGAAAAAAAACAACACATAAAGACTATAAGGAACTAGGAAAAATAAGATGGCTTAAAATGCTATATTTGCCTTTATTTCTGGACACATATCAAATTTCAATCATTTAGCTTTTCCAGAAGAAATTATCATGATTCAAAATCAGGAGAGTGTTAAGTGTGTATGCAAAGGCTAGATAGAAGCCAATGTTTAATGAAACACTGGTAAAACCTTCCCAGAAAAGGCTGGCTTAGTCAAGTTAATTGAATCTCTTGTGAAAGCAAATTTGCTACAACAGCAGCTGCCATTTATTGAGCACCTTCTAGGTGACAGTGCCAGAATTAAAATCCAGATCTATCTGATGCCAAAGCTCATGCTTTTCTCAATATGAAATATTGCACTCGAATCAAAACAACTCTGAAATTTACTAAAGGAGTTTCTGTGAAATTGCACATATTTTTATTAAATATAGGTATATGTTATTATATTGATGGGTTATATATGTATATATGTATATACATATATATACAATGGAGTTCAGATTCCATTGCTGTCAGTAATTCTAAGCAAGTAAATTGAACAAATTCCTTGATAGAGTTATTAAATTAGGACTCTGTCTCAGGAACCATTCTTTCATTGCTCTTTCCCTGAAATTATCAATGAGTAAATCTAAAAAGTAAATAAGAGCATTCCAGTGTCATGAAGATAAGATATTTATTGAACTTATATTATGCATCAGGTTTTATACTAAGCATTATACATACATTTAATGCTCACCAGTTTCTAAATGAATGTTGGGGTACATATACATTTTTAATTAGTGGTATCATATACTTTAGAAAAATGCCAAGAGTAACATTTCTAGGAAAAAAGCTTTTCATAATAATTTTCTTAGGACTAAGTTACACCAACAGTATAACTAAGGAGGAGTACTATAGTATCCACATTCTCAGTAACATTTGTTTCCAGTTATTTTGGAGTCACCTATATAATTTTCACATATGTGAGTGATGTCAAATAGTATTGAATTACTCTTTCTTGATACTGAACAATTTTTCAATGTTCCTGGGAAATCAGTAAACCTTTTAGAAAACTCTTCTGATCCTTTCCCCTTTTAAAAAGTTGAGCTGCCATTTTAAATCATGCTGAACAATTTTTCAATGTTCCTGGGAAATCAGTAAACCTTTTAGAAAACTCTTCTGATCCTTTCCCCTTTTAAAAAGTTGAGCTGCCATTTTAATGTTGTTATTGAATTCAAATGAGTTTAATATATTTGGGTGTATATGATGTGTATATATATTCTCTATCAATTTCTAGATTCAATTTTATTTTATTAATTTTATTATAGTTAGTTAACATGATTACAATAGTGTTAAATCTTGATAAACAAAGTTATTATAATTTTTATACCCTCAAATAATTCCAGACTGACCACCTACCTCTATCCTTATGTCACCACTATTCCATCCCTTTCTTCCCCTCACTACCCCAGTAGTAACTGCTGTTCAAAAGTCAAGGCCTGACACTTAATAGTAAATATTTCTTCTTTTGTTTAAATACCACAGATTTTTGTTTTAATAACATCCATTACTTATTTTAATACCTCTGATTCTTGTCACTTAACATGCTGCACTCCAGTTTCACCTTTCTTACAACTGCAAAGTATTCTTTATATATATATACATGTAACCATAGACCACAATTTATTTAATCATATGAATTTAGGTATCTGACTTGTTTCCACATGGTAACTATTATATTGAGTGTTGTGGATGTACAAATAACCTTCAGATTAATACTTTTATTGTTTTGGTGACAGATGCCATAAAGTGGGATTTATGGGTCACAGAGAAGCACTGTAATTATATTAAAGAAATATATTTTTACCATAAAGACTAATCTAGACAGTTTAAAAAATTTAAATTAATGGTAATTAATTTTTTTGTGCAGGCTTTTTTAATCTGAGGCAGTACCATTAATTTATTCTCATTTCTGTTTCTATCATTAAAATTAAGTCTCCAAATACACTTTAAATTTAGAAATGAAGTTTTCTTTCCTGTATTTGATGACTTTTATTTTAATATCCCAGTCTTTAATATATTTACTTAAGTTTTGTTTAAGGTTAAATGGTGACCAAGTTAAAAGATATAGCTCTCCAATTTATCATAGAGTGGGCTTTCATTATTCCATTTTATGACCTAAAATTTGTGTTAAATGTTGTCATGGATATGAGCTTTATTTGGGATTTCTATTTCATTGTTCTGATACCACAGTGATTTAATTATCATTACTTGTGATATACTCTAAAGTTATATAATGTGATGATATATTTTTTCTTTCAAAAATACCTTGAGAATTGTGGATATTTTGTAAAATTATATCATTTTTATTTGGACTTCGGTGTTGGTTTTGTGATCATACCCCATGATGCTCAGGATTTACTCCTGACTCTGAGCTAAAAGATGTCTGAGCTTAAAGGTATCACGGGATCATATAGAATATCAGAGACTGAACCTGAGCCATCAGAGGAAGGTAAATGCCATACCCATTGTACTACTGCTCCAGAAAAATTTCTACAATTTTTTTTAACATTACTTGTTCTGTGTCCTTAAAAAATGCCACCAGAAGTAACTTTTTTGTAAAAACTGTTATCTGTAGACAGGTTTAGGTATTAATAGCCATTTTGATAATGTTTATTCTCTAACATGAACTATAAAATATATTTCTTTTTCTTTGTATTTTCCATTTTTTCTTAGTAATATCATAGTTTTCAATATAGTAGCTCATCATCTCTTTTGTTAAATTTTCTCTCAGGCATTTTATAAATTTTGATGCAATTATGAGAATTGTTTTTTTAATTTCCTATTATCTGTATTTTAATAAAGTAATGCAGTTATATATAGAGATTTTAATTCTACCAATTTAGAAACAAATTATTTTTAGTTCTTTTTATTTTTGGTAAGTTTTAAATATGTGTTATCAAGTCATCATCATGAAAAACTTATTTTCCATCCTGTTTTCCATAATATTGTATCTCACTGTTATAGCTAAGATATCCAAAAACTAGATCAAAAATAGTATTGAGAGTAGATATCCTTGTCTTGTTCCAGAACCTAAAAAAAATCTTTTTTTTCCATTGAATACATTATGGTAGATTTATTTTAAAAGGCTTATATTGTGCAGAAATATGTTCCTCCCATTTCCAATTTATCATAAATTGATGTTGAAATTTGTTCAGTATCTATTGATATAATCATGGAATATAATATTAATGTATTTACATTGTTGAAATATTCTTGCATACTATGATGTAAAATATTGAACAAAATGTTAGTGAATTAAATCCATAAGCATAATAAGAATAAATTATCACAAATCAAATTATTCAGCTAAGTCATACATAAGACCTGGAAGTTTCCCTTATTCTACTCCTAAGTGTCTTAAACTACTTTGTGAAAAAAATCAGCTTGTTCAGAAGATCATGTGGAGAGAGCTACATTAAGAGAAATTAATCACAGCATGAAGAGATAGAAAGAGTCCTATGTATATCAGTCATAATAATTGTTCAGATACCAGTAGGAATCGATTAGTGAAAATGAGAATTTAGCATCTTGAATGTATAGCTATGTGAGAGACTTCACATAAAGCCAGAATAACTGTTCAGCTGAATCTGGTCAATACACAGTTATAAGAAAGAAAATTCTTTCTTTTAACTCTGTGAATTTTGGGTGATACAAAATAGAAAACTAAATTGTTACATATTCAGATGACAAATAGTACATTTCCTTTCTGAACACATTTGTTTCTATTATTTTTTGGGGGGGAGTTGGGTTTTGGGTCACACCCAGTGACACTCATGGGTTACTCCTGGTTATGCACTCAGAAATCGCTTCTGGCTTGGGGGACCATATAGGAAGCGGGGGATTCAAACCGAGGTCTCTCTTAGGTCAGCTGCATGCAAGGCAATGCACCCTACCACTGCACCATCTCTCCAGCCCCTTATTTGTTTCTATTTTTAATAATATTACTAAAGATACACAGAAATAATTCTATTACTTAATATAGATAACAAGCATCCATACAGAAACTTCACAGTAAACTGAGATACCCTGGACCCAACTTCTGGCAGAGCCAATGAATAACCCTCAGATTTGTTCACAGTTGCTTGCATTTCCTAGTCTTTCTTGAAGTTTGGGTGAGTCGGTCAGTGGATACTGAGAAAAAAAATTACATTTGTCATATTCAAGTAAGATAAGTTAAAAGCTCGTCTGACTCTTCTGCTTTAAATATATGAAAGCTATACGTTATGTGATGGTGTCATAGATGAAAGAGCCCGAATCCACAAATTGAGATAAATAGCCAATCATTTATGCCACATAAATGCCTTTCAGGCTTTATGCCTGATACTTCTGTTTTTCTACTTAACTTATCATAAATTATCAATCTAGTCTAAATTTCCTTGGAAAGCTGCTATGATTAGTTTTACATTTTAATGAAATATAAACATATCCTATATCGAAAACATGTTTTAAAAATAGCACAGTTATGTATCTAGAACACAGATCAAGAAGCATTATTTTTCATTTGGGTTTTATAATCAACTTTCCCTCAATTTAAGAAAATAACAAGCAAATGAAAAATTATAAGCAATAAAAAAATATAACCTCTGCCTCATGCTCTCTTCCAACTAATTCTCCCAAGTTTAAACTATCCTGATTTCTAATATCATACACTATTTTTTGTTTTGGAACTTTATAAAAATAGAATCAGATACTACATACTCTTTTGTGTCTTACAAGTACACCAGTAGTGTACTTGTAAGATAAATACATATTAATGGAAAATGTAAAGTTGTAATTATTATTTCTTTGCTATATAACATTGTATAAGGACACTATAATTTATTCATTTTACTGTTGTATATTTAAATAATATCCAATAATTTCCCATTTTTAGGAGATTTATAAACTTGAAACCAGTTTTGCAAGAAATGTTAAAGGAGTTTATTTAAAACACAAGACAAATCTCTTAGTATATGTCATCAAGTGTGGCATACACTCAAAGTTTTTAGAGTTACTTGTTTAAGAAATGTATGCTTACTTCTAGTTTGCTAAAGGATATTATACATTTTCAATAATGAATTAATGTTGCATTTATATTCAATGTTATATGTCTGATCAGGTGTTTTTCTTCTTACATCCATAGAGATTTTTATTGTAATCTTGTATTTATTAATGCAGATACTGAAGCACTATCAGTAAAGTAGTATTTTCTAACATAAAACCAATATTCCATTTCTTAGGCTAAATATACTTTTATAGGCCTATTTCAATTTCCTCTTAAAATTTTCACTCACTAAATTTTACAATTGTAGGATTTATATATTTGGGGTAAAAATTTAAAATGTTAATACATAATAATTCACTAAAATTAGTTATTAGTTTAAATAATTCATGTTACTTTTATGTATATATTTATAAAAATAAATATATATAATTTTAAAAATACTTTATCAAATTAACATTAACTTATAATTTTATGGAATTTCAGTGTTTTTTTTTTTTTTTTGGTTTTTGGGTCACACCCGGCAGTGCTCAGGGGTTATTCCTGGCTCCAGGCTCAGAAATTGATCCTGGAAGGCACGGGGGACCATATGGGACGCCGGGATTCGAACCGATGACCTCCTGCATGAAAGGCAAACGCCTTACCGCCATGCTATCTCTCCAGCCCCGAATTTCAGTGTTTTAGCTCTATTTTTATATGTCTAGGTGTCACACCATCCATCACAAATTATTTTTAAAAAAGGGTATCTCTCCCATAAACAGGATTAAAAATAAACATAAAAAGGGAATAAAAATGGCAAAATTATTAGGAACTAAACATTTTGTCTATTGAGCATGGTAGGAAGAGATAATGGAAGGGGTCTTTGGTAGAAGTTCGATGGCTCTCTGATGATGGGTACAGTATTGGCATGCATAAACACAAAAGGCATGATTGCCATTATTATACATTTTAATACCTCAATAAAATGACTAAAATAATAATATCCATCTAGTATGTATACTGATACTATCACTATTTATGTACACCTTACTCAGTATATAATTCTTTTAGCATATAACCAAAAGTAGAACTCATGGGTTCTGGGCTTGTACCAATTCAGTTTGTATAAGTACAGTTAGTTCTTTTAGATGTTTTATCAATGTAGATTCCTGTGAAGAGTGTATAGGAATTCGTTTTCCAATTTAAGTAAAACTTGAATTTTCAGCCCTTTTTGTAAAATCCCAACTAATTGCAAGACTTCTGCTTCTTTGATCACTTCTGTTTCAATTGCCAAGTTTCAAAAAAAATTTTGCCAAAACCTAGAATTAGAAGTGGAGGAAATTCAACTGTGGAATACTTCTTGGAGAACTAAAAATAATTATTTATAAGTGTTTTTAAGTTTCTTATGTCTTAAATGAGGTCATTAATTATAAAATATTTTTATTATATATAAATATTTTATTATAAGATACATATTTAGAAACTTCTCACAATAATGACTTCAAGAATGAACATATGATAAATGACAAAGTCTAAGAATTTTATTATTTCACCTGTTCACATCAATATGAGTTTTGCTGGTTTTATTTAGTTGTTTGCTTTGTTTCATTTTGTTTGTATGCCACACCTGGCAGTGTTCAGTTCTCAGGGAAACGAATCCAGACTTCCATCATGCAAAGCATGTGCTGCACTCTGAGTTTTCTCTCTAGCTTATAAGATATATTTAAGATTTTCTATCAGTAAATCATATTTACTCATAACACTTATTTAGAAAGAACAAAGTTATTTATAATTGTGTTTCAGGAATACAATGTTTCAACACAATCTTTTTATTTGTGTCCAATATCCTCCATCAAAGATCCCCCTACTCTCATTTGCCTTCCACTTACCAGTCTGCTTCTACAAGAGGCACTTTCAAAATATGTATGTATACATTATGCACTTTGGTTTACACTAGTGTTGCTAGTAAGGTTCTTACATAACACTTTACCACCTTTCAGCATCATATCCTCCATTCAATGCTTCCATCTGCCATTGCTCCCCTCCATGCACTATCCTCCAGCCTACCACTGTTTACACACCAGTTCTCATATTCTTTGTTTACACTGTCATAAGTTATTTGTTATTCTACCATGATGTTTCTTTATATCCCACATATGGAAGGGCTAATTCTAAATCAGTTTCCAACTTTACTCAGCGTGCTACTATCCTGGTCTCTCCATGAAGCAGTATAGTTCATGACTTCATTTTCATGACCAAATAAGAAGTCATAATGTATATGTACTTTAGTCTCTTTATCAAGGCAGCTATTGTTGAGTTATTTCAGATTTTGACTATTATGGATAGTCCTGCTAGGAATATAGAAGGAAAAATGATTTATTCCATTTTGGGTTTAGAGGTTTTTTTGTTTGTTTGTTTGTTTGTTTGTTTTGATATTAGGGTATATGCCAAGAAGTGGGGTTGCTAAATGAGATAGAAACTCGATTCCTAGATTTTTCTTTTTTCGTATTTTTGGACCACACCCAGTGATGCTCAGAGATTACTCCTGGCTATATGCTTAGAAATCGCTCCAGGCTTGGGGGATCATATGAGATGCCGGGGATTCAAGCCTAGGTTCATCCTAGGTTAGCAGCATGGAAGGCAAATGCTCTACTGCTGTGCCATCACTCCAGACCCTCCTAGATTTTTCTTTTAAAGAATGTTCATACTGTTTGCAAGAAAGTCTGATCCAGCTGATATTCTCACTAGAAGTGAATATGTATTCCCTTCTCCCTGTATATATGCCAATGTTGATTGTTCTGCTTTGTTTTGAATGTGTGTCAGTATCTGTGGTGTAAAACAATCTCATTATTCCTTTGATTTGCACATTCCTGATGAACAGTAATGCATAATATTTTTGTGTGGCTTTTTGCCAATCATATTTCGTCTTTGAGGAAAATTCTATTCAGCTCTTCTCCTCATTCAAAAGTATCTCCAAAAACAAAAGCCCAGACCCTGATGGACTCATTAGGGGGTTCCTTCAAACCTTTACATAAGACCTACTACCAATCTTTTTCAGGGTCTTTCAACAGATAGCTTTTATGAAGCAAACATCACTCGGACATGAAAAGCAGAGATGACACCAAAAAAGGATAGAAAGAGAAATAATCATTACATGGCAATATCTATGACAAACACAGATGCAAATACTTTCAGCAAAACATTAGCAAATAGTATCCAATAACTCTTCAAAAGCATCACACACCATCACCAATTGGAATTCATCAAGGGATTCAAGGATGGTTAAACATACAAAAATCAACAAAAATAATGCACAATATATCATAAAAACATTCATATAATCATATAATTAGATGCATAGAAAGCATTTGACAAGATCTAACATCCATTCATGATTTAAAAATATGTCTCAAAAAATGGGAATTGAAGGATATTTCCTCAACATAGTCAAACATTTACCACACACCCCAAATAAACTTTATACTCTATTGGGAAAAAATTAAAAGCATTTACTTTAAGATCAGGTACAATACAAGATTGCCCACTGTTGCAATTTCTAATAATTTACAATTCTGGAAGTACCTGCCATAACAATTAGGCAAAAGAAAAATAACTATATTAATGGCATCCAGATAGAAAAGGAAGAAGTCAATCTCTTGAAACATTGTGGAAAAAAAAAACTTCTAGAACCAATATATTTGTATAGAAGAATTGCAGGCTAAAAAATTAATATGCAAAATTCAATTGCTGTCCTATATTCACGTAACAAAGTAGAAGAGAATGAAATATTTTAAAGTCTCATTCACAATTATATGCAGAAAACCAAATGCTTTGAAATCAGCTTAAGCAAAGGGGTAAAAAACCTATATTAAGAAAATTATAAAACACTATCCAGAAATAAAAGAAGACACAAGGAAATGGAAACATATCGCCTGTGAATGGATTTGGAAGATTAACATCATCACAAAGCATGATACTGATTCAGTGTAGTCCATATGATACCTATGACATTTTTCATAGAAATAGATAAAACTGAATTAAAACAAATCCCCCCAAAATAGCCAAAGCAGTACTTGGTTCCATCACTTTTCCCAACTTTAAAATATACTACAAAGCAGTAGTAATTAGAATAGCATGGTATGGGAATAAATCCACTTCCTCTAATCAGTAAAAACCTAGAGACAAATCCTCAGGTATATGATTAGTTCTTCTTAAATAAAAGAACAAGAAGTATGAAGTAGAACAAGGAAAGCCTCTTCAATATATGGTACTGAGAAAACTGATCATCTACATGCAAATAAAAACAAAATAACTAAGATCTCTTTCTAAGCTATGCACAAAAGTCAAATCAAAATGGATTAAAGGTGTATTCTCTTGCTTTGTTTTAGAGACAGCCAAATTTAGTGAGGGTTAGAGGTCACTCCTGGCTCTGTTCTCAGGAATCAAAGTCTCTGACTTAAGCAATAACATAGGTAATAATCTTCCAATATATTTTATCAAATATATACACTATGTGATTGGATATTTAAGTTAAACTGTATAGTTAAATTAAAGTGGCAAAATTATTATTGTGTTGTAATTTTAGAAAGATAACCAAAATTTTCTCTGTTCAATATATATTATTAAAAACCAATAATAACTTCAGTCAGCATTTTTGAAGTCCAGCAAGATATTTTTATTGACCCACAATAAAAGTGGCATCTGGATCTCTTAGAAAATTACTATAGAGAGCTGGCTTGGAACCCAGACATAATTAGGCTTGTTAGTTGAATGACCTTGATCAAGCCTCTTGTTCTTAGTGGATGTGAATTATCTGTAAAATGAAGGAGTTGTCCAGTTAATGTGCTATGCCACTGACTCTCAATGACTGCCACAGCTAGTATATCAGATGCTGTCTCTTTTCATTAATAAACACACAGAAGTAGTAGAAGTGAAAATGAAAGCCAAATTTGGCTCCATAACTAACTTTAAGCAAATCACTTATCCTGTTAAACTAATATTTTCTCATCTGAAAAATGAGAATAATAACTACTCACATGAGTGTGATGAATAATATAGATTCCTTTAACAGAAGGAACCCATTTGATTTCAGCATAATATAGTCTCTTAATCATCCAGTATCTCAGGGAGGGTATGGACCTGCAGAATTTGTACATTATCTGGATGATTTGGGTCACCTGCACCGGAGTAGCCATCGTCAGACCTGCTCCATAGGCAAAAATCATAAAATGGGCTCCTACCTACCCCCACTAAGCCCCTTGGGCAGCATAATTAATTTACTTTAAATAATTAGGGAACCAGAGGAAACATCTAATCAGTAAAGTGATATATCTGAGGAGTTTAATATGTAAGAGCTTAGACTCCATAACTAAATTACCATCTACTGAATTGCAGTTCTACCACTTTTAGCTATATGGCCTGGAAAAAGTCACTAGAGTTCTCAGTGCTTTAAGTTTTTCATATGTAAATAATTACTAATGGTAACAGAGTTATTGAGAGGAATAAATCTGTGGGTTAAAACAAAATAGCAACAAAAAGGATTGAAGAGATATAGTAGAGTGCATCTGGTGCTTGCCTTGCAGAAGCTGCAAATGTTGACGCTCAGCACCGCAGGAATCTAACTGTGCCCTAACAGGAGTGATCCCTGCATGCAGGGCTTGGAGTAAGCCCCTACACCACTAGGAGTGGCTCTCCATAAGAAAAAGAATACTAGAAAATATCTTCTTTTATAAGCCAAAAATATTACACATTTACAATATATCTTCATTTCTTAATAATATTAATTGCTTATTTATTATTAGTTTTGTTTCATAAAAGGCTGTGTAGAGGAATTACTTCTGGTTCTGCACCCAGGGTTTGGTTCTGTGTCCAAAATTTATTCCCGGGTGAGATTCAAGGAACTAGATGCATTGTTGCAGACAGAATCTAGGTTAGTTGAGTGCAACGGCTTACCTACTGTACAATCTCTCAAGTCTCTATTATAATTTCTTTGCATGTAATTTACCTATATAAATTGAGAATAAATCTGAGAAAATGAGAGTCATTAAACAGTTTTTAATTTGGTGCTGAGTAATATCTTTAATGAATATAATAAATATATCTTTGACTTCAAACTCATTTCACATCATTGATTATTTCTGTTGACAGATCATTATTGTACTATTGCAAAGTCCTAGAATACTTTCTGGTATGTAGAAAACACATATTGTAATCTGCTTTATTGTGGTACTTGTCAATGCTGTTGTTATTTTAGGAAAGAAACTCTTAGAACAGAATTTTTGCAAACCGATCTGACAACTCAATCTCTATGGGGATGCATTAAAGGTAAAATGTTATCATCAATGAAGAAAATACTTCCTTTGTGAGTTAATATTATATAGGTGCAATGTTTAATTAAAAGGGTAAATAGATCAGAGCTAACAATCTTACTTCTAACCATACAAATAACTAGAATTTTAGTCCCCACACATAGTGCTCAAAACAGTAGTCTCTGCCATACAATAGAAAGGAAATACCAAGTCATGTGACTTGGATTATAATTCCAGCACCACTACTGACTCATTGTTATAATTAATAGAATTACTATTTTTAAGAGTTTAAAACTGAAAAAAGAGATATTTCCCAAACCTATTATAAAAATGAAATGAAATATTGATATGCAAAACTTCTTCTATTTCAAGGGAAAACAAGCACTCAAAACACTGTTGAACAAGTGCAAATTATAATTGAGAAGTAGTAGTTAGAGAGTTGAAAAAGTAGTCAAAACAAATGGAGTAGCTCTTTATTCCAGCCTTGGGAAAAGTATACATATATGTGTGTTTGTGTATACTTATATTATATATAAATATATACTAAAATATATTTAAATATATATAAATAGCTCTTTAAAATGTATAGAGCAGAAAAGTATAGAACTATATCTAGGAGCATAGATTCAATTCCTAGATATAAGACTTATAGTTATGAGATCCTTAGCGAATTAATTTACACTGTTTCTTCAAATATGAAACTAGAAAATTTATGTGCCTTATATAATGGCTCTGAGAATAAAACAAATAATTAAGTCTAGTTTGAAAGTAAAGCTCAATAGGACAATACAATGGTAGTCAATTTTCACTGAATGCTGCAAAAAGGCACCATTTCTAACATTTTACATAAATCAACTTATTCTTATTTATTCAATAGATAAATAATGATGTGAGGGCAGTGACTGTCTCTGTATTCATCCCAGATTCTAAGTATTTTTAGATTGAAAATATTTAATTATAAAGTTGCTCAGACTAAGGGTTTATTGAAAAGTAGTAGAGAAAGAAATTCCCAAGCAAAGGAAAAACTCAATATAGGGCTTAGAGTATAGAGTATTTATATTATATTATTATATAGTATATTATTTATATTTATATATATTTATATATTATCATTTATATTTATATTAGTATATATTTATATTATATATTATAGAGTATTTTGGGGATTTCTTCTTTTTGTTAGTTGTGTGTCATGCCTAACTATGTTCAAAGCTTATTCATGGCTCTGCATTCAAGGATCACTCCTGGAAGGCGAGGGGAAACATATAGGACTCTGGGAATCAAACTCAGGTCAGCTACATATGCAAGGCAAGTCTACGCACCCTGTCCCCTTGTGGAAGTTTTATAAGAAATTGGATCTTTGTGTTCCTTATCAAGCAAAGTATCAGAGGATTCCCATTTGTTTCCAAGAGATGACTTATTAATATATGGCTCATTTGTGTTGCTAAAATAAGATGAATACCTTGTATTTCCACTTTAGATACTGGAGACTCTCTGATTATTTAAGGTCTTTTAGGTTATACATTTCACCATATGCCAGTTATCTCTTAGTTTCCTGTGAGCCCAAGGTCTGAGGTAGAAATTATGGTCTTGGGAAATTTTCAACTTCCCAGTCTCAGAAAATTCAAGTGATAAATCTATGTAAAATGTAGGAAAAAAATCCTACTAAAGAGAAGGTTTCTATCAAATGTTATTTCATTAACACAAAAATATCAGAATCTACCTAATATTACAATGATACATTCTGGCTTTCCTACTCAACATAAAATATTTACCAAATTTAATATTCATAATAAGTTTTCAACTTTATCTGTTGTCATATTTGTTTTTCATAATAATTCTATGCAGACGTGTTGCTTACTTCCATTTTACTATTTACAGAGTTGAGGAACACTGAGGATCTAAGGCTTTTTCAAAATTGCCATGAAGAATTATGATAAATTAAAAATATTTCCTAATGTCAATGTCCCAACATAAAACGTTTATGTTTTGCTCATTAAAATCTACAGTAAACCCTATGGAAGCTTCTTTTAATTGAAAAGTTTAGATGCTACCAAAGGGAACAAATGATTTGGAAGATAGCTCAGCTTGGATGTCAAATACATCACTTCACTTTCTTGTCTACTGAACAAAACTAGTCTCATTAAACTATCAGGTGCAAGCATGGTTGCTCTATCAAAAACCAAGAAAAGAAACAAAGAACAAGAAATCAAGAACAAAATTAGATAACAGACAGCACTAAAAATTATGCATAAATCATAATAAAAAGAGCAAAAAGTTGGATTTTGAACTCAATCATCACTGCTTTCAATAATATTTTTTTACAAAATGTTTCCACATAGGATACATTCTTAATAAATAGGAACCAATAAAAATAAACAATAAATTAAAATATTTATTTTGTGTAAGTAATAAGTAAAAAATATATAAGTAAAAATAAATAAGAGCCATGTATTTATAATGTATTCCTCTTCATAATTATTAAGGAATGATCAATTTTGTTTTCCTACATTGATTATTTTGAATAAAATTATAAAACATTGTTAAATTACATTGGCCATCTCTCAGAAGAAAAATGCTATCTCCTTGAGTATGGTAGCACATCTCTGAGAAATAAACTATCAAAATTTAGGTAAATTAATGGAGTAGACTCCTCTAATAGGGTTCACAACCATATTTCTTAGTACTCTAGACATGACAATTATGTTTATCCTAAAATGCTCCATGCACAATCTAACTTCAAAAGTTCTATTTAGCAAAGTATACCCCCTCCAATGATGAGGTGCCTAGACACTGAAAACCTTTTCCTCCAATGTGCCACCCCATTTTCATTTTTTTATTATTTATTCATTTATCTCTTTTATTAATTATTTTAAGCACTATTTTTTAAGCACCCATCCCATTAGGGTCAGGTCTCCAACTACAACCTATGAATAGACTTCTAATGTCTGTCTATAAGTGGGTGCGAGTGTATATTGGATTCCTTTATGTTTGCCTACTCTGTATTATAAGTAATCCATACCTATATTGTATATAGCCCCTGTTATATATTATGCCCCCTCCTTTATCACCTTACAAATCTCCTCTGTCCTCACATCCCCTTAATCCTGATCCATTATCTCTACCTATTTAATCTTGTTTACCCTCAGTTCTTAACTCTTCAGGAATCGAGTCCCTACCCCTGCTCCAGTAAGCTGCCACTCAGCCATAATCTTATTATAGTATCTTTGATACTTTCATTTTAAAATACTTTAAGGAAATAACACTTATTTATAACATTATCTAAATATTCATGTATACAATATTATAAATCAAGATCTGTAGCTATTATAAATCAACATTATATTAATTACCATGAGTATGTATTATATATTATGAATAACATTACAGTTAACATTAAAATTTAAATAATATATTGGAGCCCAAGTGATAGCACAGTGTGTAAAAAAGATTTCTGAGAATAGAGCCAGGAATAACCCCTAAGCACCACCAGTTTTGGCCCCCAAAACAAAAACAAAATAAATTAATAATATAAAGTCACTATAGAATTAAACTTTTTAATATAATTTACCCATTCTCTTTCCCCCACTTTCTTGTGGTGATAACTAATTTGGTCTTTATTTGGTAATTAAGCAGGATTATTGAACCATACTGGGTTGAACTCAGGACCTATCCATGACTTAGTGCTAAGAGATCACTCCTTAGGATGTTGAGGAACTAAATGCAATGCTCCTTAACCACTATATGATCCCTCCAGATCTAATTTTATCTTACAGTCTGAGTTTCATTATTTTGTTTTGCTTCATTTTGTAAAGTCATATTATATTTTTCATCTAACTTTCTCATTAAACATAGATACCCATTGCTCTATGTTGTGATTGACAAAATTTTATCCTTTTACTAGATGATTAATATTCTGTTGTGTATATACCGTATTTTCCGGCATATAAGATGACTTTTGAAACAAAAAAGTCAACCGAAAATCGGGGGTCGTCTTATACGCCGAGTATATCCCGAAAATGTTTCAATATGCCGCTAAACGAAAGTTGTCTGAATATTGCCACAAAACAAATTTTCCAATTCTATCCTGCACCAATCACTGCAAGGCTGCTCAGACTGCCTCTCTAACTCAGCCAATCCAAGCAGGCTTTTTATGCATGCAAATTAGACAATGTTCTGGACCCGAATCTACACTGTAAAAAGCCTGCTCAGATTGGCCAGAGTCAGAGAGGAAGTCTATGACAGTATAACCTTTGAACCGTTGCTTGTTGTGATTGGCTCATTGTGGTACATACAGCTGCAGCACAAGAACATTCTGTCATATAGAGCAAATTTAGGCCTAAACCTATGTTTTAACTGCAAAATTAGGGGGTCGTCTTATATGCCCAGTCGTTTTATACACCGGAAAATACGGTAATTCCAAATATCATATCAACTCACCTGTTGATTTGAAGTTAGGCTGGTTTTCATTGCAGTGAAAATTGGAGATGCCAACCTTAAACTGTACTATTAAGTAATAATATCCAGAAACAATAAAGATGAGGTCCAGGTGGATTAATCCATGGTAGAAAGCTTGCCACAAATATTGGAGCAGTGTTGTTAGGGAAGAGAAGGTACTATTAAGTCAATGATTGTTAGAACTGATCACATTGGACAATAATTGGGTGTTGAACTTCGATAAAGTCATATGCATGGTACCCCTTTATTAGCAATACTGCAAACTACAGTGTATAAAAGGGATAAAAGGAAAAAAGAGAGAGCGACAGAGACAGAGAGAAGAGTAAAATGCCTGCCCCAGAGGCAAGCAGGAGGAGGGTAGGAGGGAAATTGAGGACATTGGTGGTGGAACTGCTCATGGGTGAAGGGTGATGTACATTATAAGACTGAAACTCAATCATGAACAACTTTAATCAAGGTGTTAAAATAAAAGTTAAAAAAAGAAAATTGGGTGTGCATATATCTCTTCGACTAGTGTCTTCATACACTTTAGATAAATACACACGAAAAAATAACTAAATAATGTTAAATTTGTTTTAATTTAGTAGGAAATCTTTGCTATTTTCTATAATATGCTAATTTACAGTCAATTTAAAAAATGTTCTTTCTTCATCTTTTCCAACACATGTTGTTTCTTATCTTTTGGAAAATAGCCATTCTCACTGTAATGAGGTGATATCTCATTGTTGCTTTGATTTTATTTTTCCTAAATAAGAGCTTATGGACATATTTTCTGTGCCTACGATCATCTGTATGTTTTGTCATTTATTAATATACATTTCCAATTTTAAATTAGTGTTTTGGTCTTTATAATTTTTAAAACTTCTCTATGTACATTTGATATTATTCAATTTGTATATATTTTCAAATGGGGACATTATTTTTTTATTTCTTTTTCTTTCTTTTTTTGTTTTTTTTGTTTGTTTGTTTGTTTTTGGTTTTGGTTTCTTGTCACAGCTGGCTGCACTCAGGGGTTACTCCTGCTTCTGTGCTCAGAAATCACTCTTGGCAGGCAATGGGGACTATATGGGATGCTGAGATTCGAACCACCATCCATTCTGGATTGGCTGCATGCAAGGCAAGCACCCTATCTCTGTGCTATTTCTCCAACCATTTAAATGGAGACATTTTATAATGCTGCTGAATTATTATTTTCTTAGAAGTTTATTGATATAATTCCAATGGACAATTTTCATGTTTTCCTTGCAAAGAGAGATGAACACACAAAGACATCTCTAAAATTGTTTTCAGGACTATATGTTCTTTCTATGTATGTTTCGTGGTTGTAGGTATTGTTTTAATCTTAAATTTATTTTGAATTATTTTTGTACAATATTACTGGTTTGATTTAATTCTTTTGCCTGTGGTTACTCATGTCCTCAGCACCTTCTAATGAGTGATTTCCTTATTTCACTATATGCACTTGAATTTCTGTCATAATTTGTATATGTTTGGGTTATTTATGAGCCCTTCATTCCATTTCACTTATATGCATATCTCCTTTTATTCCAATAAGACACTGTTGGTGGATTTTTTTATTTATTTAGGTTTATTTTAAGTTTTAACAATGCTAAAGATAAAACTCAGCACCTGACTCATGAGAGACATATGTTCCATTACTGAGTCATATACAAGATACAAAGTGATAGCAGTCAAAACACTATAGTACTTTGTAGCAGTATGAAGGTAAGAGGCCTGGTACCTCCATTTTATGTTCTGATACTAATTTATAATAATGTATTTTCTAACCTTTTCAACTAAACTTCCAGGCCCTCGTGGGATGAAAATAGTCTACATTTTTTTTTGTTGTTGTTGTTTTTGGGTCACACCTGGCAGTGCTCAGGGGTTTCTACTGGCTCTACGCTCAGAAATTGCTCCTGACAGGCTCTGGGGACCTGGGATTCTGTATGCAAGGCAAATGCCATACCTCATGCTATCTCTCTGGCCTCCAGTCTAAATTATGTTAATAAAAACCTAAAAAGTGCTCGCTTTGGCAGCACATATACTAAAATTGGAATGATACAGAGAAGATTAGCATGGCCCCTGCACAAGGATGACATGCAAATTCGTGAAGCGTTCCATGTTAAAAAAAAAAAAAAAAGTAAAAAACCAGGACCCAGGTCAACTAGAGATCCCTCACTGCAGCTGGGAGTTGATCCATGCCACCTTCCGGGTAGAGGGGGAGGAGCGGTTGACTCAGGCCCCACCAGGCAGAGAAAGGCCTGCTCAGAGGTAAAGCATGCTGTCCTCTGACAGGTAGAGAGTTGTGGGAAATTGACCAGGACCAGACCTCCACTACACGTTCAGCCTTGTAGAGGAAGAGAGAAAACTTTGATGAGGTTGGTCAAGGAAGAGGTGAACTATGCCTTCTGGTAGGTAGTGCGGGAGGAGATTTGTGGGTGGGGCCAAGCCTCCGACACCACAGCCATCATCCCCATCTAGAACTGTACTCCAGAGAAGGAACCAAGCCCCACACCACAGGTGACAAAGGAGGGCTTAAATCTGAGGCATTACACTCCAAGCCAAACCACCAAAAGCAAAGAAATATGGATAAACTAAGGAAGACACTAACAACTGTGGATATGGAGAGAAATCCTAGCAAATTTCCAAGTCCACTGGACTCGCTCATAGATGAGGACCTAAAAGCAGCAATGCAAGCCATGGCAAAAGAAACCAAGAAACCACTAGCCAATGAGTTCAAGAAATCCATATATGAACAAATCAACCAACTTAAAGAACTTTTACAGAAGATGAGAGAACCCATACAGATGGAAGTAAAGGAAATAAAAAAAGTCTTAGCAAGCCATAATAGCAGAATTACACAGTTGGAGAAGAACTCGAAGAAAGGCTGCAAACCAAAAATCAATCAGCATCATACAACTACATCAACAACAAGAAAGACAAAAATCACATGATTATATTAATCGATGCAGAGAAGGTGTTTGACAAAATGCAACACCCATTCATGATGAACTCAGCAAAATAATACTGGAAGAAACCTTCCTCAAGATAGAACTATCTATAAAAAGCCCACAGCCAACATTAATTCCTTAATGGTGAAAAACTGAAACCATTTCCACTAAGGTTAGGAACTAGGCAAGGCTGTCTACTCTCTCCACTCTTATTCAATATAGTTTTAGAAGTCCTAGCAATAGTAATCAGACAAGGGAAGGGAATCAAAAGAATCCAAATAGGGAAATAGGAACTCAAACTATCTCTTTTTGCAGATGAAAAACAGTAAAACTCCTAGAAACAATTAACCAATACAGCAAAGTGGCCAGCTACAAAGTCAATACACAAAAGACAGTAGCATTCTTCTATACAAATAACAAAGCAGAGGAGAAAGAGATTAAAGAGACATTCCCATTAAAAATAGTATCCAAAAATTTCAAGTACCTAGGTATTAATCTTACAAGATAAGTGAAGGATCTATACCATGAAAACTTCAAAACACTTCAGAAAGAAGTTGAAGAGGACCTAAGTAAGCGGAAGAACATCCCATGCTCATTGATAGGTGGAATCAACAAAGTGAAAATGACTATCTTACCTAAACTTCTATATAGATTCAATGCAATCCTTATCTAAATTCAGACATCATTTTTAAAGACCTAGAACAATCAACTATAAAATTCATCTAGAACCACAAAAGACCTAGGTTAGCCAAGTGCATACTGAAAGAAAAAAAAGCTGAGTGGCATCTCTTTACCTAGCATGAAGCTTTATATAAAGCCATAGTGATCGAAACAGCATGATACTGGAAAAAAGACAGAGTTGCAGACCACTGGCAGAATATCCAGAGATAAGCCCCCAAATATACAGTCAACTAATATTTGAAAGAAGAACCAAGAATTTAAAATGGAACAAAGATAGTCTCTTCAACAAATGGTGTTGGAACAACTGGCTAACCACCTGTAAGAAATTAAAAATTGATCCATACCTCACACTTTACAGTCACAAAAATCAACTCAAAATGGATAAAGACCTTGAAATCAGACCTGAACCTATAAAGTTTATTGAGGGAAAAATAGGCAGAACACTCGAAGACCTATATATCAAAAATGTCTTTGAGGATAGAATGCCAATGGCAAGAACTTTAGCATCAAACCTAAATAACTGAAACTACACCAAAATATAAACTTTCTGCATGGTGAAAGTAATCCTACTTAATACTAGAATACAGTTAATGAAATGGGAAAATATTTTGCACTTAACACATCAGATAAAGTGCAATATCTAGGATATACAAAGCACTCAGAATGATGAGCTCCAAAAAATCAAATAAAGCCATAGAAAAATGGGGAGAAGAAATGAATAGACACTTATCTGAGGAAGATCAAAAGGTGGCCAACAGACACATAAAACCATGCTCCCCTTCACTCATCATTAGGAGGTCCAAATCAAGACAACAATGAGGTACCACCATACAACAGTGAGGATGGCTCACATCTAAAATGACAGAAACAATCTTTGTTGGTGGGGATGTGGTAAGAAAGGAACTCTCATCCACTGCTAGTCAGAATGCTGCCTGGTCCAACCCCTATGGAAAACAGTGTGGAGAGTGCTCAGTAAATTCAGAATTGAACTACCATATGACGCAGCAATTGCTTTCCTGAGTATTTATTCCGAAGTCAGAAAGACATTCATCCCAAAGTATGTGTTCACTCCACAATTTATCACAGCACTCAGCACAATAGCCAAGATTTGGGACCAACCTTGATGCCCAACAACAGATGAGTGGATCATGAATATGTGATATTTATACACAATGGAATACTACATATCAGTTGACAGGGTCATGCTGAGGTATTTCACATTATTGTGTTATTATTGTATCCTCTTTCAAACTTTAACAACTGGAAATTAAACAGCCTGCTACTGAACAACCAGTGGTTCTGAGATGAAATAAAAGAGGAAATCAAAACTTTACTGAGAACAAATAACAATGAAGACATAAATTATCAGAACCTATGGGACACAGCAAAAACGGTACTGAGAGGAAAATTTATAGCCTTGCAAGCACACACCAGGAAGGAAGAAGGAGCATACCTGAACAGCTTAATGACACAGCTTATAGAATTAGAAGATGATCAACAAAAGGAACCAAAAGTAGGGAGACAGAAGGAAATAAAAAAGCTTAGAGCATATATCAATGAAGTGAACCCTCCCCCCCCAAATCTGAAAGATCAACAAAAGCCACACAGCTGAAAGATGTAATTTGGGGAGGAAAGGATGGGCCATGTCCCTGTCCTACTGAAGTCATTTGTACTGTATCCATCACCATATCTCAGCTTTGCCTGTGGCCCTGCTTTATCATCTTCTATAATTATCGGCAGAAATACCAATCTGACAAAACTCCAGGTATATCAGTATTAGGGGCTAATATCATCAAGATGTTTTTGGAGCAGCTGTGAGCACTCTCTCCCTGCCCCCATATTCGACTACTTCTGGGGAGACCTGGCAACTGAGAACATGCCTCACAAAGACCACAGTATCAATAATAGTGCTTTGAATTCCTGGACAGCACAGCTGTGACAACTTCATCTGTTGATACTCTCATCCCCATCCAAACACACCAATTAAGATGCCAATGTGTAGTTAAGTTAACTTAATACTAAGAAACAAATGAAAAAACCAAATGGTCATCTAGCAACAAGAGCTTACTAAACCATCTACCAAAGTCTCTTTGAACATACAATAACCTTTTATTGTTTTTCAGCCACAACTGGTGACGCTCCAGGGTTAGTCCTGGCTATGTGCTCAGAAATCGCTCCTTGCTTGGAGGACCATATGGGATGCCAGCAGATTGAACAGCGGTCCTTCTTAGGCTAGCGCATGAAAGGCAGATGCCTTACCGCTTGTGCCACTGCTCTGGCCACTGAACATACAATAATTTTTACAAATTTGCTTGTTGCTGTTTTGTCTTTCTCTCTTCCTTTTACGTTGATATTTTTCTTTCTATTCTTATTAAATAATTTTTCTCTCTTATCTGGAAATAAATGTTTTAGTCAACTGTGTCAACTATGTGATGATTTTTCTTTAAATAAATTACATTTTAAAAAAGTAGAAGGTGAAGAAACATCACTATAATTTCAAGCCATTAGCCACAATGCCACACTCAGGGTTGAAAAACTAAAAGCAGCCTTCCCTCTAAGATCAGGCTTAACATAAAGTTTCCCACCATCACCTCTACCATTAAATATAGTTTTGGAAGTCTTTGCCCTAGCAATTAGGCAAGAAAGAAATATTAAGGAGGATTGAAAAGCGAACTTAGACCCCCAGCTAACATCATGTACGAAGGTAAAATCCAAATGGATTAAAGATCTTGATATCAGACACAATACTGTAACGTATATAGAAAAACACGTAGGTAGAACACTACATGACATTGAGACTAAAGGTATCTTCAAGGAGGAAACTGCACTCTCCAAACAAGTGGAAGCAGAGATAAACAGATGGGAATGTATCAAGGTCAGAAGCTTCTGCACCTCAAAGGAAACAGTGCCCAGGATACAAGAGCCAGCCATTGAGTGGGAGATATTATTCACCCAATACCCATCAGATAAGGGGGTAATATCCAAAATATACAAGGCACTGACAGAAATTTAAAGAAAAAACATCTAATCCCATCATAAAGTGGGGAGAAGAAATGAACAGACACTTTGACAAAGAAATACAAATGCCCAAAAGGCACATGAAAAAATGCTCCACATCACTAATCATCAGGGAGATGCGAATCGAAACAACTATGAGGTGCCATCTCACACCACAAAGATTGGCGCACATCACAAAGAATAAGAACAATTAGTGCTGGCAGAGATGTGGAGAGAAAGGAACACTTATCCACTGCTGGTGGGAATGCCGTCTAGTCCAACCTTTATGGAAAGTGATATAGAGATTCCTTCAAAAACTGGAAATTGAGCTCCCATACGATCCAGCTATACCACTCCTAGGAATATACCCTAGGAACACAAAAATACAATACAAAAATCCATTCCTCACACCTATATTCATTACAGCACTATTTACCATAGCAAGACTCTGGAAACAACCAAGATGCCCTTCAGCAGATGAATGGCTAAAGAAACTGTGGTACATATACATAATGCAATATTATGCAGCCATCAGAAGAGATGAAGTCATGAAATTTTCCTATACATGGTTGTGCTGAGTGAATTATGCTGAGTGAAATAAGTCAGAGGGAGAGAGATAGATGCAGAATAGTCTCACTCATCTATGGATTTTAAGAAAAATAAAAGACATTCTTGCAATAATTTTAGAGACAAAAAAGAGGAGGGTTAAAAGTTCCAGCCGAATATATAAAGCTCACCACAAAGAGTGGTGAATGAGGGAAGTAGAAAGCCTGTCTAGAGCACAGGCTGGGGTGGAGTGGAGAGGAGGGAGGTTTGGGACATTGGTGATGGGAATGTTGCACTGGTAAAGGGGGTATTTTTACATGACTAAAACCCAACCACAATCATGTTTGTAATCAAGGTGTTTAAATAAAGATATTAAAAATTAAAAAAAAGAAATACTAAGGAAATGCAGATAGTAAAAGACGTCAAATACTGGGGCTGAAGCAATGGTGCAGCAATAGGGCATTTGCCTTGCACGCAGTTGACCCAGGAGGATCGCAATTTGATCCCTGGCATCCCATATGGTCCCCCAAGCCAGGAGTGATTTCTGAGTGCATAGCCAGGAGTAACCCCTGAGCATCACTGGTGTGTCTCCCCTGCCCTCCAAAAAATCAAATACTCAGTATACACAGAAAACATGATGCTATGCTTAGAAAATACAGAATATTTCTCAATAGACTCTTAAAACCAATAACTTTTTTTTTTTTTTTTTGGTTTTTGGGTCACACCTGGCAGTACTCAGGGGTTACTCCTGGCTCTGTGCTCAGAAATCGCTCCTGGCAAGTGGGGGCGACCATATGGGATGCTGGGATTCAAACCACCATCCATCCTTGATAGGCTGCATGCAAGGCAAACGCTCTACCGCTGTGCTATCTCTCTGGATCCCAATCTTATTCTTATAGCCTTTGACCTAAGCTGAACTACATTAATTTAACAGATATTGGGAAAGGTTATTACAGTGAAGACAGGAGGGAAGTGGTTAGATATGGAGAAAATTAGGAGGCTCTTGAATTGAACCAGTAGTCCAGATAGCTGAGAATTTTCTGTGCAGCTCCTGCCTCCCTGCACACTACTTGAAAGGCTCATCCCTAATTAAAACATTTTTGAGGAATTTCTTAATAAAAATGATTTGCCTTAAGATACTTTTAAACAAATATTTCACTTGCCTAATGAAAATTACTTCCACTGTGTTTAGGAGGAAGTCCAAATTCATGGTGTGGACAAAAATCATCCATAATTTGTTTTTTTCTTATTCTGCAAACTCAGATTTCATTTTTTTGTTTGTTTTGATTTTGGGCCACACCCATTTGATGCTCAGGGGTTACTCCTGGCTAAGGGCTCAGAAATTGCTCCTGGCTTGGGGGGACTATATGGGATGCCGGGGGGGGGGGGGAAGGAACCACAGTCCTTCCTTGGCTAGCACTTGCAAGGCAGACACCTTACCTCTAGCGCCACCTCTCGGGCCCCACAACCTCAGATTTCACAATTAACAGCTACATTGTCATTTTAAAAATGGTTTCAGGATATGTTCCTGATGATACTTTATGTATTTTTTTCTGTATCCTACTTCATTTATTTCTTAAATAAAAAGTTTAATTTATGTAGGTTCTTCAACTTGTATCTTCCTTCTTACAGAGGAGAAAACTGAAAAACCAAATGAATGCTGGATGGAAAGAGTGAATTGTTAGTTAAGTTGTAATATAATTTTCCTCCTGTTATTTTATAGATGTACTACTATAACCTATAAGATATAACCCATATGATTAGTTACTGAAGTTATAAATTATAAATATTGCAAAATTATAAATACATTAAAGACTGAGACTATTTCAGACTCTCAAAGGAATCTGAAACTTAATGCTTGCCATAGACCTTTTCACACACATATACACACACACGAACTCACACAAACTTCTTTAAAACTTCACATCTTCATTACTTTTCTTCTATGTTCCTCGATTTCAGTGAAACCAGTACCTCAAGATCAACAGTTAGTTATTCTTGTGATAAGGAGAATAAGTGATTTAAAATACAGATCTAAGAGAATCAGAATCTTCTCTTCTTGTTTTGAAATCTCTTTTACCTCTTCCAAGAGGAAAGATCAACTAGCTTCAAGTAACCTCGTGATTGAACACAGTAATAACGGAAGTTAAAGGAAGAGCTTAGGTAGTTTCTGTTTTACCTGGAACTTAGGTGAAATGGGAAAAGTGTCCTTCTTGCTCACCAGCAAAGAAGTCGGAAATTAGGAGTATATGGCTCACTGAAATTAGAAAGCACATTCTTTTTGTTTGTTTGGTTGGTTGGTTGGTTAGGTGGTTTTGGGTGGACACACCCAGTGACGCTCAGGGTACTCCTGGCTGTGCACTCAGAAATCGCTCCTGGCTTGGGGGACCATATAAGACACCAGGGGATCGAGCCACAGTCTGTCCTAGGCTAGTGTGTGCAAGGCAGATGCCCTACCACTTGCACCACACTCTAGCCCCAGAAAGCCCTTTCTTGAAAGTGTCTGCTAGAAAAGAGACTACACAGAAATCTAGTGTAACAGTACATGGCAACATGAAGATCAGGCTTCTTGCCTCCAGGTTTAGCAACTAATCAATATTTACTAGGTGAGAAATGAACTTTTGCTGAAAAATAATCGCTTGCTTTCATGGTAAAAATAGGGTAACTTTGTAACAATAGGACTGTATTACTGAGGAAACTAAAGAGAATAAATTGCAACATTTTACAAAGCTACTGTATTTTTCTTTTACACTTGCAATTTGTGTATATTATAATGTTCATTTCATACAAATAAAAATAAAAAACTGGTACTACCAGGAGTGACAGATATGTAGGATAAGTTAGGAATAAGCCCTGAACACCACTGGGTCTTCCCCTCCTAAAAAATCTTTCTCATTAAGTATAAATCAAATTTTACATTCATTTTCTTCTTTTATAAAAGTAACATTGTCGGCCCGGAGAGATAGCACAGCGGTGTTTGCCTTGCAAGCAGCCGATCCAGTCCAAAGGTGGTTGGTTCGAATCTCGGTGTCCCATATGGTCCCCTGTGCCTGCCAGGAGCTATTTCTGAGCAAACAGCCAGGAGTAACCCCTGAGCACCGCCGGGTGTGGCCCCAAAACAAAAACAAACAAACAAAAAGTAACATTGTCTTGTCAACACAATACAAATAAAGACTTCCCCTTGACCAAAAACTCTAAAGGAAGACATATCTATACAACTATAATTAATTATTTTCCATTCTATAAAGGATAAAAAAAAAAAGATATCTAGGTGCTAAGGAAAACACAATTCTGTTTCTCAATTGTTACTCCTTCAGGTCCCTGTTCTGATGCAGTGAAAGGTGCTGAAACCAAGCACTCTATAACTTAGTCATACCTAGTAATAAACCAATAATAACCAAGTCTATAAATACTTGAATATAAAATATGGATTTAAGCTGAAATATGAATTTAAATTATGAGCTCAGTGATTAGTTCTCAGTGCCTAGAAGCAATACTACTAATTTTTTTTATTTAATCAAGTAACAATAAATGAGTTTTCATTATATTTAGGGATTTGGTCTCCAGCTTTCCTTCTATTGTTCCCATAGTTCCTATTTAATTAATACAAGATACCAAGCTATTTTACTAATAAAAATTCCTCCAAGAATGAACCCTTATTTTTAATCCCATCTCATTTGATTAACGGGTTACAACACTCATGACTCTTATCAGCTCTTCCATTTGAGGATTTTGGTACTGTTCCCTGCACCTCATCCACTGTCTACTATCCATCTAAATAACACTAAGTGAAGTGATTATGTACCATAAAACATACAATCTTATTTAAAACTATAATTTAGTTTTAAAACCATTTTAGAAATGCTCTATTCAGCAGGTAGAAATCACTTAAGGTATATATTTCCTATATATACTTTCTTCTTTTTTCTTTTTTTATTGTGGGCAAAGTAAATTACAAATCTTTCATACAGTAATATTTAAGGCACATAGTAGTAATGAATGAGGGGCATTCCCATCACCAGTGTTGTCCTCCCTCCATTCCTGTTCCCAGCATGCATCCCTCTTCCCCCTCCTCTACCCCTGTAATGCTAGTGCAGCTGTTTCCCCCATGTACAGCTTGATGTAGATTGGGTATCATTTCTGTTGTCATTGACTTTGGATTTTGTGTTCAAGTCTGATCATTTTTTATTTCCACCAAATGGACATATGACTGTTTGGTCTTGGTACTATCCATTTTCCTCCCTCCAAATATGATGCTGATCAAGGTGATTCAGTAAGGTGACTCTATTTGAGATATAAGAAGGGCTATGGGAAGAATCTGTCTAGTGCTGTAATATCCCTTTGAAAGAAGAAATGGGAAAAAAGAAAAAAAGAAGAAAAAGGTAACAAAACAAAATAAAATGAGACAGGACAAAAATAAACCAAAATGAAACAAACAAACAAAAAAAAACCCAATAAGGTAGTAAAAAAAAAGTACAAGAAAGATTAAGAAAAAATGAGTAAACATGGGGCCAGAGAGATAGCATGGAGGAAAGGCGTTTGACTTGCACACTGAAGGACGGTGGTTCGAAACCCAGAATCCTATATGGTCTCCCGAGCCTGCCAGGAGCAATTTCTGAGCGTAGAGCCAGGAGTAACCCCTGAGTGCTGTAGGGTGTGACCCAAAAACCAAACAAACAAACAAACAAAAAAGTCAAAAAAAAAACGAGAGCAAAAACAAGAAAAGAAAAACAAACAAACAAACAAACAAAACCTCAGACCAGCAACTTCTTAAAAAAGGTTTGCGTTTCTTTTCTTTTCTCTTATTATTATTTTTTTTTTGCATAAGCACAGTAAACATTGGGGATATTAGAACAGGAATTCCCTTGGCCCAAGAGAAACATGGTTTCTCCGTCCTTGAAGCATACTGCCATACTTTCTTAACAAAAGATGTATCTTCGTTAATCCAAAGTGGACCTGGGAAAGTAAGTTTGTACTGTGTATTTCTAGTCCTATGGTCAAAACTTATTAAATGAATTAAAATAATATTATTTTATTCACTAGGAAATTAAAATTAAAAGAGACATTTTTTATTTTGAAGTCCATTATAAATGATTGACTTCAGAAATACTGAGGAAAGATGCTGCAGATGCCAGCGCCTCTAAGCAGGTTCTTCGTGGAGTCTGGGAAACCTTCACGGGGAGAGAGTGGGAACACGAAATGGCAGAAAGACGGAACAATATTGTAGAAATGAATTACCACACACAATGCATGGGGACTTGCATCTAGAAAGACGAAGACAAATTTATTTTTTGAGCTGGGTGACTTTTAAGGGGTGAGCTCTGGAATGCGGGGTGTAATTTTGGAGATTAAAGAAAGTGGGAGATGGTCAGGGAAACAGAATGAAAGGCCATGGCTAAAATCTGCATATTAAAGAACCGACACTGAAGGTGAAAGGCAGTTTCTGTTGTGGGTTAGCTTTGTTTTGGGTAAGCAGGAGAAACCAGGTAATTTTCAGGGAAGTGGGAAGAGAGAGAAATGTTTTAGAGTTTTGGGGAAAAACTGAAAATTGCTTTACTCATGAGCTAAGTTTTGGAAAAAAACATGATCTTGGTGCCAAGGTAGCAGAGATCACAGAGAGCTGGTCAGTGGGAGACTTTCAGCGGGATTTGATACTGTGCTTCTTTGTTAGAAAGAAATATAGAGGCCTGATTTCTAATAATGGTTAAAAATAAAGAGAGAGATAGTTACAGCCACGTTTAGAATTATGGCCAAACAATCCACGCAAAGGGTCAACTGATTTGACTGCTCTAAGCGGCCCTTTTTGGCAAATAATTCTTTTTCAGGAGTGCAACACTTCTGATGTGTGCCCTTCCTGAGTGGGGTGTAACAGAAAGATAATTGGTGCTTTATAGCCAATATAATACAGAGGGTAGATTACTAGATAGTAACTGCCATATTCTGTTCCAAAAAAAAAAGCTGAGAAAGTCTATTTAAAAAGGGAATTTAGAAAAAAAAAAAAAAAACAAGTAGGGGCCGGAGAGATAGCATGGAGGTAAGGCATTTGCCTTTCATGCAGAAGGTCATTGGTTCGAATCCCGGCGTCCCATATGGTCCCCCGTGCCTGCCAGGAGCAATTTCTGAGCATGGAGTCAGGAATAATCCCTGAGCACTGCCGGGTGTGACCCAAAAACCAAAAAAAAAAAAAAAAACCAAAAACAAACAAACAAACAAACAAAAAAAACAAGTAACTACTGAATGTCAATGTTACTGCTTTTTAAAGCAGGCTTCCCTTTATATAAAGTTAAAAAGTAAGTTTTATCTTCTAACGAAGTTTTTATCCAAATGTAAAGAAAGCTTTCGGGGCCGGGCGGTGGCGCTGGAGGTAAGGTGCCTGCCTTGCCTGCGCTAGCCTAGGACGGACCGCGGTTCGATCCCCCGGCGTCCCATATGGTCCCCCAAGAAGCCAGGAGCAACTTCTGAGCGCAGAGCCAGGAGTAACCCCTGAGCGTCACAGGGTGTGGCCCAAAAACCAAAAAAAAAAAAAAAAAGAAAGCTTTCAAAGAAAATTTCTGTCACTTACTTGCAAGCAAAGTTTACTCATCAACACATATCAACTCTTTATGGACCAGTTCTAGTTCAGAGTTTCTCATTTCTCCTTATAACTAGATCCTGAAGCACAAGGTAAGCAAACTTACTTGACCGTTTTAACTTTTCATTTGATTGTTTCAACTATTTTAAAAATCTTTCTTGAAGTACTCTGATTACAATATAGTAAAAGATGGCTTAATGCATTCATCATTCCAACACCACACTTGTTACTAGGTCTGAAAAGTTCACCAAAGTTTATCCCTCTAGAGGATAAAATACTAAATTTTGGAATTCTGGAAATCTACTTTCTTTATACAAATAAACAAACAAACAAGAAGTGCCTTCCATCTGCAATTGTACCAGAGGCTACTAATGCACTCCTGGATCATTCCAGGATATTACACATGTTAGAAAGAACTGTTGTGGCATATCTAAACCTGACTTACTGTTTCATTCATTTATCTGCTCTGATAAAAACATTTAGTATGAACCAGATATGATGCTACCTGATAGGTACAAATAACTAAAATATTATCTTTGCCCTTATATTGCTCATCAACCATAGGAAAAATTGATAATAAATACTAGAATAAAATGACTTAGATTTAAAAATAGCTGAACACACAGCTGTGAGAATATAAAAGTCAAAATCAAAAAAATAATTATTAAGATAATATACAAAATAAAAAGCAACAACAGACATGCATACTAATATTTTCAATTATGTAAACTATTCATCTTTATTCCCATAATGATTCCATTCTAAATTTCTCAATCTGTGTGAATTATCATTTGCCTGGTTTCAATATTCCTTTGTTTTAGTTTTGTTTGGGGTTTGGGGGGCCATACCCAGCAGTGCCTGATCAGGGGTTGCTCCTGGCTCTGTGCTCAGGAATTGCTCCATGGGGAACCATATGGGATGCTGGGAATTGAACCACCATCTGTTCTGGATAGGCTATGTGCAAGGCAAACGCCCTACCACTATGCTTTCTCTCCGGGCCCTCAATGTTCCTTTATTAGAAGTCTGACTATAAAGCAGTTTCAAACACTATTTGAAGAGCTGAGTTGCATGGCTATTAAAATATTTGCTTTTGTATAGATTTTATTAATTCTGAATTGGTGTGTCAATAAGTTTTCAATATGATTGAACTTAGATCTACCACAAAAAGGTTGATGCCTTACCCACTGTCTATTACTCCAGCCCCAATAATCATTTTCTCATGAGTTTTCCATCAACTTTTCATCCATTTCAGTGTAAGAATGTTTCTGAATAAAAAAATTGTGATCAAATATTTTATTCCTTTTTGGGTTGTAATAAAATTCTTTTTATTATACCCTATAATCTTATTTTATATCATGATGTCATCTTTTTTGTTTTGTTTTGGGTCACACCTGGTGGCTCTCAGTGGTTACTCCTGTCTCTGAGCTTAGAAATCACTCCTGGTGGCCCCGGTAGATCATATGGTATGCCAGGATCAAACCGGGGTCAGTCAAGTGCAAAGCCCTACCTTCTATGCTATCGCTCTGGCCCCCAAATATTTCTACATTTAAGAATATTTCTAGTGTTTTCCCCTTAGGATATAGCAATAGTAAGCAGAATAATGATAGCAATTTAAAAAATAAAAAAGAAATTGGCAAATTGAATAGAGTTGTTGTTTGTGTCATGTCTCCACAAGATTCCTGAATATCTATCCATATGTAATCAAGAATCTTTATTGCATCAAATCTGAAATATACCATAATATCAGAGGTATAAAAATTTTTGAGTATAGTTTAAACTTAGTCTTTTAAAGTATAATTTTATTTTCTCAGTTTTTATATTCTGAATAAAACTAATTTACATTGGCTTTTATTAAGCACTAACCACAATTAAGATTCTTAGTTTTTTGGAAGAAAATTAAAGAGTCAAACTGGTAACTACCATTTAGAATAGTAAAATGAGTTCAAACTGAATGAACAATTCACTAAAAGAATGTAACTAATATTTTAAAACATTAAAACTTGCCAAACTTAAGAAGTACAAAATTTTTAAATCACTAAGTAATATTTTCAGTCAACAATAGATAAAGAAGGAAGTTAAGAGTTAATTTAACTTATTAGGTGTTCCCAAAATGTTATTTTCTTTTAGTTGAAAATGAGAATATTAATTAATACAAACATTTCTAGAGGATAATCTAATAATACATATTTTTAAAGGTCATTTGAAGTAAAAATGTTTTCTTCCAACAAACTTTCTTCCAGAATTTAATTTTAGCAAAAATAAAGCATTTATATGTGTGCTTTATACTAAGATAAGTACAAAGTTGCTTACAGTAAAAAATATATACAAATTCCTTATTATTGAAAAACAGGTTTCTCAAGATGTTCAGAACAGAATTTACCAAGAAGTATAATGTTGGTATATAGATATTTTGAATTGCAATCAAGCAAGACCTTAAAATTTCTCCCAAACCTGTATCATTCCTTTAACAAAAAAATGAACATTTTTATACAATATGTTCCCATGTTTAAATAATTTTACATATTACTTTATTATATTATGTCCTCTGTCTCTGTCCTTTACTGATTATTTAACAAGCTCAATTTATTAATTCTTTTTGTTGTTGTTATTGTTGCTGTTATTGTTGTTTTGGGGCCACACTCGATGCTCAGGGGTTACTCCTGGCTATGTGCTCTGAAATTGCTCCTGGCTTGAGAGACCATATGGAATGCTGTGGGGCATCGAACCGTGGTTTGTCCTAGGCTAGCACTTGCAAGGCAGACACCTTACCTCTAGCACCACCGCTCTGTCCCCACAATTTATTAATTCTTTAAGTCCCAACACAAATGTCTATACTGTGAGGTTTCACCCTGATAGCTTTCTGGCATAGTATGACTTCAATCCCTGTGGCTTCCAGAATCTACTCATTCAATTATATTTACAGTTGATATTATGCCATAGTTATTGAAATATATCAACCCTCCAACTCAGACCATTACTCCTATGTACCTAGGCTAGTCATAACTTGCTTATTACAGGTGATAATTTCTTTAATAAATAAGTCTCAGAACCCAGGGCCACATCAAACACATAGTAAATGCACAATATAGATTTGTGTTACATGTATTATCTTTTTTTTTTTTTTTTTTGGTTTTTGGGCCACACCCTGTGACGCTCAGGGGTTACTCCTGGCTATGCACTCAGAAGTTGCTCCTGGCTTCTTGGGGGACCATATGGGACGCCGGGGGATCGAACCGCGGTCCGTCCTAGGCTAGCGCAGGCAAGGCAGGCTCCTTACCTCCAGCGCCACCGCCCGGCCCCTACATGTATTATCTTAACAAAAAAAAGATGTGGACTCTACAACAATAAAAAGATATTGATTTTAAAAAGATAGGGCTATTAGAAATCTGTTTCTTATTCAATAAAACTTAAAAAAATTAAAATTAATGTATATTTTAATTGAACAGTCTCAATTATACTATCTTTAATTTTCCTTAATTCTCTACTTCTGTTTTCATGGTGAGCATCATTATTTAATATAGTTATTTAAATATTTTAATTACTTAACTAAATTTATTTTAATTAACTATTGTCTCTTAGTTTGTTAGCCTTCCTTGTAACATTAACCTAAATCCAATCTTCACAAATCAGTTAATCCTTCGCATAACACTAAGGTTCCAGTTTTATGATTTAGTCATTCTACTGTGCAAAGGTAAAAGAAAATCAAACAGGATTTACAGAAACCACCAAGTAAATTATTCATTCGATCTAAAAGTTGGCTTCTTTCATACAAAACTCAAATAAAGCATTAATTAAAATTAAACTTTCCTTTCAAAAGTAGTTTCATAATTTCCATATTATAGCATGTTTATGAAATCTACATGTGATAATGAATTTAAAGTGTCTGACATTTGTATCTGATTACTTGGTAATAAAGGACTCTCAATAATCAACAATTGCTGTTAATACTTCTGAAATCTAACTCCAAAAGCCTAGTAGCTATAATTTTCCAAACATGAATGACTCAACTGAGTTTTTAGAATTCTTAGATATCATGCAACTACCTAATTTGCACATGGTAAAGATCTCCCAGGGATTGGCTGACTGCATCAAGAAAGAAGACTATGAACTGGTATTGCTTGTCCTGTAAGTGAGATTATCCTGTTTGTCCTTCCTCTGATTTAAAATGAACTATTTTTCCTTCTAATTATTTCACTTAACACAGCATTCTCTTAGTTCCATCCAAGCTGCAGCAAATTGCACAATTTTAAATTTCAGCTTTTATTAAAGATACAAAGTATTTCATTGCATATATAACAAAATGATAATAAAATATGTTATAATTAATAATTTTATAATTAACATTCTCCAGGATTACCCATATTGACATAATAAAAATAGAATTTCTTCTTTTTTTAAGATTGAATAATACTCTATTTTTTATGCATGTATTTTGCCTTTCCCCCCAATCCATTATTAATTGGCAAACATTTGTATTGTTCCTGTATCCTGAATTTTATTAAGAATACTTCAATAAACATATGATATATTTATCCCAGTGGTGCTAAGAGCTTACTCCTGGACTTACATTCAAGGACCACACTTAGTAGAGATCCCTGAGAATAACACCTGCATCAACTTTTGGCCAGATATTTGCAAATAAAAAATGCCTTACTTAATGTACTATTGTCCTACACTGATATATTAAATTCAATATTAGATTAGGTATCTTTTTGCAGAGGAACAATTTGAGTTTCTTGAACATTTTGGAGTATGTTTCCTTGTCACTGTTTCTGGTTTCTTTTATTCAGCATAGACAGATTAATGTAATTTTATATAGTCTCATTAATTTTGTTTTTATTGTCCCTCTTGTCATATATATTATTTATATTGATATAATATACAGTATTATTATATTATTTATATATCATACATTATTTGGGGGCCATACCTGGTGGCACCCAGGGATTATTCCTGGCTCTGGTCTCAGAAATCACTCTTGGCAGGTTCAGCGGACCATGTGGAATGCCAGTGATTGAACCTCGGTCAGCCACGTACAAGGCAAAATTCCTACCTGATGTGCTATTGTTCTGGCCTATCCCTTGTCATATCTTGATAGAATAAATGTATATATTCCCTATTATTTATGTGAGTGACTAGTAATGCAATTATTTAGGGAGACTGATTAGGGGAGGAAAGATATTAAAAGGGGACAGAAAGACCATCCTTGACCTGAGGATAGGGAAGGGAAAGACAAAAAAGAAAAGAAGGAAGTAAGAGGTGGATGGAAGCCCGGCCAAGAGCCTTTGGTACATTAGTGGTGTAGAGGGGTTGAATGTCTATATATAAACACCAGTGAGTCAACAATACTGAAAGCATGAGATCCTAAGTAAAAAGCAGATTTAAAATGTCTCTATCAAGAAGACATACTAAGAAGTAGGTGGTGAGATTGGTGCTAGAAAAATATATGTCTGAAATAACTATAAGTAATTTTATGGATCATGGTGCCTTAATGAAAATATTTTTTAAAATAAAAAAACTAATTATAAAAAAGAGAAAAATAAATCGCAAAATTGAACACTGAATAAAAATTAGCAGAATCTTGAGAGATGGTGATAGAAAAAATAGGTTAATAAAAGAGTAACACTATATGATGAGTGGGGCCCGACTGTGAGAAACTGTGAGAGCTGCCTGTGTGTGTTTGTCTCCTATCCTGTCTCCTGAGCCTCTTGGGAGTGGGCTGAAAAGGGCCCAGAAAATTTGCTCTCCCAGAGCTCATTCACGTTCCAGAATGTCAAGGAACTGCTTCCAAACGTGAAAACTGGCTATAAGCAGTACTTCGCAGAAGGCAGGTCCCCTGTAGGAGACATCAGGCTAGGAAAATCTACACCTGCCCAGTGGTTCCCGACTGTGAGAAACTGTGAGTCCTGCCTATCTGTGTCTGTCTCCTGTCCTGTCTCCTGAACCTCTTGGGAGTGGGGCAAAAAGGGCCCAGAAAATTCGCTCTCCCAGAGGCTCCAGAAGACTCTCCGCTTCGCTATGCGGCCATGTGCTCTTTCTAAGGAAATAATGCCACTGCAATAAGGAGAAAAAAAATCACACTAAGAACTGTGCTGGATCACTGAAACCCAGCATTTCTCACCAGACTGTCTTCTGTGTGCTCAGGCCTAAGATTTGATCCTGTGTGAGGCTTCATCCAATGAGGGCTCCCCTTTCTTGGAGGCAAGTCAGCCCACACAGAAAGGGTGGAGCCAGAGGAGTGTGGCTGCATACATCGTTTAGCCAATGAATACCACCACAACATGTAGAAAAACCCACAATACAAGTGTGACAATGGGGAAACAACTCAGGTCAGCATCAGACATAGAGAATGAATATGACAATTCTGATGACCAGAAAACGGTCAGCAACTAATCAATCTCTCAGATAAGAAGTTTAGACAAGAAATATGGAAGATGCTCAAAGAACTCGAAGACACCATGGATCGAGTTGAACAGAACACTAATAAGAAACAAGAAAATATGAAGACAGAAATCACAAAACTCCACACTGAAATAACAGGTCAAATAAGAGGCCTCAAAAACTCAGTAAACGAATTGAATGACAAAATGGATAACCTCTCCAACAGAATAACAGAAGCTGAGAATAGAATTGGTGCTGTGGAAGATGAGATAAATAGCAACTCCATACAGCGAGAGAAATTGGAAAAAAAAAACGTAAAGCAAATGAACAATGGAAAAATTAGTCAAACAATGGGAAAAGATGAAAATAGAAGTCTATAATAAGCTCAACAGAAACAACTTAAGAATCATTGGAGTCCCAGAGACCCAGGAAGAAAATTTCCAGGAAGAATCAATGGTCAAGAACATTATAAAAGAGAAACTTCCAGAGCTAAAGAATATATGCGATCAAATCCTACATGTGCAAAGAGTAACAACAAAATGAGACCCCAGAAAAAATACCCTAAGACACATTCTAGTCATAATGACAAATCCCACAGATAGAGACAGAATTCTGAAAGCAGCAAGAGCAAAAAGGGAAATTACATTTAAGGAAACATAATAGAGATTTACAGTAGACCTGTCACCAGAAATACTCAAAGCCAGAAAGCAGTGTTGGGACATACTGACAAAACTCAATGAAATAAATGCTTTGCCTAGAATACTGTACCCAGCAAAACTCACTTTCAGGTTTGACAGAAGAATACATGGTTTCACAGACAAACAACAGCTCAGAAACTTTATAGATTCAAAACCAGTCTTAAGAGAAAAATTGAAAGACCTAATTTAAGACAAGACTGAACAAAAGACACACCAAATTTCGATATAAAGATGGCATTAAATCCCAGGACAATTCTTTTTCTCAATGTCAATGGACTAAATGCACCAGTTAAGAGACACAGAGTGGCTAAATGGATCAGAAAACTCAATCCAACCTTCTGCTGCCTACAAGAAACGCACCTGAATAGTCATAACAAACATAGACTCAAAATAAAGGGCTGGAGAAAAATTATCCAAGCAAACAACACCCATAAAAAAGCTGGAGTGGCCATACTAATATCAGATGATGCAAACTTTATACTCAAGAAAGTTGTAAGGGACAAAGATGGACATTTTGTATTAATCAAGGGGTATGTACAGCACGAAAAAAATCACTCTCCTAAACATATATGCACCGAATGAGGGTCCAGCAAAATATTTAATACAATTGTTGACAAATCTAAAAAATAATATCAATAACAACACAATAATTGTGGAGGACCTCAACATGGCTTTGTCAATACTTGATAGGTCAACCAGACTGAAAGCCAACAAGAATATACTAGACCTGAGAAGAGAAATGAAAGAAAGAGGCCTGGTATATATATATATATATATATATAGGACACTCCAGCCCCAGAAACCTGGATACACATTCTTCTCCAATGTACATGGGACATTCTCCAGGGTAGACTACATGTTGGCACATAAAACATAACTCCATAATATCAAGAGAATAAAAATTTTTCAGGCTAACTTCACTGACCACAAGGCTCTGAAATTATATGTGAATTACAAAGGGACACAGAAGAAAAATTTGAACACCTGGAAGTTAAACAGCCTAATACTGAATAACCAGTGGGTCCAAGATGAAATCAAAGAGAAAATCAAAACATTTCTGGAAACAAATGATAATAAAAACACAAACTATCAGAACTTATTGGACACAGCAAAAGCAGTACTGACAGGAAAATTTATAGCTTTGCAAGCACACATCAGGAAGGAGAAGGGGCCTACCTGAATAGCTTAATGATGCAGTTCATAGAATTAGGAAGTGCTCAACAAAAGGACCCAAAAATAGGAAGACAGAAGGAAATAACAAAGCTGAGAGCAGAAATCAACGAAGTGGAAACCCAAAAACAATCTGAAAGATCAACGAAAGAAGAAGTTGGTTCTTTGAAAAAATAAACAAGATTGATAGACCACTGGCAAAACTAACAAAGAAAGAGAGAGAAACTTGATAACTCATATTAGGAATGAAAAAGGAGAGATCAAGATTCAAAGGGTAATCAGAAACTACTTTGAGAAACTCTATGCCTCTAAAAATGAGAACCTGGAAGAAATAGATAAATTCTTGAACTCTTATAATCTTCCACTGTTGAATGAAGAGGATGTAGCATATCTAAACACCCCATCATGATTGATGAACTTAAAATGTTAATCAAATGTCTGCCCAAAAACAAAAGCCCAGGCCCAGATGGATTCACTAATGAATTCTTTCAAACTTTCCAAGAGGAACTATAACCAATCCTGGTAAGACTCTGCCATGAAATAAAAAAAAAAAAAAAAAAAAAAAAAACACTTCCAAATAGCGTTTTACGAAGCCAACATCACCTTGACACCAAAACCAGACAGAGATGCTATGAAAAAAGAAAATTATAGAGCAATATCGCTGATGAATGCAGATGCAAAGATCCTCAAGAAAATCCTGGCAAATAGGAATCAATGCCTCATTAAGAAGATCTTCCACTATGATCAAGTAGGTTTCATCCCAGAAATACAAGGATGGTTTAACATCTGTAATTCTATTATCATAATACACAACATCAATAACAAGAAAAATAAAAACCACATGATCATATCAATAGATGCAGAGAAAGCATTTGATAAGGTTCAATACCCATTCTTAATCAAAACTCTCAGCAATATGGGAATGAAAGGAACCTTTCTCAATATAGTTAAGGCCATCTAACACAAGCTAATGGCAAATATTATCCTCAGTGGAGAAAAACTAAGAGCCTTCCCTCTAAATTCTGGCACAAGACAAGGCTGTCCTTTCTCACCACTCCTATTCAATATAGCACTAGAAGTACTCACTATAGTGATTAGGCAAGAAAAAGATATCAAGGGAATCCAGTTAGAAAAGGAAGAAGTCAAGCTTCTGCTATTTGCAGATGACAGGATACTCTACTTAGAAAACCCTAAAAACCCTACCAAAAAGGTTCTAGAAACAAGAGACTCATATAGCAAGGTGGCAGGCTACAAAATTAACACATAAAAATCAATGGCCTTCCTATACACCAATAGTAATAAGGAAGAAATGGACATTAAGAAAACAACCCCATTCACAATATTGCCACACAAACTCAAATATCTTGGAATCAACTTGACTAAAAATGTGAAGGACCTACACAAAGAAAGCTATAAACTCTGCTCCAAGAAATATGAGAGGACACGCGGAAATGGAAACACATACTCTGCTGATGGATTGGCAGGATTAACATCATCAAAATGGCAATACTCCCCAAAGCATTGTACAGATTTAATGTGATCCCTCTAAAGATAACAGTGACATTTTCAAAGAAGTGGATCAGGCACTTTTGAAATTCATTTGGAACAATAAACATCCTAGAATAGCTAAAGCAATCATTGGGAAAAGAATATGGGAGGAATTACTTCCCCTAACTTTAAACGTTATTACAAAGCAATAGTTATCAAAACAGCATGGTATTGGAATAAAGACAGGCCCTCAGACCAGTGGAATAGGCTTGAATACTCAGAGAATGTTTCCCAGACATACAATCACCTAATTTCTGATAAAGGAGCAAGAAATCCTAAATGGAGCAAAGAAAGCCTCTTCAACAAGTGGTGTTGGCACAACTGGCTAGCCACTTGCAAAAAATTGAACTTAGACCCCACTGTTAACATCATGTACAAAGGTAAACTCCAAATGGATTAAAGACCTCGATATTAGACCCAAAACCATAAGATATATAGAACAACAGATAGGCAAAACACTCCAGGACATTGAGACTACAGGCATATTCAAAGAGGAACTGCACTCTCCAAACAAGTGAAAGCAGAGATCAACAGATGGGAATATATTAAGCTGAGAAGCTTCTGCACCTCAAAGGAGATAGTGCCCAGGATATAAGAGCCACCCACTGAGTGGGAGAAACTATTCACCCAATACCCATCAGATAAGGGGCTAATCTCCAAAATATACAAGGCACTGACAGAATTTTACAAGAAAAAAACATCCAATCCCGCCAAAAAATGGGGAGAAGAAATGGACAGACACTTTGACAAAGAAGAAATACAAATGGCCAAAAGACACATGAAAAAATGCTCCACATCACTAATCATCAGGGAGATGCAAAACAAAACAACTATGAGGTACCACCGCACACCGCAGAGATTGGCACATATCACAAAGAATGAGAACACAGTGTTGGCGGGAATGTGGAGAGAAAGGAACTCTTATCCACTGCTGGTGGGAATTCCATCTAGTTCAACCTTTATGGAAAGTGATATGGAGATTCCTCCAAAAACTGAAAATCGAGCTCCCATATGATCCAGCTATACCCACTCTTAAGAATATACCCCAGGGACACAAAAATACAATACAAAATCCCTTTCTTATACCTATATTCATTGCAGCACTATTTACCATAGCAAGACTCTGGAAACAACCAAGATGCCCTTCAACAGATGAATGGCTAAAGAAACCGTGGTACATATACAAATGGAATATTATGCAGCTGTCAGGAGAGATGAAGTCATGAAATTTTCCTATACATGGATGTACATGGAATCTATTATGCTGAGTGAAATAAGTCAGAGAGATAGAAAAACGCAGAATGGTCTCACTCATCTATGGGTTTTCAGAAAAATGAAAGACATTCTTGCTATAATAATTTTCAGACACAAAACAAAGAAGGGCTGGAAGTTACAGCTCACCTCATGAAGCTCACCACAAACAGGGATGAGTTTAGTTAGAGAAATAACTACATTTTGAACTATCCTAATAATGAGAATATATGAGGGAAATAGAAAGTCTGTCTAGAGTACAGGTGGGGGTTGGGTGGGGAGGATGGAGATTTGGGACATTGGTGATGGGAATGTTGCTCTGGTGATGGGTGGTATTCTTTACATGACTAAAACCCAAACACAATCGTGAATGTAATCAAGTGTTTAAATAAAATATATAAAAAAATAAATCATCACAAATTAAAAAAACATTACTATATGATAAATAAAATTTGAAGATATAATTTAGCATGTTATGTACAGTTTATGGCACTGTTTTGTATACTAGAAATTACATGACAATATAATTAAAGTATTCTTACCAAAATGAATATGTGATGCAATCAATAAGTTAATTAACTTGATATGGGGAATTATTCATTATATATGTTAAAATTAAACTCACCATACATATTATAATCTTATTTGTTAATCATGCCTTAATACAGCAAAAACATTTTTAACAAAGATGACAGGAAGCCACTTCCCATGACAGAAGACCTGACCCAGAGACATTTATTGCTTCATTGATGTAGGCATGATAGTACTATTCATATAGTATGAACTACTAGTAACCTCTAACAACCTCAGGCAGCCTATCAGTCAGTAAACTAAACAACTATGACATTACTTCTATTATAAATTGTTTAATTCTTCCAATAATCTAAATAAAATTACTTTATCTAGTCAAATTTTAGATAATTAAGGAGATTTTCCCAACTCTCGTAGAGTCTTTTAAGATTCCCAAGCAAAACACACAGCTTAGACATATTTGAATTCCTAACCAAAAGACACTTCTTGTATTACTAATTTTTGACATATTACACAGCTAGCCAAAGATAAATACTGTAGATTTTGATAATAAATTTAGGATGTTTATGTTAACAAACTGCCAAAAATGTTGGAATCAGGTAATAGATTATATGTGGAATAATTTTAACAATTATGACAAAGAAAACTAAATCCTATCTTCTAGAATCAAATACTACAAACATAACCCCACCTTTTTTTACTCACCCCAGAATGCTTTACTGTGTATATTTAAAAGCTTGAGGCATGCCTAATAATTTTCCGATTCATCAATCTGGTAATATTAAACCCTTAAATAAATTTTTTCTTAACCTCAACACAAAGTCTGTCACTTATTTTTATACAGATTTAAAAGACATGTTTATTGAAAATATATTGTTACAAACATGGAGCTAAACTGGATAAATTATTAAACTCACATACATTATCTCCTTAAATTATTGCAAGATTCAGAATTCTTTTCCTCATTTTAAGTTTAAAAATAGTGTCTAAAGAGAGGGTAGATAAGCCAGATTAAAAAATAAGGATACCACTTGGGAAATATTTGCTTTAACTTGAGGGAAAAGCATTTCCCAGAGTTGATTATTATTCATGTCTATGAGGTTTTTTTAATTCAATAAGATTTTTTCAAGTCGATCAAGTTAACATTCTAATATTAACATTATTAATATATTTTAAGAGAGGGACAGAATTTGATCCTTCTCTCTCTCTTTCTCCCCCCCTCTGTGTGTGTGTGTGTGTGTGTGTGTGTGTGTGTGTGTAAATTATTTTCCAGACCACCATCCAATTCCAGACCCATGTTTCTCCAGGTTCTGGTGTTGGAATATGAGGCTTTAATTCAATAATCTACAACCCAATAGTAGAAACTTCAAAACAGAGACGAAAACAGTGAGGGGGGTAACCAGTTTTCTGGGATACTAGGGAAATAACAAAACCAGGGAGTGTAGCCCATCTGCCATCTGACAAGGGAAGATGATACAGTTCTTTCCTGGATCACACCTAATGGTCCTCTCATACCAGACTAAATATGCTGCCTTTTTTCTTCTATCTTCTTATGTAGTGGCAGTTTCCCCCACATTTTGGAATCTATTTAGTAGGCAATTCTACTAGATAGGTCCCTTTAGTGTTCTGAGTTCATGTTAGAGCCAGGTTATAGGGATTGCTTAGTTTGTCATTTTTACCCCCATTTTCACCAGTAGTAACATTTGGCATTGTTCTTTTTTGCATAGGCACATTAAAATGGGGAAATCTTACATGTGCACACAAGTTCTTATCTAATAGATATAAGAACACATAAACTTTATATTGTAGTGGAGCCTTACACTCTGAACTTGTCATAGTGACCAGTAAGGTCTTCCCTGTTTTTAGATCAAAGGTTTTTCCTTTCTATTTCTCCATATATTGCTGTGCCTATGAAAATACAACTGCCACACACAAGCCTTTTTTATTGTATTTTTGATCTCTTATGTTTATAAAAAAAGAGCTTACTAAAACTTCTGCTATTGTATTGATGTTTTTATTGGAGATACAATAATTTCCACAAATATACTTGCTACAGAGCTTTCTCTTCTTTCTTTTTTCTCTTCCATTTTATTTTTTAGTTTTTATTATATTCTCTATTTTTCTCAATAACTTTGCTTTTTCTTATCTTGAAACAATGTATTATGATCAGTTATGTCAACTATGTGATGCATTTTCTTTAAATGAAGAAAAATTAGAGACCCCCATCTCCAAAATATAATTTAACCTCTACATCAGATGATGATGTATATGATGAGCTAGCTACTTACCTTCAGACTCAGAGTCATAAAATGGCTCAGAAGAAATGCTCCCTTTATCTGCCCTACAACACCAATATAAAGACTACCGTAGGCACAGTCCCAAGCAAAGCTTAAAGCTAAAATAAAATCCTTATTGGTACATAAATGGTCTATTCCATTTAGGCCTTATGAGTTTCACCTCTTCTTCCCTATTCATCCAGAAAATAATCAGCCTCCATCTTCTGAAAGTTTAAAAAATGACTCCGTCACTTTAAGAAGACATGTGCTTCATACAGACCTATGTCTCCATACTACAATGAATACCTTACAGTCTGGAGTAAAAGTGCACTTTGGACCCCCAGAATTTTCATGTGGTTGTTAAGATCTGCTTAAGCCTTTCTCAATATACATAATGGAAAATGTGGTTCAAGGACGAGGCCAAGAGAAAGCTCCACAGCTTAGATCATTCTGGGAGAAAATTTTCAGAGGTTTAATTGAATTAGGTAATGCTAATAGGTGAGGGAGAGTGGGAGAACACAAAAAAGTAAGCTGCTTTGCCTCATACTATTTAGCTTATGTCCATGAGACAGTGTTGTGCGTTTGGGGAAAAGATTGATGCAGATGTCAAATTTAAAGGAAGTTATACAAATGCTTTTCAGGGAGTCTCTGTGTCATATGCAGAATATATTGTGAAATTGATGGATGCATTTCGGAGACAGGCTAATAGTAAAGAGACTCAACAACATCTATTGAAACAATTGGCCTTTGAGAATGCTAATGAGGATTGTCAGGCTATCTTATGCCCCATCCTAGAAAGGTTGGATGTCTTAAAAGCATGTCAGAATATTGGTTCTATTAAACATCACGCACATGTGAATGCTATTGAGACCTATGCATTAGAGAAGCAAACTCAAGATAAATGTTTCATTTGTGGTAAATCGGGCCATCTCCTCAGAGAATGAAGGCCCTTTCAACCTTGCCTCTTTAAGAGCACCACCTATTTATTGTCTGATGTACAGCAGGGTTTGAAACCATTGGGCAAAAGACTAACATCTTGGAAAACTGGAGAAGTGATCTGCCCCAGGCCTCACAAGCTCAGGGTAAATGTTTTAATTGTAGTAAATTAGATCATTTCTGCAGGAACTGCAGGGCCCCTCCTTGCCTTGCTTCCTCAAGACTACCACCCGGACCTTGTCACGATGCAATGAGATCATCATTGGGCAAGAGATTGTACCAATAATCTAGTCTTGGAAAACTGGAGAAGTGGCAATCCCCAAGCCAAACAGAATCAGAGGAGACTTCCAATTAAACTCCCTCTCTCCAAACTGGGAGTACAGAGCTATAATTAGTAGATTTGCTGCAACCCACCAACACAGAGAGTGCTGCCTTGGAAATTCCCTGCCCTGACACAGTTACAACAGAGTAGGTCCAAAGCCCCTAAAAATTAATATCTGGTATAAAAGGATAAATTCTGCCAGGCACTGTAGGCCTACTCAAAGGAAAAACAGCCTGACTCATAAAGGAATCACTGTCCTTGTTGGGGGTAATTTACTCTGATTATACTGGAGAAATACCAATTACACAAAGGACTCAAATAAATGCAGAAAAGTAATATATTCTCCTATTCTCACTGCAATATTATTCACATAGTTAGAATCTGGAAATAATCAAAGTGCCCAAGAAACAGATGAATGGATTAAAAACTGTGGTACATCTTCACAATGTAATACTATGTGACTGTTAGGAACAATGAAGTCATGTAATTTGCTTATCCATAGAGAATATTATTCTGAGTGAAAAGAGTTGGGGAGAAGAATAGACATAAAATGATTTCACTTTTTGTGGAATTATATATATGTGTGTGTGTGTGTATATATATATATATATCATATATATATATATATTATATATATATAATATATATATATATAAAGCAGCATGGTAATAATATCAAAAGAAAATAGAGATGAGGGTGAGGTAGATTTCAATGGTCAAATTTGCCATAAAGAATGGGAGAGTACAATTACGACAGAGAAAAGACAATTATGACATGATAATTGGAAATGACCACTCTAAACAAGAATTGGGTGCTGACAGAAGGAAAAATGATATGTATGATACTCTTCGGTAACAATACTGGAAACCACAATATTGAAAGGCTGTTGAGCAAACATTTGCATGCTTGCATGTGTGTGTGAAATAGAGAAGTAAAATGTCTGCCATAGAGGCATGTGGGGGCAGGAAATTAGGTAGATGAGAGGGCAACTACAGATGTTGGATGTCAGGAAATGTTCACTCGTGAAGGAAAAGCTGCAAGTTGGATATCTATGACTGTAACTTAATCATGAACAACTCTGTAACTATCTCATAGTGATTCAATTAAAAAATAATTTTAAAAAGTTTATAAATAAAGCCTAAACAAACTGAGTGATGTTGATCTACTTGTAAATCTACCTATAAACTAGATGTTTCTCTACTGCCGTCTTTACGCATCCAGTTATTTCCATATAGAGAATCTCACATAGGCTTCAACTTCCCCCTTTCTTTCCACTTCATTGCCATATTTCATTCCTACTCATCCTTAAAGTATTAACACAGAAATCAAGTACTCTTGAGTACTTCCTTAGCCTACCTAGTCCATATTTTCATTTTGTGATCTGACTGCTTATTGTAGCCCATCATCTCATTATTTAGTAACTCCAAGTTTATTTACCTAAGTTCTGTTTAAATCTCCTACTTTTCTTGATTCAGAGCAGAAAACATCTTTCATCTCTGTACAATACCTAAAACAGTGTCTTTATATTATATGCATATATTTATCTATACATCCATAAATTTATGCTTGATGTACACTAAATAACCCCTTATTATAAATTTATGTTAAACAGGCTCTGTTTTTTACCACTAATTACAAATGAAGTGAGGATCAAATATCTGGATTGAAGTCTAGTTCCATGTTCACATGGAAATGTAAACATTTTCTTGGCAACCCAATATGTATATATGAGAAAAACACAAACACCATATTTCAATTATTAGTCTCCACAACAGAAAGTTGTTGTTTGCAAACCTCAGCTCTTTCAGAGTTCCTTATGTTTCTGGCATGATCCAGAAGCACAGTAATTTTTTCATAATCTAACACAAAAGAAATATATCTGAGTTTCCAAAATTTCTATGCTAAAAATAAGATAGGACAAATACTGCTAAATCTTTAAGTTCACACTATTTACCTTTTAAAAGCCTCATACAAAAAGAATACTTAAACTTATTATATTTATGATGCTTAATTTCTGACTAGATTCCATGCTCCTATTTTATGTCATGAATTTCAACCAAGTTGAAATTTTATTTTCTAAGCAAATTAAGCTGTTTCAGAACACTGTGTCTCTTCTAACAATATCTTTTAAACATAGAAATACCTCTCACTCCTATATCTTCCCATCAAAACTTTTCTTTCTCAAAACAAGATTCTTTCTAAATGGTACAATAAGCCATTTTTATTGTGTCCATCTGTTTGAACTCTTTTATAGTCTCCTATAATAATATGAGACATATATTTTTGACTGCTACATCTCCATGCACAGAAGTACTGGGTCCAAATAATTCATTACTGAAGTCTCAGAATACAGTGTAGATCCTTGCATAAAAAAATCACTCAGAGAATGTTTTTGATCAGTTAATCAAATTAATGACAATGAAGGTATTGCGTATGATCTTAGAAGTAGGAATTCTTTCTACCTGAGACTGTCAGAATCTAACATATCAGTATCTATATTCCAGAGATAGTACTCCAAAGTTACTGCTCAAACCAAAAACTAATTTGGTACCTCTAAACCTTAATTAATTCCTACTCATTAATATATCCAAATAAGATATTGTGGGTCACTTACATATGCCTGTTACCTTCTTTAAAATTCAAAATTTACTAAGCATGGACTTGTCATTTATAATACCACTGTTATAAATAGGTATTACACAATGAACAAAACTATCTGTTTACTAAAACATTCCTAGATAAGTGAAGAAGATTGTGGAATAAAAATATAGTTCAAATGTTAGAAATACAGGATAAAATTGGGATATCAATATTTTAAAGGGTGAAAATTATTTCAGTTCTGCATTCAATATATAACTTCTTCCTAGATGATAACTGAAAAGATGCATTAAACAAAAAAATTATTGACAAAGATGGGAAGAATATTATTTTATTGTTGATGTCCTCAGTACTAAACTGAGTATCCAACCAACCATTAGTTGAATGAGAAGAAATGCATTTTTTCTAATATTGTTCAGCACAAATATCTGTAAAAGCAAGATTCTTTAATAAATATTCATTTTTATTTTCACTATATAATAATTATATTAATATAATTACCAATAGTTGAAAACTGCATAATTAATAAATATATAAATTAGTAGAGAACCAAATATAAGAGTAATTCAGCAGTTCTTAGAACTTTAAATAGGAATTTTTAAGAAAAGGTTAAGATTTTATGCAAATTGAGAAAAATCACTGAAACATGAATTAAATAATAATTATATAATCAATTTTAAAATTGCATAAAATTATATGATGTAACTATTATCTTTACTTTTTTTGTATTTTGGGGCCACACCTGGTGGCACTCAGAGGTAGTTACTCCTGGCTCTGTGCTCAGAAATCACTTCTGGCTCAGGGGACCATATGGGATGCCAGGAATCGAACCTGCATCAGTTCTGAATCAGCCCTGTGCAGGACAAATGCCCTACCACTGTGCTACCACTCCAGTCCCTATATGGAAACTTTAAATGTTGCAACAATGTTAGTTTATCACTAAAACAAATAAATGAAAAATATCAGCACAATCAAGTATAACAATCTATCCACATTTACTATAAATAAAAATGTATTGATAAACTCAATAGACCCCTGTGTAGCACAGAACGTCTGCATTTCCTTAAAGAGAAAAAATACACTTATGTTAACTGAATTTTATGTGGTGTCCATTTTTACTCATTTTAATCACTTCACTCTTGTAGTAAAGCAGTGACACATTGATCTTTGACATATATTCCAGGACATAAGTGAGTTACAAAATATAATCCCTTAACAATGTTCTAAAGAGGAACCAGAGATAAAATACAGGGGTAGGGAGTTTGCCTTGCACACAGCTAATGCAGGTTAGATGCCCAGCATTCCATATGATCCTCTAAGACCATCAGAAATTATTCCTGAGTGTGAGGAGAAGGCCTGTACACCACCAGGCATGGCCACAAAGCAAAACAAAACTAAAATATTTCAAAGAACATCATATAAAAGCCTAACTATAAACCACATAATAGAACTCTATGTTTTTAAATGGGAGGAAGATCCCAAATATGGCTTAAAGGATCTGGGCATTCTTTGTTTTTTTATTATAAAATCTTTATTTTAGCACCATAATTACAAGCATGATTGTAGTTGGGTTTCAGTTATAAAGAAAACACCCCACTTCACCAGTGCAATCTTCTCACCACCAATGCCCCCCTACACACCTCCCCCACCCCTGCCTGTATTCGAGACAGGCATTCTACTCTCACTTATTAACATTGTCATGTTAGTTGTTAGTGTAGACTCTGGGCATTCTTACTGACGCACTGCCAGTCAGGATAAACAGCTCAATGTTAGAACCTAGTGTCACTGTCCTGTTTTAAAAATGCATGCTGGGAATATCAGTCAAATCTCAAAGTACTAAGACTGAATGACAAGCTACACCTAGTAGTATTCAGGTTTTCACTGATGCTAGTGAAAGCCAAGATAAATGAAATTTGTAGTAGTGATATATAGTTTGATTCATTAATTCCAATTATTATTAATTAATAATTATAGTAATTAATTAATAATTAATATAAATTATGAGACGCTATTGCTAAGAATATAAAACAAAATGAAGACAAGCATTTTTTCATTAAAAATATTCAGGACAACAGTATTCATTGGAGCAATAATTGGAAACCAGATAAGAGTTCAACATCAGGAAAAAGAGTAATATAATAATTAATATAATATAATATAATATAATATAACATAACATAACATAACATAACATAACATAACATAACATAACATAACATAACATAACATAACATAACATAACATAACATAACATAACATAATATAATATAATATAGAAGAAATGATGCTGTAACAAAGACAAAACTATCGCTTTAGTAACCTTAACAATCTCAGTCTAGGGGCCGGCGAGGTGGCGCTAAAGGTAAGGTGTCTGCCTTGCAAGCGCTAGCCAAGGACGGACCACGGTTCGATCCCCCGGAGTCCCATATGGTCCCCCCAAGCCAGGGGCGATTTCTGAGTGAGTAGCCAGGAGTAACCCCTGAGCATCAAACGAGTGTGGCCCAAAAAAACAAAAACAAAAATCTCAGTCTATTTCTTCTCACAACTGTTATCAATGAATTAGTATTTAAATTTAAGGTGAAAATAATTAATAAAATTTAACTACTAGAATAAAAGGTATTCATTGATTAAAATATCAGCTGAGAATTAGAAATGAAGAACAGAGAACTTGAGGTCCTAGAGAGTATAACAACATGCTTCTAAATATTTTAAGAATAATTGCAATATACTCTATATAAAAGTTATACATAATAAAATGTATTATATATAATTTATACTTCATCTAGGGGAAAATTTATAATTTAACTAAAGTTTATAAAAATTCAAAACATCTCAAATCTATAATCTAATTTTCTATATTTAAAAATCAGAAAAGAGCAAATTAAACCCAAAATAATTAGAGCAATTACATTGATGAGGCTAATGATAATAAAACAGAAAACAAAACAAGAAATAATAGATCGGGGTTGGACAGACAGAACAACATTAGGGCATTTGCCTAGCATATGGCTAACCCAGGAGGGACCCAGTTCAATTCCCAGCACCCATATGGTTCCCCATCCTGCTAGTGGTGATTTCTGAGTTCAGAGCTAGGAGTAACTCCTGAGCACCGCTGAGAGTGACCAACAACCAATCAATAAATTAATCAATCAATATATAAAGTTTTTAAAAAAGAAATAATAGATAAGTCACTGTAAAGAAAAGATGTTTCTTTGAAAAGATCAACAAATTATAAATCTTTAGTAAGACTGACCAGTAAAAAGAGATAAAAGACATTGTTAAATTTAGGCAGAGATTTTATTCTATAACTTGTAAAGTTCCGACTCTTATTGTATATTAGTCATGTGTTGCTTTATTTCCCAGCTTTGTACCCTAACAGTTTGATATTTTGTTATATACATTATTTTAATTATTACTGCTTTTTTTATGAAGTTGGTAAGTGAAATGTCTTCATTTTTCTACTTTTCTCTCATGGTCCCTTATAGTTTTTCAAATTTTTGTTCTATATCCTTGAAAAATGTCATTGATGTTTTGACAGGAATTACATTATATCAGTGAGTTGCTTTAGATAAGATAGTTATTTTCATGTTTATTCTTCCAATCCATGAATATGGCATGACTTTTCATTCTTTGTGTCTTCTATTTCCCGAGTATAAGTATTTTACTTCTTTCTAAGACATATTCTCAGATGTCCAAATGCAAATGTAAATGGTAATTATTTGATGTTTATTCTTCCTTCAACTCATTGTTTGCATATAGAAATGTAACAGATTTGATGAGTATTGATTTTGTATCTTTCAGCCTTAATTAAGTAATAATAATTTTGCTGATCTTTACAGTTTTGTGTGCATTACATTGCGTTATATAAAATGATAACATTTTAAATTTTTATCATTTGAATTCCTTTTATCTGGCTAGAACTTCCAATACTACATTAAACAGTGGTGGTTATTATTAGCATCTTTGTCCTGGAAAATTAAGTTTCCACCACTGAATATGTTTATTAATGTTATTCATATATGACCCTTATTACTTATATTGCTTCAATTTCGAACTTTTTGAGAGATTTAATCATACATCCATGTTGAATTTTGTTGATGGCCTTTTAAGCATCTGTGGGTATTAGAAGTGATTTTTGTTTTGTTTTTGGGCCACACCCAGCATTGCTCAGGGGCTACTCCTGGCTGTCTGCTCAGAAATAGCTCCTGGCAGGCACGGGGGACCATATGGACACCGGGATTCGAACCAACCACCTTTGATCCTGGATCAGCTGCTTGCAAGGCAAATGCCGCTGTGCTATCTCTCTGGGCCAGTGATTTTTATCTTTTTGTTAATATGATGTGATCCACTAATTCTTGTATGTTAGACCATTGTTGCATTTCTGAAGTGAATGCCATTCATTCATCAAGAATAAATCTCACTGTAGGGCCAGAGAGTTAACACAGAGTTAGGGCATTTGCCTTGATTGAGGCCGACCCATGACAGACCTGGGTTCGATTCCCGACATCCATATGGTGCCCCAAGCCTGCCAGGAATAATTTCTGAGCTCAGAGCCAGAAGTGACCCCTGAGTATCACCGGTGATAGCCCCCCATAAAAAGGGGGGGCACAAATCTCACTGCAAGTATAAAACAATAATATTAGTGTCATTATGAAATAAATGCAATTAAAAAATTAAAAATATATAAAGTAAGATGTATTGTATTAAACATCAATGCTTAATAAGAGAAATATACAAATGTGTATCATTATATATGAAAGTATTTCTGAAAATAAAAAGGTTTATATATACATATAAAACTATTATCACAATCTGGAATAAGTTCAACATGACTAAATGATATAAAAGGAAAAGAAAAGTGATGTAGTATGCTGGGCACCTAGAGCTCTCTATCTACGGAATAAGCATGATGTCTGGTGCTACCAAGAAAAGGCAAAGATGAGAGAATAGCATCCATCTGTGATCAAGAAGCCTGGGAGGCAATTATGAAAGACAAGATGGAGGAAAAGGAAAGAAATAACTTTTACAAAGTAACAAGAATTAGTTTTGCAACTTGTGCTTCAAGTACATAACACATTTAATTCATATATTAGTACTTAATAGATCATTACTAATTTTATAAATGAGGAAACAGAAGATCAAATGAGTAAGAAAATAACTTCCATAATTATACAGCAAGTTACTGGCAGAACCAGCATTTTACTTATAAATTTTTTCTTGTAGCAGCTACTTCTGACCTAAATATGAAGAGAATAGAATCACAGTAATAGGTGGCAAGCAATGATACAGAAAGTTAAAAGACTTTGAAGATGACCTATTCACTGAGGACCCATTTGTAGAAATAATAGATTTGATTACTGTAAACTGAAACATTATTTAATGGAAATCAAAAAAGTACCCAACTGGATCAAAGAAAACCCTTTATCAAGAAGTCATTTCACTATAGAGTCTTTTAAAGACTAGTGAACTCAAGCAAAATAAAATTGTGGTACTATGAGCTGAGAAAATAAAGGAAAATATGTTTTCAAATGGTACAAATTTTTACCATGCACAGCATGATGACTAATGTTAATACTCCATTGTATATTTGAAATTTATAGAGAATCTTAAATATACTGTGCCTGAGTGATAGTATAGAAGGTATGGCATTTATCTTGAGTGCGGCTGACCCATTTTTGATCCCCAATATTCCAGATAGTCCCTCCAGCCCACTGGGAAGCACAGAGCACAGAGCCGGGAGTAAGCTTTGAGCAATGCCATATGTGGCCCCAAAACAAAAGCATCTTAAGCATTCTTGTACAAAAAAAAATCTAAAAGGTAGTTAATATGTAAATATATTTGATTGTAGTAATCCTTTTACAGCTTATATCCATACCACACTACTGTGTCATGATTCTACTAGTCAATAATAACTTAATAAGGCTAGAGAAATAAACCTCTGGCATTATCAATATATATCCCAAATGCCTTGGGAGACATTCCTAACTTTTAGGTAATCAATCAAAAGGGACAATAACTCCCATAAACTTTGCTCAGTTTCATGCAATACAAAGCCATATATTTCTCCTCTCAACCTTCAGAGGCTTAAAAATTTGTAATGTCCTCTCAGTTCAATGACTGAATCGGTACTTGCTGCCTCTAGTTAGTCTATACTAAACAGAATGTGAAATTCATCCCCTTAACCACCTCTTTTTTTTACTCAGAAAGACACACTTAATTTACACAAACAACTTTATGGATTTGTCCAACAAAGAAAAAAATACCTGAAAGTTGTTGGAATGAGTTTCATTTTAAGTTGGAAAGTCTTCTACCATATCCCACAAATTTAATTTGCTTCTTTCTTTTATTTCCCTAAGTCTGTTCACTATTCTTATCGAAAAGATTACAAAATGATATATTTCAAATAAATGCAAAGCACGATAAAAAAACTCAGTTGAATAAGGTTTCCTCTCATATTATTATCATACAAATTATAGAAGTTATTGAGCACAGATCTTGTACATATTACATTATCTAATATCTTAAAACATTAATTCTTGCAAAATTCTATGGCATAATGATGTTTTATATCTATCTTATTTATTAGAAAATCATGTCAATAAGTTAGTTAAATGACTTAAACATGTTATGGAAATAAGGAATCCCTTATTTTTATCCATAATGTAAGATTCTAAAATTCTACCAAAGTAAATTAATTTCCAGGCAATAGTTTTCCAAAATCTTTTGTTGACTTCTAAGGTTGCAATGATTGATTTTCTATGTGACAGTTTCCTAAATTGCATGTCACCAGAGGAAATGTATAGTTTGATGGGTTCACAGAAGAATTGGGGGAAGTGAGGGAAAAAAGCATCCAAAACAGCACAAAATTTAATGAATAAAAGCACTAGATCAATTAAGATTGGATGATAGTATAAAACATTAAAGTAAAGCTTGTATTAGTGTGACATATGCATTTTATGAAGTATGAATCATAAAGAAATAAAAATGCAACTAAATTTCAGTTAACTCTCTTTGAAAAGTCTTGTTACCATGGCAATGCCAAGAATTAGTTTTCACAGGATGTAAGATATGGATTTTTTGATTTCTTAAAAGCAGTTTAAATAAAACTACCAACAGTATACCCCTTCATTCCTCTTAAATGACCAAGGAGCACTGAAAATAGAAATCAAGAAGAAATTTATTCCAATAATTACACTAGAAATTTTTATAATGTAAAAATACTAAAGATGAACTTGATTTTCCTGTTACATTTAGCCTCTGATATATTTTTTAATCAATTCATATAACAAACTATGCCTTGGAAAACCTTGTGAAATGCCTTGTGAAAAAGATAATTCTACCTCTGCTGTACCAATTAAGAAGTTGTTAATAACAGCTACTCCCATTACTAAGTTAAAATTCTACTATAAAGACAATCTTTGACACCAGCAACTAAATGGTTTGCCTTCTAAATTCCAGATCTAAGAAAAGTTGCATTAGTCTCTAATGAGTAATAGAGGATTGAGGTTTCTAGGCTACAAAAGTCCTGTTGTGGCAAAAAAAGGCAGAAACCTAACTCTGAAATCAATACCAAATTACTCTCTCCACAGGCAAGAGCTGCTGGGTCAGGGAATCATGAAAAATTCATAGCTGAGGTGGCCAAGTCATCCATAAGATAGAGAAAATGATGCTACATCTAAAGATCCCCTGAGCAATCGAAAGCACTTTATAGATTTCACTGGGGATAAGTGCTGGTGTGTTTCATCTAGGTACCTTAATGCTACTGAGATCTTATTTTTGACAGTCAATGAGGATGTTTGATCTATATTTACAGGGTCCTATTTATGGTCGTTCTTAGCCTCTTTAAAACTCTTGGATAGTAGTAGTCACAGAGATAGGGCCTGAGGCTGGCTACCTCAGTCAAAAATTTTCCTCGACTGGACCTAGTTAAGTTGGACCCTAACTTTTAAAAGAATATAAATCTTTATATATTTCCAAAATAGTCTTGTACTAACAGTCCAACAAAATATAATAAATGTATTCCATTTTATACAACCAAGAATGAAGTTCAGAGAGGAGAAATGACATTTTTGAAATCACATGGAAAGAACATGAAACCAGATTACAGCCTCGCTATTTCTTTTCTTCTTTTTTTTGGGGGGGGTGCACATCCAGCGATACTCAGGGGTTACTTCTGACTATGAGCTCAGAAATCACTCCTGGCTTGGGGGACCATATGGGACTCCTGGGATCAAACCGAGGTCCGTCATGGGTTAGCGCGTGCAAGACAAAAGCGCTACTGCTGCGCTATTGCTCCGCCCCTAAGTAAAGCACTTTCAAATACCTTTCAGCATTTTTACATCTTCTTTGAGGAAGTTTCTATTCATCTTTCTCCCTCATTTTTGATGAAGTTTATTTTATTTTCATTAAAATCTCTGCTAATGCTTTACATAATTTGGTTATTAATTATTAGGTAAGCAGTGAGCAAATATTATCTTCCAATCTGTGGAGTGTGACTCCTAGGCCTCATTCTTGTATAGAGCAGAAACTTCTTAGTTTAATATATTCTCATTTGTTTATTTCTGCTTCTGTTTGCTTGATCAGTCTCAGTGGATCATTGAAGATATCAATAGCTTAAATAGATATTTATCTTAGAGTTTTATATTCACAGCAAGTTTACGAGGAAGATACATTAGACATGTATAATCACTGCACTCATACATGTATAGACTCCCATTATTAACAATCCCCACTAGATGGGCATATTTGTTACATTTGTTAAACCAGAACTGACATATTATCTTTCAGAATATTATTTACAGTAGAGTTAACTTATTTTTATACATTCTTCAGGTTTGGAAAAATTACAATAATATATATCCAAATTAATATAGCATATAGGATATTTTTCTTCCATAAAATATTTTTGTGTTTTGTATATTTATTCCCCCAACATTTTCCTACCCAGCTCCTAACAATCAATTTTATGGGTGTTTTATTTCTTTCAACAGTGATATAATATTTTTTGGGGATGGGAGGGTCACACCCAGTAATGCTCAGGGGTTACTCATAGCTCTGTGCTCAGAAATCTCTCCTAGCAGGCTCAGGGTAGCATACAGAATGCTGGGATTCGAACCAGGGTCTGTTCAATGTTGGCTGCATGCAAGGCAATCGCCTTACTGCTGTGATATCTCTCCAGCCCCAACAGCGATATAATTTTCAGAGTAAAATTCCATGTATTTAGCTAAGTTGATTCATAAGTATTTAATGTTTGGACACTTAGTTTGAAATTCAAGTATTTATTTTTCAATTTTATGTAAACAACATGTTTTACAAAGTTTTTCATAAAACTGTTGTTTCAGATATTCCATTTTCCAATACCAATGTAAATAAAACAAGTCTGCTGTCAATATAATTATTAAAAGTCAGAAAAGGTAGTCTACACAGAGTTCGCACATGCAAGGAAACCAAATGTAATCAATTTTTCTTAGCTTCTTTTGGTTCTCTGGTTCACTAAGAAGTAAAATTGGTGGTGATAGCAACATAAACACAGAGAGCCAAAAGGGAAAAAGACTCAATCCCTGCTTCCCCACTATGTTTCTTCACTTTTTGAAATCATAATTTGAGTTATAATCATGGAGGAACTTATATTTAAAACATAACAATTTACTATAAAAACTTTAATAGATATCTAGATATCTTGATTTAAGATTAAAATTAAGTTTTAGACTTATACAAGTCTCTAAACTCAAATCTCTTTCCTGGATGTTTCTAGAGCCTCTTTTTCAATATTTTATCCCCTTTAGAACTACAATCTTTGCCTAGCTGCTATTGCAGTAGTACAATTATTAAATTTTGTGCATTAATAATACTAACTTTATACACTTACACAGTCCTTCTTTACCTGAGTGGATCTGTTTCAAGATTTGGTCAAAGAATCTATGGAAATATGGTCAGATGACCTATGTCATAAATCAATTCTTGGACCTATTTTTAAATTATGTGGTCTCGTTGCAACCTGACAAACCTTAATATAGAGCTTGAGAAATGACAATATAATTACTTCCAATTGACTATACTTTAAGATTCTAAGAACAAGGACTATTGTTTCTTGACTACGTAACTTTATGACTTATATAGGACCGAAAACAGCACAGGCTTCAATGATAGTCTTAATTCTAACAATGGTAGATGTGATCATTTGTTCAAAAAAATGTGTGGCCTGAGGTTCATTTTTCTTGTATTTAGAATAAAGAAATAAAATGTATGTTAATTATTATAATCTTGGCAAGAACAAACATGCAAGTGTGTGATATTATTATAAACTATGAGCATAGTAAACCATGAGAATGAGCATGAGACAAACCATAAAATAAACAATAAACTATCAATATAAGTAATTTTAACTATCATGATTTAACATAAAGATCAAATATTAAATATTCCTCTGAAAAATTAAATGTTACATATTACTTTAATATAGTAAATATAAAATTACTGTTAACTAAGAAAAATTAATAAACTTTGCAGTTTCTGGCACATAATAAATGCCTTAATATGCTATGTCTCTTTATTTCTTGATTCTAAATTTAAAGTTTCTAATAACAAAGATCTCAAAATGCAAACTACTGGATTCTCCACTGAAACAGATTTCAGTTTCTTATCTAATTTCTCTTCTTAGGAAAGTGTCTATTTTGTTGGAAGGAGCACTACACCCAGATAAAATATAAAGTAACTCAATTTCCCTAGGAGCAGTAGTAAATAATAAATAAGAGGAATATTGTGGGTCAAATTTCTAGATAAACTATATTTTTTTTGCATTAAGAAAGATGGAATATATTCACTACACCAAGTTGCATACAGTTTCCAAAAACTAACCATTTGTAAATGAAATGTTTTTGGTTTCTTTTTTATATTTTTATTTTTTATAATTTCTTTATTTAAACACCATGATTTCAAACATAATTGTAGTTGGGTTTCAGTCATAACAAGAAAGCCCCTCTTCACCATGCAACCTTCCCATCACCAATGGCCCCATCTCTCCCCTCCCCAGCCCTCACCTGTATTTGAGACAGGCTTTCTACATCCCTCATTCTTTGACATTGTTATGATAGTTCTCAGCATAGTTATTTCTCTTGCTCCATTTACCACTCTTTGTGGTGAGCTTCATATCTTGAGCCGTTCCTTCTGGCCCTTATCTCTGAAAATTATTTCAATGTCTTTAATTTTTCTTAAAACCCATAGATGAGTAAGACTATTCTGTGTGTGTGTGTCTCTCTCTCTGACTAATTTCACTCAGCATAATAGATTCCATGTACATACATGTATAGGAAAATTTCATGACTTCATCTCTCCTGGTGGCTGCATAATATTTTATTGTGTATATGTACCACTTTTTCTTTAGCCATTCATCTGCTGAAGGGCATCTTGGTTGTTTCCAGAGTCTGGCTATTGTAAATAGCACCTGCGATGAATATCGGTATGAGAAAGGGATTTTGTATTGGATTTTTGTGTTCCTAGGGTATATCCCTAGGACTAGTATCCCTAGGACTGGTCAAATGGGAGCTCACTTTCCAGTTTTTTTAGGAATCTCCATATGCTTTTCAGAACTAAACTGGGCTAAACGGCATTTGCACAGCAATGAGAGTTCCTTTCTCCCCACATCCCTGCCAGAACTGGTTGTTCTTGTTCTTTGTGATATGTTCCAGTCTCTGTGGTGTGAGATGGTACCTCATTGTTGTTTTGATTTGCATCTCCCTGATGATTAGTGATGTGGAGCATCTCTTCATATGCCTTTAGGTCATCCGTATTTCTTCTTTGAGAGTGTCTGTTCATTTCTCCCTATTTTTTTATGGGGTTAGATGTTTATTTCTTGTTAAGTTCTGTCAGTACCTTGGATATCTTAGATATTAGCCCCTTATCTGATGGATATTGGGTGAATAGCTTCTCCCATTCTGTAGGTGGCTTTTGTATCCTAGGCATTAGTTCCTTTGAGATGCAGAAGTTTCTCAGCTTAATATAGTCCCATGTGTGTTTTCTGTTTCCACTTGTTTGGAGAATGCTGTTTCTTCCTTGAAGATGCCTTTAGTTTCAATGTCTTGGAGTATAGATATACTATTTTTAGATGCCAAGACCATCTACCTATTTTCTTTCTATCTATATTTCTACTTGTCTAAATATCTAACTTTAATGTAGGCCAGAAAAACATAAAGTCTGGTTGTCTTAGGACCTCTTGAGATGACCAAAGAAGACTGAATTTAACAAGATTTTTGTTTTAGATTGTTTTTATTTTTAGAGTATCTTTGTTCTTGTTTTGGGATCACACCCAGAGGTTCTCAGGATTATCCTAGCACAGATCACAGGTATTATTTTGACAGAGCTTGAGGGAGCATATATGGTTTTCTGGGATTTAAATTTAGAGTCAGTTGTGTGCAAGGCAAATGGCCTACATACTGTATGAGAGACCCTGGCCTGATAACTCTTTTTTGTGGAAAAAATATTTAGGATGTTAAACAACTTATTTGAGGGTTTTATTTTTGATAAATAGACATCTCTAATATTATTTTATCTCCAAGCATGTTATAGTAGAGATGAAGTTTCCTTGTCAATTTACACACAGAGAACAAAATAAACAATAATCTTGTTGCTCTGGTCCAGTCTTCTGTTCTCAGCCAGAATGGGAGCCTGACACATTTTCTTAGATACATTTCTTTGTAATGGTGAGCCCATCACATCTATTATTAATATAATCTTATAACAAACTCAGTGCCTTTTGCCAATTATTTCCTTTCCCTGAATTACTATGGAAGTCAACATAAAAGCCAGGGTAACCTGGGTGTGGCCCAAAAGCAAACAAACAAAAATAAAAAATACACATTCTAAAAATAAAAAGCAGTCTCTTCAGAAAAGGTTAGCATTTATCATGTTCCTTTGTATGGTCTTCCTTCATGAATCTACCCCAGAATTTTCCTATTCCTCAAAGGAGAACACTATAGAAAACATGATATCAATCTATTATATATTAATAAATAAATGTTAACCTTCCATACTTATTCTGTATTTTTTGTAAAGCAGTTCCATTTTACCCTTTTCTTAAGAGATACGTGGATATTTTGTGGGTAAAATCTGTTTATAAAGTATTGTATGTCATAATATATAACAACATAACTTTTCCTTTGTATACAAAGCTTTATAGTTTACCAAGCTTTTTATTTAGAATACACAATTCATGTAATATTTATATCAATTACCTAACAAAGTAGTGTTTTATTATAATAAACAATTCATGGATAATAAGAATGAGGTTTATGAAGTTAAGTAATTTATCCAGGGTTACAAATCTAGTTAAATGCCAAAGCCAATCCATGAGACTACCAGCTATAATGATTTCAAATCAACATTCTCTTCAAAAAACAGCAGCCTCAGCCTACCATCTCTTGTATAATATTTAATTATAACAAGCAGAAGTGGATTTTATTTATGCTACTGAGATTTCATGGCCTTGGTCAAATCACTTAACATCAAATAGTTTTTTAGCAGAAGAAGAGGTATAACAATAGCATGATAACATTTTCAAATCATTTCTATATGCTTATCACATAGTTTATGGAAAAAAGTTTCAATAGTTAATCTAAAAATCAATCTAAATGACAATAAGTCATATTAATCATTGCTTCAAGACAATACATATTTTGGGCTGGAGCAATGTACTGCAGGCCATATGTTTGTTTTGCTCACAGCCAACTAGGTTTGATCTCTGGCACCCCAAACAAGTACTCAGGGGACCATAAAAATATATATATATTTCTATTGCCTTAAACATTTTAATATTAAAATCTAACTACATATATTGAAAAACTAAAAAGCAAGTGATCTGTACCCATATAATCTAGTCACTTTCAAGTCTCATTCTAGCGCTCGAAGGACAAACTAGGTTAGTGACAAAACCTCTGAATTCATTCCTTTATAATACACATTTACAAGATTGTGTGAGAGTTAAATAGAATGTTATAAAGCCTTTAGAATAAATCAAGATACTTCTTAATAAATTGAAATAAATTTGTTGCTTTGAGGTGTTATTGGTTTGGTTTTATTCTCACTGACATAATTTTTACTCTCATTAAAGCAAACAATAACAAAAACTGCTGGATAGTGGAGAAGAATTGAATAGAGATTTTAAAATTAATATAGATTTAAAGGAAAACAATCAATGAATTGAGATAATATTTTCACCTTTAATTTTGATATTGGGATTTTTATTATGTGTAGAACTACTGAGATAACCTTAGATCACTCAGTCCCTGCTGCTAAATAATTAATTCAAGGGTCTGTTATGACCATTCTCCAACTTTATTTCACAAATTTAAATAATATTTCCATAAATATAAGATGTCAAAATTAGAAAGTAAAACATTACCACAAGAGGCTGAAGGGCTTTCTTATTTTTGTGAAGAAAACTAAATGTCATGTCTATCATGGCAGTTTTCTAGTAGTGGGTTCTATCTGATGCCTTTAATTAATTTGTACTATAGACATATTTTAAATGTCTACTTAAAAAGACAGCCCACACAAATTACCCTATTTTTCTTATCTTATCTCAGAGGTATTAATTATTTAAAAGTATCTAAATGATCAGATGCAAGGCTGTTAGACTGCTTTTTTACTCCATTTGGTTTAAGAGGATTAATGAATTCATTTATGCTGATATAATTTTTCACTTTCTAACAAATATTTATCATTTAATTATCCAATATTGTTGTCTTGTTTTCAGCAATGTTATTGCTATAATTTACCAATTAATAATGACTTTTGGAGGGTCACACCCGGCGGCACTCAGGGGTTACTCCTGGCTCTGTGCTCAGAATTGCTCCTTGTAGGCACAGGGGGCCAGATGGGATGCTGGGATTCAAATCACCATCAGTCCTGAGTCAGCTGTGTGCAAGGCAAAGGCCACACCACTGTGCTGTCTCTCCGGCTCCAATAATGGCATTTTATACCCAATTATTATACATCGGGGCATTAAACCAGAATCTTTGCATTAAATGAATTTAATGCGAAAAGATATCCTACATAATAAATTATTGCATTTGGACGGTAAGTAACTCTTCCACAGTTATACCACATTGTTGTTTGTGGTAATATGTTGAGTTCAATAAACTAAATTTTAAACATCTCATGTTATGTGCTTGCATATGAATTATGAATTTACTAAATATAACTAAATTAGTAATATTTTTTAAAAAATTAAAAATGAACAACTTAAAGTAACATTTGCCCTATATTATGGCTTCCAATAACAATACTAACCATATTAAAAGTGATACAATTAATAACATTAGAGGGGGAAATGTTCTAAAATTTAACAGTAAGGAATATTCCTTCTTCTTTTAAGGATAGAATAGGAATATTTTTACATTATTTCCTTAAACAAATTTTAAAAATACATAAAACTACAGTTTTAAAGATGTTGAAAATCAGGCAACAGCAAATGATAATCCAAGAGACAAAAACAAATAAGCTGAACCTACAATGGTCCAAGTGTTCTGACTGAAACTTCCAGGCCAAAATACTCATACTAAAAATAAAACCAAGAACACCTCTGTAGTCTCCTTAAGTTGAGAAGAAACTAGAAGTTCAGTATATACAAAAACTCTTTTTTTTTTCTTTTTTTTTTTCTGATACAAATACTTTTTTTATTCAGGCATAGTTTATATCCACTTATCCTATACCATGAGAACTTAGTCTATGTTTTGTCAAGAGCTCAAGATAAAGCAACTCACTCCACAATTTAACATTTATGATGTAAGAAAAAATATTTCTCTCTTAATTTTCTTTTTTTTTTCTTTTTTTTTATGTAAATAGGAAACTTTAGCACAAAGTATGCCTTGACTTTAGTATCTTTTTTTTTTTTTTATCTTTTATTTATTTTATTATTATTTTTTTTTCTTCAGGGCAAACTAAAGTTGTTTTTTTTTTCTTTTAAGTAAGAATTCATTTAAAGGACAAAATTAACATAATGAGGTAAACTAATATAACATAATATAGTGACATAACATAACATATAATATAATTAATATAATAATAATACATGTAAGTCAAAGAAAGTTTCTGATTAAAAAACACAATTTTTTTTTTCATAATGGCTTACATATCTTTCACTGTACTATTTTGGGTACATATTCACATTGAATCAGGGGAATACCCATCACCTAATATGTCCTCTTCTCAATCAAAAATCAAATATACTGAAAATAGGCAGAGTCCTGTCTAGAGGCTTCCAACCTCAGTTTGAGAGAGGATGTGAAAAAAGTAATTAAAATACCACAACAATACACACACACACAAAAAAAATATCGAATTAAATAACCGATAAGCACCACAACAATAAAGACAGGCACCACACAATAATCTCGGTTCTGAAATCAAATCATACTCAAGTGCAAAAAGAAAGAAAAAGACAAAACAAAATAAAATAAAATAATATTGGAGACATCAACCGTAATCTCCACACCAAAATAAAGACGTCAAAAAAATAGATCATTTATTCTCCTCTTGCTGCTTTCGTGGTATGTGGAAGACTTCTACTTTATCTTGGATGGTAAAATCAGACCTGTTTCTAGAGGTATTAGTGGCTGTGCAGATCAGGGAATGGAGTTTATGAAGTCTTTCTTTGTGGTTCTAGCAGTTATGCTTCTTCAATGTCCTTTTTTTGTTTTTTATGTGTTCTAGGTGTTTCAGAATAGTGCTACCATTCTGTGTTTTTCTTTTGTCTTCTGACTTACTTCGTTTAACATAATATGATCTAGGTCCATCCACGTTGCTGCAAAGTCTGTGATTGTATCATTTCTAACTGCCATGTAATATTCCATTGTATATATGTACCACATCTTAATGATCCATTCATCTGTTGTTGGACATCGAGGTTGGTTCCAAGATTTGGCTATTATACTGAGTGCTGCAATAAATAGTGGGGTGCATACGTATTTTGGAATGAATGTCCTTCCATCTTGGGGATATATGCCTAGGAGAGCAATTGCTGGGTCAAATGGCAGCTCAATTCTGAGTTCTTTGAGCACTCTCCAGACTTTTCTCCATAGATGTTGGACCAAGGGACATTCCCACCAGCAATGAATGAGAGTTCCTTTCATACCACATCCTCTCCAACAAAGGTTGTTCCCATTATTTTTGATGTGAGCCAACCTCACTGGTGTGAGGTGGTATCTCATTGTTGTCTTGATTTGGATCTCCCTGATGATGAGTGAAGGTGAGCATGTTTTCATGTGTTTGTTGGCCATCCTTCTCTCTTCCTCAGAGAAATGTCTATTCATTTCATCTCCCCATTTTTTTATGGCTTCGTTTGGTTTTGAAGGACTCAGGTTTCTGAGCGCTTTGTATGTTCTAGATATCAGCCCTTTATCTGATATATCAAATGAAAAGATTTTTTCCCATTCTGTTATCTGTCTTCTTGTATTAAGTAGGGTTTCTTTTGCCATGCAGAAGCTTTTTAGTTTGATATAGTCCCATTTGTTTATAGTTGATGCTAACGTTTTTTGCCATTGGTGCTCCATTCTCAAAGACCCTTTTAATATAAAGGTCTTCGAGTGTTCTGCCTATTTTATTCTCGATAAACTTTATAGATTCAGGTCTGATTTCCAGATCTTTGATCCATTTTGAGTTGACTTTTGTATAAGGAGTGAGATATGGGTCGATTTTCACTTTCGTGCATATGAGTTTCCAGTTGTACCAACACCATTTGTTGAATAGGCTTTTTTTGTTCCATTTCATATTCTTGCCTCTTTTATCAAATATTAGTTGGCTATATATCTGGGGGTTTATGTCTGGGAATTCTGTTCTAATCCACTGATCTGAGGTCCTGTCTCTGTTCCAGTACCATGCTGTTTTTATTACTATGGCTTTATAGTATAGTTTCAAGTTAGGTAAGGAGATACCTCCCAACTTCTCATTTTTCAGAATGTGTTTAGCTATCCTGGGTCTTCTATGGTTCCAAATGAATTTTATAATTGATTGTTCTATTTCTTTAAAGAATTGTGTCTGGATTTGGATAGGGATTGCATTAAATCTATATAGCAATTTGGGTAAAATAGTCATTTTGATTATGTTAATTCTACCTATCCATGAGGATGGGATGTTCTTCCATTTCTTTAGATCGTCTTCAATTTCTTTCTGAAGTGTTTTGAAGTTTCCCTGGTATAGATCTTTCACTTCTCTTGTAAGGTTAATTCCTAGGTATTTGATATTTTTTTGATACTATCTTAAATGGAATTGTATTTTTAATCTCTCTCTCCTCAACTTCATTGTTTCTATATAAAAACGCTACTGTCTTTTGTGTATTGACTTTGTATCCAGCCACTTTACTGTATTGGTTGATTGTTTCTAGGAGTTTTTCTGTGGATTCTTTAGGGTTTTTGATGTATATCATCATATCATCAGCAAATAGAGCTAGCTTGTGTTCCTCTTTCCCTACTTGAATTCCTTTGATTCCCTTCTCTTGTCGGATTGCTATTGCTAGGACTTCTAAGGTTATATTGAATAAGAGTGGAGAGAGTGGACAGCCTTGCCTAGTTCCTGACCTTAGTGGGAATGCTTCTAGTTTCTCGCCATTAAGTATAATGTTGGCTGTAGGCTTTTCATAGATAGCTGTAACTATCTTAAGGAAGGTGCCTTCTAACCCTATTTTGCTGAGTGTCTTTAACATGAACGGATGTTGGATTTTGTCAAACGCCTTCTCTGCATCGATTGATATGATCATGTGGTTTTTGTCCTTCATGTTGTTGATGTGGTGTATAATGTTGATTGATTTGCGTATGTTGAACCAACCTTGCATTCCTGGGATGAATCCCACTTGATCATGATGTATGATCTTTTTGATGAGGTGTTGGATTCGGTTTGCTAAGATTTTGTTGAGTATCTTTGCATCAATGTTCATTAGTGAGATTGGTCTGTAGTTTTCTTTTTTGGTGGTGTCTTTGCCTTCTTTAGGAATGAGTGTGATATTAGCCTCATAAAAGGAGTTGGGGAGGATTCCTGTTTTTTTCTATGGTTTTGAAAAGCCTATGGAACAGTGGTAATAAGTCTTCTTGAAATGTTTGATAGAATTCACCTGTAAATCCATCTGGGCCTGGGCATTTGTTTTTAGGGAGTCTTTTAATTACGTCTTCAATTTCCTCTGAAGTGATTGGACTGTTTAGTTTCTAGGTCTTCCTTTTCCAGTCTTGGAAGAGAGTGTTTGTCCAAGAATCTGTCGATTTCTGGTGGGTTCTCTAGCCTAGTTGAATATAGTTGTTCATAATATGATCTCATGATATGTTGTATTTCTTGGGGTTCTGTTGTAATCTCTCCCCTTTCATTGGTGATCCTAGTGATTTGGGTGTTTTCCCTCTTTTTTTTGGTAAGTTTTGCCAATGGTTTGTCTATCTTATTTATTTTTTCGAAAAAACCAACTCCTGGTCTCATTGATTTTTTGTATTGTTTTCTTAGTCTCTATGTTGTTTATTTCTGCTCTGGTTTTTATGATTTCTTGCCTTCTGGTTGTGGTTGGATTTCTCTGTTGCTGTTGTTCCAATTCTTTGAGGTGATCTTTTAAACTGTTGGTTTTGTTATTTTCCTGTTTCTTAACATAGGCCTGTAATGCTATGAGTTTCCCCCTAAGTACTGCTTTTGCTGTATCCCATAAATTTTGACATGTTGTCTCTTCATTGTCATTCGTCTCAAGGAATCTTTTTATTTCCTCCTTGAGTTGTTCTTTGATCCAGCTGTTGTTAAGCAGTATGTTGTTCAATCTCCAGGTATTAGTTTTCCTCCATTGCTTCTTCTTGACATCAATTATAAGCTCTGTTGCATAGTGATCTGAAAGGGTACTTCTAATGATCCTTACCTTTGTGGTCTTATATAGGTTGGCTTTGTATCCTAAGACATGATCTATTCTGGAGAAGGTTCCATGTGGGTTTGAGAAGAATGTGTATTCTACTTTCTGGGGATGGAGGGCTCTATATAAGTCTATTAGCCCTAATTCTTCTAATTTTTCATTTAGAGCTCTTATTTCTTTACTATTTTTCTGTTTGGAGGATCTGTCCAGTGGTGATAGTGGAGTATTGAGGTCCCCTACTATTATCACAATTCCCTTCATGTGTTTCTCCAGGTTTGTCAGTAGTTGCCTCACATATTTTGGTGACTTTACATTAGGTGCATAGATATTGACCAGGGTTAGCACTTCTTGATCTAATGTTCCCCTGATCAGTAAGTAGTGCCCCTCTTTGTCTCTGATCACTTTCTTGAGGTTGAATACAATTTGGTCTGATATAAGAATGGCTGTCCCTGCTCTTTTTTGTTTTCCATTGGCCTGAATAATTACTTTCCATCCTTTAATTCTAAGCCTGTGCTTATCCTGTAACTGTAGGTGTGTTTCTTGCAGACAGCAGAAGTCCGGTTTATTTTTCCTAACCCAGTTCTCTACTATGTGTCTTTTAATTGGAGAGTTTAGTCCATTAACATTTAGGGAATTATTGATAGAGAGGACTGTTGTGCAGTTGTATTGTGTGGCGTGGTTGTTGTTACAATCGGGGGTTTGGATTGTGTAATTCGTCTCTGAGTAAGTCGCTTAGGATCGGCTTAGTTTGCACAAAAATAGTTCAAGTTCGTTCATATTTGTGAATGTTTTTAGTCTGCCCTCCCATATGAATGATAGTTTTGCTGGGTATTGGACCCTGGGTTGGAAATTTCTTTCACTCAGTCGTTTAAATACGTCATTCCACTGTCTTCTTGCTTGAATTATTTCAAATGGGAGATCTGGTTTGATTCTTATGTCCTTTCCTTTGTACTTGAGGTTTTTTTTTCTCCCTTATTGCTTTCAGGAGTTCCTCTTTCTCTTTGTTTTTCGCCATTTGGATTATTATGTGTCTTGGTGTGGGTTTATTAGGGTCTATTTTATTAGGGACTCTCTTGACTTCTTGGATTTGTCCTAAATTGTCTTTCCAGAGGGTGGGAAAGTTCTCTGTTATTATCTCCCTGACTACTTGTTCTTCCCCCTTCCCTATTTCTTCCCCTTCTGGTATACCCACAATTCTTAGATTGTTTCTTTTGTCCTTATTCATTAGATATTGGATTTTTCCTTCCAGTGCTTTGCCTTTTTTTTTCTTTGTTGGTTTCTTGATCATTTTTATATTGCAGTTTTCCTTCGAAAACTCTTAATATAACAGGGCTCCATTCTTCAGTGTTTATCTGAATATTTATGAGTCAACACATACATGTATTCCTTAATAGTTATACCTTTTAGTGTGTTTATTTCAAAATTAAAGATAGTCTCCTCCATCCTTTCTCTTTCTTTTTTTCTTTTTTTTGCTTGTTTTGGTTCTGCTTAGTAGGAAAACTCTAGTAGAAAAGTCTTGCTTGGGATAAAAGCTCAGGTCAAAACCAGGGCACAAATCTTGTATATCTTGTCCTTTTTATCCCTAAATGCACCAACAACATAAAATGGCATTGTTCCTTTTTGTATAGGCACACTTAAAATGGGGAAATCTAATGTATAGAAACAAATTACTATCTGATAGGGATAAGAACCCATAAATTTTATAATACAGGGGTGTCTTCCAACCTGAATATTTGTCATGGGGACTCGACTTCAACCTCATGTGATTGGACATATACCATCCAAACCTGAGCCCCAGATCCCAACTTTACAACTGGCACAGTTATCTGCAACAGCAGCATCAGGAACCAATCTCCCCCTGGGGGGTACCTAATACTGCTCCAGCACCAAATTGTACCAGGTTAGATTCATATGACTTCCTGATGAAGAGGAGTCAGCAACAACTTGATCTAAGGGCAGGTTGTCCTAACTCATCACCTAACTGTGAGATGAAATCAGAAGACACTCCATCCTAGGATCTGTGAAAAAACCAAGATCACTAATTACAGAAGACTGACTACAACAACCTCTACTGAGCAGAATGTTTCCTGGGACCATAAAGAAAGACTCTTTCCTAGACTTTGTCCTAGAATCTATGCAAAAACCAAGATCTCTAACTACAGAGAACTGACTGACAAACATGATTGAGCAGAACACTTCTGGAATCATAAAAAAACCTTGGGGTTTGACAATGGACATGTCTGGAGCCTATAGTTGGTCTCATGACAGTATGCTTCAATGGTGGAGATACCTGTAATTCTTAGGCCAAGAAATTTCCTTTCTAATTTCACCAATATTTACTATGCATATGCAAAAAAGAAAGAAAAGAAAAAACTTGCCACATCGGCCCCCATTTTTTACTTTCTTTTTAATTTTTTCCTCTTTTAATTATATATTTATAGCTTATAGACAGGGGCTCCTGCCCATTTTCCTTATTTTTTTCTTTAGTTTTTGGGTCACACCCGACAGTGTTCAGGGGTTACTCCTAGCTCTATGCTCAGAAATTGCCCTTGGCAGGCACAGGGGACCAAATGGGATGCCGGGATTAGAATCACCGTCCTTCTGCATAAAAGGCAAGCGCCTTACCTCCGTACTATCTCTCCGCCACCCCCTCTTTTTTTTTTTTAAACAGAATCAAAGAACATGAGTCATCTTGTTCTGCCTCATATTTCTGTCTTTCTACAAATTGAGGGGGGAAAAAAGTAGATGGTACCAGGGGCAAAGCAGTCTCATGAGCATTGATTGAATGAAAAGTAATCATGGTGCTTAAATATTTATATAAAAAATGGTCAGACCTAAATACCCAACCCAAAGTCAATGACAATAGAATCAAGAGACAAGCTATAGATTACAATTATAGATACAAGCTATAGATACAAGGGTACCTATTACACTAGCAATCCAGGGGACTACAGGTGGAGGTATGAGATGCATGCTGGGAACAGTGGTAGATGGAAGTCAACACTGAATTGACATAATCACTTTCACTATGTACCTTAAATATAATGTGAAAGACTTGTAATTCACAGTGGTAGCAATAAAAATTATTTTTTAAAAAAAAGAAACATTGGGGGGATGCTGCCAAATTAGACTCTGATCGCAGCGGTCTGGGAACTGGGGGTGCCAGTTATGAAGTAATATCTGCCAAATAATAATAGATTTGTAGTTAAGAATTCAAAATTGTGACCCACCCAGCCTATCTTTCTGGACTGTCTCCTCTGCTGCATGCTCAGACCTAAGATCTGATCCTGTGTGTGGCTTTATCCACTGATGGCTCTCCTTACTTGGAGGTGAGTAGACCTGCCCAGAAAGAGTGGAGCCAGCTGAACTGTGCTGGATCTCTGAAGCCCAGCATATCTCTCTGGACTGTGCTGGGGCCTAAGATCTGATCCTGTGTGTGGCTTCATCCACTGATGGCTCTTCTTACTTGGAGGTGAGTTGACCCACCCAGAAAGGGTGGAGCCAGAGGAGTGTGGCTGTGTAGCGAAGTGGAGCACATCATGAGCCAATGAATACTACCACAACACACAGAAAAACCCACAATACACGTGTGACAATGGGGAAACAACACAGGCCAGCACCAGGCATAGAGAATGAAGATGGCAACTCTGATGACCTGAAAATGGCCAACCACCTAGTAAGTCTCTCAGATATGGAGTTTAGAGAAGAAATATGGAGGATGTTTACAGAACTCAAAGAAAGCATAGATGGAGTTGAATAGAACACTAATAAGAACCAAGAAAATATAAAGACAGAAATCAGAAAACTCCAAACTGAAATAACAGGTCAAATAACAGGTCTTATAAACTTAGTAGACAAATTTAAAGAATCAATGGAAAAACCTCTCCAGAAGGGTAACAGCAGCTAAGGATAGAATCAGTGAGCTGGAAGATGCATAACGAATCCATATAGCAGAAGAGATTAGAAAAAAAGCCTTAAAAGAAAATGATCAGACAATGGAAAAATTACTCAAAGAAAGGGAACAAATGAAAAGCTCATTTGTTGATAAGCTCAACAGAAACAACTTAAGAATCATTGGAGTCCCAGAGACCCAGGAAGAAAAACTCCAGAAAGAATCAATGGTCAAGAATATCATTAAAGAGAAAGTACCAGAGCTAAAGAATAAATGTGACCAAATCCTGCATGCCCAAAGAGTACCAACAAAAAGAGACCCAGGGAAAAAAAAACCCAGACACACCCTAGTCATAATGAGGAATCTCACAGATAGAGACAGAATTCTGAAAGCAGTAAGACTAAAAAAGAAATTACATACAAGGTAGCATCCCTGAGATATACAGCAGACCTATCAGAAGAAAAACTCAAAGCCAGTAGGCAGTGGTAGGACATAGTGACAAAACTCAATGAAATAAATGCTTTGCCTAGAATACTGTACCCAGCAAAACTCACTTTCAGGTTTGACGGAAGAATACATGGTTTCACAGACAAAAAACAGCTCAGAAACTTTACAGACTCAAAACCAGTCTTAAGAGAAAAATTGATAGACCTAATTTAAGACAAGACTTCCCAAAAGACACACCAAATTTCGATATAAAGATGGCATTAAATTCCAGGACAATTCTTTCTCTCAATGTCAATGGACTAAATGCACCAGTTAAGAGACACAGAGTGGCTAAATGGATAAAAAAAACCAACAACAACAAAAAACTCAATCCAACCTTCTGTTGCCTACAAGAAACACACCTGAATAGTCAGAACAAACATAGACTGAAAATAAAAGGCTGGAGAAAAATCATCCAAGCAAACAACACCCATAAAAAAAGCTGGAGTGGCCATAATAATATCAGATGACACAAACATTATACTCAGAAAAGTTGTAAGGGAAAAAGATGAACATTTTGTATTAATCAAGGGATATGTACAGTAGGAAAAAATCACTCTTCTAAACATATATGCACCGAATAAGAGGCCAGCAAAATATTTAATACAATTGTTAACAAATCTTAAAAATAATACAAAAACAACACAATAATTGTGGGAGATCTCAACATGGCTTTGTCAACACTTGATAGGTCAACCAGACTGAAAGCCAACAAGAATATACTAGACCTGAGAAGAGAAATGGAAGAAAGAGGCCTGTTAGATATATACAGGACACTCCACCCCCAGAAATCTGGATACACACTCTTCTCCAACGTACATGGGACATTCTCCACATGTTGGCACATAAAATATACCTCCATAATATCAAGAGGATAGAAATTTTGCAGGCTACCTTCACTGACCACAAGGCTCTGAAATTATATGTGAATTCCAAAGGGACACAAAAGAAAAACTTTAACACTTGGAAGTTAAACAGTCTCATACTGAATAAACAGTGGGTATGAGATGAAATCAAAGAGGAAATCAAAACTTTCCTGGAAACAAATAACAATAAAGACACAAACTATCAGAACCTAAGGGACACAGCAAAAGCGGTCCTGAGAGGAAAATATATAGCTTTGTAAACACACATCAGGAAAGAAGAAGGGGCATACCTGAATAGCTTAATGATGCAGCTCATAGAATTAGAAAGTGCTCAACAAAAGGAACCAAAAATAGGGAGACATAAGGAAATAACAAAGCTGAGAGCAGAAATCAACGAAGTGGAAACAGAAAAAAAAACCTGAAAGATCAAATAAGGAGAAGTTGGTTCTTTGAAAAAATAAACAAGATTGATAGACCATTGGCAAAACTAACAAAGAGAGAGAGAGAGAAACATGATAACTCATATGAGAAATGAAAAAGGGGAGATCACTACCAATATTGCAGAGATTCAAAGGATAACCAGAAACTACTTTGAGAAACTCTATGCCACTAAAAATTAGAACCTGGAAGAAATGAATAAATTCCTGGACTCTTATACCCTTCCATGGTTGAATAAAAAGGATTTAGCATATCTAAACACCCCCATCATTATTGAGGAAATTAAAAAGTTCATCAAATGTCTGCCCAAAAACAAAAGCCCAGGCTCAGATGAATTCTTTCCAAATTCTCAAGAGGAATTACTACCAATTCTGGCAAGACTCTTTCATGAAAGCGAAAAAAAAAAAAAAAAAAAAAAGGGATCATTTCCAAATAGCTTTTATGAAGCCAACATCACCTTGATTCCTAAACCAGACAAAAGAAAATTACAGACCAATACCACTGATGAACACAGATGCAAAGATCATCAACAAAATCCTGGCAAATAGTATTCAATGCCTCATTAAGAAGATCATCCACTATGATCAAGTAGGTTTCATCCCAGGAATGCAAGGATGGTTTAACATCCATATATCTAGCAACATAACAAACAACATCAACAACAAGAAAAATAAAAATCACATGATCATATCAATAGATGCAGAGAAAGCATTTGATAAGGTTCAACACCCATTCTTGATCAAAACTCTCAGCAAGATGAAAATGAAAGGAACTTTTCTCAATATAGTTAAGGCCATCTACCACAAGCCAATGGCAAATATTATCCTCAATGGAGAAAAACTAAAAGCCTTTCCTCTAAATTCTGGCACAAGACAAGGCTGTATTCTCTCACCATTCCTATTCAACATAGCACTGGAAGTACATGCTATCGAGATTAGGCAAGAAAAAAATATCAAGGGAATCCAGATAAGAAAAGAAGAAGTCAAGCTCTCACTGTTTGCAGATGACATGATAATCTACTTAGAAAACCCTAAGGACTCTACCAGAAAGCTTCTAGAAGTAATAGACTCATATAGTATTGTGGCAGGCTAGAAAATTAAGACAAAAAAATCAAAGGCCTTTCTATACACCAATAATAATAGGGAAAAATGAACATTAAGAAAACAACCCCATTCACATTAGTGGCACACAAACTCAAATATCTTGGAGTCAACTTGACTAAAGATTTGAAGGACTTATACAAAGAAAACTATAAAAATCTGCTCCAAGAAATAAGAGAGGACACAGCGAAGATGTAAACACATACCCTGATCATGGATTGGCAGAATTAACATCATTAAAATGGCAATACTCCCCAAAGCATTGTACAGATTTAATGCAATCTCTCTAAAGATACCCATGACATTCTTCAAAGAAGTGGATCAGACACTTTTGAAATTCATTTGGAGCAATAAACACCCTAAAGCAATCACTGGGACAAAGAATATGGGAGGCATTACTTTCCCCATTGGAGCACTATTTACCATAGCAAGACTCTGAAAACAACAAAGATTCCCTTCAACAGATGAATGGCTAAAGAAACTGTGGTACATATACACAATGGAGTATTATGCAGTCGTCAGGAGAGATGAAGTCATGAAATTTTCCTATACATGGATGTACACGGAATTTATTATGCTAAGTGAAATAAGTCAGAGAGAGAAAGAAAGACGCAGAATAGTCTCACTCATCTATGGGTTTTGTGAAAAATAAAATACATTCTTGCAATAATTTTCTGAGACAAAAGAGAGGAGGGCTGGAAGTTACAGCTCACTTCATGAACCTCATCACAAAAAGTGATGAGTTTAGTTAGAGAAATAACTACATTGCTAACTATCCTAACAATGAGAATGTATGAGGGAAATAGAAAGTCTGTCTAGAGTACAGGCAGGCACAGGGTGGGGAGGAGGAATATGTGGGACATTGGTAATGGGGAGTGTCTTCTTACATGAGTGAAACTCAACCACAATCATATTTGTAATCTAGGTGTTTAAGTAAAATATTATTTAAAAATAAAAAAATAAAGAAACACACACACACACAGAAACACCAAAATGTAGGAACAACAAATCTTGATGTTCTCCAAGGGCCAGAAATAGTTACTGTAGTCACAAACCAGAGCAAGAAATATTATAACTTTGGGGAAACTGGATAGAATTTTTAAGTGTATAATGAAGAAAATACTAAATATTTCTGAAAATACATACCAAAGTTTTATATACGATCTGAAAGAATCTTTTGTTTTTTTCCTAATAACAACTGTAATAAGAATAAAACTCAAAATAAATATATAATTGCAAAATATTCTGCACCAAACAAAATAAAAGTCATAATGTCAGTCAGGTAAAGCAAAATTATTCAAAATATAAAACAATCAATTCATCAAAACTTACTTAGAAGCTAGCATTCTAGATGATATAGTGAATGATATTAAATGTTAACAGTATTCTATGTATTCATGTGTTCTATGTGTTCCAGAAAAGAGAGTTACCTCTCTTTTATGCTTACCAAAATGTTATATAAAAGATGGTCTCTAAGAACAACTAAATTAGTATTCTATACAAAGAAAATGTTTGAAATTTTATTATTCCTACACTAGATAGGAAGGAAGATTATACAATGTAGTTGGAAAGTATCTCTGAGAGTAACCAACTATTACTACTGACTTGGCAACCTAAAACAGAAAATAATCTTAAAGTAGCCAGAATGAATAATACTTCATATACAATAAGAAATATATGAAAGACAAATAAGTCCCATTTAAAAAATATATCAAAAAAGGGCCAAAGAAAGAGTTCAATTGACCGGAGCACATGATTTACTTTCATAAGATCTTGACTCATTTCTGATATTTTTGACAGCATTATACCTCAAAAACTGAAGGGGACAGAGCGGTGGCACAAGCTGCGGTGTAAAGCATCTATCTGCCTTGCTCATGCTAGCCAAAGACGGACTGCAGTTTGATCCCTCAGAATCCAATGTGGTCCCTCAAGCCAGGAGTGATTTCTGAGCGCATACCAGGAGGTAACCCCTGAGTGTCACCGAGTGTGCCCCCCTCAAAAAAAAGAGTAACACTGAAGTACTGAGCCATTAGTAGTCCATGAACACCATCAAATGTGACCTCCTCCAACAAAACAAAAAACAGAGTGAATAAATTTTAAATGCTAAAATGCTACCACTTTTTAGATCTCTAAAATGTTAAAAATCATTTTCACAAATATAAGTAAAAACAGTTCTCAATGTTCTTTACAGTAATTAATTGTGCATAATGTAGTAAAATAATTAAAAATAGAACTTGAAGTACAAAAAAGTTAATGAAAATTAATTTTCCAGAAAGACAATTATAACTATAAAATATGGATATAAGCAAAAAGTTAAAAAGTACTAAAAATGGCTACAAAGTGTGAGTAAATTCCAAATATAATTTCTTACTATATTTCTTTAAATGACTATTGACTATTTAAAGTAAAATATAGTAATGTATTGAAAAATTTATAACACATAGATTTAGAAAATATAGCCACAAAATCACAAAGTTGAGGTGAGGAAAAGATATGGGAACAAAATGATTTATAGTCTACACGCAAAGTATGCATTATTATATAAATTAATTTTATATATTATACTAATTATTAAGATTTATATTATAGACTAAAACATTAAAATAAAAAACATAGCTAATAAAACAAAAATGATGAAATTAAGTAATAAATACTATATAAAAATTAAAAACTAAACTCAAAATAGAATGGAAAACAATTAGGAAACAAATAACAAGATAAATTTTAACCAAAAATAATCAGTAATCACACTGAGTTAAAAATAAGAACTCTAATTCTAAGACAAAGCTTCTCAAACTGGATTAAAAAGCATAATCTAGTATATGGTGCACATAAGTATTCCATTTTTAGTATAGCAATAAACGAAGCTTAAAAGAAAAACACATATTTTCCATGGGATTTTATATATGATACATGTATCTATACATGTGTAATATATAATTATATTTTACATATATATCACATATAATTTCATTTTAAAATGAAACTTGTGTAATACATAGTTATATTTTACATATATCATATAATTTTTATTTTAAAATAATTTCAAATTTACTATGTATTAATATATTTTTAATTTAAATTCTGAAATTTATAATACTGTCATCAATGGTTTCTCATGCACATAATTTCAGTCATGATACTTCTTTACCTGGTTAATATTTTTAGACCACATCAATGTGTTATTACCAAAAGTATATTATTATCAAAATGTAAGATTAAGGGGCTGGAGCAGTGGTGCTAGAGGTAAGGCATCTGTCTTGCAAGCCCTAGGACGGACCACAGTTTGATATCCCGGCATCCCATATGGTCCCCCCAAGCAAGGAGTGATTTCTAAGTGCATAGCCAGGAGTAACCCTTAATTGTCAATGGGTGTGGACCAAATACAAAACAAACCAAAAAATGTAGAATTAAATGCTTTCTTACCAACTCAAATTAAGGCAATACATTAATGATAAAAAGAAAACCATATATAAAATTACTATTCTTTCAAGACTCTTAAAAATTGGTACCCTTGAGAGCATAAAAACCGGCTAACCTTTGCAAAAGCTGGCTCCCTGTGTGTGACACCAGGCGGGGAAAATCCGCGAAAGTACACCGGCCCAGTGGGGCTCAGCTGTGAAAGACTGTGAGTGTGACCTGTCTATGTCTGTCTACTGTCCTCTTGCGTGAAACTCTTGCGAGTGGGGCAAAAAGAGCCTCCAGAAACCTCGCTCGCCCAGACGCCATTTTCAGGGAGGGACTTCAGAGCATAAAAACCGGCTAACCTTTGCAAAAGCTGGCTCCCTGTGTGTGACACCAGGCGGGGAAAATCCGCGAAAGTACACCGGCCCAGTGGGGCTCAGCTGTGAAAGACTGTGAGTGTGACCTGTCTATGTCTGTCTACTGTCCTCTTGCGTGAAACTCTTGCGAGTGGGGCAAAAAGAGCCTCCAGAAACCTCGCTCGCCCAGACGCCATTTTCAGGGAGGGACTTCAGAGCATAAAAACCGGCTAACCTTTGCAAAAGCTGGCTCCCTGTGTGTGACACCAGGCGGGGAAAATCCGCGAAAGTACACCGGCCCAGTGGGGCTCAGCTGTGAAAGACTGTGAGTGTGACCTGTCTATGTCTGTCTACTGTCCTCTTGCGTGAAACTCTTGCGAGTGGGGCAAAAAGAGGCTCAGAGGAGCACGGCCGCTCGCTTCGCTACGCGGCCGTGCACTCTTTCTAAGGAAAGAACTCCATTGCAACAAGAAGGAAAAATCACACTAAGAACGGCGCTATATCACAGAAGCAAACATTTCTCTCTGGACTGTCTTCTCTGTTGCATGCTCGGGCCTAAGATTTGACCCAGTGTGAGGCTTCATCCACGGAGGACTCCCCTCCCTTAGAGGCAAGTCAGCCCATCCAGAAAGGGAGGAGCCAGAGGAGTGTGCTGCCTACATCATACAGACAATGAATACCACCACAACACGTAGAAAAACCCACAATACAAGTGTGACAATGGGGAAACAACGCAGGCCAGCATCAGACATAGAGAATGAAGATGACAATTCTGAGGACCAGATAATGACTGAACAACTAATCAATCTCTCAGATAAGGACTTTAGACTAGCAATATGGAAGGTGCTCAACAGACTCCAAGAAACCATGGATCGAGTTGAACAGAACACTAATAAGAACCAAGAAAATATGAAGGCAGAAATCACAAAACTCCAAACTGAAATAACATGTCAACTAACAGGACTGAAAAAGTCAGTAAACGAAGTGAATGACAAAATGGATAAGCTTTGGGACAGGGTATCAGAAGCTGAGAATAGACTCGGTGCTGTGGAAGATGAGATACATAACAATTCCATACAGCAGGAGAGATTGGACAAAAAACTTAAAGCAAATGAGCAGACAATGGAAAAATTAGTCAAAGAATGGGAACAGACGAAAATAGAAGTCTATGATAAGATCAAAAGAAACAACTTAAGAATCATTGGAGTCCCAGAGACCCAGGAAGAAAATTTCCAGGAAGAATCAATGGTCAAGAACATCATTAAAGAGAAACTTCCAGAGCTAAAGAATATATGTGATCAAATCCTGCATGCCCGAAGAGTACCAACCAAAAGAGACCCCAGAAAAACCACCCCAAGACACATCCTAGTCACAATGACAAATCCCACAGATAGAGACAGAATTCTGAAAACAGCAAGATCAAAAGGGGAAATCATGTTCAAGCAAGCTTCCCTGAGATTTACAGCAGACCTGTCACCAGAAACGCTCAATGCCAGAAAGCAGTGGTGGGATATTGTGACAAGACTGAATGAAATGAATGCTTCACCCAGAATACTATACCCAGCAAAACTCACTTTCTGGTTTGATGGAAGAATACATGGTTTCACAGACAAAAAACAGCTCAGAAACTTCACAGACACAAAACCAGTCTTAAGAGAAAAACTGAAAGACCTAATCTAAGACAAGACTACCCAAAAGACACACCAAATTTTGAAATAAAGATGGCGTTAAATCCCAGGACAATTCTTTCTCTCAACGTCAATGGACTAAATGCACCAGTTAAGAGACACAGAGTGGCTAAATGGATCAAAAAACTCAATCCAACCTTCTGCTGCCTACAAGAAACGCACCTGAATAGTCAGAACAAACATAGACTCAAAATAAAAGGCTGGAGAAAAGTTATCCAAGCAAACAACACCCATAAAAAAGCTGGAGTGGCCATACTAATATCAGATAATGCAAACTTTATACTCAGGAAGGTTGTAAGGGACAAAGACGGACATTTTATATTAATCAAGGGGTATGTAGAGCAGGAAGAATTCACTCTCCTAAACATATATGCACCGAATGAGGGGCCAGCAAAATATTTAATACAACTGTTGACAAATCTGAAAAATAATATCAACAACAACACAATAATTGTGGGGGACCTTAACACGGCTTTGTCAACACTGGACAGGTCAACCAGACTGAAACCCAACAAGAATATACTAGACCTGAGGAGAGAAATGGAAGAAAGAGGCCTAGTGGATATATATAGGACACTCCATCCCCAGAAACCTGGATACACATTCTTCTCCAATGTACATGGGACATTCTCCAGGATAGACTACATGCTGGCACATAAAACATACCTCCATAAGATCAAGAGGATAGAAATTTTGCAGACTACCTTCGCTGACCACAAGGCTCTGAAATTATTTGTGAACTCCAAAGGGACTCAGAAGAAACACTTTAACACCTGGAAGTTAAACAGCCTCATGCTCAATAACCAGTGGGTCCGAGATGAAATCAAGGAGGAAATAAAAAGGTTCCTGGAAACAAATGACAATAAAGACACAAACTCTCAGAACTTATGGGACACAGCAAAAGCAGTACTGAGAGGAAAATTTATAGCTTTGCAAGCACACATCAGGAAGGAAGAAGGAGCTTACCTGAGTAGCTTAATGACACAGCTAATAGAACTAGAAAATGCTCAACAAAAGGACCCAAGAATAGGAAGACAGAAGGAAATAACAAAGCTGAGAGCAGAAATCAACGAAGTGGAAACTCAAAAAACAATCTGAAAGATCAACGAAAGCAGAAGTTGGTTCTTTGAAAAAATAAACAAGATTGATAGACCACTGGCAAACCTAACAAAGAAAGAGAGAGAGAGAAACTTGATAACTCGTATCAGGAATGAAAAAGGAGAGATCACTACTGATATGACAGAGATTCAAAGGGTAATCAGAAACTACTTTGAAAAACTCTACGCCACTAAAAATGAGAACCTGGAAGAAATGGATAAATTCTTGGACTCTTATAATCTTCCACGGTTGAAGGAAGAGGATGTAGCATATCTAAACACCCCCATCACCATTGATGAAATTAAAACAGTAATCAAATGTCTGCTGAAAAACAAAAGCCCAGGTCCAGATGGATTCACTAATGAATTCTATCAAACTTTCCAAGAGGAACTACTGCCAATCTTGGCAAGACTCTTTCATGAAATTGAACAAACAGAAACACTTCCAAATAGCTTTTATGAAGCCAACATCACCTTGATACCTAAACCAGACAGAGACGCTACCAAAAAAGAAAATTACAGACCAATATCACTGATGAATGCAGATGCAAAGATCCTCAACAAAATCCTGGCAAATAGGATTCAATGCCTCGTTAAGAAGATCATCCACTACGATCAAGTAGGTTTCATCCCAGGAATGCAAGGCTGGTTTAACATCCGTAAATCTATCAACATAATACACAACATCAATAACAAGAAATATAAAAACCACATGATCATATCAATAGATGCAGAGAAAGCATTTGATAAGGTCCAACACCCATTCTTGATCAAAACTCTCAGCAAGATGGGAATGGAGGGAACCTTTCTCAATATAGTGAAGGCCATCTACCACAAGCCAGTGGCAAATATTATCCTCAATGGAGAAAAACTGAAAGCCTTCCCTCTAAATTCTGGCACAAGACAAGGCTGTCCTCTCTCACCACTCCTATTCAACTTAGCACTGGAAGTACTTGCTATAGCAATTAGGCAAGAAAAGGATATCAAGGGAATCCAGATAGGAAAGGAAGAAGTCAAGCTCTCACTGTTTGCAGATGACATGATACTCTACTTAGAAAACCCTAAAGACTCTATCAAAAAGCTTCTAGAAACAATAGACTCATATAGCAAGGTGGCAGGCTACAAAATTAACACACAAAAATCAATGGCCTTTCTATATACCAATAGTAATAAGGATGAAATGGACATTAAGAAAACAACCCCATTCACAATAGTACCACACAAACTCAAATATCTTGGAATCAACTTGACTAAATATGTGAAGGACCTATACAAAGAAAACTATAAAACTCTGCTCCAAGAAATAAGAGAGGACACACGGAAATGGAAACACATACCCTGCTCATGGATTGGCAGGATTAACATCATCAAAATGTCAATACTCCCCAAGGCATTATACAGATTTAATGCCATCCCTCTAAAGATACCCATGACATTCTTCAAAGAAGTGGATCAGACACTTTTGAAATTCATTTGGAACAATAAACACCCTCGAATAGCTAAAGCAATCATTGGGAAAAAGAATATGGGAGGAATTACTTTTCCCAACTTTAAACTGTACTACAAAGCAACAGTTATCAAAACAGCATGGTATTGGAATAAGGATAGGTCCTCAGATCAGTGGAATAGGCTTGAATACTCAGAAAATGTTCCCCAGAGATACAACCATCTAATTTTTGATAAAGGAGCAGGAAATCCTAAATGGAGCAGGGAAAGCCTCTTCAACAAGTGGTGTTGGCACAATTGGATAGCCACTTGCAAAAAATTAAACTTAGACCCCCAGCTAACATCATGTACAAAGGTAAAATCCAAATGGATTAAAGACCTCGATATCAGCCCCAAAACCATAAGATATATAGAACAGCACATAGGCAAAACACTCCAGGACATTACAGGCATCTTCAAGGAGGAAACTGCACTCTCCAAGCAAGTGAAAGCAGAGATTAACAGATGGGAATATATTAAGCTGAGAAGCTTCTGCACCTCAAAGGAAATAGTGCCCAGGATACAAGAGCCACCCAGTGAGTGGGAGAAACTATTCACCCAATACCCATCAGATAAGGGGCTAATCTCCAAAATATACAAGGCACTGACAGAACTTTACAAGAAAAAAACATCTAACCCCATCAAAAAATGGGGAGAAGAAATGAACAGACACTTTGACAAAGAAGAAATACGCATGGCCAAAAGACACATGAAAAAATGTTCCACATCACTAATCATCAGGGAGATGCAAATCAAAACAACGATGAGATACCACCTCACACCCCAGAGAATGGCACACATCACAAAGAATGAGAATAAACAGTGTTGGCGGGGATGTGGAGAGAAAGAAACTCTTATCCACTGCTGGTGGGAATGCTGTCTAGTTCAACCTTTATGGAAAGCGATATGGAGATTCCTCCAAAAACTGGAAATCGAGCTCCCATACGATCCAGCTATACCACTCCTAGGAATATACCCTAGGAACACAAAAATACAATACAAAAACCCCTTCGTTACACCTATATTCATTGCAGCTCTATTTACCATAGCAAGACTCTGGAAACAACCAAGATGCCCTTCAACAGATGAATGGCTAAAGAAACTGTGGTACATATACACAATGGAATATTATGCAGCTGTCAGGAGAGATGAAGTCATGAAATTTTCCTATACATGGATGTACATGGAATCTATTATGCTGAGTGAAATAAGTCAGAGAGAGAGAGAAAAACGCATTATGGTCTCACTCATCTATGGGTTTTAAGAAAAATGAAAGACACCCTTGTAATAATAATTTTCAGACACAAAAGAGAAAAGAGCTGGAAGTTCCAGCTCACCTCAGGAAGCTCACCACAAAGAGTGATGAGTTTAGTTAGAGAAATAACTACATTTTGAACTGTCCTAATATTGAGAATGTATGAGGGAAATGTAGAGCCTGTTTAGGGTACAGGCGGGGGTTGGGTGGGGAGGAGGGAGATTTGGGACTTGGGTGATGGGAATGTTGCACTGGTGATGGGTGGTGTTCCTTTTATGACTGAAACCCAAACACAATCATGTATGTAATCAAGGTGTTTAAATAAAAAAAAAATTAAAAAAAAAATTGGTACCCTTGGCTCAAATTCAATGTATACTATAGTTATAACAGATTCATGTGTTAATACATATTGTTCTAGTTAACACTATTAGCCATGAACATAATACTTAAAATACCAAGATGACCTTCAATAAATGATTTTCTAAAGAAACTAAAGAAACAAAAAACGGTGGTACATATACTCAATGGAATATAATGCAGCTGCCAAGAGAGCTGAAGTCATAAAATTGTCCTATACATGGATGTACATGGAATATATTATGCTGAGTGAAATAAGTCAGAGTGATAGACACACAGAATAGTCTCAGTGATCTATGAGTTTTAAGAAACATAAAAGACATTATTGAAATGTCTTTTAATTCTTTAATGTCGTTTTAAAATGTCTTTTAATTATTAAAATGCCTTTAATTGCCAGAGATGAGGGCCAGAAGAAATGGCTCACATATGAAGCTCACAACAAAGAGTGATGAGTGAAGTTAAAGAAATAGCTGCACTGAGAACTATCATAAAATGTCAATATGTGAGGGAAGAAGAAAGCCCACTTTGAAAACAGGTGTGTGTGGGGGGGAGATGGAGTCAATGGTGATAGGAATGTTGCACTGGTGAAGGGGGTATTCTTTTTATGACTAAAACCCAACTACAATCATGTTTGTAAACCTGGTATTTAAATAAAGATAATATATTATTTATTTAAAAATCTATCACTAAAACTTGAAATCCAAGGAATTTAAAGCAAATGATTTCCCTAATTTTAATTAGGGAAATTCAAAAAAAATTTATGACACTGGGTATTGAATGATAAACTTAAAGAAAGAAAATATAAATAGCGAAGCATCAATTCATTTCAAGGAAAATATTGAGGGACAAAAAATATTTTCAGACACTCAAGACACTCCATGGGGCAAAGGAGGGAGATATGGGACACACGCTGGGAAAAGGGGGTGGAGGGAGGACAAACCTGGTGGTGGGAATGGCCCTGATTCATTGTCACTATATACCTTAAATATTACTGTGAAAGATCTGTTATTCAATTTTGGTCACAAAAATTATTTTTAAAATGTCAAAGGAAAAAATCATTCAAAATATCTATAGTAAAAGGATGACAAATTAATTTGTATTAATTATATCCCTGAATGTCTATGGACTAAAATCTCTCTATCAAAAGGCATAACGTAGTTAAATATATAAGAAAGTAAAATAATATAAGATTATAGGTTGTACAGCATTAATTATGTAGACATTGAAGAAAATATTATTATTAAGAAAAAATTAAAGAATAAACATCTAAGTCGCTCAAGCCTTCTAAGTTTCATAAATTTCTCCATTCAAAATTATTAGTGAATAATATTATAATAAATCAATGATACTAAACTAAACTCTAAATTAAAATAAAAGTTCCCAAAATTTGTATGCATTAAATCACTTTCACATCCATTACTGCATTATTATAATTCTATAAGAATTATATAAATAGAAATACTATAAATAATATTAAATAGAAAGAAATGATGGAAACAAAGATATGAAAGACTAAGCATTATGATGATTAGTCCTGTCCTTCTTTTATTTTTTCTGCAGCTATGAGAAGTTATTTAACCTTTTTGAACATCATTTTCCTATTATGCATCCAGTATACCAAAGTCTATCCAATAAATGATCATAAGTTGTAGTCACCATTGATATAGACAAGTAAGTAATCAAAGTCACCAATAGTGAAAACCTGCTCAAGGTCACACAATAAAAATATAGAAGAAACAGAACTGGAATTTATATTTTTACTCTTATTTTAGAAATTATTTTATCATAATTATATCTTTGTATTCTTTATCTTATCAAAGTATATAACTAAAGAATATTCAATCTCCCCCAAAGAAATGGCTTAATATCAGCCTCTGACATCATTTTAATTCATATAAGCTGTTATTTACTGTAAGGTATCAAAACCAGTAGATTTTATATTGTAGTGTTTATTTCAGAAAGGAAAAACCAGCAGTAGAAGGAATAATTGTCAAGTCAATCTGTCTTGCCTATTATTACAGAAATAAATTGAACTCTGTTTCAGATTTTTGACATGTAATTCTGATACTAATATGTTCACATCCATTTTTCTCTCCTCTACTGGTTAAGAGGAAACATTCTTTAATGGTGTGTCAGAAATCTACCAATAACTCCCTAATGTTTCCCTTAACAGAAAGTCACTGTCTATAATCATATCAGTAGTTGTCAAGTTTATGTAATGAGGGCAGAGCCCCGAAATGGCATTGCTATTAAAATAACATGCTCCTGCCTAAAATCCCACACCTGTGTTGGCTCAGTAGACTATTTTCAGTTCCACGTCTTCAGGATCTGAGTCTGTACTCTTAATCTTGCCAAAATAGTAACCAAGACATTTATTATTTCTCTGACTTCCATAATAGTTAATAAAGTAAGGCAAAAAAATGCTTGGATTTTTGTTAATGAGATGCTCATTTTTCTCAGATCAAGTAGAAATAGGGTTAAGGATATTGCAGTTGTGTGGCAAAACAGCATTGTATTGAAATGATGCTGTCATGTCTTTGTCATGCTTTTATCAAAATAGTGTTTGGCTAAGTTCCCTCATTTGTGTCAGAAAACTATGATATAGGACAAATAATATAGTCTAACAGAAAAACACAGATGTGGGGCCGGGCGGTGGCGCTAAAGGTAAGGTGCCTGCCTTGCCTGCGCTAGCCTTGGACGGACCGCGGTTCGAACCCCCGGTGTCCCATATGGTCCCCCAAGCCAGGAGCAACTTCTGAGCGCATAGCCAGGAGTAACCCCTGAGCGTTACCGGGTGTGGCCCAAAAACAAAAAAAAAAAAAAAAAGAAAAACACAGATGTTAGATGGTATGTGAAAATAGGGAGGGAGTAAAGAGGATAAAAGATAAAAAGAAAGAGCACAATTAAGAATCATGCATGTTAATTTAAAGGCCATGAAGCTGATCAGAAGTTGGTAAGATACATAATAAAATATATGTTAAAAATACTTTCCACTGGCTGGAGCAATAACACAGCAGGTAGGGTGTTTGCCTTGCATGCTAAAGACCCAAATTCTTTTTCTTTTTCTTTTTTTTTTGTTTTTGTTTTTTTTTGTTTTGTTTTTTTTTTGTTTTGTTTTTTGGGCCACACCCGGCGGTGCTCAGGGATTACTCCTGGCTGTCTGCTCAGAAATAGCTCCTGGCAGGCACGGGGGACCATATGGGACACTGGGATTCAAACCAACTACCTTAGGTCCTGGATTGGCTGCTTGCAAGGCAAACACCGCTGTGCTGTCTCTCCGGGCCCAGACCCAAATTCTTGATCCCAATAGACCATATGATCCCCCAACCTGCCAGTAGTAATTCCTGATTACATAGCCAGGAGTTACCCCTGTACACAGTCAGATGTGGCCTTCTGAAAAAAATCTTTTCCTCATGTTGTGAAAAGAAATTCACATGCTTATGTATGGACTAATTCATAAATACAACTATTTACCTCAAACCAAAATGTAAATTACAACATAAAATTATATGTATACTTAATATTTATAATGCATTAATATAGTAATTATTAATATAACATATTTTTTCTATATTTACTTAAAATGCCATCTTTCTGAATTGATGTGTTTCAGAAATTGCAAAGATAAATAGGAGAAAAGAATAAACAGTGATGAAAGTAGCTGTTTATCTGAAAATGACATATATAACTTTTACTATTTGAATCATTAAAACTTCCCAACTATTTGTTGTATTAGCAAATATATCTGTTGCATCTGTAAATTGAGAACGGGAGCAATTAGACTACTCACAAAAACACTATATCCAAGGCCATGAACCACCAAAACCTTTTCTCTTATTACTAAATCATTCTACTTTCTGAAATTAAAAAAGAAAGGAGGAAAGAGGGTCCGGAGCGTTGGCACAAGCGGTAGGGCACTTGCCTTGTACGCACTAACCTAGGATAGATCACAGTTTGTTCCCTCGGCATCCCATATGGCCCTCCAAGCCAGGAGCGATTTCTGAGCGCATCAACAGATGTGGCCCAAAACAAAACAAAAGAACAAAAAAAAAAAAAAAGGAGGAAAGAAAAGAATCTCAAGATAAGGAAAAAAGTAAGGTAAGCCATATATATATATGTAAATGTCCCTGTTGTTCCTATCTATGGTAAATATTTGCAAAGGTCCAGAAAATATTTCTGAATAGGGCATCATGATCAGAGTTGTGATGAATCTTCTCTAAAAACACGTACAAAACAATAAATTTCCCCAAAATAAACATTTCATATTTCTGGAAATTTACCAATTTTGGAGAAGAGATGAGACATTTGTTTTTATAAAGCCATTGGAACTTTAAGTTAGAATAAGTGACCTTATGAATGTTTAACACACACACACAGAATAAGTAACCTTACAATCTTTTTTTTTTTTTTTAGAATTAATGCCATTTTAGTCCAAGCTCCAAAAATGTGAAACTGACTGGAATTCAGTAAATTAGACTCCAGAGGCAAGTCTGCTTTGAGAAGCAAGCAAAAACGCTTTTTTTGTGGGGGAGGGGATCACACCCAGCAGCGCTCAGGGGTTATTCCTTGCTCTGTGCTCAGAAATCGCTCCTGAGGCTGGGAAAATCTACGCCCGAGCAGTGATTCCCGACTGTGAGTGTTGCCTGTGCATGTTTTTCCACTGTCCTGTCTCCGAAACCTCTTGGTAGTGGGCCAAAAAGGGCCCAGAAAAATAACTCTCCCAGAGGCTCATCCAAGGGCCGGAATACCAAGGAACTGTGTCCAACCATGAAAACGGGCTACCCACAGTATTCTACAGAAAGGATGGTCCTCAGTTTGTGATGTCAGGCTGGGAAAATATATGCCTGCCCAGTGATTCCCAACTGTAAGTGTTGCCTGTGCATGTTTTTCCACTGTCCTGTCTCCGAAACCTCTTGGGAGTGGGCCAAAAAATAGCTCTCCCAGAGGCTCATCCAAGGGCCAGAGCGCCAAAGAACTGTGTCTGACCATGAAAATCTACCCACGGTATTCTGCAGAAAGGAAGGTCCCCTGTTTGTGATGTCAGGCTGGGAAAATCTACGCCAGCCCAGTGATTCCCTACTGTGAGTGTTGGCTGTGCACGTTTTTCCACTGTCCTGTCTCCGAAACCTCTCGGGAGTGGGCTGAAAAGAGTTCAGAAAAATAGCTCTCCCAGAGGCTCCAGAAGAGCACAGCCGCTCCACTTCGCTTCAAGGCCACGCATTCTTTCTAACCAATGAACCCCACCACAACATGCAGGAAAAAATCACACTACAAGCGTGACAATGGGGAAACATCACAGGCAAACACCATGTACAGAGAATGAAGACAATAGCTTAGATGAACTAAAAAAATCCAACCATCTGATAAACGTCTCAGATAAGGAGTTTAGAATAGCAATATGTTTTTAGAACTCAAAGAAAGCATAGATCAATCTGAACAGAACAAAAAGACAGAAATCAGAAAACTCCAAACTGAAATAACAAATCTGAAAAACATGGTAGCTGAACTGAAAAACTCAGTGAATGGCCTCGCCAGCCGGGTAACAGCAGCTGAGGACAGAATCAGCGTGCTGGAAGATGAGATGCAGAAAAACTCAACACAGCAGAAGAAATTGGAAAATAACTTTAAGAGAAATGATTAGACAATAAAAAAGTACTCAAGGAATGTGAACAGATGAAAATAGAAGTCTTTGACAAACTCAACAGAAACAACGTAAGAATCATTGGAGTCCCAGAGGCCCAGGTAGGAGATCTCAAGGAAGAATCAACTGTCAAAGACATTATCAAAGAGATACTTCCAGAGTTAAAGACTACATGCAATCAAATCCTGCATGCCAAAGAGTACCAGCTAAAAGAGACCCAAAAGAAAAACACCCCAAGACACATCCTCATTACAATGACAAATCCCACAGATAGAGATAGAAAACTGAAAGCAGCAAGATCAAAAAGGAAAATTACATTCAAAGGAGCATCCCTAAGACTTACAGCAGACATGTCACAAGAAACTCTCAAGGCCAGAAGACAGTGGTGGGATATTGTGACAAGACTGAATGAAATGAATGCCTCACCAAGAATACTGCACCCAGCCCGACTCACGTTCATGTTTGAAGGAAGAATACATAGCTTCATGGATAAACAACAGCTCAGAAACTTCACAGATGAAAAAGCAGCCTTAAAGGAAAAACTGGCAGGTCTACTCTAAGACAAGAGAGACCAACAAACACAGCAAACTTATCTACAAAGAGGACATTAAATCCTATGACAATCATCTCCTTCAAAATCAATGGACTAAATTCACCAATTAAAAGACACAGAGTGGCAAAATGGGTCAAAAGATGAATCCAACCTTCTGCTGCCTACAAGAAACACACCTGAATAGTCAGAACAAACATAGATTCAACATCAAAGGCTGGAGGAAAATCATCCAATCAAACAACACCCTTAAAAAGCTGGGGTGGTCATATTAATATCAGATGACACCAACTTTATACTTAAAAAATTTGTAAGGGACAAAGATGGACACTATGTACTAATCAAGGGATATGTGCAACAGTAAAATCAGACTATTAAACATATATACATCCAATGAGAAACCAGCAAATTATCTAATACAATTACTGACAAATCTAAAAGAAGACATTAATAATAACACAATAATTGTGGGAGACCTTAACACGACTCTATCAACACTTGATAGGTCAGCCAGACTGAAACCAACAAAAATATAGTAGCCCTGAAAAGAGTAATGGAAGAAAGAGGACTAAAAGATATATATTATATATATAAAGAGAGAGAGAAAGAGAGACGAAGAGGACACTCCACCCCAAAAAACCTGGATACACGTTTTTCTCCAATGTACATGGTTCATTCTCCAGGATAGACCACATGCTGACACATAAAACATACTTTCATAAAATCAAGAGGATAGAAATATTGCAGGCTACCTTTGCTGACCACAAGGCTCTGAAATTAGATGTGAAATACAAAGCCACACAGAAGAAAAACTTTAACAATTAGAAATTAAACAGCCTGCTACTGAACAACCAGTGGGTCCGAGATGAAATCAAAGAGGAAATCAAAACTCTCCTGGAAACAAATGATTATGAAGACACAAACTGCCAGAATCTATGGGACACAGCAAAAGTGGTCCTGAGAGGAAAAATTATAGCTTTACAAGCACACATCAGGAAGGAAGAAGGGGCATACCTGAATAACTTAATGACGCACCTCATAAAATTAGAAAATGACCAACAAAAGGAACCAAAAGTAGGGAGACAGAGGAAATAACAAAACTGAAAGCAGAAATCAATGAAGTGGAAAACCAAAAAACAATCCGAAAGAAAGCAGAAGTTGGTTCTTTGAAAAAATAAACAAGATTGATAGACCATTGGCAAAAGTCACAAAGAGAGAGAAACCTGATAACCTGTATTAGAAATGAAAAGGGGGAGATCATGACAGATACTGCAGAGATCCAAAGGGTAATCAGAGACTACTTTGAGAAACTTTATGCTACTAAACATGAGAACCTAGAAGAAATGGAAAAATTCTTGGACACTTATAACCTTCCACATTTTAGTATGGAGGATATAGCATATCTAAACACCCCCATCACTATTGAGGAAATTGAAACTGTAATCAAACATCTGCCCAAAAAGAAAAGCCCAGGCCCAGATGAATTTACTAATGAATTCTTTCAAACCTTTCAAAAGAAGCTACTACCAATCCTAGCCAGGCTCTTCCATGAAATTGAAAAAACGGGAACGCTCCCAAACAGCTTTTATGAAGCCAACATCACCTTGATACCAAAACCAGACAGAGATGCTGCCAAAAAAAGAACAGACCAATATCCCTGATGAATGCAGATGCAAAGATCTTCAACAAAATCCTGGCAAATAGGATCCAATGCATCATCAAGAAGATCATCCTCTATGACCAAGTAGGTCTCATCCCAGGAATGCAAGAATGGTTTAACATCCGTAAATCTATCAATATCATACACAACGTAAACAACAAGAAAAATAAAAATTACATGATCATATCAATAGACACAGAAAAAGCATTTGATAAGGTCCAACAACCATTCTTGATCAAAACTCTCAGAAGATGGGAATGGAAGGAACCTTTCTCAACCTAGTTAAAACCATCTACCACAAGCCAATGGCAAATATTATCCTCAATGGAGAAAAACTAAAAGTCTTTCCTCTAAATTCTGGTACAAGACAAGGCTGTCTGCTCTCACCACTCCTCTTCAACATAGTACTGTAAGTGCTTGCTATAGTGATCAGTCAAGAAAAAGATGTCAAGTGAATCCAGATAGGAAAGGAAGAAGTCAAGCTCTCACTGTTTGCAGATGATATGATACTCTACTTAGAAAAGCCTAAAGACTCTACCAAAAAGCTTCTAGAAACAATGGACTCATAGCAAGGTGGCAAACTACAAAATTAACACACAGAAATCAATGGTCTTTTTATACACCAATAAAAGGGAAGAGATGGATGTCAAGAAGGCAATCCCATTCACATTAGTGCCACACAAACTCAAATATCTTGGAGTCAATTAACCAAAGACGTGAAGGACCTATACAATGAAAACTATAAAGCCCTGCTCCAAGAAATAAGAGAGGACACATGGAAATGGAAACACATATCCTGCTCATGGACTGGCAGGATTAACATCATTAAAATGGCAATACTCCCCAAAGCATTGTACAGATTTAATGCCATCCCTCTAAAGATACCCATGACATTCTTCAAAGAAGTGGATCAAACACTTATAAAGTTCATCTGGAACAATAAACACACTCGAATAGCTAAAGCACTCCTAGGGAAAAGGAAAATGGGAGACATTACTTTCTCCAACTTTAAACTGTACTACAAAGCAATAGTTATCAAAACAGCATGGTATTGAAATAAAGACAGACCCTCAGATCAGTGGAATAGGCTTGAGTTCTCAGACAATGTTCCCCAGACATACAATCACCTAATTTTTGACAAGGGAGCAAGAAATCCTAAGTGAAGCAGGGAAAACCTCTTCAACAATTGGTGCTGGCAGAACTGGTTAGCCACTGCAAAAAAGCGAACATAGACACCCCCCCCCCCAGTTAACATCATGTATGAAGGTAAAATCCAAATGGATTAAAGACCTTGATATCAGACCTGATACTATAAGGTATATAGAACAACATGTAGGTAAAACACTCCATGACATTGAGACTAAAGGCATCTTAAGGAGGAAACCGCACTCTCTGAACAAGTGGAAGCAGAGATAAACAGATGGGAATGCATTAAGCTGAGAATCTTCTGCACTTCAAAAGAAATAGTGCCCGGGATATAAGAGCCACCCATCGAGTGGGAGAAACTATTCATGCAACACCCATCAGATAAGGGGCTAATATTCAAAATATACAGGGCACTGACAGAACTTTACAAAAAAAAAAAAAAAAAGCATCTAACCCTATCAAAAAATGGGGAGAAAAATGAACAGACACTTTGATAAAAAAGAAATACAAATGGCCAAAAGACACATGAAAAAATGCTCTTCATCACTAATCATCAGGAAGATGCAAATCAAAACAACGATGAGATACCATCTCACACCACAGATTGGCGCACATCACAAAGAATGAAAACAATCAGTGCTGGCGGAGATGTGGAGAGAAAGGAATTTTTTCCACTGCTGGTGGGAATGCCGTCTAGTCCAACCTCAATGGAAAGCGATATGGAGATTCCTCCAAAAACTGAAAATTGAGCTCCCATTTGACCCAGCTATTCCAGTCTTAGGGATATACCCTAAGAACAAAAGAACACAATACAAAAACCCCTTCCTCACACCTATATTTATTGCAGCACTATTCACAATAGCCAGACTCTGGAAACAACCAAGATGCCCTTCAACAGACTAATGGCTACAGAAAATGTGGTACAAATACACAATGGAATATTATGCAGCCGTCAGGAGAGATGAAGTCACGAAATTTTCCTATACATGGATGTACATGGAGTCTATCATGCTGAGTGAAATAAGTCAGAGGGAGAGAGTCTCAGAATAGTCTCACTCATCTCTGGGTTTTAAGAAAAATAAAAGTCATCTTTGCAACAATCCTCAGAGACAATGAGAGGAGGAACTTCCAGCTCACTTCATGAAGCTCACCACAAAGAGTGGTGAGTGCAGTTATAGAAATAACTACACTGAGAACTACCATAATCATGTGAATGAATGAGGGAACTGGAAAACTTATCTAGATTACAGGTGGGCGTGGGGTGGGATGGAGGGTGATTTGGGACATTGGTGATGGGAATGTTTCACTGGCGAAGGAGGTGTTCTTTACATGACTGAAACCTAATCACAATCATATTTGTAATCAAGATGTCTAAATAAAGAAAAAATGCAAACAAAAAAAAAACAAGCAAAAACATAGCTTAATCAGCTAAAGTTGGTGAGCCTGGTAAAGTCTATAACTTTGTTGAGGGTATCACTTTGGATAAAATGGAATAGACTTTTGAGGAGATACAGGTCATTGAAATACTAAAACAAATGTGCCACATATCATTTAACTGGTTCAACAATAATCTGAACTTATATTGGGAAACTGAAGAAAAGTCGATTGAAAAAAATTGTGAAAACCAAGGCAGTCTTCAAGTATAGCTGCAACACTGAATGGGTTACCCAACTTAAAAAAATGAATCAGTTAAAATAGTTCTTAAAATAAAATAGATAGCTTTAAATAGATAGCTTTTATTCAACTGATGAGGGGGGAACCTTCCACAATGTATGCATATTTCAAGTCATCATGCATATTCATTTACTAGCTTATGTTTTGTAAATTAATTATAAATAACTTTGAAAGAAAATATTTTATTAAAAGTGATAATTAGGGGACCAGAGTGGTGACACAAGTGGTAAGGTGTCTGCCTTGCCTGCATTAGCCTAGGACAGACCTTGGTTCAATCCCTCAGCATCCGATATGGTCCTCCAAGCCAGAAATAATTTCTGAGAGCATAGCCAGGAGTAACCTCTGAACATCACCGAGTGTGGCCCATAAAAAACAACAACAAAAATAATTAAAAATAAAAATAAAAGTAATAATTATAAAAATTCTGTAATATAAGGTCCTTTAAGAAGCTAACAATGAATATAAAATCAAATACAAAGTTAACAAAAATAATAACATCAGTTGGAGATCACTAAAATATAAAACAGTGGCAAACAAGATCATACACAGTGGGTAAGGAGCTTGCCTTGCATGTGGCTGACCTAAGCACAATCCTAGTTTGTTTTAAGGTCCCCTGATCACAATCCAGAGTAATTCCTGAAGTCAGATCCATGAGAAAGCACTTGCCAATTAGTCATTCATAGCCAAATGGTACTTTGATGCAAGAGTCAAATCAATTTTTAAAAAATAAACTACTTATTATTTCAAATTATTACACATGTTAACTGCTACAAAAGTAGAATGAACAAATAACACCTGCCTATACAGCAACACTCAAATTTAAATAGGAGATACACAGGTTTAAACAAATAATCATGATTTGTTTCAATGAATTGAATGAAATTCAATAAAATACAATGAAAAGAGATTACATCCCCTTCAACAGAGCCCAAAAGTTGGTCTCTTAAGCTGTCATTTGAACAGTGACAGAGATTACTTAAAGATCACTCAAAGAGAAAAACTTTCAGGAAGAAAACCAATGCTATCTATAAGAGAGAATAGCTAAAACCCAAATTGTTTCTTTTCTAAATTCACAAAGCCCTCTCATGTGAAATACAAAACAACCTAAATGAGCTATAAGCATCCATAAAACGGAAACTTCTATCTTTTCAGAATTAAATTAAAAATATGTCGCCAGCACCTTAAAGGTACTAATATATTGATGACTCCAACTCTTCCTCTTAAGGTGTATAATTAAAACAATAAATAGAAGCTATTTTAATAGGGGTAGTCAATGCTTATATTTATTAACCATTTGCAATTTTTAGAAACAAATTGAGAGTGGTTTTTAACTTTAAAATATTACTTAAAATTACTTCTCTCAACAATTATTTCAAGTACAAATACAGATCTTCAACTGAACTTTCTTATTTCCTAAGTCATGCTTGCCATTTATCTTCTAAATAAAACTTGGACCAATAAACAATAAATATATATGCATCTGTATGTATGAATATGCACACATATACACACTACATATATAGCTTTCAAACATTATTTGTTCATAATTTCATGATGTTATGATAAAAGAGGGAAGAAACAACTTATTTACCTACATTTGCAGACTACTATTTTCCACAAAATAAATTAAAGCACCATTAAATGGTACAATTACAATCTTAGCTAGTGAGGTGTCACCAAGAGACTTGATTAATCAGAAATCAACAAAGTGAAAATATGTCAGGAGTAAGTAAACAATGTCAAGTCACAACATAAGTGCAGAACATGCAGTTAATATCATGATCTTCTTTATTCTGTAATAATTTTGTTTATGACATTTAAAATGAGCTTGAAACTCATATGACATATGAGTGATAGCTACATGAAGATAAGATATTAGGACACCTGTATATTAACTTTTCTTAAGCAGTAGGCTCTGATAAAACTGGAATAATAAATTATTGACAACTAAAATACTTTGAAATGCCTCAGAAATTTTTAACTTTCAGGTCTAAGTATAAAGAATAAAAGTCCTCATTAATCACATAATTAACTTATTTTCATTGTACTTATACCAAAGGAACAGAATATTTTGTAAATATCATGGGTTAAAAAGTTGTCTTATATGCCAGAAAATATGGTACTAATATTTGGAGTGATTACTGATATATGCAGCTTATTTTTTGCTATTCCATTCATTTTGCCTGTTTTATTTTGTTGATAATTTTTCCATTTGCTTCACTCTGCATTTTAATTTAGATAGTTTTTCCTGGTAACTCTTTTCAGTTTCATCAATTTTTTTCTCCTAAATTCTTTAGTCTGTGGCTACCAGACATATTATATCAGTCTGATTGTATCTATATAGTATAGTATGTGCGGATATGGAGGGTTATCTTTAGCTATATATTGTACTATTCTTCCCTTTCTTTTATGTTTGGTTGTTGTTCTATTTTATTCTTCTTTATTTTTGTTACTATATTACTATATACGCACTTGTTAAAAATGTTTACAATATTTTATGTTAGCTTTTCTAGTAAAAGAACACTTTTCAAATTCCAGATAGCAAGTGTGGTGGTGGTAAACTCCGTGAAATTTTGTTTTATGGAAAAGCCTTTATTTCACAATCATACCATAATGATATTTTTCAGATTAAAGTATTCCTATAATTTTTCATTTTGTATCACTGTAAATATGTCATTTTTCTCACTCATACCTTGTAGGACTCTCTGTTGAGAAAGCAAATGAATACCTGATCAGGGAGTTTTGTACTAATTTATTGTTCCTAGTAACCTGCAATGTTTTCCTTTATCATTTAACTTAAAATTGTTTTTAAATTATAGTTTCAGTAACATGGTTACAATAGTGGTTAGGTTTACAGTATTAATGTACAATTTACTGTGTACCACCACCATCAAAGGGATCATGACTCTCTACCACTGTTTTTATTTTACTTCTGGATCCAATCTTTATTCCAAGGCCCCAATTCACTGCAGAGTTGGTTAACAAATTTTGTGATCTAAGGCCAAGAGTGTTTTGTTGTTGTTGTTGTTGTTGTTCAATATTGTGTCATTAGCTTTTACAATGTTGTATTTTGGTATTTGATCTTTTACATTTGGAGCTTTGAATTTTCTCTTATTTCTTGGAATTTTATAGTCAATTATTTTCAACATGTTTGGGTGAATTCTCAGCTATTATTTGATGAGGCACTCTGTTCTCTTCTCTATTTATCTTTTGACATTTTCATCTTACTAAGATTACCCCTCCTAATAATAGTCTGGTGCTTTATAAAGGATGTCTTTTTTCCCAAAACCTGCTTCTCTCTCCTCCTCTACTTGAATCATTAGAACTTTATCTCCAAGTCCAGTTATTTTTCTGTTATGAGTTGAAGACTATATAATGTGCTTTCTACCTTTTTTTAAACTTTATTTATTTATTTATATATTTATTGATTTTTGAGTCACACCTGGTGGTCTCAGGGATCACTCCTGGCTCTGCACTCAGAAATCGCCCCTGGCAGGCTGGGGGACCATATGGGATCCCAGGAATTGAACCGGGTCCACTCTTCCTCCTGGTCGGCCGCATACAAGGCAAACACCCTACCGCCTGTGCTCTCTCTGCCCTATACTGTGCTTTCTATGAAGGTTTTCATTTTTTCCATTGTGGCTTTTCATATACAGCATCTTTAAAACACTTTTTAAACTTTAATCTTTTTGGTAAAAAACTCTCTTTGCTTCTGCAGTTCCTTCCTTATTCCATCAATGTTTTATTGTCTGATTTTGTTCATTTAATGCATTTACAAAGTCAATTTTTAACTTTTGGTTTTAAAGTGATGCCAGAGTCTACTCTTGGTTTAGTAGTTAGGAATTGTTTCTGGCAATGCTCAAGGACCATAAAGCACCAGGGACCAAATGCAAATATATGCATAAATCAATTGCACAAACTATCCTTAATTAGAATGACATTACTTTTGTATGCTATTATGTTGATTTCTATGACATTCTGATTGGTTTCTGAGAATATGTATTCTAACTTACTCTGACACTGAATTTTATCTTTTTTTTTAATTGTTGTTGCTTTGACTGTTTTGTGTGTTTTAATTTGTTTTGCTAATAATAAATACCTATTAACTCACATTGAAACCTTTTTTTAGACACTAATATGAATATCTGTGTAGGGAGAGAGAGAAGGACCAGTTTGTTGGGGACTTTCCCCAAAATCCAGGAAATGACCACCTGGATGTGAATTTCCTTATGTTCCCATTCCTCTTGAGACCACACCTAACCTGTTTGAATTCAATCAATTTTTTTTCTATCCTAGATATTTTGTGACTGGTAGTATACTTCAAGGGAGTTCCCTTCCCCACTGAATAAATTTTGATATGTTTAATTTTCCTCTACTGAGGTATAATAATCCATATCCTATTTCTATGGGCTTATTGTTCCTCTATCATTATTATTTTATAGATAAAAAGCAAAGACATAAACACAGAAAGACTCAAAATCAAATCAACAATTTGAGAAAAGTAAAACTGAACTCCAATATTCCATTTTTTATTTTTTGTTTTTGGGCCATACCTAGTGACGCTCAGGGTTTAGTCCTGGCTATGTGCTTAGAAATAGTTCCTGTCTTGGAGGAACATATGGGACGTCGGGGATCAAACCGAAGTTTGTCCTGGATCAGGAGCGTAAAAGGCAAATGCCCTACTGCTGCGCTATCGCTCTGGCCCCAAATTCCAATATTCTTAACCATGAATCTATTCTTATTATCAAAATATTCCTTTAATTTCTTGGATTTAATCATTTTTTTGTGTTTTATAGTGCTATTTTCAAAATGTCTCAATATAGTTCAACATATAAATACCATTTTTGAAGAATGACTCAGAAATTGCAAAATTTAAGCAGCATATACAATCATGTATAGTATAGTGCAATATTTTGCCCAAATATTCAAGTTATTATTTAATATAATATAAATATTACTTGTTTATCTCATGTATCATCATCCACACTGAAATGGCTTCAATTATCAAAGATTATTTTGAGACCTCAGTTTATTCATAATGAATAATAATGTCAAGTCTTAAAATTATAAAAATAATTTTATAAATACTTTGCAGAGGTGAATGGAAAGGATACTTGTCTCCTTTCCGAAAGCAAAAACACATATAGGATGCTTGTATTTCTTTGATTTTGTCCAGTATTATTTTTAACTTACCACCATTGATTCTCCGGGAATAGCTTAAAATTTTAATTTATTAATAAAACATGTGTGAAGCACATGACCATATCACAAACATGAAGACAGGCATTTCTATATACTGTTTCATTTATAATGTACTCATAATATGTATGTATTTTTAGTCACATATTATGAATACAAAAGTATTAACATAAGGTATTGTATAATGCTGAAATTTTAACTCATATTTTATAGTATCTATGCTACTTTTATTATGTAAAATTAATTATGCAAAATTTATCACCCTAATCATATTAATAATAGCAAGCTATGTTTATGCCATAATATTAAGGAACTTATTAAAAAATGCAGCTATAGCAACCTGCTTTTCCTCGCCCACAATACCTCAGACTCTTCCTTTCTCATCTGGGTCAGGCAGAGTGGATCCTACTAAAGGGTAGTTAGAGTACATTCTGCCATCAACATTCTGGACACTTACAGAAGATACAATATCAATATTCACAACAGTATCCATAGAGTGTGCCGCAAGACACATGTATCTGAGGCATTCAAAGTGATCCAGAAATTTGCCATGAAGGAAATGAAAATACCAGAGTATCTGACACCAAGCTCAAAACAAAGAAAATTGTTTGAACCGAAGGAGTAAGAAATCTCCCACACTATATGTGCATTTATCCAGAAAATTCAGTAAGAATGATAAGCTATAAAGCTTTCTACATTAGTTACCTATGTTTCTGTAACCATTTCAAAAATCTTATAATCAATGTAAATGAGAACTATATCGATCATATACTTATAAAGTATTTTGTTCTTTTGTTTTCCTCTTCTGGCTTAAGTACAATAAATACAATTATGTTATTAAAAAACTAACTCTGGTTGTTCTTTTGCTATGTCTTCTATCATTCATCTGCTCAGAATGCCCTTTTCTTCTTTGCTAAGAAATATCTACTGTCCAATTTTCAGAACAAACTCAACATAACATTTTAGAAAGTAGTTTGTGGCACCTCACTAAACAGGCCATTGTTCACTTCTCTGTGGTACTAACACAATCCCAGTACTCTGTTTTGCTTACACCTCCATAACTTTTGGAGATGAACCTAACCACAATAATCTTTGTAAATAATGCCTATGTATTATCTTAAGCAAGCAGAACAGCTGTCAGGAATACAGTTAAATAGCTGTGATATAATAAAGTGTTCCACAGCACAATACAAAACAGGACACAGTAGCCAGAGTTCTTCCCTGCCATATTAAATATTTTTTCTTCACATATTTATTCATTCAACAAACATGTAGATAGCCTTAACCATATGACATGTTCTAATATAGACAACAATAATGAAACAACAAATAAAGTAAACACTTAATTTTTTTTGCTTTTTTTTGGGGTGGGGGTCACACCCAGCAGCACACAGGAGTTACTCCTGGCTCTACGTTCAGAAATCGCTCCTGGCAGGCTCAGGGTGCCATATTGGACACCGGGATTCGAACCACCGACCTTCTGCATGCGAGGCAAACGCCTTTACCTCCATGCTATCTCTCCGGCCCCAAGTAAACACTAAACTTTTAGCATTTATGTTCCTTTTTACAAACATAAAAATATGAAGTACATTATATAATTATTAATCTTGAAAAGAAAAATAAAGCATACAAAATAAAAATATTTAGTGAGAACATCTATATAAAGGTCAATTAGTTTTCACTAAAAATTACATCTGAGGAAAGACCTAATGAAGATAACAGAGTAGCATCACTAAAAACATCTTGGGAAAAAGCTTTGCATTGGAGGAAATGAAAATTCAAAGGTCTCAAAAACCAAGACCACCAACTACAGAAGACTGATTAAAACACTGACGGAACAGAACTTCTGGAACTGTAAAGAAAGATTCCATCCTATGATATGTGCAAATACTAAGATCACTAGCTACAGAAGTCTGATTTTATCATCCACGATGGAGCAGAAAACTTGCAGACATCACAAAAGGACCTAGGGAAGAGTAGAGCATGTACGGAGCCTGTAGTTATACCCATGATAGTTTATTTCAAAGGCAGAGAAACCCTGTATCTCTAAGACCAAGAGACTACCCTTTCTAATCTCCCCCAATTTTTATTGTGCCTTTCAAAAATAAATAGCACAAATTAATTTTTTTAATATTTTTTTTGTAATTGTTGTTGCTTGTTTTTTCCTTCTCTTTGCCTTTTTCCCCCTGTACTTTGTTTTTTTTTTTTTTTTTTTTGGTTTTTGGGCCACACCCGGTGACGCTCAGGGGTTACTCCTGGCTATGCGCTCAGAAGTCGCTCCTGGCTTGGGGGACCATATGGGACGCCGGGGGATCGAACCGTGGTCCGTCCTAGGGTAGCGCAGGTAAGGCAGGCACCTTACCTTTAGCGCCACCGCCCGGCCCCATTCCCCCTGTACTTTGATTCATCTTTATTTCAGGACCGTGGTTAGTATTTGATTGTTGTCTTTATTGGTGTGGTGCTTTTCAGGTTCTTTGTTTATTTGTTTGCTTTTGTTTTGTTTTTGTTTTGTTTTGGGGGTTGATTTTTGTATTATTTTTATATTTTCCTTCCTTTTCCCTTTCTTTTCTTAAACTGATTTTTATAGTGCCTAGAAGGACTCCTTCCATTTTTTGCTTGTTTAAATGTTTGCCCCCCACCTTTCTTTTTTCTTTTTTTCTTTTCTTACCTTCAAACAGAACCACATAACTTGAACCATCTTGTTCTGCCTCACAAATTGAGGGGGAAATAATGGAGGGTACCAAGACCAAACAGTTGTATGATCACTGAGTAGAAATAAAAAAATGATCAGACTTAAACACCAAATCCAAAGCCATCTACAACAGAATCGATACCCAATCAACAACAAGCTAGACACAGAAGGGACCACTTATTCTAGCAGCCCGGGGAGGGGGGTGGTAAAGGAGGGGAGATATGGGATGCATGCTGGGAACAGGGGTAGAGGGAGAACAACATTAGTGGTGGTGGGAATGCCCCTGATTCAATGTCGCTATGTACCTAAAATACTACTGTGAATGATTTGTAATCCACTTTGGTCAAAATAAAAATTATTAACAAAAAAAATTAAAAGGTCTCTCAGATTAAGTCTTTACCTAAGATTCCAAGAATAAAAAATAAAACAATATGGTTGGACTAGAAAAAAATCTACAGGTAGAGAAGCAGGATAAGAGGTGATATGAGTGCAAAAAGGAAAAGTTTATAGAATAAAATATGACTAAATTTTGAAAGAAAATAAGTGAAAGAATGAGGCTGCTATTAATTGATACTGGAAATATAGGTTTGTAATTAATTTCATGTACTAAATTTAAATCACATTAAGCTTTATCAAAGAAGTGCCAATAGATATAATGGATATAGTTTTTAAAAAATATGTTTACAAAGGGTGGAGAAGTGAAGTTAGCACACAGAATAGGCCGTTATGACAATGACAGCTAAAAATCATTACTTTGGACAAGAATTGAGGGCTGAGAGAAATAAAGTGAATGCATGATACTTTCTCAGTAAAGTATTGCAAACTGCAGTGCCTAAAAATAGAGGATAAGGAGGAGGATAGGGTCTAGAGAGAAGGGAGAAGATGAAAAGGAAGAAGAGGAGGGTAAGGAGGAGTAGAAAAAGGAGAAGAAAGGAAATGAAGGAGGAGGAGGAGGAAGAGGACGAGGAGAGGAGGATAAGAAGGGGAGGAGGAGGATAAGGAGGGCGAAGATGAGGAGCTCTAGAAGGAGGAGGAGGATAAGTGTCTGCCATAAAGGCAGGCTGGGGTGGGAGCAAAGGTTCAGACACAAATTGGAGAGAAAGTACATTGTTGGAACATTGTATAACTTAAGGTCCACTATCAACAATTCTAACTGTGTATCTCCTGATGATTCAATTAAAAATAGTTAAATTAAAAAAAAGAAAGGGATAAATAAAAAATACAAAATGATCATGTGTGGGGCTTAAAAATACACAGCAAGGTAACAGCAAAAAGTCAAAAGCAACACAATTAGAAAACTGATCCACAAAACAGTTTATAGGAAGAGGGATCTTAGGATCCTTGGAGAAAGGAAGCGGGTACTATAGTGAAGGGTATACACAGAAACCCAATATTAACAAGTATTTAAAACCAAAGTACCTGACTCAATTAAAGACTACAATTTTAAAACAGGGGGCCATAGCAATAGCACTACAGCAGTAGGGCATTTGACTTGCATTCGGCTAGGTCCAATCCCCGGTGTTCCCGGTGTTCCATATGGTCCCCCATATGTGCTCAGCGATTTCTGAGCACATAGCCAGGACCCATGAGCTTCATGAGGTGTGGACCGCCAAACAAAAATGTAAAAAGTATGGTGTTAAAAGGTAAAGACTGAGTTGAAAATAAAAATTTGGAAAATTGTAGCACATAGATGACAATGTAACTCATTTAAAGTATTCTATGCCTGGCTAAGATCACGCAATATTCAAAACCTCATTTTCAAAACCATATAAATTTGTCTTGTAGAAACTTTATAAATTCTAGCTGGAGAGATAATAGAGAAAGGTGATTACCAGAAGAATATAATTTACTTTTTTTTTTGTGAAGGCCACTAAAATGTGGCCCAATTTTCTATAATTTAACATTTCTTAAATTTCCTCATGAAGAGATTAACTTTTGATCCTTACCATTGCTCAGGAAAAGAAAATGTCTTGCCCGAGATCCAAAGTAAGTATCCACTCAATTGAAACTAGAAGCTATTGTCTGACTTGTAACTGGTGGTTTACTTTACATCCTGAAATTTTTGTTACTGTTTCTATTATTTATTATGAATGATATAAAATACCAAACCAATCATTGTCTTAAGTTTAAGATGGCATAAATCATATTCTACTTTCAATCTTCATTATTAGGAAGTAAGTTCTACTGTTGAGATCTACAAGTATGTTGTAAATCATAAAGTTTAATTTATTTCTCTACTAAACATTAGTTTAGCTAAAGTAAATAATACATGATCTTAAATTTTATAAAAGTTTCTTTTGTAGGGACTGAAGAGATAGTATGGAGTAAGCCCTTATAAGTCCTTTTTTGATTCTTACAATATGGTCCCCCAGTACACCAAAAACTGTACATAATAAATGGACTCCTGAACAGAGCCAGGAATAGCCTGAGCAACACTATGTATGGTTTAAAACCTCATGAAATAAAGAAAGAATACTTTAGTAAAGTTCTATTGCCAAAAAAAATAAGTATAAACTGAGCTACAAGTTGAAAAGATATTTAAAAATGTATACATATATGATTAAGCATTCTACTGATCTCCCTGATTTATTTTTATATTACTTTTATTTTCTAATCATTAAATCTAATCATTAAATACTTAGGTATTTCATATTTCATAACTAAATAAATAATAGAGATGTCATGTGCCTTTCATTCACAATAGTTATAACGTATATATTAATAGCCATATCAAAACCAATAATTTGTATTAGCACAATGTTCATGTACTCCTGTCTTTTTATCACATGCATTATTTTATGTAACCACAGCAATAATCAAGGTATAATATTTTTCATTATCACAGAGATTTTTTCCAGATACTACAACCCTAGAATAACTATGTATTCTATAACAATTTTCTTACTCAAAAATACAAGTAGAGAGTTTTATTTCAGAGGCCCCAACTAGGATAAACTTGGAGTTCATTTCCCTCCCATGTCTGATGCTCACATACTCCCAATATAGGTTTTGTGTGTATGTATGTGTGTGTGACTACTTTATGTGGTAGCAAATATCACATTAAAGTGGATAATAGATAAGAGGGTAAGAAGACTCTGACCTTGCCAGTGGAGTAGAAGGTTTGTATACGTTGTATGTCAACTTTTAAAACATTTAGTTCAGAAATGAATCAACAACAACAACCAAATAACCAAACAAAAAACAACTAGCTTTAGAATTCAGTGGGGTCCACAAGTCTCAGCAAATCTGGAAATAATTTTGAAAGTACACTAGATTCAACTTGCCCCTGTTTAGAATAGCCATTTAAAAGTCAACTAAATTTAAGCCTTAGCAAAAGCACAGTTGTAGGACTTTGCCTTGCATGCATGCCTTAGACATGGATTCTATCCCCTAAATTTTATGTGAGACTAATTTCTTAATCTTATAATCTTATTCTGAGGTACTAGAACTAGCTGAGATATTCCACTTGACATACTTGCAGGCTATTTTCAAGCTCACACTCTACCATAAAGTTTGAGACTCCTTTTAATTTTGTTCTAGTTTCAGCTATCATTACTTTATTCAGCCTATGCCTACCTCCTATCTTTATCTGGCGAGAGCTTTATCCAGTGCCATTGTTCTATATCTGGTGCCCTAGTTCTATGGCTGACACTCAAAAGAAAACCCACTGATTACCCAACTTTGCACCTAAATGTATTTACTCTGTGTTGCCAGAGATTGAGCCCAGGTAATCCCACCGTATAAGGTGAGTGAAATGCTGCAGCATTACCCCACTTTGGAGACCATCTGGGCAATTTTGAGTTCCTGGATCTAAAGGGACAAATAGAGAGGTAGTTCTAGACAAACAAACAACCAACAAACTGTAGAAAGTAAATTAAAACAACCCTAGTGTCTCGTGAGATATACACATTAACAATACTGGGAGCTTTGTCTTGAGGAGCTAATTTCTAGTTTGGCAGATTTCTAGATGATGGTCTTGAAAGAGATGTCAGTAGGTACCATGTTTGCCCTCTCCATCATCTTCCCTATAAAACACAGCCTATTGCCCCAATTTGTGCATATGCTGCCAAGTGATATTTGTATTCAGATCTATTTCTAGTAAGAATTAAGAGCAAGGGCATAATATGACTATAACCCAAAGGAGAAATCAATATTAAAGTTAATATACTAGGGTACAGAAACAGGCAAAAGTCTACAAACTTATCATTATAGCTGAACCCTTAGGGAAAGATTTCAAAAACATACACATAAGGGCTGGCTTAACTTCCATTAACTTAACTTCTATTGAGAGACCTCATATGCAGACATTATCTTTTTCACTCTCCCTCTGTCATAATCAAAAGTCCCATGGGGCCGTGGTAGCCATCCCATAGCACAGTGGTAGGGCATTTGCCTTGCACATGGCTGACCCAGGATGGACCTGGGTTCGATCCTGACATCCCATATGGTCCCGTGAGCTAGGAACGATTTCTGAGCACATAGCTAGGAGTAACCCCTGAGTGTCACCGAGTGTTGCCCAAAACAAACAAACAAACAAAAAATTGGAGGGAAATTATTGCACCTGTTTGGTACCCAAAATTGTATGCCTAGTGATCGGTTTCTTTGCAACTGCTACCAAGGAAATACTAACTTTGCTGATGGGAAGAAAGGTATTTGTTCTTGTCTCCACAAAGATTTTGGCAGAGTTTTAAGCAAGTTAATATCCTCAGGATACTGAATAGACAGATAACAAGTTTTTCCCAACACTACTTGTTGAAAAGGCTTTCTTTTGCTCTACTTCATATATTTTGCTCCTTTATTGAGGATGAACTGCTTATATACCTATAGATATGTCTCAGGATATTCAAGTATATTCCAGTGACCTGAAGGTGTGCCTTTATTCTAATACCAAGCTATTTTAATAACTTCTGCTTTATAGTACAGTTTGAAGATGGGAAAAGTGATGCTACCATTCTTTCCCCAAGGATTTCTTTAGCTACATATGTAATGGGGGAGTGTATTGTTCCATATAAATTTCAGGAGTATTTAATCTATTTAAATGGCAGAAATATAGTTATAAGAACTGCATTAAATGTGTACAGTGGTTTGGGGAGTATTACCATTTTAATCATGTTAATCTTCCTAATCTATGAGCAGGGGATGTTTTTCCATTTTAGTGTACCCTATTTTATTTATTGAAGTAATGTCTTGTAGTTTATCTTTAAACAGTCTTTCACCTCTTTAGGTGATTTCAAGGTACTTGATTTATTTTCTGAGACACAATTGTGATCTGTTCTGGTATTCCATGTCTTCTTTATCCAGTTTAGAAGATAAAGGAAGTTCAAGAATTTATGCATTTTTCTAGGTTTACTCATTTCACTACATAAAAATTCTCAAATTAATCTCTCATGATGCATTGGAGTTGTTTGTTTTGGGCCACACTCAGGGGTTACTCCTGGCTCTGTGCTCAAAAATAGCTCCTGGTTCAGGGGATTATATGGGATGCTGGGGATTGGACTGGCTTCTGTCCTGGGTCAGCCACGTGCAAGACAAATGTTCTATTATTGTGCTACCACTCTGGCCCCTGATGATCCTTTGAATTTCTGTAGTATCTGTCATAATTCCCCTTTCATTTCTGATTTAGATTTTTAGGGTTCTCTCTCTTTCTCTGTAAATTTTGCTATTGTTTTATCAATACTGTTTATTCAAGAACTATTTCTTGGTTCCATTGATCATTTGGATTGATTGAGAAGGGGATTCCAGTTCATTATCTCTGCTCTAAATTTTATTATTTCCTTCATTCTACCTGCTTGGGTTCCTTTTGTTGGTAATTTACAATTTCTTAAGTCATGCAGTCCAATTATTTATGTGAGACCTTTTTACCTTCCTAATGAATGTATGCATAGCTATGAACTTCCCTTTCAACACTGCTTTTCCTGTGTCTGATAAGTTCTTGTAGGTATGTTCTAATTCTTGTTTGTTTCCAGTAATCTTTTAATTTGCACTTTGATTTTCTCTATGGCCCACTTGTTGTTCAGTAATGATTTCCACTGTTCAATTTCTAGGTGTTTAACTTGTTTCCCCATTTCTGATTGTGATAACTTCTATTATCAGTGCATCTTGTTTTAAGAGGATAGTTGGTATATGTTTTCTATACTTTTAACTTCAAAAAGACATATTTTGTGTCCTAACATGTATTCTTTTTGAAGAATGTCTCAAGTATATTTGAATGTGTATCAATCTTTGGAAGATGAAAAGCCAGATTTATAAATCCATCAAAATGTTTCTTTTCTATTTCCATCTAAACAAGTATTTCCTTATTTAGCATTAGTCTACTTAATCTATGAATAGGTGACTGAGGTGACTACTGTTTAATTATCAATGTCTTTCTTCAAGCAGAGGTTTTAAGTATTTTGTTGTTCCCTCTTCAGGTGGATATATGATTAGAAGTGATCATTAGGATGACCTTCACTGTCTCTCATAACCATTTGCAGCCTGTAGCCTGCATCATCTGATACTAGTCTGGCTACCCTGCACTTTTTTAGGGAGTTGTTTGCTTGAAGGACTTAGCTTGTGTGTACTCTATATAAATTTGTTTCTTTCAGGCATCACAAAGTTGGGATAAATTTTCGAATCTATCTTGCCACTTGTCTCTCCTAATTGGTACATTTAGCCCAATAACATTGAGAGAGATTGCTGTCAGAGATCTGTGCCACATTTCTTCAGGATTTGGGCACATTTGTACAATAATTTTTGTCTTAAACAATTCCTTTATATATCAATGATAGTTTTGAGTATATGAAGTTCCTGAGAGGTTTTTTCCCACATAGTTGTGCACTATTTCATCAAATGAGTAAAAATGTGACTGGTAAAGCATATTGGTGAAACATTTGTTTTGTTGAGTTTTTCACTACTATCTTCAGGCCTATAGAGTTTTCTTTAATAAAACTGCTGTAATTGTTAAGGATGTTTCATTGTAAATGAGTTCTTTCTTTCATCTTACTTATTTCAATATCCTATCTCTGTTTATGGTTTCCATCATTCTGATTAAGATATGTCTTGAAATATTTTTATTTGGATCTTTTTTAGCTGGTACCCTTTGGTCCTCTCCTCCAGGATGTTGGTGACTACTCTCTCCAACTCTGGAAACTTCTCAACAATATATATTTGATTGTTGCTTTATGGCCCTTGGGAACCCAATAATTCTTAGTAGGGAGGGAGGAAAGGGAGGGAAGGAAGGTGAGAGGGAGGAGGGAGAAGACAGAAAAGAAAGAAAGAAAGAAAGAAAGAAAGAAAGAAAGAAAGAAAGAAAGAAAGAAAGAAAGAAAGAAAGAAAGAAAGAAAGAAAGAAAGAAAGAGAGAGAGAAAGAGAGAGAGAAAGAAAGAGGAAGGAAGGAAGGAAGGAAGGAAGGAAGGAAGGAAGGAAGGAAGGAAGGAAGGAAGGAAGGAAGGAAGGAAAGAAGGAAAGAAAGAAAGAAAGAAAGAAGAAAGAAAGAAAGAAAGAAAGAAAGAAAGAAAGAAAGAAAGAAAGAAAGAAAGAAAGAAAGAAAGAAAGAAAGAAAGAAAGAAAGAAAGAAAGAAAGAGGAAGGAGGAAGGAAGGAAGGAAGGAAGGAAGAGAAGGAGGGAAGGAAGGAAGGAAGGAAGGAAGAAGGAAGGAAGGAAGGAAGAAGGAAGAAAAGACTGACTTAAATATGGTTATAATGCTTTTGATAGAATTTTCATTTTGACTATTTTTTTTTTCCTTTTTGGTTTTTGGGTCACACCTGCCAGTGCTCAGGGGTTAATTCTGGCTCTAGACTCAGAAATTGCCCCTGGCAGGCACAGGGGACCATATGGGATGCTGGGATTCGAACCAACATCCTTCTGCATGAAAGACAAATGCCTTACCTCCATGCTATCCCTCCAGCCCCCTCATTTTGACAATTTTAAACCCATCCAATACATGAACAAGGGATTTGTTTCCAGTTCCATTTGTATTATTTTATAGTGATTTATAGTTCTTTTTTCACTAAATATTTCATTTATTCCCAGGTCTTATTCTCTGGTCTTGTTCCCAGGTTTTGATTTTTTGACATACAGTTTTTGCTGTTTTTCTTTCTCTTATGTCTTATTTTCATATAGAAATGACATAGGTTTCTTCATGTATACTTTGTAGCCCACCACACTTCATTGTATATGTGATTGTTTCTAGAATTTTCTTGTAGGTTCAATGTAGCTCCTATAAAAATGCCCATGACAGTTTTTAGAGACTTATTCCAAATGCTTTGAACTTTTATAGAGAAATAATCCTTACCCAAAATAGCCAAAACACTCTATAAAAAAGAATATGGGAAGCTTCTCTTTTCCCAACTTTATATACATAAGAAAACTATAGTAATCAAAGCAATGCTACTGAAATAAAGACAGACTCTTAGATGAAATGAACAGATTCAAGAGTTCAGAGGCAAATCCTTAGGTATGCAGACAACTACTCTTTGACAAAGAAGCAATGACTATGAAATGAACCAAGGAAATCCTATTTAACAAATGATGCTGGGGAAAGCTATTAAGTCACCTGTGAAAACAACTCAGACCCTTTACTCAAAGTATGCATAACTGTCAACTCAAAATGGCTTAAATACCTCTATATTAGATATTAATTCATAAATATGTTGAGGAAAATAGGCAGAGCCCTTCATGACACTGAATCGAGAGATACCATCAATTATTTAATGCTATTGGCCAAACAAAGGAAATAAAAGATAAACAAATATGATATGTCAAACTAAAAAGCATCTCATTTCTTTTTTTTTTGTGGGGGGGGGGGGTTGGGCCACACCTAGTGATGCTCAGGGGTTACACCTGGCTATGCACTCAGAAATCGCTCCTGGCTAGGGGAACCATATGGGACGCCAGGGATAAAACCAGGTCTGCCCTTGATCTGCCACATGAGAAGCATCTCATTTCAAAGGGAATAATGACCAGAATAAAAAGATGCCAGTATATTTGGAAATAAAGTATTTTTCTATCACTCATATGATTCAAAGGTTAATAGCTAAGACATATAAAAGCACTTGTAAACTAAAATGAGAGCAAACAACCAAAATATCCAAAACTACAGAGAAGATATGAACAGAAGCTTCATAAAGAAGGCATACAGATGGCCAACATAAAATGCTCTACATCCTTTGCTTCAGGGAAAAGCAAGTCAAAACAATATCACACTAGTAATACTGATACAATTCACAAAGGACCAAAGTAAATAAGAACATTTCTCAAAAAAAAAAAAAAAAACCCAACATTTAATCTTCTATGTGAATCAGAAATTTCCCCTTTGTGACATCTATTCCAAGGGCCCCAAATCTCTATCCTTATATTTATATAATATCTTTATTTAAGCACCATATTTACAAATATGTTTGTATAGTTGGGTTTTCAGTCATAAAAAGTACACCCTTTCACCAGTGCAACCTTCCTGCCACCAATGCTCCCTATTTCCCTCCCCCTACTTCCGGCCTATCTTCAAGACAAGCATTCTACTTCTCTCACATCACTACAATTGTCATTATTGTTGTTAGTGTAATTATTTCTCTAACTGTACTCACCAGTCTTTGTGGTAAGCTTCATATCATGGGGCTGGTCTTTCCAGCCCTCATCTCTATTCAGAAAATATTAGTGCTCATATGTTCATTGTAATAATTATTTACAATAATCAAAATCTGGGAACAACTCAAGTAACAAAGACAGGTGACTGGAAAGGAAACTATGGTACTTATCCACAATGGAATACTACTTAGCTATAAGAAAAGGCAAAATGATTCAATTTGCTGTCATGACAATGGAGATTATCATTTGAGTCAAGTTAGTTAGAAGGAGAGGTACAGAAATAGAAAAGACCTGTCTCATTTATTGGATTAAAAAAAAAGAAAGAAAGAAATGCTTAAAGGTAAAAAAGAAAAATTGAGAATTGGTCTAAAAAACTGAGCTTACCATAGGGGTGGGGCATGGGCAGGAGGGGCCTCTAGGGCAGAAATTGTGGAAACCAAAAACTGTGGAATTCATGATTGAAAGGGAAATAGACTCTCTGGTGAATGATGTGGTGTTGATGGAATGTTGTATACATGAAACTCTACCATTAGCAATTTTTAAATCACAGTGCCTAAAATATAAAAATAATAATACATTTTTAAAGTCTATTCTGTTTTAAGATATGCATCAAGTTTTAGACTGATTCTTTCTATGTTATCACAAGTATTCAGTCCTTGTTATTACTAATTTCTAAATTCACAGTCTTGCCTATAAATATAGGTCAACACTTTCTTGATTTGTACACGTAATTTGTATTAAAATAAGAGAAATCCAAGCATTTTACTTTTGGGCTTAGGGACAAATAATGACAAAGAAAAGAAACTGGCTAAAAATCAGTCTGATAAAAAAAATATGACTTCCTCCATATATATAAATTTTGATACAAAAAGGAGTGAACAACAAAGTGTCACTATAGGGATTGCATTCACTTTATCTAAAATCTAAAGTCAAATTATAATATCAATGAAAAAGATAATAATAGTAATAACAATAGTATCAGTTTAGAGATTTTTATTCTTATATATTCCAGTATTTTCCATTTTTAAAAGCTTACAAAAATCTTCGTTTTATAGAAACATAAACAAAAAACACCAAGTCTTCATCCTTAATACAAAGTAAGTACAAATACTAAGGGTATGTGGAAAACCACTAATTATAACTTGTGGCAGCATTACTGTATTCAAATCAGCAATGAAAGCTCTGGGAATATAACATGGAAAAGCAGTTTCTCAATAGATATGAAACTGCATATATATCTTAAAGTACATGTTAGCCAGACAAAGTGAGAATAAGGAGGAAAAACTTCCAGGTATAAATGACAATTGAAAAATAAATGAATTAATCATCACAGATGAATCTGAATTTCTATTTTGGATAATTAAATAGATGGTACTCTAAAATGAATAAAGTAAAAACAGAAATTGAAAGAATTCAGACTTTGAAAAAGTCTTTGTTCAATATTGATATGGCACTGTCTTGCAAGCAGTTAAAAAAAATGGATCAAGGTAAAGCCAGAATTCAAAATAAGTTATCACTTTACTTTCTTATTTGACAGCTCTACAATTTTTCTCATAAAAAAGCATGAAGGTAGGGCATTTGCCTTGCATGCAGAAGGACGGTGGTTCGAATCCTGGCATCCCATATCGTACCCTGAGCCTGCCAGGATCGATTTCTGGGCATAGAGCCAGGTGTACCCCTGAGCGCTGCTGGGTGTGACCCAAAAACAATCAAACAGAAAAGTTATCATTTAATGTCCCACCAAATAATGTTAATATCAAAAAACAATGATATGAAAATATAATAATTTAATTCATAACCAACTTAATAATTTTAATAAATACAAAGATACATCTTCCCTGATATAATTTGATACATTCAGCTCTGAACTTGCTGAAATCCAAGTGCTAAAACACATAAGGAGGATCAATTCCAAGGTCCATTCTAGGTTTAAAAGGGGAAATAATAAGAATCTCTGGTAGCTCAGTTGGTGAGACTCCAAAGCATTATCCAAACATTCACAAATCAAAGCATATAAAAGTTTCAATGCCTTTTCTTCGTGATTTTATTGCTTTTGTTCTGCCAAAGAAAAACTTAGACTACCCATGAATCTATGCATAAAATTTAAATATCAATCTCTCATTTCTTTGGCAGTAGATCAACCAAACAACCCAGAGCTTTAAGACTCCTCTAGCCTAAGATGTTGTTTCTAGTACTGAAAGTTTCATTTGCATAAAGATCTTTTCTACTTTCTACATCTGTGTTTTATTTATATTGCAACAGCAATATTTATAAGTTTATGTCACAATAAGTTTATAGTCTAAAATTGGGTCTTTTTTAATTGTTTAGTAGTTAAAACTGCAGAGTAAAAAAAATGTACAAAATTCTCAATGTGAAACTCACATCACAATTTTTCTCATAAAAAAGTAACCACGTAATGTGCCACCAAATAACGTTAATATCAAAGCACAATGATATGAAAATATAATCAACCCATTCATAACCAACTTAATAGTTTTAATAAAATACAAAGATACATCATCCCTGATATAATTTGATACATAATAAAATTAGATGTTCTATCATATAGTTCACCGTTAAATTAAAATTTTTGCTATTGTATGAAGTTTTTTATACATAAGATTTTACCTACACAGACCTAGATTTTAAAACTAAATCAATTAGTATTTCCTCTTTTTAATATTGTAACCTTCCTTTATCCTTGAACTGCATCCAACTAACAGTGATAAATTTTCACAATAATTTGTCTATATTACTAACAATGAACTATTATTTTATGCATTAGTTTACAATTTTTTTGTGTACTAGATTTATCCTCATCAAACCTGTATTTGATCTCCAGATATAGTCTCCCAAATCTACCAGGAGAGAAAGTTGAGTGTAGAGGCCATAATAAGATATGAGCACTACCATTGTGGACTCATTACTAACCCCTTAAAGAAGGACCACTGCTACTCTTATGATATAATTTTCAGGTGATAAAATATGGAGATTTCAGATAAAGAAATGGAAATTATGATCACTTTTAACTCTAAAATTATGTGAATAATTATTTTAAACTATGGGATATGAAAATATTTGATAATCTATCTCGCTAAAACTCTAAGCAAATTAGAAGTCTAATATGGTTTCTTAAATAAAGGATCTATTAAACACACACAAATCATGGGTAATGTCATAATTTGTGGTGAAGAACTAAATGTATTCCTGTAAAATTAAGGTAATCTCAATGCTCATATTCAACACTGTACTAAAAGGCATAACCAGTGAAGCAATAAAAAATAAAAACAAAAGTATACAGACAAATAATCTATTATGACATAAAATATCTCAGACTAAAAACTAATTTATTAAAATATCTTTAGCAAAATTGCAGAATATAAGGCATACAGTGGCAAAAAATTAATAATTGAACATTTTAAAAATATTTTATTGATAATAAAAGCATCAAAATATATTTATATATAATTTCTAAAATGAATGTAAGCTTTGTTCAAAAGGGAGCAACTGAAAACAAAACTAATAACGTAAGTAACATACACATATGGATACATATTCAATGTTTATGGGCTGAGTTAAAACAATATTTGGGGAATGCCTGACATGACTCATGTCTCCCAGGAGCTGTTCCCTGAAATGCCCAGCTAACCTGAGAAGACAATTTAATGCCTAGACCAGTGATATGGCACTGCTATGTGATTCTTGGGACCACAATATAGTCAGTAGTCAGTCAATAGTCCTGGAGAAGTAGTTGAGGAAAACCTGTTCCCCAAATCCTTCAGAGATTACAACAGGTCCCAGAAAGAGTATTTTCAGGAGTAAATTTTCCCCACAAAATCTATAAATACATTTTTAACAAAAATTCAAATTTATTGTAAGTTAATTCTAACATTTAGACAAAAGGGTAAAGACAATTCATAAAAATGTTTTTGAAAACAGAAACTACTTGTAAGATTTCTACTACCTACTTCAAGACTTACTGTGAAGTAACAGAAATAATGTTCTGAACTGAAGTTAGGAAAATCAAATTGTTCAGAGGTAAAAGAACTTATTTGCCACAAGTATGTAAAATCAATATGAGATAGACTGTATCCTTTTCAACATAATACATACATAATAAATCCAAATACAAAATAAACAAGTGCATAATTTACACCATAGTTATTGATTTAAATTTTTTCCAGTTTTAATGATTTACCAAATTTTAGGTGTTTTTGGGTTACACCAGGCTATACTCATGGGCTATGTGGGTCTTTGCATTCAGGAATTATACCTGAAAGTTCTTGGGTTATCATATGGGTTCCAGAAATTGAATGAGGGTTTGCTGCATGTAAGACAAAAGCCCTACCCACGATAATATCACTATTGCCCTGAGGTACATATTTTACAAGTATTAATATTGTTTTATACTTGTAGTGCTTCTACAATATACTCATCAAATTATAATATTTTTCCACTTTATTCAGAGTCCCTTACTTCCCTACATAGTATTCTCAGTGTGTAGTTCTATTGGTCTTATCTTTGGATTTATTTACATTGAGGATTATTAAAATATTCTTCCTTTGTTTCTCTATACAAACATAGAGAAAAATCATTCAGTATTTTTATTTTAAATTCTGACTCACTTTACTTAGAATTATATTTCAAATACTAATTACAATGACCTAAAAGTTTATCTCAAAACAAAATAGTATTCCATTATATATGCAATCTACAGTCTCTTCACTCATTCGTTGGGTGGGTAAATGGGCTGGTTAAAGATATTGACTACTATAAATAATGCTTTAATGAACTAACTGTGAATATGTTCTTTCAAATTAATACTTTTGTGTTCTTCAAGTAGCTGATACAAGTAGAATCACTAGGTCATATAGGAGTTATATCCTTAATTTTGTCTTTCATGTTTTGTTTGTTTTTGTTTGGGAGATAAAACCACTGGTGCTAAGGTTTACTCATGGCTCTACACTTTTGAGGTAATGAAACTCTTCAGAAAGGGCTATATAGTGTGCTGGAGATTGAACAAATGTTGCACACATGCAATGCAAGCTCCAAATATGCTGCATATCACTCTGACCTCATTTTCTTAATTTTTTGAGAAGTCTTAATGATTGAATAATTTCTTTTTTAAGCACCATAGTTACAAATATGTTTATAGTTGAGTTTCAGGCAAAAAATGCGCACCCCTTCACCAGTGTAAGTAACTTTCCTACCATCCATGTCCCCCATTTCTCTCTCTCTTCTCCCCCTGCCTATCTTTGAGGCAGGCATTCCAAATCTCTGTCTCACTTTCATTGTCATGGTAGTTGTTGGTATAGTTATTTTTCTAACTGCACTCACCAATCTTTGTGGTAAGCTTCATATCGTGGGCTGGTCCTTTGGGCTTTCATCTGTATTGTCTCTGGGTATTATTACCATAATATCTTTTATTTTTCTTAAGTCCCACAGATGAGTGACACTATTCTATGTCTATCTCTCTCCATCTGATTTAATTCACTCATCATAATAGTCTCCATGTCCATCCATGTAAAGGCAAATTTCATGACTTCATTTTTCTTAGAAGCTGTGTTGTATTCCATTGTTTTAAACTATTCTAAAAACTAAACCAGAAGTAGTAAATGAGAATCTTTTTTTTAAATTACATTCCTAATAGTACATAACTATTTTCAGATTTTCTGATACAGACCATATTAAATTCTTTAGGTTCTGATATGCAATTTTGATAATCAGTAATTATAAACATGTATTCATATATCTACTGGCCATCTTTATGTCTTCTTTGAGGAACTGTCTTTTCATTTCTCTGTAATTTTTATGAGATTGTTAAGGATTTTTTCTTGTTGAAATTTGAGTGTGTCTTATATGTATCATGGATTTCGGCGCTTTGTTGCCTATGAATATTTTCTGCAATAAAGTAGGTGTATTTTAGGCCATCATTTATAAGGCAGAAACTTTTAGTCTGATACAATCCTATTTTTTTTTGTTTTATTTTTCTTGAAATTTTATTTATTTAAATAAAATGCATCACATAATGGACATAGCTGATCATAATACATAATACAGATAAGTGAAAACAAAGTTATTAAAATAAAATAAAAAATATAAAAATAAAATGGAAGAGTTAAAAGGAAAAAGTACAGTAGCAAGTACATTTGTGGTAATTATTGTATCTCCAATGAAGTAATTACTAAAATGGCAAAAGGTACAGTTAAAACTTTTATGTATTTTCTTTGACAATGTGATTATACCATTGAGGACTTTACTGTGTTCAATATCTTAGAGAACATTACCTACATTTTACTCAATTTATTTTAAAGAAACATATATAAATATATTTAATCAATTTTGAATATCTGTCCAGCATGATAGGGGTCTTGTTTCACTTTTTCCTAATAAGCTTGTAAACTTTTCCCAGAACTATTTGCCAGTACTCTAGTTAATGTACCTAACTGCTTTTCCATAAATTAACTATGCTTACATCTGAGAGTTTACTTTTGTGTTTCAATTCTATTCACTGATTGATGAGTTAGACTTTATTCCATCAATGGAACACTTTTGTTTACCATAATTTATAATATAGTTTAAAGCAAGGGTCCTCAAACTTTTTAAACAGGGGGCCAGTTCACTGTCCCTCAGACCATTGGAGGGTCTGACTATAGTAAAAATAAAACTTATGAACGAATTCTTATGCACACTGCATATATCTTATTTTGCAATAAAGAAACAAAACAGATACAAATACAATATGTGTCCCGTGGGCCATAGTTTGAGGACCACTGGTTTAAAGTGTGACTACATCTTTTAACTTTTTTTGGGGGGATCGTTCTAGTTATTCTGGGGTTTTACAGGTCCATACAAATGTTATAAGTATGTGCTTTATGTCCTTGAAAATCCATGGATTATAAGAGTTAACATAGTTAAAGTTACTGTTTTTATGCAAAGTAATTTACAGAGGTAATACTAACTCTAATTATGAATAAACTTTATACCTAATCATGAAACCTAAAACCATGTAATGTCAAGGAAAAATTCTGTCACCTTGAGTAAAACAAAGAACATGAAACTTAAAAAAAAAAAACTGGAACTGAAGAGATAGTATAGCAGATGAGGAATTTGCCTTGTATGTAGCTGACCTGGGTTATATCCCTGGTATCTTATGCCCACCACGAGTGATCTCTGAGTATAGAACCAGCAGTAAAACTTCAGCATAGCTGGGGTGGCCCCAAAACAACCAAAAAAGAAAAAGAAGCATGAAAATTGGGGGAAATTAATTCATATGCACAGTGTAATTACTCATATCCAAAATATAAAAAAAGCTCTCAGAACTTGATATAACAATAAGTCAAACAATTCAATTTAAAACACTAACATTTTTGAAAGGGTACTTTGTCAACGAATATAAGCAAATGACAGAAAGACACATGGAAAACATGTAGAGTGATTTTTTTTATTAAGGAAAAAGAATCAATATGATTTCCAATATCTTTTTCAGAATGACTACAATGAAAACATATTGGTAATATTAAGTGATGACAAAGATACAGAGCAACAAGGGTCCTCAGATATTGCTGGTGAAAATGTGAACTGATAGTTACTTTGGAAAAGTGGTGATTATTTATAAAGTTTAACATAAATTATAATATTTCCAAGCATGTCTATAGACTTATTAGTCCATTCAAACTGATCTTATTTCTAAAAGATGAGTTAGTTATCAGCATGCCCATAATTAATCAGTGACTGATTTGACACCAGATTGTGTTGCTACTTAAACAGTGAAATAAGTCTGCATGTTTGAATTCAAATTTAAGAAAAGATCCCCGGGGCAAGAGAGAGAAACTAATTGGTAGATAATACAATTTGTCTTGCAAGTGCCCAACACAGATTTGATCAATATAACCATATATGGTCCCCAAGAACTGGTCAAGTAGTGATTTCTGCCCAAAACCATTAAGTTAGTCCTGAGGCTGGGTGTGGCCCAGAAATAAACAGAAATATTTTTAAGAAAAATTTTAAAAGATAATTTTTCATTCTTTTTTTACTATACTATACTCTAATATTATCACTATCAATGAATAATTGAAAATAATAGATGCTTTTCATTTGCCCAGTATAACTTCAGAGAGATCTGTCTTCCTTTTATTGAAGGGCCAAAGAAAATTCTTTCCTGAACCAAACTTTCAGTAGCAGTTCTCTTTATAATTTTAATTTTCTGCAAGTTTGTAATTTACCCAACTCCCTCTCTAATTCCCTTATACTCTAACTAGTTATTCTCCAATTATATATTATAATATTTTACAAATAATTGCAATCACAGCAACAACTTAAATTTTATTTAATTTATAATACTCTAATAACCACCATTTCTTTTTAGCTTACAACAGTAATTAAGTACAAATCCAAAAAAGTTTTGATAGATAACTGTTGGCTTGCCCCTTACATTAAAATGAATGTTTTTTAGTTTCACCCTACTTAAAATATTTGCTTGTCATCCTTTATATCCTTATTATATAAGTAAATTCACTATGTTATATTTTGTTATAAGACTTAATTTAAATAGGTTTAACTTAAGTTATCAATAGGTTTAGATAATTTGAAAAGAACACAAAAAGAGAAAAAGTAAAGACAGTACACTCTAGAGCAAAGAAAACACATCCTAATATACAAGTAGAAAAAAAGTGTATAATAAAAGTAACTTTGCCAAAAGTTTCATAATAATTCATTCTTGGTAGTGGCATATGGCTTAATATTTGCTTGCTTGACTATTTATCCTACCAAGATTTACATTTTTCAAATTTTTCAGAGTATTCTTCCAATATTTCTGGGTACTACAAATCCTACCTTTGCTATTAATAGTTATCTTTTTTCCTTTTCTTTTTTTTTTTAAATTTTTGGGCCACACTCGGTGATTCTCAAGTGTTACTCCTGACTATGCCACTCAGAAATTGTTCTGGCTTAGGACACATATGGGATGCTCTGGGGATCAAACCAAGGTCTCTCCTGGGTCAGCCACGTGCAAGGCAAATGCCCTACCACTGTGCTCTCTCAGGCCCCAATAATTGTTATCTTAAGAAAGTCTTGTATCAGTACTATACTTAGTACTCAGCGCACTCTTGCACTCCACACCTCCTACATTAATATACACCTAAGCTAAATTCTATATGTTTATATGTGTGCAGGAGCACACAGATATAGGAATCCTCCTTAAGGGAATAAACCTAAACCACAAACAACCCATACCTATACCCTATATAACCCCTCCCATATACTATCCCCTCTCCCTTCTCCAGAAATCCGACTATTCCTTCACTCCTCAATCCCACCCCCGATATCCCCCACCACACTATAACTCTTCACCCTCAGTTCTTAATTCATTAGGCATCAAGACAGACCTTCCTACCCTCAACGAGCCAGTACCCCACTACCCAAGTGAAGAGACATCCACTCAAGCTTCTCCCTTGTTCCCGGCAAGAAAATACAACCAACACCCCGACAGACTCGTGCAGTGTGGCCCTCCTAATCACCTCTCCCTAATGAGGACTGTGGCTTGATACCGAAAACTAGCTCAAAGGACGCCCACTGCAAGAACTCTACCAAGACCTCCCTGCCTGGACCCCACACATCACAAGGAAATCTCAAAAGACAATGGGGAGCCTATACTTTCATCATTAAGTATAGACCTATATAACACTACCTCTTATCCTGTTTCTCCCCAAATGTAAAGTGAACTCCCTGTATCACTTTCTCCCTTCTTCTTTGTTTTTCTTTTTTCTTTTCTTTTTTATTCTTGTTAGTTTCTTTTGTTTGTTTTGTTTTGTTTTAGTTTTTGTTATTTGATTTGATTTGTTTTTGCTTCTTTTGGGTCACTCCTGCGGCACTAGGGAGGGTGCTCCTGGCTCTATGCCTTGGAGAATGTCCCTGGTGGACACGGGGGACCATATGGGATTGCCGGGTTCTGAGCCACAGTCCTTCTACAGGAAGGACAGATGCCTGGTCTTCATGCTATCTCTTCCAGCCCCACTTTATCCCTTTAATTATGTCTTTTATTTAATCTTTTTTTTTTAAGAAACTTTTTTCCTTAGATATGTGTGAGCAGATATATATATTCTTAGTTTTTGTCAGGAGTCTGTTTTCTTTTTCTCCACACCCCCAAATCCACCCGCAATATAATGTAGCACCAACTTCCTCCTGCAAAGACATATTAAACAAAGGGGAAATTGTACGTATAAAACAAGCTCTTATCTACTAGAGATAAGAACTCATACTTATTTACAACACAGGGACATCTTCCACCCTGAATGTATGTAATGTGGAAACAAACTTAGGCTCCAGGGAACTAGACACTGACCGTCCAGCCCTTTACTCCTGGATCCCAGACATAGAAACGACAGAGTTCTCCACAACAGTTCCAGGAACCAAAATCCCCTCAAGGGCATTTATAATGCTGCTCTGTACACCAACATGCACCAGTTCTTTTTTTTTTTTTTTTTTTTTGGTTTTTGGGCCACTCACCGTAACGCTCAGGGGTTTACTCCTGGCTATGTGCTCAGAAGTTGCTCCTGGCTTGGGGGACCATATGGGACACCGGGGGATAGAACCGCGGTCCGTCCAAGGCTAGCGCAGGCAAGGCAGGCACCCTTACCTTTAGCGCCCCAACCGCTGACCCCGGCCCCCCAACATGCCCAGTTCTAACTTGATAACCTGACAATGAGGAAATGAGAACAATTTAATCTAAGAGCAAGTTGTCCTTCCCCCATCAGCTATCGATAAGACAAAATCAGAAAAATGTCACCCTTTGATATGTGCAAAAAACCAAGATCACTATATACAGTGACTGGTTGTTGCAACCAAGACTGGAAGTTACGCATCCAGGGACCAACAACAACAACAGCAACAAAAAGCTCTACGCCTAGCTTTTGGTCTACAATCTGTTCAACAAACAAGATCTCAAATTCCAGAGGTCTGACTGAGACAACCACAACTGAACGGGTCTTCCGGAAACATAACCGAAAGACTTATATCCCAGGCTCCAATTCTAGGAGGCAACATAATGACCAAGACCACCAACTACAGAAGATGGATTAAAACGACACTGAAGAAGCATAACTGCTAGAATCACTAAAGAAAGACTTCATAAGCTCCATTCCTTGAGCTGCACAGCCACCAAGATCTCTAGATACAGAGGTCTTATTTTACCAGCCAAGACAAAGCAGAAGTCTTCTATACACCATTGAAAGCAACAAGGGGAGGGTAAATGATCATGCAAGGAGTCTATACGTTAATCCCATGACAGTATACTTCGGGGTGGAGAGAAACCCTATATCTCCGTAGGCCAAGGAAATTCCTTCTATAATATCCCCAATAGTTACTGTGCCTATGCAGGGGGAAAAAGAAAAGAAAAAAAAGCACAAAACAATCATTTTTCCACATATTTATTTATCAATTGATCGACTTTTGTTGACATCTTTATTTTGGTGTAGAGATTGAAGTTGAATGTCTTCAATATTATTTTATTTTATTTTATTTTATTTTATCTTATCTTTCTCTTTCTTTTTGCACTCAGGCATAATTTGATTTCAGAACCGAGACTATTCTGTGGTGGCTGTCTTTATTGCTGTAGTGCTCACTGGTTATTTATTTGATATTTCTTTCTGTATTGTTGTGGTGTTTCAATTACCCTTTTTCACATCCTCTCTCAAACTGAGATTGGATGCCGAGGGACTCCGCCCATTTTCAGCGTATTTGACTTCTTTTTTTTTTCTCTTATTTTGTACCCCAATCTATTGCTTTTCTTTTCTTCAAACAAAACCACATACCTCCATTTATCTAGGTCTGCCACTTAAATAGAGGGGGAAACAAGGGAGGGTTCCAGGACCAAACAAATATATGATCACTAATAGTGTGCCAGACAAAGAGGGGTCCACCTACTCTGGCAGCCCAGGGGTGATGGTGGGGTATATGGGTTGTAGAAAGGGACCTGGGATGGGGGTGAGGACATAATTGGTGATGGGTATTCCCCTGATTCAATGTTAATATGTAAGCAAAATACCCTACTCGTGAAGATGTGTAAGCCCATTATGAAAAAAATTGTGTTTTAATCAGAAAATTTCTTTGACTTACATGTATTTATTATATTATACTTAATTATATTATATATTATGGTTATGTTACTATATTGTTATGTTAGTTTACCTCATTATGTTAATAAAATTTTTGTCTCTTGAACGAATTCTTACAATAAAAAAATAACGTCTTGTATCTTAATTTCTTTTAGTTTTATATTGTCTTATTTATTTTCACAACACCTACATAGAAACAGCATTTTACCTTTAATTTACTGATAAAAATTGAGATACAAGAGACTAAGTGAGCAAAGATTAAACAAAATATTAGTATGAGAGAGAATACAAATTATCTGTTCAAACTTATGTGCTCTCACTAAGATACAATGCTTCTGTGAACAGGATAGTTTCATGTGTTGATGTATTTCTGAAATACTGCAGGACAAAGACTAAAAAATCAGTAAACTTTCTTAGAATTTTTTCAAGTCTAATTCAAGAAAATCAGACATAACAGTGAGCATGCATATGTGTGAAAAATAAGTGATGTTTTTAAGCTGCTTACATTAAAAATAAAATACTTTGAAGTGAAAAAAAGTCTAAAAAATTCTCATAACTATCTTCAGAGTACAAGCTTTTGTAATGCACAGATAAAATAAGATGAAGGGCAGAGAGAGAGAGAGTCATAATAATGCGCAGATGTGTTTTTTTTTGTTTTATTACTGTAACTAATTCTTTATAATTTAGACACATGAAAAACTTTATAATAAGCCACTTATTGGTATAAAATTTAAAAGGGAAGAAAAAAAATTATTCTAAATAAATAAAACATGGATTCCTAAAACAATTCAAAGCATGAGATTCAAGAAAAATGATAAATTGATGAAATACTTAGCAAAATTATTCATAATTCTGACAGCAATTTGGAAATCTGTATAAAATAGATTTTAAATATTCACCTCTTTCCCATCAATTCCTCTTATAGGAATTTATTGTAAGAAATTCAGGTAAAATTTCCAAAATAAAGATGTACCTTAAGTTATTGTATATAAACAACAGAGAGCACGAAATATTATTCAAGAGTAAGGAAATGGCCCAAAAAGAAAATAAAAATAGCCAAGTTTATAAAATTTTTACTGTCTTTGATATTTATATTAATAAAAGTGAAACATAAAAATAAATATTAAGTACAAATTTATATAAGCTGAAAATGATAAAAGAGAAGTAAACAGAATAATATTGCTAAAAGGTATATAATTTAGGTATAAACATATGTGCATTTGTGTATAGTGTATTTCCTCTAATTCTAATTAATTGTTATATTTTCCAAATTTACTACTGTGAGCACAGTCTACTTTTATAAAAGGAAAAAAAACACTTCAAGAAATAAAAAAGATTAAATAGTCTACATATATTACTTCATTTCCTCTTTTTTTGGATGATGTTTTCATATCACACAAATAATCTGCTGCATAAACAATAAATTTCTACATAAGAATTTTAATATAATTTTTTCAGAGAGGAAAACTGTTTTTCAATAAAAGTGCCAGCATGTTAGGTTTTATAAGGATTTCACAATGCACTGTTTACCTTTGGGAGCTGATATAATAGTCCTGAAATATAACACCTCATGTTTCAAACTTTTATCATTTCCTAAAAACATGAATGAAAATAACTCCCAAACAAGACCTGTTTATATATCTATATATGTTGGTGGTGCAATTTCAATATTCATTTAATGGAGACAGCCTGTTTGAATGACTAATATTTCTTTTACCCACTACTATCAACCCCCTAAATAAGATTCCTGACTAGATTACATTCATTTTCACGGAAATTGGAGAGATGAAGAAAGATTAATAGGAAGAGACATTATAAAAACAGACTTCACAAGTCAAACCTAATAGTAAAACCATTCTTTTTCATGTAGGCAACCATGAAAACAAATATCCTGTGAGCTAAGGTATATTGTATCTATTTGGAAAATCTTTATGCCTTCTTCAGAAAGATTTCCATAACTATATAATATGATTACGGTTGATGAAAGCCCACAGAAAGATCCTGGCTCAGGCTCAGGAAACCAGATAAACATGTGTATAGATTTCTAATTGTAATGAAAGTAGGATAACACTGAATATGAAGATAGAACCCAGAGAATCAGCAAATATTGCTTCCTCCAATTAAAAAGAAAAACACAAAACTGTTATTATGCAGTCCCTTATAAAACATTTGTATCACTTGTTTATAAAATCTATAAAGAAGACAATTGTCTGTTTGATTTTTAATATGTAGTTATTTTTTTTTCTCTAGAAAAAAAATTTTTAGTCTATAGGCCAGTGGTGTTCAGGGCTTACTTCTGGTTCTGCACTCAGCACACTCTTGGTGTGCTTTAGGAACCCAACCTACCTTAGGGAAAGTTTGCAATACAACAATTTACCCTCTGCTATCTCTCTCGTCCCTGGATAAACATTTTAAAAAACAAAAGAACTATCTTTAAGCAAAGTAGAAAAGGAGGAAGAACATAAAATACTGAAATTCGGGCCCGAAGAGATAGCACAGAGGTGTTTGCCTTGCAAGCAGCCAATCCAGAACCAAAGGTGATTGGTTCGAATCCGGTGTCCCATATGGTCCCCTGTGCCAGCCAGGAGCTATTTCTGAGCAGACAGCCAGGAGTAACCCCTGAGCACTGCGCGGGTGTGGCCCAAAAACCAAAAAAAAAAAAAAAAAAAATACTGAAATTCATAAGAAACTTGTTCAAATACTATATTGGATCAAACTTAAGAAACAATTTTTCTCTCTAGTCACCTTACCACCAAACCATGTCTACTGACCACAGAGCTACACAATAAAATTATTCATAAAGACATACAGTAAAATAAAAACTGGGTTGGGGATTTAATATAGACAGAAAGTTAAAGAAATTCTAATTTCACAGTTTTCTGTTAGGATACCATTAAGCAAAAAATATAGAAATAAATGACTATTGTTTAAACAGTATTGTCTTCATTCTTAGTAATCAAAACATTCTGTATGCGGTGGAGAGAGTGAAGTTTGTGCATTATCTTTACATAGAGAAGAAAAATAATTTGTGAATTTTAAAATATTGGTACAGTGTTTTTATGAAAAAATTCACTCTTCCTCAGAAAAAAATTGATTATAACATCTCAGAATTACTGTTTTTCAGCAGTTGGATGTATATAAGATACCTATTTACTGACTTAAAACAAAAGCCCAGGGGCTGGAGCAGTGGCACAAGTGTTAAGGCATCTGCCTTGCCCGTGCTAGTCTAGGACGGACCATATGGTCTCCCAAGCCAGGTGCGATTTCTGAGCGCATATCCAGGAGTAACCTCTGAACGTCACTGTGGGGAGTGAGGGAGATTTGAGACATTGGTGATGGAAATGTTGCACTGGTTGAAGGGAGGTTTTCTTTACATGACTGAAACCCAACTACAATCATATTTGTAATCAAGGTGTTTAAATAAAAATATTAATAAAAAAGGAAGGAAGGAAGGAAGGAGGAGAGAGAGAGAGAGAGAAAGAAGAAGAAAGAAAGAAAGAAAGAAGAAAGAAGAAAGAAAGAAAGAAAGAAGAATGAAAGGAAAGAAAGAAAGAAAGAAAGAAAGAAAGAAAGAAAGAAAGAAAGAAAGAAAGGGAAGAAGAAAGAAAGAAAGAAAGAAGAAGAAAGAAGAAGGAAAGAAAGAAAGAAAGAGAGAAAACAAGGAAGGCAGGAAGGAAGGAGAAATAAAGGAAGAAAAACACACACAAAAGCTTAATAAAAGAGATGTTTTTCAGATTTGGAAGGCCAAAATTTGGTCTACTACAGATCTGACTAAAGTCTTGTGTTGTGAAGTATTTTCTCAAGACTCAGTAAAAAAGATTTAGGAAAAGGCACCTAGGGAATTATTGTCTTGGTGAAACAAAGAGGATCAAGTAAAATTGGGGGGGGGGGTGTTGGAGCTACACCTCGATGACACTCAGGGGTTATTCCTGGCTATGCGCTCAGAAATCACTCCTGGATTGGGGGATCATATGGGATGCCAAGAATCGAACACAGGTCTGTCCTGGGTCAGCCACCTGCAAGTCAAACACCCTACCACTGTGCTATTGCTCTGGACCCCAAGTAAATCCTTTTTTTAAAAGTATAAATTAGTGACAGTTGTTGGAGGGGAAGAATATTGTTACTATAACTACAACAAACTGAAAAAGTAACTGTCATGGTAAAAGTAAGTAAAACTAAGAAGCAAAAGAATTAAAGTTTGTCCTAAAATGCCTATCATTGGTGTTTAATTTTCTTTCTTGCACTTAAATTCTGAGATAAAACATAGTTAGCTACCAATGTTCAGCGAAACTTCCATTATATTTAACCTATATAATTTTATATATTTATTATTTATTTTTTATATATTTAATTATATATATTTATTATTCATATAATTTCCATTATATTTAACCTATATAATCCTTCCAGTTAGCTTCTAAGTTTCAGTATACATTACATATATCAAACTTTTTGTCTATGATGTAAGAATTAAGAAAATTTATAGGGGCTGGAGTGGTAGCACAGTGGTAGGGGGTTTGCCTTGCAAACCCAGGATGGACACAGGTTTGACTCCTGGCATCCCACATGGTCCCCAATCCAGGAGTGATTTATTAGTGCAAATCCAGGAGTAACCCCTGAGCGCCACCGTATGTGGTCCCCCCCCCGAAAAAAAAGATTTATAATAATGTGACAGTACCCCTGAGGCCCTCCTGCTAAAGTTTATTTTCCAAGAACAGCCAGTGTGTCAAGAAAGACCAGAGTTTTTTTGTTTGTTTGTTTGTTTGTTTGTTTGTTTTTCGGCCATACCCTGTGATGCTCAGGGGTTACTACTGGGTATGTGCTCAAAAATTGCTCCTGGGTTGGGGGACCAAATGGGACGATGGGGGATTGAATCACGGTCCTTCCTAGGCTAGCACATGCAAGGCAGATGCCTAAGGCTAGCGCCACTGCTCTGGCCCCAAGACCGGAGTTCTTAATTTTAGAAACAGACCACTATCTGAAATATGAATCCCGTTATGATTGAGAAAATGGAGAGGAATAAGAAACCAGGTAAAAGAAGGCAATATTGACTAAGAAAGGGAAAGCTATACAAATTCCTCACTTCTCACCAAATATCTTAGAAAAAGATGATCCTGAAGAAAGAGGCAGATATTAGGTTACATTTTTATTTCCTTAAAAATCATATCAATATGTGTAAATATAAATGTTTACAAATGTCCCATGAACTATAGTTTCAATAAACAAAAATCCTTATTTCTAACATTTTTATTTTTAATGTTTTGTGGAATATATTTTATTCTCAATTTTTATCTATTATCTATTTATCAATATTCTTTATTAAACAGATTTGAATAGAATCATAAAAATACATTATCATAAAAACAGATCATAAAATACACTATTACACTATTAACAGAATCATAAAACATGACACATAAATCATGATTAAAGACAGATTATTAGGATGAAATAAAAATAGCAGAAAAGCATGAGCAAAAAGTTTTCCAGAATTTTATTAAAGGCTGTAACATGGCTGCAAATTTCCCAGAAGCCGGATCAAAAGTAAAAACATGATGATTTACTGGAATCATATTGCTTTTAAGATAAATAAACACTTTGTTGTACAGAAGAAATACCTTTACCAAAACTATAGTATATATGAAATGTCTTTCAGTCCTTAAATATAAACAAATAAAATTTAAAATATACAGAAAGAGGTCTTTATAATAAATATAATAGTAAATATCTTTCTATTGAAAGTATCCCTCTGAATGTGTCCCTCTAATCAGCACAGTTCATCATGCAGAATTTTAATCAGAAAAGATAATATATTTTCATTAATAGACATCAGACAATGAATGAATCAGAAAATTTTACATATTTTCTATACTTCTTGAAATTAACTATCTTATTCTGTAGATATACCAGAATATATTTCTTATTTGTCCACTATTTTAATATTCCTAAAATTTTTTATTTTGTTTTTTCGGCCGCACCCAGTGACGCTCAGGGGTCACTGAGGGCTATGCACTCAGAAATTGTTCCTGGCTTAAGGAACCTTATGGGACATCAGGGGATCGAACCACAGTCCATCCTAGCGCATGCAAGGCGATAGCAAGGCTTGCACGACTGCTCCAGCCCCAATATTCCTAAAATTTTAAAAAGTTTACTCTTCTCATCAGTGACATAAAGGGTAGTGTACAATCTATGACTGAAACCTAACAATGAACAATTTTGTAACCACAGTGCTTAAAATTGACACTTCTGACTTCAGAACCCTGAAATATGACCTAGGAAGCAAGAAATTTGTTAACAAATGTTTCACCACATTAAGACAATTGTGATGTCAGAATCATGACTCATGATTGCACTGGTTCGAAAAATATATCCATACTGAATTCAACATCATGAATTATAATGTCACAGTTGTGGGCTAAATAAAGCAATTAATTTACAAATTAATGAATATATTAATTAATAAATATATAAAAGTATAGTCTTCTAATAAAAAGCATATTGAAAATATACAGCTTCCTTTACCTGTGATTCTTTCACATTTTCAACAGTAAAGTTGAACCAAACTCGAAAGCGTGGATTACAGGTATCCGGCCCGATATGAATAGATCATACTCAAACTCAGAGACCTGGTCCACTCGTCCAAGGTTACCTGTAAATAAAAATTAAGAGACCTGGGTTTTAATAGAAGTTCATGTAGCTCAAGAAATACATTTACATGCTATATGAGCAATTATAGTGACAACTAATAACCTTCAGTAATTTGTTGGTTTAGCATTTACAATCTACAAGGCTTCCAACTCTGAAGGCAACACAGGATCAAAGTGACTTTCAGATAGTCAAAAAATGTGGTGTGAACAGTCTACACGGTCTCATGATCTGACAGATATATAAATGTGCTTTTTTGTTTGTCTGTCTGTTTTGGAGGCACACCTGGTGACACTCAGGAGTTCCTCCTGGCTATGCACTCAGAAATCGCTTTTGGCTTGGGGGATCATATGGGACGCTGGGGGATCAAACCATGGTCTGTCCTAGGTCAGTCATGTGCAAGGCAAAGGCCTATCTCTGTGTCATCGCTCCGGTCCCAATACAAGTGTTTTAACAAATTTGGTTACTATATGCATGCAGTAAGACATAATAAAATATAATCAGCATTATTCAGGGTGATAATATTTTATGTGAATTCCATTAAGCTTTATGATATATAAACTAGGGATATATTTTAAGTACTTGACCTATATTGTTATACAACAGGGATATGAAGTTGAATTGTATTTGGTATATTTACAAAGTTCTATAAGAACAGAATAAATAATTGCCATGCATACATAAACTTTTAGGGGAGCTCAGCCCACCAGATGTATCCTCAGATTTTCCTGGTGGGGAGAACTGAAATAACCCTCACGGGGTTCCTCAAGAGGCCCACTGTGGACGCATTTTTCCCTGCATGGATGGTTGAGAAATTTCCGAAGAAATGCTTGGTATTACATTTTCTTCGGTCATTATTTGGCTATCTCTCCTTTGTAAATCTCAGGAAAAATTGTGGCCTCTATCAAATAATTTGGCTCAAAAATCCCAGCACCAAAGATTACTAAGAGAACCCCTTTTTTTCTGGATAATATTTAGAACCTATAAGACAATGTTTTTTCTCTATTTCAAATATGTCCTTGTAGCTGCAGTTTCTGGTAATCAAGGGCAAAGCCAGAGAGCAGACCCCTGGGCTATTGACTCTCCTTAGAAAAAGGGAACTACACCTAACCACAATTTAGGGGATTTGGCTCGTCCTTTACTTGACCTCTAAAACAATAGAGTCCAGCTCAGGGAAGACCAAGTTCCTAGATATTTCCTACTTCCTCTAATCCTGATTTTGCATTTGAAGTAAGATTGCAGAGTTGCCTTGAGTTGTAACCTTCTCCATATTTAAAATTTTTATTAAATTAAATGTAACTTAGAATTTTTACAGCCACACCCATAGCTTAGGTATTGTTACTGTTGGACTTTGCTTTGTGATTATAATCATTCTTCACCTATGGCTAATTGTACCCCTATAAATCTCCCTGCTCAAAAAATTAAACTTGTTGCACTCCTGCCAGAAAACGTGTTGACCCAACATTCTCTGTGTGTGGTTTTATTATTTCATTTTTCATATTTTGCTGTCCGTGCAACCCACTCTCCCTAAAGTGAATTCACTGAAATCTCACTGATGGCTGTAGGACAGAAGCCGCCTACAGCAAATAATAGGTGAAATTTAAAGCAAAAACATGGAAATAGCTTTTATGAATAAAATGATATATTAAAAACAATCATGAAATTAATATTTTTCTACCAACAAAACAATTATCAAATATGTATAAACAAGTGTGACTTCTTTCATTTCCTCTTCTTATCACTATTCTAAGGAGCAGTGAATTGCCCAATTTGTTAACAAAAAAAATAAAACTCATAACAAAAAAGTCTAATGAATTACCATGCTATAATAATCATGTTAAACAAAAGTAATGATAGCTACACACAGCAACAAAAAATTATCAAAAAGTTAATACTAAAGTTAGTAGAATTGAAACATACTATAACACCATGCTTTAAAATAAACTCTAATGTACCTTTCTGATTACTCAGAAACAAACATAGAGGCCCCAACATTTTAAACTACTCCTTTTATTAGTCCTAATAATATGACTTCATTTTATTGATCATCATTTATGTTATAATTAATATATAAAATAATAGTCTGGATATTAGCAAATCTTTTTTCCAACAACAAAAGATTTACTGAGAAGCAATGAATAAATTATTTAGTCTCTTGGACTCTCAAATGCAAATCAAAAATATTATATCATCTAACCACCAAGGTTACCTATGGCATTAATATTCTGGTTGCTTGTTTCTGTAACTAAGTAGTAATCCCAAGAATATAAGGCAATTTGACCTCCCAAAATTAAATCATTTACCCTCAGATTTTTATGTACTCCCAACAAAATTTAGCCTGAGAAGTCAGGCTTATTCATTCTTTCAGAACTAAGAAAAAAATCAGTCACTCCAAGTAGTTAAAAAAGTGAAAGATAGAGGCCTGAGGCAGTGGCGCAAGCGACAGGGCATTTGCCTTGTATGCAGCTGACCTAGGACAGACCGCAGTTAATCCCTAGCATCTAAAAAGGTCCCCCAAGCCAGGAGCAATTTCTGAGCACATAGCCAGGAGTAATCCCTGAGTGTCACCTGGTGTGACCCAAAAAGAAAAAAAAAGTGTAAGACAGGAATATACAAACATGAACTACAGCTTGTTATCTTAAATATTCTAGTTTCAATTGTGCTTAGATTACAAGATGACTACTTAGTTAACTAGGAGGTCCTTTCAACTATACCATCCAAAATTATTTTCTAAGCTATATCTTGTAAAATGTAGAATAATTATAGTATAGTACTAAAGTGAGAATCAAAAAAGTAAACTTTCAAAATGACCTTCAAAATGCATAAACCCTTTCTGGCCTCTGTTTTCTTAATAATAAAGGATAAAATTAATGAAAATGTGTGAATATTTATCTCTAAGATAATGGTCTAACAAAATAATTCTGAATTTTAATATTAAATATATTTAAAAGTTTATATTTTTAACATTTCTATATTTCATATACTATCTTTATGGCACACCCAGTGGTACTGAGGGGTAGCTTCTGGCTTGGCACTGAGAAATAGCTTCTGGCAGGATTTGGGGGAATCATATGGGTTGTTGAGGGTAGAACTCAGGTTGACCTCATGCAAAGCAAACACCCTATCCATTGTGCTAACACTCCAGTCCCGCTATATACTATCTAAATGCTAGCTATACTAATATATTTTATACAACAAACATAGTAGACAAGAACCACTATGATTATCATTTTACATGTAAGAAATTAAATAATGTAAATATCAAATAATATTATCTGGGGTCTGGAGAAATAGTACAACAGATAAGACATTTGCCTTGCATGAAGCAATCCTGATTCAATCCCCAAAAACATACATGGTCTCCTAAACTATATATATATATATATATATAAAATCCTCCCAAATCCACAAGCCAAAGTATTTCTTGAACATTTTCCCCTTGATTTTCTGAAGTGCATTAATATTAATTTTTAAGACCCTAACTTTCACATTTAAATTTTTCTATAAAGTATATTAAAAATTCTTTAACTTTCTTCTCTTTTGTCCCTTCCTCTGCTTTATATGCTAAAGATGTATTTTTGTTTTGTAGAATAGTATGTTATGTAGTTTATATTTAATTATATATATTTCAGCTACATATATATGTGTATGTTCTATATAAATTTCCATGTTATGATGGATTTAATTACTCCTATGTATTATTTTCTTATGTGGAAATTTAGTTCAAGATATGTCACTGTAATCAAAGAACATAATTTGCATCACATAGTAATATAAAGTATGAATATAAATTCCTCTGAACTTTATTAAGATTTGATTTATAGATCAGAAAATACTCAATTTTGGTAAATGCACTGTATTTCTAGAAATAAGAAAAATTCCATAATTAAAACTAGGTATCGTTTAAATTGACATTCTTAGAATTCATAGTAAGGCTTTAATAATATAAAGGGTGTCAAATAACTTTGAAAATATAGATTTCTAGACAAGTTGTGAATTATTATTAGATACTATATGCAGCAGCACTTTTAAGGCATGCAATGATTTATTAAAATTCATTTATAATATTATAGGCTTAAAATTAAAAAATGGTCTTAATTCCTTTGAATGTTGAAGTATGCATTAGTGTTTTAATTTTATTGTGAACTTTTAGAAAGCAAGAGACATTTTGCAGTCTTAAGAATACCAATTGTAGGGCTGGAGTGGTACTATAACTGGTAAGACATTTGCCCTCAATTCAGCTAATCTTGGTTTGATACCAGGCATTGATTATGGTTCCTAAACACTGCTAGGAGTGATCCCCAGGCAAAGATATGTGTGGCCTCCCAAAAATGAACAAGAAGATTAATAATTGTATTAATAATTATTAGTAATAATATGCCTCAATTTATATTATTTTATTTTCTTCCAACTAAATCATTAGGAAAATTGTTTAATATTCAGTTTAATATTTAGCACTGTATTCTTTAAATTCTTATCCCAACTCTGACTTAAATTTTATTTGTTACATAACTTTTGGATAAATATTTATTGTTTTGTTTTGAAAGTCAGCTATGTTCACCACTTTACCATCAATGCACACTGTTTTGCTTTAATATTATAGATAATTATATTTTTATAGATAATTATAGATATCAAGAACTAAAGGAGATACAAAAGAGATATATGGTAGGTAAAGCTCTCACCCTACATGCACTCAACCTGGTTTTGATCCCCAGCACTGCATATGGTCCCCTGCATACCAGTAGAAATAATCCCTAAACACAAAGGTACAAGCCAATTGTGGCCCAAATGAATTCCTCCCTTCTTGTAAGAAAGCAGTGCAGGTAAAAAATCATTACAGATTATTTTATACATTAAACAAGAGAAACAACACATAGTAAGCTATTTATGCAATTATTTTAAAAATAGATTAATTATACAATACCTTATAATACAAGCTATTAAAATAATCTGGGAAACAATATAAAATATGAATTATTCAATTACTATTAATCATTTTTTTAATTTTTAACTTTCTCATAAAGAAAACTACAGCCTCAGAAGGTTTTACCTCTGACACCTTAGAAACTTACAAGATGGTAATTCTGAAACAAATACATCCAAAAGAAAAAGAAAATAGTTTCTAGTTTATTTTTAGTAGCCAATATAACATTGATATCAAACATTATAAAATATTACAATAAATTTAAGATAACAGGTCATGAAAAGTTGTATTCATTACAAAATGAAGTCATCATTCAAAATAATCTCATAAATAAAATAAACAAATTATGTGAGCATCTCCATAAAAGCAGAAAAACTGGATCAAAGAAATAGTAAAACAAGTAAAGTGTTTGCTTTGCAAGCAGAAAGCATGGTTAAATCCCCAGAACCCCAGATTGTCTCCTGAAACCCAAGAGGAGTGATCCCTGTGTACAAAGACATGAGTAATCCCAGAGCATATCAGGTGCAAAATAAAAAAGGCAGAACAAGGGGCCGGAGAGGATAGCATAGCAGTAAGGCATTTGCCTTAGACTCAGAAGGATGGTGGTTCAAAACCCAGCATCTATATGGTCCCCCGAGCCTGTCAGGAGCGATTTCTGAGGATAGAGCCAGGAGTAACCCCTGAGCGCTGCCGGGTGTGACCCAAAAACCAAAAAACCAAAAACAAACAAACAAAAAAAAAACGGCAGAATAACTATGTAATAAAGTTGGAGTTGTTAGGAGACTAACCCTGCTGTAACATTATAACTAGAAAAATATATAAAGCAACTGTTTTCTATACTAAGAAACTAAGTAGAGGGGCAGAGAAATAGCATGGAGGTAAGGCATTTGCCTTGCATGAGAAGGATGGTGGTTCGAATCCCGTCATCCCATAAGGTCCCCTGAGCCTGCCAGGAGCGATTTCTGAGCGTACAGCCAGGAGTAACCCCTGAGTGCTGCCAGGTGTGACCCCAAAACAAAAACAAAACAAAACAAAAAGGAAAGGAAAGAAACTAAGAATAGCACAGCAAACTAAGAGAAGAAACACAAGATGAGTTCCCACACTAGTACGCCTTCTAAACCAGGAAAATAATTCATAACACTAGCAGAAAATAAATGCCCAACTAAAGAGATCATGTGACCTGTTCATACAGAGATCAAATTTGAAACTTTTGAGGCAGCTCAGATCTGTGGAGTAGATAATCATGAAGTTGGTATATTGGGGGTAACAAAAAGATTGATTTGTTTAGTGAAAATCTATGGTGAATTCTATAGGTCAAAACTCCATCAATCGGACAGAAATAAATACAATATTGAAAGGAAAACAGATGTACTAAAAAAAAAAAAAACAATGTTGAATTGAAAAGTACAGAAATTACAATAAAATTAGAGAAGAATAATTTAACAGGTTAGCCAAAACACTCATCTAAGATATATTGGATATAAATTGGCAATAATAATCATATCCAGGAAAATATTTTTTCAAGACTTTTCCTATTAAAGTTAAAAATTCCTACACAAAATCTTTATAGAGTACAAAGATTTATGTACAAATTTATGTATAAATTTATGTACACTGGAAATACCTAATGTTTTAAGGGATATGTCACAATAAAATGCAAAACTATCCATATAGAAGTTTAAGATTATTAGTCTTGACATGATAGTATATGAACTGACTTCTACAATAGATATCAAAATACTACTTCAGATATCAGAATTAGTTTACTAATTTGTTTGAGGTCCAGAGATATGGTAAAATAGATAAGGTGTGTGCTTTGCATGCAACCAACCTGATTCAATCCCTTCCACTCTATATGATCTCCTGCACCCCATCAGGAGTAATCCTTGAGTGCAGAGCTAGGAGTAATGCCTGAGAATTACCAAGTGTGATTCCCAATTCAAAAGTAAACAAAACAAACAAAAAAGTACCACACAATGTGCATACAAATGTTACTAAGTTATCAAATCTACTATATCAAAAAGTAAATTTAAATATTTCAAGATGTGGAGGGAAACAACGCAAAGACATACTGAGATAAATAAGACATACTGTTTTTTTAATTTTTGTTTCTTTAGCTATACCTATATAAGCCAAGCTCAAAACAAAACAATAAACAACAAAATCCTACAACTAAAAAGCATAGAGCACTAAATTAAAATTTAACTAGATGGATTACTATCCAATTAGAGATGATTATGGCAACAATAATTACCTTGAAAATTGACCAATAAATTTATTACATGATAACAAGAGAGAAAAATGTTTGAAAAAAATGAACAACACCTCCAGAAATGTATAGAAAAAGAAGATATCTTAGAAAGGTAGCTTCTCTGTAAAGGTGGGGAGGTGTCTGGTCCCTGCTGTATGGAGTTTTGACCTGCTCCACATCACTCATCATCAGGGAGATGCAAATCAAAACAACCATGAGGTACCATCTCACGCCACAGAGATTGGCACACATCACAAAGAATGAGAACAAACAGTGTTGGGGGGGATGTGGAGAGAAAGGAATTCTTATTCACTGCTGGTGGGAATGCCATCTAGTACAATCTTTATGGAGATTCCTCCAAAAACTGAAAATCGAGCTCCCATATGATACAACTATACCACTCCTAGGGGTATACCTTAGGGAAAACAAAAATACAATTCAAAAATCCCTTCCTCACACCTATATTCATTGCAGTGCTATTTACAATAGCCAGACTCTGGAAACAACCAAGATGCCCTTCAACAGAGGAATGGCTAAAGAAACTGTGGTACATGTACACAATGGAATATTATGCAGCTGTCAAGAGAGATGAAGTCATGAAATTTTCCTATACATTGATATACATGGAATGCATTATGCTGAGTGAAATAAGCCAGAGGGAGAGAAAGAGATACAGAATAGCCTCACTCATCTATGGGTTTTAAGAAAAATAAAAGACATTTTTGCAACAATTCTCAGAGACAAAAGAGAGGAGGGCTGAAGGTCCAGCTCATGACATCAAGCTCACCACAAAGAATGATGAGTGCAGATAGAGAAATAACTACATTGAGAACTATCCTAACAATGTGAATGAATGAGGGAATTAGAAAACCTGTCTAGAATACAGGCAGGGGTGGGGTGGGGGTAAGGGAGATTTGGGACATTGGTGATGGGAATGGTGAAGGAGGGTGTTCTTTATATGACTGAAACTCAACTATAATCATATTTGTAATCAAGGTGTTTAAATAAAGATATTAATAAAAAATAAAAATATTAAACAGCATCTAAGTAGGCCAATTACTATTTAATAAATAAAATAATAATCAAAAGTCTTCCCTAAAGTAAAATCCCAGGCCAGGTGGTTTTACTAGTGAGTCCTTTCAAACCTTTAAAGATGACCTAGTCACAATCCTTGAAAGGCTCTTTCAGAAAGTTTCACATAGACATCCTTCCACCTTCTGAGGCAAACATTATCATGATACAAAAGTAGAAAGAGACATCACGAAAGGGAAACTGCCAAGACCTGTGATGAACATAGATGCAATGATCTTCAACAAAATATTAGCATACCAAATTAAACAATACAGCAAATATATTATACACCATGATCAAATGTAATTAAGCTGAGAAATACATTTAATAAACACAAGCCAATGAAGAATACATAAGAAAAAGTAAAAATCATATATGATTAACGGATGTACATAAAGCATTGAACAAGACCCACTCATGATTTCTGAAATATCCAAAAAGTAGTTAAAGTTAAAAATATAGTAAAGCCAGATAGCGTAAACCCACAACCAATATAATAAATGATGGAAAAATCTAAGCCTTCCCTCTGAGATCAAGCACAAGAGATGTTGCCTATTCTCATCACTACATCTAAGTGTAATATTGGTAGTCCTTGCCAATTAGGCAAGGGGATATTAAAATATCCAGATTAGAAAAGAAGTTAAACTCTTGCTATTTGCAGTAGATATGATATTATCCTCAGAAAATCTAAAGATCAATAAAATTTCTAGACATAATGTACTTGCAAAAATAAAGTAGTAGACCACAGGGCTTTTCTGTATGAAAATGATGAAATAGAATAAAAATAAATTAAAAAGATGATCCCATTCACAACCGTGCCCCACAGAATCAAGTACTTGGTAATTAGCTTAATTAAGGGCAAAGACTTACACAAGTAAAACCATAAACAACTACTGAAGAATAAATTAGGACATGAGGAAATAGAATCACATTTCCTCTTTCTGAACTAGAAGGATCAATGACAATCTTGACCAATGCATTATTCAGATTCAATGTGCTTCCTTTATAAATATCTATGACAATTTTTGTTTGTTTGTTTGGGTTTTGGGGGTTGCACCCAGCAGCGCTCAGGGGTTACTCCTGACTCTACACTCAGAAATCACTCCTGGCAAGCTCGGGGACATTATGGGATGCTGGGATTCGAACCACTGTCCTTCTGCATGCAAGACAAATGACCTGACTCCATGCTATTTCTCCTTCCCCAACCTATGACAATTTTTAAAGGACAGATGCTATTAAAAAGTATAGGGAATAATAATGCTCCCAGAATAATCAAATAACCCTAGAGAAAGAAGATCTAAGGCCTCTTTTTACCTAACTTCAAATTATACTGGAACAAGGAAAGAATTTCAGACCAGAATTGAGAGTTCAGAGAGAGATTTTCAGGTCTATGAACAGTTAATCTTCAATAGAGGAATAAAAAATATATAATGGAGTAAGGAAAGCCTTGAGAACATAAGGTGTTGGTGAAACTGGTCAGTCACACGCAAAGAAAGTAAATTATTTCTACACTCTAACACCAAGCAAAAGTCAAATAAAAGAGGAATAAAGAACTAGATCCTAGCTATGAATTCATAAATTATACTGAGAAAATCCAGAGATTATACTGAGGAAAACATAGTTTATTTTGTTAGAGTGAACCTTGAGGTATCTTTTTTTTTTTTTGGTTTTTGAGTCATAATTGGCGATGCTCAGGGGTTACACCTGGCTCTGCATTCAGAAATCACTCTTGGCAGGCAGAGGGACAATGTGGGATGCCGGGATTTGAACCAACATTAATACTGGGTCAGTTACGTGCAAAGTTTCTATATAATATTTTGGGTAACATTATCATTTTGACAAACTTCCAATTCATGGAATATTGAGTATTCATATCTTGATGTCCCCATCTATTTCTTTCATAAGTTACATGATTTTCAAAGTATAGGTATTTATCACTTTTGTTAAATCAATACCTAGTTATTTGAAGTTATTTTAAATGAAAAAAATTCCTCTAGTACATAATTTGTGTAAGAATGTAATTGATTTTTCTATTTTGATTTTTAGCCTGATTATTTGGTGTAGTGATTTATTAGTTATAAGAGCTATCTGCTTTGGTATATCAGTCATATTGAATTCATTGAAGTTATTAGGAAGAATTCCCCTTTATTTAGTATTTTGTAAGAGTTTGCATCCTTGTAGGTAGAAAGTCTTTGAAGGTTTCATAGAGTCCACCAACGAACCCATTTAGGCCATGTTTTTCTATCTTGGAAAGGTTTTTCATTAATGTTCAATTTTATACTTGTGTTTAATTTGTTTAGATTTTCTACTTATTTCATTCAATTAAGAGAGGTTATGATTCTAAGAATAAGTGCACTTTTTGTATTCTTCAACTTAATACAATAGAATTATTCAGATCTATTTGTATTCTAAACTACTTTTCTGAGAGATTAATCAATTAGTATTTTTTGGGTCATCAGAGATATCATCTTCATTCTCTATGAATGTTGTTTGTCTCCGAGGTTTCCCCATTGTTACACTTGTAGTGTGATTTTTTTCTATGCGTTATGGTGGGGTTCATTAGTTAGAGACATCATGCAACCACGAAGTGAAGCGGAGTGGCCAAGCTATGCTGGAGCCTCTGGAAGACAGCTATCACTGAGTCTTTTTTGGCCTTCTTTCTACTGGAGCCTCTGGAAGACAGCTGTCACTGGGTCTTTCTTGGCCTTTTTAGCAGAGGTACAGGAGACAGGATAGAAGAGGGATAAGGGAAAGTGACAGATTACTTCAGTTTTCACTAGAAGACTTTTTGGTAGAGTCTTTAATTTTTAGGGTATAGTATCATGTCATCTGCAAATAGTGAGAGCTTGACTTCTTTCCTACCTGGATTCCCTTGATATCTTTTTCTTGCCTAAGCTACAGCAAGAACTTCCAGTACTAAGTTGAATACGAGTTTTGAGAGAGGACAGCCTTGTCTTGTACCAGAATTTAGAGGGAAGGCTTTTAGTTTTTCTCCATTGAGGATAAATTTTGCTATTGGCTTGTAGTAGATGGCCTTGACTAGATTGAGAAAGGCACCTTTCATTCCCATCGTGCTGAGAGTTTTTATCAAGAATGGGTGTTGGACCTTATCAAATGCTTTCTCTGCATCTATTTATATTATCATGTAATTTTTCTTGTTGTAATTTTTACTGTTCTTGATGTTGTGTATTATGTTGATAGATTTATGGATGATAAACCATCCTTGCATTCCTGGGATGAAACCTACTTGTTTGTAGTAAATGATCTTGATGAGACATTGGATCCTGTTTGCCAGGATTTTGTCGAGGATCTTTGCATCTGTGTTCATCAGGGTTATTGTTCTGAAATTTTCTTTTTTGGCAGCATCTCTGTCTGGTTTTGGTGTCAAGGTGATGTTGGCTTCATAAAAGCAATTTGGAAGTGTTTCTGTTTTGTTTGTTTGTTTTTTTTTCAATTTCATGAAAGAGCCTGGCCAGGATTGGGAGCAGTTCCTCTTGAAAGGTTTCAAAGAATTCAGTAGTGAATCCATCTGGGCCTGGGCTTTTTATTTGGGGGCAGACATTTAACCATTTTAATTTCCTCAATAGTGGTGGGGGTGTTTAAATATGCTACATCCTCCTTATTCAACTGATGAAGGTTATAAGAGTCCGAGAATTTATCTATTTCGTCCAGGTTCTCATGTTTAGTGAGAATTTCTCAAAGTGGTCTCTGATTACCCTTTGAATATCTGCAATATCTGTAGTGATCTCCCTCTTTTCATTTCAATATGGGTTATCAAGTTTCTCTTTCTTTGTGATTTTTGCCAATGGTCTATCAATCTTGTTTATTTTTTTTCAAAGAACCAACTTCTGCTTTTGTTGATCTTTCAGATAGTTTTTTGGGTATCCACTTAATTTATTTCTGCTCTAAGCTTTGTTATTTCCTTCTGTCTCCCTATTTTTGGTTCCTTTTGTTGATCATGTTCTAATTTTATAAGCTGCGTTGTTAAGCTATTCAGGTATGCCCCTTCTTCCTTCCTGATGTGTGCTTACAAAGCTATAAGTTTTCCTCCCTTTGCTATGTCCCATAGATTCTGATAGGTTGTGTCTTCATTGTCATTTGATTCCAGGAAAGTTTTGATTTTCTGTTTGATTTCAACTCGGACCCACTGGTTGTTCAGTAGCAGGCTGTTTAATTTTCAGTTAAAGTTTTTCTTCTGTGTCCATCTGTAGTTCATGTCTAATTCAGAGCCTTGTGGTCAGCAAAGGTAGCCTGCAAAATTTCTATCCTCTTGATTTTATGGAGGTATGTTTTATGTGCCAGCATGTGGTCTATCCTGGAGAATGACCCATGTACATTGGAGAAGAATGTGTATCCAGGTTTTGGGGGGTGGAGTGTCCTATATATATCTACTAGTCCTCTTTCTTCCATTTCTCTTTTCAGATCTAGTATATTTTTTTGTGTTTCAGTCTGGTTGACCTATCAAGTGTTGACAGGGCTGTGTTGAGGTCTCCCACAATTATTTTGTTATTATTGATGGCGTCTTTCAGATTTGTCAATAATTGTGTTAGATAATTTGCTGGTCTCTCATTGGGTGCATTATGTTTAGTAGTCTGATTTCTTCCCATTGTACATGTCCTTTGATTAGTACAAAGTGTCCATCTTTGTCCCTTACAACTTTTTTGAGTATAAAGTTGGTGTCATCAGATGTCACCCAGCTCTTTTAAGGGTGTTGTTTGCTTGGATGATTTTCCTCCAGCCTTTGATTTTGAATTTATGTTTGTTCTGACTATTCAGGCATGTGTTTTGTATTCAGCAGAAAGTTGGATTCATCTTTTTGATTCATTTTGCCACTCTGTGACTATAACTGGTGCATTTAGTCCATTGACATTAAGGGAGATGACTGTCATGGGATTTAATGTCATCTTTGTGTACAACATCTTTGTTGTCTGTCTTGTGTTAAAATAGATTTTTTTCTGCGTGTTTTAGTGGGGTTCATTAGTCAGAAAGAGCACATGGCTGTGAAGTGAAGCAGAATCCCTTCAGTCTCTCCCAGTTGCTAATCTCACAGCAAGGGCAGACCCCTCCCACATGACTTCACAGACAAAGGAGTTAGCTTTCTGCCAGGCACCTCTGGTAGCCAGTTTTCACTCAGTCTTTCTTGGCCTTTGGCCTGGGCACCTCCCTAGGAGACAGTTTTTGCTGGGCCCTTCCTGGCCCTCTCAGGAGAGCTTCAGCAGAAGGAAGAGAAGAGAAACATGCAAAGCCGACAGGTCCCCTCAGATCCTCCCAGTTGTGAATCTCACAGTAGGAGCTGATGCTGTTTACTTTTAATTCAATCTGATGTTTATAGGAATCAAAAAAGATATCAATTTCACTTAGGTATTCATATTTGTGGCATAAATGTTTTTGAATTAATTTATGAATGATCCTTTAAATATCTATAATATCTGCTTGTGGCAGCTCCCCTTTCATTTCTTATTCTATTTACTGCTGTTTTATTTTTTTATTTCTAGAATCTTGCCATTGGTTTATTAATCTTTTTATTCTTGCAAAGAAACAGCTCTTGTTGATATTTTGATTTTATTTTAGTTTTTGTTTAATTAATTATTGTTCTAAATTTTAATATTTCCTTTCTGATGGTTACTTTGTGTTCCTATTCCTGGTATTCTAAGAGTTGCTGAAGCTGTGTACTTAGGTGATTTATGTGAAGCTTTTTCCAATTAACACTTTCATTTCTATGTAAAAGCTTTCATTTTAACATGTTTTATGTCCCATATGCTATGGTAGCTAATACTTTCATTCTCATGTTTCTAAGAATCTTTATATTTCCACTCTGATTTCCTCTTGATTCACTAACTGTTCAGAAGTGAATTGTATGGTTTCCACGTGTTTTATTTTTTCCCTTGTTTGTAATCAATTCCTATTCTAAATGCATCATGGTATAAGAGGACAGTTTTTGTAATTTATGCATTTTACTATAAGTAAATATGTTTTATGACCCAAAATATGGCTTATCTTGGAGAAATTCACTAGAATTTATCTCCACTAGAGAGAAATATTGGGGGAATGTAGTGTCCTCTATATCTGCTAAGTCCAATGCTTTTTGTTTCTTTGTTCAAAGCTAGTGTTTTATTTTTAGATTTAGTCTGGTTGATCTATTCAAAGATGATACAGTAAAAATAAAGTCTCTAACTACCATTTTGCTGATATAAAAATCTTTCCTCATTATCTTTTATTTGTTTTAAATATTTTAAGGTTCCTCATTAGGTGCATAAGTGTTTAGGGGCTTGAATTCCTGGTGTGTATTTAATTTATCATACCTAATGTTAATATATATCCCTTGATCATTAGTAACTGACCATTCCTGTTCTTTATATGTTTTTAACTTGAAGTCTATGCTGGCAGATATAAAGATGACCTCGTGGACAATATTAGGGAATTGTTTACTTGACATACGGTTTTCTAGCCTCTGACTTTGAACCTTTGTTTTCCCTGACTGTTCAGTACTTCTCTTGTAGGAGGTAGAAAACTGAGTTCAGTTTTCTGATTCATACTACAACACTTTTGATTTCTGTGTTTAAGTCATTGACAGTGAAAAACTGATATAGAAGTTGTTTGCCATTACTATTATCCCTTTTTTCTTTCCTTCTCTTCTTCTTTTTCAATTCAATATACTATCATATCACAAATCCCATGCTGTCAATTTCATTTTAGGAAAGGAAACTCAATGCACAAGACACAGTCTCATGAACATTGAGTAGAAATAAAAAATGATCAGACATAAGTACCAAACCCAAAGTCAATGACAATAGAATCAAGATACCTAATGTACAACAAGCTATACACAAAAGGGACCTGTTACACTAGCAGCCCAGGGGGCTAAGGGTAGAGATATGGGATACATACTGGGAATAGGGGAAGAGGAAGAACAACACTGGTGGTGGTAATGGCCCTAAATCACTGTTATCATATAACTTAAGTATAACTGTGAAAGACTTGTAATAAGCGTTGATCATAATAAAAGTTTAAAAAATGTTGTTTGCAATAATTCATAGTGTTTGTGAAATTTATATTGTCTTATTTGTTTGTTGGATGGTTCCTGTGCTTAGAGATTATTCCTAGTGGTTGTTTTTAAAGAAACCCTTTTGACTCTTATTGTAAAGATGATTTCAATTCTATAAAGTTCCTGAGGTTATCCACAAAGCTCTGTATTTTTCCTTCAAATCAGAATGATAGTTTTCTGGTGAGGTGCTCAGATCATTAAGGGTATTTTTTTAATTTTATTTCAAGTCTTTCATAGTTGTATTTCAGGCATATAGTGGGAGTGAATTAGGGACATTCCCACCACCAGTATTGACCTCTCTCCACACTCGTTTCCAGGATGCATCCCATAACTCCCTCTTTAGCTCCTTGAACTACTGTGTAATGGGTCCATTTTGTGTTTAGCTAACAAGCTAAGTTTGGGTCTCCTGAGTCTATTGTCATTGACTATGGTTTGGGTATTTAGACATGACCTTTTCTTAATCAGTGCTTCTAAGACTACTTGACCCTTGGCTCCCATTCATTGTTCTTCTTTCTTTTCTCTATTTGTAGAAAGAGAGATATGAGATAAAACAAAAATGATTCAAGTTCTAAGGTTCTATGTAAAAGGTGGGAGCCCCTATTTAGAAGATATAAATAAAATTAAAAGAAATTAAAATAATGGGGACAGATGTGGCAAATTTTTTTTACATAGGCGCAGTAAACGTTGGGGAAATTAGAAAGAAAATCCCTTGGCCTAAGAGATACAGGGTGCCTCCAACAATGAAGCATAATGTCATAAGACCAACTACAGACTCCAGGATGTCAGTTGTCCTACTCCAAGTTCTTTCTTTATAGTCCCAGGAATAGTTCTGTTCACTTGAGGTTGTCGTAGTCAGTCTTCTGTAATTTGAAATTTTGGTATTTTTAAAAACAATATTCCATCATTTTCTTCTGGCCTTTATAGTCTCACTTGATAAGTCTACTGTGACTCTTAAGGAAGCTCTATTGTGTGTAATTTCCTTCTTTTATTTCTTTACTTTCTGTATTCTATATCTTTCTCTTATCTTGATTATCTGTCTTGGAATAGTTTTTATTTACATCAATAGGAGTAACATTACATTGGCTAGGAGTAACAAGTATACTTGGTATAAGTACCAAATTTTGTGAAATAATTTCTTGGTGTCTATTAAAATAATATTGTTCTTTCGGTCCTTCATTGTATTAATATACAATAACATTAATTAAATTTCAGAGGTTAAACCAACATTGAATTTCCAAGGTAAGTTCTTTTTTTTGTCATGGTATATAATTATTTGTATATTGCTATATTGATATTGATTATTTTAACATTGCATAATAAATATCATATGGGTCATTGGTGTATAGTATTTTTGTGATCTCTTTATAGTGTCATGGTAGTTGCAATGAGTTTGTAATTAATTTGAGTTTGTCTTCACTTTTGGAAGTAAAAATTGTCAAATAAAATTGGGATTAGTTTTTTAACTCATATTAGGTTCACCCAGAAAGGAGCAAGCTCATGAGACAGAGGAAACAGCCAACCAGTGGTGAAGGCTTAGAAGGTGACTATTTTAATAAAAAGAACCATTTTGAACTAAGATTAGTGTGCTCAGAAAAGAACGTGGTCACAAGACAGATAGAACCACTCACCATCACCTGGGCAGGCAGATTTTTCAATCAAAAGAGCCACTCTGAATTTAGACAACTCTACCCAGAGAAGAGTGTGGTTACAAGACAGAAAGGACTGGCAATTAGTGATGGCAGCACTGCAAACAGTTTTTTGGATCAAATGGGTATTTTTAAAATCAGGTTAATAGTCACAGAGAAGAGTTCAGCTACTCTTCTGTGCTCTGAACCCATGCATTTCTTCTAGTCAAGGAGCACCACCATAACACATAAAAAGCACCACCACACTTCAAAAGTCACAATGGAAATATAAGTCCAAATTACCCATACATAATGAACAAAGATGATAGTTCTGAAAACCCAACTAGTATCAACCACTCATATAGTTTCTCTGATAAGGACATTAGACAGAAAATGTAGAGAATGTTCAAAGAACTCAAAAAAACCATTGAATAATAGCTAATAATACTAAAAAGTGTATGAGAATAGAAATGAGAAAAATTCAAACAGAAGTAATGGAAATGAAAAACTGGGTAAAATAAATGAAAAACTCACTGAAGGCCTTATCAGTAGAGTAACAGCTGCTGAGGACAGAATTGGTGAACTGGAAGATGAGTTGCATAACAGCTCCATATAACAAAAGAAATAGGAAAAGAGCCTTATAATAATTAACAAAAGATGGAAAAAATCCTCAACCCTAAGCACTGCCAAGAATAAGCCCTTAGCACTACCAGAAATGCCCCCCCAAAATACGATATCAAATTTAATATATAAAATATTTTCTTTGATGTAAGATAAAGATTAAATGAGACTGATAAAACTTAAGACAAAAGTTGTAAAAATAAAAAAGAATTTATTACAGATCAGGCAAGAATTGATAAGGATTCATCTGAAGCAGTACAAAGAGATTGTAGATTAGAGAGAAAGAATTCACAGGTGTTTATTAAGTAGAAATTCATTTTTCTGAATGATGACAATAAAAATGCTTAATTAACTTTTATGTAAAAGGATAAAGATCACTTTTATTTGAAAAATATATAGTAATACTGAAATTTACATTATTTAACTGTAAATTCACTTTAGAGGTTAGCTCATTATCAACATAATACTTGAAGATTAAATTTAAATTTGGAAGAACTGGATTAGACAAAGAAAATTTACTATGATTCCTCAATTTAAAAAACCCTATGAGGGGCCAAAGCAGTAGCATGAGAGTAAGGCATCTGCCTTGCATGCACTAGCCATGGACAGACTATGGTTCAATCCTTCATCGTCCCATATGGTCCCCTCAAGCCAGGAGTGATTTCTCTTGCCACACCTGCCCCCATTTTTTGTTTTTGTTTCTTTCTTTTAACTTTATTTACATCTTCTACATAGAAGCTCCGCATTTTACATAGAACCTTAGAACTTGAATCATTTTGCTTTATCTCATATCTCTATATCTTTCTACAAACAGAAAATAAAGAAAAAAATGGATGGTACCCAAGGGCTAAGTGGTCTCAGGAGCACTGAGGAAAAATAAAAAAGTCATATCTAAATACCCAAGCCATAGTCAACGACAATAGACTCAAGAGACCCAAACTATAACAAGCTAAACATAAAATGGGCCTATTACATTAGTAGTTCAGGGGGCTAAAGAGGGAGGTATGGGATGCATGCTGGGAACTATGGTGGAGAGAGGTCTACACTGGTGATAGGAATTTCCTAATTCACTGCCACTATATGCCTGAAATACAACTGTGGAAGACTTGTAATTCACAATTATCTCAATAAAATTTATAAAATACACCTGAGACAATGAAAGCAATCACACTGTTTGAGGATGATATGTTGAAATGTTTTAGGCATAAATTTCAATCATGAATCATACTTTAAATAACATGAGAATAACCATTTACATAAAAATATAAGTCCAAAATTTGTTTATAATTCTAGATCACAAAATTTTCTCTATGACATGGAAAAATAACAGAATTACTTTTAGTCTGACTAAAACATTAAATTGCTAATATCCATCATTCCTTTCCATTTAATGTTTTCCTAATCAAAATGAACCAAAGTTCCTAAGTATTATCCATATCGACTACATACTCAAGATCCATACTGTTTCCACAGTTTTCACCGAGCTTCCTTTGATTCTTTTTCTGCCACTTAAAATATTAAATGATAAATTACCGTAATAGCAAAATCCACTGTCTAGTATTTATACACCTGTGCAACTTGACTATAATTAGAGATTTTGCTTCTTTATAGACAGTTTTACTTACTTTCATATAACTATGGTATATTAAAATTTCCATAATTTAGAATTCTCTATCCATCTGCACAATGAAGTCTTCTGTTAAGTCACCATATTTTCCAAATCATTTCCAACAATAGCAAGTTTAGCTATGTATCAAGGATTTGCCATTTTCAATATACTTTATTTATTCCTCTCCATAATCTCTATATGGCGAAGTAGTTAAGGACTCAAGTAAAGAGTCAGACATAGTTATTTGTACTATTAACTATCTAAAACTTAACCTCCATAAAATTCAACATTTATTTAACAAAATGAAATGAATCATATATATATATATATATATATATATATATATATATATATATTTGTCTTCTTATGCTTATAAACTCATAAATTACCAAAGAGGAAGAGCCCTTTAGTATTTCAGTCCTAATCATCAGTCAATTTTGACTACTGGAGAAGTCCAGTATTTGTCACTATATAGAATGAAAATAGAATAGGAATAAAGACATCAGATTCTTGTACAACAAATAATAAGGAAGCATTTAGTTTATAATTATAGTTTTAGCTTTAATACAGTCATTAGTACTTTAGCAAGTACCATAGAAAAAGGATTAAGTGTTATTATTCAATAATTAAATCCTGGGCTGGAGAGATATTATAGGAAATAAGTATTTCCCTTGCCAATGGTTGACTCTGGTTTAAATCACATATGGTCTGATGAATACTAACAGGAGTATCTGTGAGCTGACTGCAATCCCAAAACCAAACCATAAATAAAAAAAATCTAAATCCAACTCCAAATCCAAAATAGTATGAGTTTCTTGTCCCTATATTTTGTTCTTTCTAACATAAATGTTCAAGCTGAGATTCCTGAAATTGGGCAAATGTTATATATAAAATGCATGGAACTTCTTGTTTGGAAAGTAACCTAACTACTTTCTATCCTTTAGATAAATACTTAAATATTTATTGAGTATAAATTATGGACCAAAATATAATTTTGTGAAATATAAACATAGCATGTATTCTTAGGTTTCTCTTTGGGGGAATTAGCCATACCCAGTGGCACTCAGGGATTATTCCTGACTCTGCACTCAGAAAACACTCCTGGCAGGCTCAGGGAACCATATGGGATGCCAGGGATTAAACCAGTTCCGTCCCAGTTTAGGCAGCGTGCAAGGCAAATGCCGTGCCACTGTGCTATCACTCTGGCCCCTGTATTCTTAGTTTTTATGCTCTTGTAGAGAGAAGACAAATGATATTGAATTTACAATGTGATAAATGTTATGTAAGAGGGATATATCCCTAGTATCAAAGAAGTATAGAATATGATAATGTAATCTATTTTATTGATAAAGTAAGGCAAGGTTATCTTGCCTTACATCATCACCAATTCACATGTTGAACGTCTATACCCAATGTTTTTATACTTGGAGATATGGTCGAAGAATAAAACTATAGTAAACTGAGATCAAAATGGCGTAACTTTTATTTGATATGAACTAGTATACTTATTAGAAAGCACAAAAGACTCTCATTTTCTCTTTCTCTTTCTGTGTCTGTATCACTATGTAAATTTCTCCCCATCCACCAAATTTTCATGCATCAAGGAAAAACCATATGAGGCCATATAGTGAGAAGAGAGTTCTCCTGCACTCTATCAGAGTGAGGGTAGACAGCTTCCTTTTACATCTCCTTACTTCCAGAAGTTCTGGCAGTCACATCTATGATCCACAGCAGCTGCTATGTCAACTCATCAGCCTAGTTCCACAATCCTGGAAAACCTGGATCACTTGAATACATAATGCAGTCCCATGACATCTTCAATGTTTTCAATACTGACATCTCAATAGGAATGCACCAAATTAGATGTGACATTATCATAGAATCCACTTAAGTTCAACAAATAAAACCAATAATATAGAATGCTCAACTACCAACAAAAACCTTAGTTAACCTTCACACAATTATATAATGATCTCATTGTGAGATGATAATTTTCAAAAATTTTTCCTCTTAGGACCGCTTTTGCTGTGTGTCCCAAAGATTCTGGCAGTTTGTGTCTTCATTATCATTTGTTTCCAGGAAAGTTTTGATTTCCTTTTTGATTTCATCTCGGACCCACTGGTTGTTCAGTAGCAGGGTGTTGATTTCCAATTGTTAAAGTTTTTCTTCTGCATGCCTTTGTACTTCACATCTAATTTCAGAGCCTTGTGGTCAGCTAAGGTAGCCTGCAAAATTTCTATCCTCTTGATTTTATGGAGGTATGTTTTATGTGTCAGCATGTAGTCTATCCTGGAAAATGAACCATGTACATTGGAGAAGAATGTGTATCCAGGTTTTTTGGAATGGAATGTCCTATATATATCTACTAGTCCTCTTTCTTCCATTACTCTTTTCAGGGCTAGTATGTTTTTGTTGGGTTTCAGTCTGATTGACCTATCAAGTGTTTATAGTCAAGTGTTTATATATCAAGTGTTGAGGTCTCCCACAATTATTGTGTTAATATTGATTTCTTCTTTCAGATTTGTCAGTAACTGTATTAGATAATTTGCTGGTCTCTCATTGGGTGCATATATGTTTAATAGTCTGATTTCTTCCTGTTGCACATATCCCTTAATTAGTACATAGTGTCCATCTTTGTCCCTTACCACTTTTCTGAGTATAAAGTTGGTGTCATCAGATATTAATATGGCCATTCCACTTTTTTTGAGGGTGTGTTTGCTTGGATGATTTTCCTCCAGCCTTTGATTTTGAGTCTATGTTTGTTCTGACTATTCAGATGTGTTTCTTGTAGGCAGCAGAAGGTTGGATTCATCTTTTTGACCCATTTTGCCACTCTGAGTCTTTTAATTGGTGAATTTAGTCCATTGACATTGAGAGAGATGATTGTCATAAGATTTAATGTCATCTTTGTAGATAAGTTTGCTGTGTTTGTTGGTCTGTCTTGTCTTAGAGTAGACCTGCCAGTTTTTCCTTTAAGGCTGGTTTTTCATCTGTGAAGATTCTGAGCTGTTGTTTATTCATGAAGCTATGTATTCTTCCTTTAAACCTGAACGTGAGTTGGGCTGGGTGCAGTATTCTTGGTGAGGCATTCATTTCATTCAGTCTTGTCACAATATCCCACCACTGTCTTCTGGCCTTGAGAGTTTCTTGTGACATGTCTGCTGTAAGTCTTAGGGATGCTCCTTTGAATGTAATTTCCCTTTTTGATCTTGCTGCTTTCAGTATTCTATCTCTATCTGTGGATTTGTCATTGTAATGAGGATGTGTCTTGGGGTGTTTTTCTTTGGGTCTCTATTAGCTGGTACTCTTCGGGCATGCAGGATTTGATTGCATGCAGTCTTTAACTCTGGGAGTATCTATTTGATGATATCTTTGACATTTGATTTTTCCTGGAGATCTCCTACCTGGGCCTCTGGGACTCCAACGATTCAGCACACTGACTCTGTCCTCAGCTGATGTTACCCTTCTGGAGAGGCCAGTCACTGAGTTTTTCAGTTGAGATACCGTGTTTTTCAGATCTGCTATTTCAATTTGGAGTTTTCTGATTTCTGTCTTTGTGGTATGTTCAGATTGATCTATGCTTTCTTTGAGTTCTGAAAACATCCTCATATGTCTATTCTAAACTCCTTATCTGAGAGGTTAATCAGATGGTTGGAATTTTTTGGGTCATCAGAGCTATCATCTTCATTATCTGTGCATGGTGTTTGCCTGCGAGGTTTCCCCATTGTCATGCTTGTAGTGTGATTTTTTTTTCTGTGTGTTGTGGTGGGGTTCAGTGGTTAGAAAGAATGTGTGGCCACAAAGCAGAGCAGCTGTGCTCTTCTGCAGCCTCTAGGGACAGTTTTTTTGGGGGTGCCCTTTGAACCCTTTGAGGAGAACTTAAGGGATTCAGAAAAGACACACAAGCAAAGCCAACAGGTCCCTTGAAGTCATCACAGTCATCAAGGGCACAGCAGGGGAGTACCTCCACAGACAGAGGAATCAGCTCTCTGTCTGGCGACCCCCACAGCAGTCCTTAACACTGGTTCCTATGAGCAACATTTAAACCATGGCATTTATATAAAGTAACAAAACTTAATAAAAATATATAAAAATAAGCTAGTTTTTGCCAGACTCTGAATTCTGTTGAAACTTTGATCTTAGACTTTCCAGTTTTCACTATTGCAAGTGGAAGACTGGCTGGTATAAAAATCTTGCAATCTCCACATCCACCAGGAGAAGGGTTAGTCATGATTGAAGACACCAGATAATGACTGGAGTTGAGAAAGGACAAACCCATACCAAGTCATCAGGACTTGTTGGAGGCCCTTTAACTAGAAAGCAATATGGAGTCTCTGATGCCTGAGAAGTCAAAGGCCTGTGTACATTACAAGCTGCTGGTGGTGCTTCCCCCATGAATCTAAAAAGAAAGAGCTGACCATAAAAAGAGCCATTACCAGAGGTCAATGGATAAGCAAGAACAAACATGCTATGTAAAGGCTAAAAGTTAAGATTAGATCTGTAGCACTGTTAACAGAACAGAGCACCCCAGGACCACTTATAGTAAATGTATAACTCGCTAAAAAAAAAACAAAAACCCTGACATATTTGATGTATGGGAATGTTATGGTGGAAAAGTACTTAACCACCCCTTCCTCTCTTTTGTCTGAAAACATGCTCATGCTTGCTATAATAACGAGCCCCCTTTGAATAAACTTTGACTCTTGACTGGAATCTCACCTTGTGTCCATCAATTTTCCCAGCCCTCTTTTATTTTTCAGGTTGAATCCTCTTCGTGACTCATGAATAAGTTCGTGATCCTCATCCACCCTGCGGGCCCCGGAGGATCGCAAGTGGCACCCAGACGTGGGGCACGAAGCACAGATCACCGCATCTCGAGAGCCTGCTCATAAGACACCAGTAAGACCCTATTTAGGGCAGGTTGCAGAGAGGTTAGCCTAACAGTGATCACTAAAACCGCTGTCCAATCACCCAAGGGAAATGGGGACTACTTTATCCAAAAAGGAGGCTTTCATTAAAAAAAAAAAAAAGCTCTGAGTGAAAGAAAAATTAAAGTTAAAAAGAAGGATTTGATAGTTTTTTATTTGTATTCATGATATTTGCCCGTGGTTTGTGGTCACAAGACCACGTATAGTCTCTAGTACTTGGAAACAAATTGGTGATGAATTAGGGCAATATTACAGTAAATATGGTAAGGAACAAGATAAAAAGGTTATGCAGTTTTATTGGTCCATCCTTAGTCAAATTGTTACTGCTGCAGAGTTAGATCCAATTGGGGGAAGCCCCTTAAGAAAGAAATTATTGAAAAAGCCGAGGCCAACATAGAAATGGCCTCCCACAGCCAGTCCCGGGCCAGTAGCGCCACTCCTAAATCTAACAGCCTCATAGATTTAGAACCTTCCAAAGCCTTTTATACCGTTGTGGCCAGTGCCCCCCCCCCAGAGGAGGACATTCTAGATGCCGAGTACGCTCAGTCCCTACAGGACACAGCGGCACAATATGACCATGGCCAAATCCTTCCTCTCGCCACTCCCCCTCTTAAAGCTATAAAAAAGGAACTATTTGGCCAAATTGAAGATCTGAAACAAATTTTAAGCCTTCAAGAACAGGTTGCTTCTTTTAATTCACAAGTTTCTGCCCTTCAGGCTTTCCCCCACCCTCCTGAATCTAAAGTTGTCTGTCCTCTGCCCACCCGATCCCAAGGGCCAGGCCCCCCTCTTGAGAATTCAGAGGGACAGGTTGATGAGGGTGAGGCCAAGTGCCGTAAGACAGGAACCACTGCGGAGCATACAAATAATCGTGAGGGCCCAGTGAGCAGGATAATTACAAAATATCAGCTGCTAAGCCATAAAACCTTGTGATATCTGCACTTTGCTGTTAAAACTTCTGGGCCTAATGCGCCCTTTACTCAGTACATTTTGCTCGGGCCAGCCCTGAGCTTCTCTTTCAGTCTCCTTCCTGCCGGCCTTGGGCAAGAGCCAGCTCAGGCCCTGCCACTCCCATTTTAAGCCTTCCAATTCACCTTGAAATACCCCAATCTTTGTTATTCAAAAGAAATCTGGAAAGTGGCATCTCTTACATATTCTCAAAGCAATTAATAAGACCATGATCCCCATGTGTGCTTTTGCAACCCAGACTCCCCTCCTCGGTTGCCATTCCCTCTAATTCCAATAAATTAGTAATTGATCTTAAAAGATTGCTGTTTTTTTCTCTCTATACCATTACACCCTGCTGACTGTAAAAGATTTGCCTCTAGCCTTCCTGCTGTTAACTGTGCTGGCCCCTCCCTGCATTATCAATGGAAGGTTCTGCTTCACCTTGTCAGCCCTACACTTTGTCAAATATGTGTAGCACAGGTAATAAATTTTGTAAAAAATATTTTGAAAATAAATCTAATTATCTTATTCAACCTTACAATAAAACAGCATATTAATTGGCTGATGCAAAATACAAATAACTGGCCTTTGGCATGTACCTCCTTTAAGGAAAAAGTTGATATTCATTATCCAGCAAATAAATTTATACAGTTTTTTTTAAAAAGATGTATGTTTGTATTTTTCCCATTATAACACAATCCTCTCCTATTAATAATGCAAATGTCATATTTATGAATGGGTCTTCTAAATAAACACGCTGCCTATATAATACCATATACACTAATCGCACTTCTGCACAGTTGGTAAAATTATAAGGTTTTAAAAGTGTTAAAAAATGTCATAATAAGCCCTTTAATCTATGCAAAGGTAGTGTGTATGTGGCATATTCTATACCTGTATTTGAGACAGTATGTTTCTGTGTAGTCAAAATGAAGGCAAAAATTTTGGAGAAAAAATATCACTTCTCTCTTAAAGTTGATCAAATTTGGCTTAAGTTCAGCAGATATAGTGCTAGCCTGTGTGTTTCTTTGTGGTTACAAGTTTGATTGCTCTGCTAAATATGGCAGAGAGTGCTGGAGGTAGAATTAAAGAGATTCAAGAACTGTTCATGTGGAATTTATAGTGAGAATTATTGTCAGAATTTTGTTGTGTCTCATAAGAGGCCTCAAATAATTGTGAAGTTTGTAAATTAAATTATGCGGCATAAGTGTGCCTTTTCTAAAAGCATTTGTGTAATTAAGTTTTGTGTATTGGGTGTTGTAAAACATTGGAAATTGGAAAACCTTCTAAATTCAGGTCTGTAAGGGTTAAAAAAATTCTCTAGGGAGAAAAAGCAACTGGGAGATAAGGGCACTAAACTTTCTTTGTTTATGCCTCAGGAATTTTTGAACAAGATAACAACTCTATCACTTTAAAAAAAAACTTTTGGTGTTTTAAAATTCGAAAGGACACAAAAATGTTAAAAATTTAAATATTTTATATTTCTATTAGAAAATTATTTTTGATCTTAAGAGTATATGGAATATGTTGTGGTTAGCCTTTTTTAAAATAATATTGTCAATTAATATTATAAAAGTAACTAAATTTTATAAGCAGGTTAACAACAAGTATCAAATATAATTTTGGTCTTAAGCTCTAGGTGTGGAAATGCATCAGATATCTTTATATTTTATAAGGATCTAAACATTTTGTTAATTTGGTATATAATATTTTTTACAATTTACTTGAAATCTTCAAAGTAGGAACAGTTCTTTGTTTTTTTAAAGTCAGTTTTCATACCTTTAATAATCATAGCTTATGCTCTTGTGTTTAATCATAAAAATTTTAACACTTTATTGCACCTGCCTTACTGTTCTACTGTAAAACTAATTTAAAGGAAACCCATTCATTTACAGCAGATACCATACTTCAAAATGGAGACTCCTTCTACAGTGCTCATTAACCATTTTACTTAAAAATTTTTTAACTGCTTACTAACCATTTTACTTAATGTTTTAAACTTCAAATTAGGATTGTTTTAAAAATGTTTTGTGCTAAATCTAAAGCTTAAAGATCTTATTTTCAGCAAAGTTCCACTCCATCTACATTGAGTACTTCTAAAAACTGAAAAAGTTTTTCTACAAAAAAAAATTTTTCTTACAAATATGCTGGCTAAATATTTAAAAGCGCTTGTCCAATTTTACCCGGGTCAATTTTTCTAATGTAAGTTTTGGATTGATCCTTTTGTCTGTTCTTGTGTGTGTTGTGAGGAATGAAATTGGCCATAAGTATAAAATGTTGTGTTTAGTGTTGTTTTGTTTTGTCTTTTTATTTGTTATCTCTACATTTCATGATAAATTTTCAAAGCCTTATCCATTTTTGAGATTTCAATTAAATTTTTTCACAACTTGGTCAGTCTGGTCATTTAGCAGCTGACAGACTGTGGCATCCTGCAACTAAAGATCATGTTAAAAATTATGTGTTAAGCTGGCTTTGTCCTTCTGAGAACATGGTAGAAGGTGTAGGGGATGGTAAACCCCAGATTTCTCAATGGCCATCGGGGATAAATTTTCCCTGGAGAATTTCTGGACTTTGCAATCATCCAGCTTTCCTGCTATGTGTAAGTTAAGGCCAGAAAAATATGGGTATGTAGTTAAAGAGAGAAGCATCTAGTTTTAAGATAATAACTAAGAAGTTTAAGAAAAATCATTTAGGTTCAGTTTAAAAGTTTTTGAAAAATTGGCGATTGTTAATTATAAAAATTTTTGAATGCTAAAGTCTGACAGAGGTCAGGAGACTTTCCCGTGATATTCGAAAATAATTTGTGTAATGTAAATTGCTAGTGTCTTCTGCCTGTAAACCAAGGCCAGAAGACTAAGTAAATTCCTATTTTTATATGAAGAATTAAATTCATGGAAAATATTATTGTAAAAAAAAAAACCCAAGTAACCATTTTGCCTCCTATCAAGCAATTTCCTTATAGACCTCCTGCAGCTCTTCATCCATCTCAAAAGAGCCTGTCACCCCTCCTGCCACCTCTGCGTTACCCACCAACCCTTCCAGTCCTTCAGCCCACCATTCCTGCCGGACCTGTTTCTGACTGACTCTGCCTAAGGGGAATGTTGGATTCCCTACTCTGCCTGGCAGCCCTTGCCACCAACGACCCTGCTGACCTCTGATGGAGAGTTGAGTCCCACCACAGCTTAACTTTAAGACAGGTCATGGGCGTTGAACTTTGCTTACTCAAACCATATATGTACCCCCCTGTCCAACTATCAAACATTTGCAATCAAACCATTACAACTCTTCCATCTTCATTGAAGCCCCCAACTCCACTTATTTTGTTTGCTCCACTGGACTTTCTCCCCTATTGTTACTGAAATGTTTCTTGCTTATCATGATTATTGTGTTTTAGCTTTGTTAATGCCTAGACTAACCATTAAACCTGTTGGTCCGGTTTCCACCTCGGACCTCATCCTGCAGATGGTCAACGCCTCTGCCCAGGTGCTCTCCAGCACCAGCTATGAACACTGTTGAATCTGCTATTCACCCATCCCACCATTCTATAAAGGAATTGCTGCCTTCGGACTGCCTCACTTCACCAACAATACCAACCTTCTGCGATGGGGTATAGAGCCTCAATGCCATGGCATGACTTTGAAACAAGTGGTTGGAATTAGACTTTGCCTTTTGGGATCCAATATACTTCCTCCTATTCCCCTTATTGAAATTTGTAAGCAAACTCTTGTTGTTAATTCATCTTTTCAGTTTATACTTGCTCCCAATTTAACATTTTTTACTTGTTCCTCGAGTTTTTCTCCCCATATTGTTTCTGATATTTTTCTCCAGCATAAGGATTATTGTGTATTGGTTGTTTTAATGCCTAAATTAACTGTCAAACCTAAATCAGATTTATTGCCTCGTAAGGATACCTCCCTTGCCCTTTCCAGGCGCAAAAGAGAACTTGTAACTGTACTCACTATTGCCTTAGTGTTAGGCTTAGGTGTTGCTAGCACTGGCACAGGAATTTATTCATTGGTTCATACCCAACAACCTGTTAATGCCTTTACTAAAACTGTTGTTAAAGATGTTGAAGAACTTAAAAGAGGTTTAGATTATTTGGAACAAACTGTTGGCTCTTTAGCAAAAGTAATACAGCAAAATTGTCACGGCTTAGATCTTGCCTTTCTGCGGGAGGGGAGGTATGTGCTGCTTTATAGGAAGAATGTTGTTTTTTTTAAAGATAAATCAGGTTTAGTCAGAGATAGTATTAGAAGAGTAGAGCAAAGCTTGGAAGAAACAATGAAAAAGATAAAGATGAATCTTGGTACAAAAACTGGTTTCAATCTCTCCCTGGTTGTCAACACTGTTGCCTAGTTTGCTGGGACCATTTGTAGGATTTCTCTTACTCATTTCTTTTGGTCCATGGGCGTTTCGCCACTTTACCAATTTTATCAAATCCCAGGTAGATGAGGCTACCAAACGTTCTGTTGGTGTCCATTATCAACAGCTCACCCAGCATGAACCCCGCTCTCTGGAATGTGATTTTCTAGGAGATGGTGCATCCCACCACCTAGACTTTAAAGAGTTTGAGCACATTGCTAAACGCAAAAAATCATTCCTCTCACGGCTATGAAAATGCCTATGACGGGATTAGCCTGATGTCAGTTGTCAGAGGCCCACCCTATATTACTTAAGCAGTTCTAGCCTCAAGGTAGGGCTCTTTTGCCTACATGCACTCTAACAAGAACATCTTGTGTGCTCCTCGAGCCATCTTCTTCTTTCCTAGGGTGCTGACACTGAGGTCCCATCAGGTAACCTAAGACAGGCTTTCCACCCATTTTTGTTACTAGAGAGGGGGAATTGTTGGAGGCCCTTTAACTAGAAAGCAATATGGAGTCTCTGATGCCTGAGAAGTCAAAGGCCTGTGTACATTACAAGCTGCTGGTGGCGCTACCCCCATGAACCTAAAAAGAAAGAGCTGACCATAAAAAGAGCCATTACCAGAGGTCAATGGATAAGCAAGAACAAACATGCTATGTAAAGGCTAAAAGTTAAGATTAGATCTGTAGCACTGTTAACAGAACAGAGCACCCCAGGACCCAGTAAATGTATAACTCGCTAAAAAAAAAAAAAAAAAAAAAAAAAAAACCCTGACATATTTGATGTATGGGAATGTTATGGTGGAAAAGTACTGAACCACCCCTTCCTCTCTTTTGTCTGAAAACATGCTCATGCTTGCTATAATAACTAGCCCCCTTTGAATAAACTTTGACTCTTGACTGGAATCTCACCTTGTGTCCATCAATTTTCCCAGCCCTCTTTTATTTTTCAGGTTGAATCCTCTTCGTGACTCATGAATAAGTTCGTGACCCTCATCCACCCTGCGGGCCGGGGTCCCTGGGTGGTTGCAAGGACTGACTGCAGAATAACAAGATGTTGGCCAATGCCATAGTCAAAAGGATTGACCATGGCCAGATCTCAATAGACCTGCTTGCAGGCTGATTGAAAAATATAACCCAACCAAGGACAGGTCAGCACATACCTCTTCTTGTGTCTGTACTCTTTTCTGCCAGTTGCAAGCTATATTATCCTACTGCAAGCTGCAGAAAGGTGAAACTCTGATAGCCTTTGTGAAGACTGTCAGACCTCACTGGGGATAGCTTTCCAAAAAAGGCAGCCTTTTGTCAAATTCATCTCTGCCTTTGCTTCTTCTATGTTGCCACATTTCAGTTAGAAAACTTAATAAAATATCAATATTCTGTTGAACATTAACAATATTCTGTTGTTTAAAGCATACATTCTCTAAGTTAGAAAACCAAGAGACTTAGAGTTTTTAAAGTGAGTAAGAAACAAATGCTTGCATTATTTTCCAAGCAAGAAACATTTTTCTTCTTTTCATAATATAATGACCTTCCACATGTAACGCCCTGTATATGCACAACTGTACAGATATCCTTGGTTTACCTTGAAAGAAATAATTTGTCTTTTAAAATTAATATTTTTCTTTCTGCTAAAAATGTATGGAATACTTTAAAGTTTAGTAAATATTAACAAATGCCAAATTCATCCTATAATTTTCCAAATTTTCATCTTAAAACTTTTCAAACTTTAAAATGAATATCTATAAATTAGGGGCTGGAGTAGTGGTGCAGGTAGTTAGGGCGTTTGCTTTACATGCGCTAACCTAGGATGAACTGCAGCTTGATACCCCCGCATCCGATATGTTCCCCCAATCCAGGGATGATTGATTTCTGAACACATAGCCAGGGGTGACCTCTGAACGTCTGTCACCGGGTGTGCCCCCCAAAACAAAACAAAACAAAGAAGAACATCTATAAATTAAAGAAAAATCAACTATACTAAGTCTCATGGCTTTATAAATAAGCTTTTATTATTTAACGCAAAATGTTGAAGATTACTGTGTCTGTGATCCATCTGAGCTGGTCATCTGTGTTAAGTTTTATGGGTTTTACTCTAGGTTACACATGAATCTACTTATGTCTCATATATCTCTCATTCAGATAATCTTTTTGTTGCCTCATGTCAAACAACCATACCAAGTCAAATCACACAGAGCACACTTAAAGCTTCTGTTGGTAGATTACTGGATGCTGGTAACAAAAGTAAAACAAAAATCTCATTGTTGAAGCAGGTAGAAATTGGGATAATAAATAAGAGGAAATCACGACATAGAATTAAAAAGACTGATTCATTATATAGGAAAATATATGTGTTTAAAAGGCAATAAAAGTTTATTAAATTGATACAGTAAGGTTTAAGAAAGGCAGAATTGTAGGCAAAGTGGTACTCGTGTGAAACATCACAGATATGTGAAATAGACGGCAAAACTGTGGAAATTTTTAGTCTGGCTACAGTAGAGATTTCTAAAGTTTTAAACATTGAACACAGTACTTTAAAAAAATGCTTAAGCTTAAAAACTTTCTATTTTGCCTGAGACCCTCTTTTCACATAAACAGACATTATTATTATTATATTATTATTATATTATATATAATATAATATTATAATATTATATTATTATTTATCTTATACTGTTATCCTTTTAATTTGGATTCTTTTAATTGAGAAATATGGACCCCAACATAGTGTTCAGGATTTATTCCTTGCTAGAGGATCATACTATTCCTCAGGGACCATACCATTATTTGCTGAATGCAAGACCAGAAACCTTAACCTGCTGCTATTTCTCTGACCTTGAATTTATCTTCTATAAATCAACAGCCAGAGGATGGCACTACTACATCTGAAAAAGACTGATCACCCATCAGATCAGCACCACCCAGGAGATGTGTACTGCCAACTTCATAGGAGATAGGGTAATCAAAAGATCTTTAGAAGACCGGCAAGGTGATGCTAGAGGTAAGGTGTCTGCCTTGCAAGCGCTAGCCAAGGAAGGACCGCGGTTCGATCCCCCGGCATCCCATATGGTCCCCCCCCCCCAGCCAGGGGCAATTTCTGAGCGCTTAGCCAGGAGTAACCCCTGAGCATCAAACGAGTGTGGCCCGAAAAAACAAAAAAAAAATCTTTAGAAGTCAGGTTAGTAATTGGGGGGCTAAGTTTACACTGACAAAAAAATCAAATAGAATAAAACACTGTGTTCAATGCTTACAATTATAGTTTAGCTATGAAATAGAGCTGAGAGAGAAAAAGGTTAGAATAGGCAAAATTTGAAAAAAAATAGAACATTAACAAGGAAATTACATTATGGATTCAAAAATACTGTTATATTCAAAATAATACTGTTATATTCTAAAATAAAAATATTTTAATTGGATGTAAAAATGAAGTCATTCTAAGTATTGACAGAAACACATCCACACATAACTTTATCAAAAGTTTTAAGTTCTCAAAAACAAAAAAAAATTACATAAAAATACAACTATAATGGCATGAGGGGTTGTAATAAGGGCTTTAACTGTTTTTTGTATTCTCTATCATACTCTCATTGCTACTTGCTTATTTAATGCCCCCACTATAGAGAAGTGTACACATAAAGGAGCAAACTTGTCTTAAAAATCCAAATAATGGGCCCGGAGAGATAGCACAGCGGCGTTTGCCTTGCAAGCAGCCGATCCAGGACCAAAGGTGGTTGGTTTGAATCCCGGTGTCCCATATGGTCCCCCGTGCCTGCCAGGAGCTTTTTCTGAGCAGACAGCCAGGAGTAACCCCTGAGCAAGGCCGGGTGTGGCCCAAAAACCAAAAAAAAAAAAAATCCAAATAACATTCTTCTAATTAGAAGGTTTGATGCTAAAAGTTTTGTTTCCCTTATTAACAGCTATTTTTAAAAATTTCAAAAAACTTGGGGCTGGAGTGGTGGTGCAGCCTGTACATCATTTACCTTTCACACGCTAGCCTATGATAGACTATGGTTCAAATCCCCTGGCATTCCATAAAGTCCCCCAAGCCAGTAGCTATTTCTCTATTTCTGAGCACATAGTCAGGAATGGCCCCTGAGCATCAACTGCATATGGCCAAAAAAAAAAAAAAAATTTTTTTTTTTTTTTCAAAAAACTGTTTCCCAGAACATTTTCCTTTTGGTCTCTGGAATAAAGAGTTCTGCATTATTGTTATAGATGTCCAACTCATGACAGGAAAGTACATTTGCCCTAAGTAAGCGTTGTAGAGGCCACTCAAACACTCAGTAAAAATCTCAGAAACAAGGATGAAAAATATAATCCAGTCAATATATACCAATAATAAAGAAGACAGATATTAACAATTATAGCATAGCAATTGAAAGATTAGTTACACATTAACTGTATTAAATGTCAAATAAAAATAATATAAAGAAAATGTTTTAAAATGTCTAAATTAGAAAATAATTTAGAAATTTATTTAGAGAATGTTCCCAGACATACAATCATTTAATTTTTGATGAAGGGGCAAGAAATCCAAGATGAAGCAAGAAAAGCCTTTTCAACAAGTGGTGTTGGCACAACTGGTTAGCCACTTGCAATAAAGCAAACTCAGACCCCCTAGTTAACAATATATGAAGGTAAAATCCAAATGGATTAAAGACCTTGATATCAGACATGAAACTATAAGGTATATAGAACAACACATACTTAAATGACTCCATGGCATTGAGAATAAAGGCATCTTCAAGGAGGAAACTGCACTCTCCAAACAAGTGGAAGTAGAGATAAACAGATGGGAATCTATTTAGCTGTGAAGCTTCACACCTCAAAGGAAATAGTGCCCAGGATACAAGAGTCACCCACTGAGTGGGAGAAATTATTCACCCAATATCCATCAGGTAAGGGGCTCATATACACAATATACAAGGCACTAGCAGAACTTACAAGAAAAAAACATCTAATATCTAATGCCACCAAAAATTGGGAAGAAGAAATGAACAGACACTGTCAAAAAAGAAATATAAATGGCCAAAAGACAGAAGAAAATTGCTCCACATTACTAATCATCAGGGACATACAAATCAAAACAACTATGAGGTACCATCTCACACCACAGAGATTGGCGCACATCACAAAGAAGGAGAACAAGCAGTGTTGGTGGGGATGTGGGGAGAAAGGAATTCTTATTCACTGCTGGTGGAAATGTTGTCTAGTCCAGTCTTAATGAAAAACAATATGTAGATTCCTTAAAAAACTAGAAACTGAGCTTCCATTTGATCCAGCTATATCACTCCTAGGGATATACCCTAGGAACACAAAAATACAATTCAAAAATCCCTTCCTCACACCTATATTTATTGCAAAATTATTTGCAATAGCCAGACTCTAATAACAACCAAGATACCATTCAACAGCAAAATGGCCAAAGAAACTTTGGTATAAATACACAATAGAATACTATGCAGCTGTCTGGAGAGATGAAGTCATGAAATTTTCCTATACATGGATGTACATGAAATCAATTATGCTGAGTGAAATAAGTCAGAGGGAGAGAGATAGCCACAGAATAGTCTCACTCATCTATGTTTTTTTTTAAAGTAAAGACATTATAATAATAACAATAATCCCAGAGATAATAGAATGAAGGGCCAGAATGACTGGCCCACATTATGAAGCTCACCACAAAGAGTAATGAATGCTGTTCGGGAAATAACTACACTAACAACTAGCATGACAAAGTTAATGAATGAGAAAAGTAGAATGCCTGTTTTGAATACAGGCAGGAGTGGGGGAGGAGGGAGAACAGGGACATCGGTGGTGAGAATGTTGCACTGGTGGAGGGTGTTCTGTTTATGACTGAAACCCAACTATAATCATGCTTATAATTAAGGTGCTTAAATAAAGATTTTATAAAGAAAAAAAAAGAAATTTAAATGAATGTATCATTGGGAATATTCATCTTATTTTTAATAACCACTTCTTAAATTTTTTTATTTTTTTAATTTTTCCTTCATAAAATTGTGAAATACATAACATTGTGACAATTACAATGTACTATTTAAGTTCAGGAATATATTTTAAATCTAAGGAATAATAAGACTATTTTAAGATGTAATGAGTCTCTAATGTATTTTGACAAAAAATAAATATTTAAATTAAATATAAAGAAAAATAATGTATATTGGTCAGCACTATTTTTATAACACGGTAAAAAATAATGTATCTTAAATTTATCCAACAACATATCTACATATCTACAAAACATTGGCTATAAAAGATTGGCTGTCACTATTGAAGCAATTTAGTCACAGAGATTATAAAACAATAATTTCTCAGAGTATCATAAGTACAGATCAATAATAGAAAATATGGTTGAGTCATTTTAGAAACCAATAGACATCTTCTGAAACAATTTATAGGTGTCTAATGAAAAAATTTAAATATTTGGTATTACAGAGTTTCCTCTAAGTGGACTTACATATTTTGGCTTCTTAGTGTTTTTAATCTTATTATTCAATGTGAAATGATATTACCTGGAACTCAATTTTGTGGGTTAATTAGATATTTACAACAACAGGGAAGAAAATAAAGTGTTTAGAAGGGAAAGTTTTGTATGGTAACTTAAATCAAAGATGACAATTACTTTGATATAAATAATTAAATAAATCTTGAGGGTTTTGAGGGTTTTATTAGCCCCAAAGCTATTTTCAAGTCGCATAAACAGCTCTTTTCACACAAAAGCAGAGAGGCTCAGATGCTCCACTTTACTCCATGGCTGACTTATCCCCCTAATCAATGTATACCAACACAGCATGTAGAAAAAACACACTGTAAAGGACACTATGGGAAAGTATCACGGAACATTACCATGCTTAGAGAATGAAGATGATGAATCTGAAGACCCAACAAATACCGGCCACCTGGATAGCCTTTCTGAGACAGACTTTAAACAGGAATCTGGAGGACAGTCAAGGAACTCAAAAAATCTTTGGAATGAACTGAACAAAGCACAAATAAGAATCAAGAGGACATGAAGGTAGAAATAAGAAAACACCACACTGAACTATCAGGGCTAAAAATTTGGTAGCTAAAATAAAAACCTCACTGGAAACCTCACCAATAGAGAAACAACTGCTGAAGACAAAATCACTGAGCTGGAAGATGAGATGCATAACAACTGCATACAACAGAAGAGGTTGGAAAAGAGCCTTAAAGCAAATGATCAGTTGATAGAAAAAGACACCATTGCAGAAAAACTCTGAAAGCTAAAGAGTTCATGCAACCAAGTACTGCCTTCACAAAGAGTACTGGCTAAAAGAGATCCAAAGAAAAACTAAATACATCCTAGTCACAATGATGAATCATACAGATAAGTATAGAATACTAGGAGAAGACTGCCAGACTACATGTGTTTCACCCTTCGCCTGGTTTGAATTATTTCATGTGCACCTTGATTCAGACTTGTTCACCTGAGGCTGAAGATACAGTGCATGGGGTGATTTTACACTTTGAGAGCATTTTCTGGGTGTCTGGGCACACCACTGCAGATCTGAGCACTAGCTGACCTGTGGTCAGGGATGTAGTTTCCAGGAGCAGCTTCCAGGAGCAGGAATCTGCGTGGATCAGCATGAAGTCTTTTCAAAAAAACAATAGAAAAAAAGTCAGGACAGAAAACTGTACAACAGGGGCCGATCCAGGACCAAAGGTGGTTGGTTCGAATCCCGGTGTCCCATATGGTCCCCCGTGCCTGCCAGGAGCTATTTCTGAGCAGACAGCCAGGAGTAACCCCTGACCACTGCCGGGTGTGACCCAAAAACAGAAAACTGTACAACAGTCCACACCACAGAAGGGCCCATTGGTGGGCCAGAGTGGTGGCTCATGGGGTAAGGCGTCTGTCTGCCATTCCCGTGCTAGCCTAGGATGGACTGTGGTTTGATCCCCCGGCGTCCCATATGGTCCCCCAAGCCAGGAGTAACCCCTGAGCGTCACCGAATGTGACCCAAAAAACAAAAAAAAATTGAAATTATATTCATAGAAACATTTTTAAGTTTTGCAGCTGATTTGTCAAAAGCAACCTTCAAGGTCCGGAGGCAGAGTGGGATATAGTGAAAAAACTCAACAAAAGGAATGCTTCATTAAGAATACTTCACCCAACCAGGCTTATATTCAGGTTTGAAAGAAAGCTTCACAATAGACAACAGCTGAGGAACTTTACAGAATCAAAACCAACATTAAAAAAAAATTGAATGGTCTACTTTAAGGCAAGACAGACCCAAAAAACACACCAAACTTAAAAAAAAAAAAGGAACATAAATTCCATAATAATTATCTCTCTCCATGTCAATGGACTATTTGCACCAGTTAAGACTCACAGGATGGCAAAATGGATCACAATGTTGATCCAACATTTTGCTGCCTTCAAGAAGCACACATTTGAATAGTCAAAGCAAACATAGAGTCAAAGTCAAAGGTTAGAGAACAATCATGCCAATAAAACTCCTTAAGAAGGCTGGAGTGGCCATACTAATTTCAGAAGACACAAACTTTAAACTTAAAAAGGCAAAAAGGGACAGAGATGAAAAAATTCTTGATAATCAAGAGATATGTGCACCGGAAAAATTAGTCACACTCGTAAACATATACGTACTCAACAAAACATATGTACCCAACGAGGGACAGAAAAAATATTTAAAACAATTTCTGACTAATCAATAGAGACATCAAATGGAATAATAACAGTAGAAGACTTCAACCCTGCCCTATCACACCTTGATAGGTTAATCTGGCTAAAATCTAATAATATACTAGCTCTGAAGGATGAAATAAAGAGGTAGCTTAGATATAATAGGTCTCTCCATCCCAGAAAACAGGATAGACATTCTTTTCCAATATACATTGGTCATTCTCCAAGGTAGATCATATCTGGACCATAAAACTTACCTCCATAAAAATCAAGAGGCTAGAAATGGTAAGAACTACTTTCTCAGATCATCATGCACTAAAATTAGAGGTGAATCACAAACAAGAACAGAAAAAAACTTTAACAACTGGAAATTAAACAACTTACTACTTAACAAATAGTGGGTCAGATATTAAATCAAAGAGGAAATAAGATTTTTTGTAACAAATGAGAATGAAAACACATATTAAAGAATTTTGAAACACAGCAAAAGCAGCATTAAGAGGAAAAAATATATATCTTTGCAATCATTAATCAGGAATAAGGGACCTACAAAAATAATTTAATAACATAGCTAACTATTCAGGAAAAGAACAAAATGAACAAAAATAGGCAGACAGAAGGAAATAAATAAGCTCAAAGCAGAAATTAATAAACTGGAAATACAAAAAATGCAAAAGAAAAATAAAAGTAAGAATTTGTTCTTTGAAAAATAAACAACATAGACAAACCATTAGCCAAACTCACAAAGGGAGATAATTTAATAAATTGAATAGAAGTTTAAAAAAGGAGAAATTACTACAGACACTACATAAATTCAAAGGTAATCAGAGGTTACTTTGAAAAACTCCATGCCATAAAATATGAGAATCTGGAGGAAATGGAAAATTTTTTAAACTCCTATAACCTCCCAAGTTTAAATCAAGATGACTGGCATATCTGAACAGAATTATTACTACTGAGAAAATCAAAATGGTAATATAAAGTCTTCCCAAAAACAAAAGCTCACGTCAAGATAATTTCACTAGCAAATTCTTTCAAACCTTCAAGACAACCTATTGTAAATCCTTTTCAGTCTCTTCCAGGAAATTGAAGAAACATAAATGCCCCCCAAATAGTTTTACAAAGCTAAAATCACCCTGATACCAAAAGCAGACAGACATCCCACAAAAAAGTGAACTATATCCCAGATAAATTATATTCATAATAGATATAGATGCAAATATCTTCAACAAATCGTAGCAAAGATTCCAATGTCTCATCAAGTTCATACATGTGGGATTAATTCCAGAGATGCAAGGATGGTTTAACATATGCAAGTCAATCAATGCAATATACCATATCAACAAAAGAAAAAATTAAAAAATGAGAAAATCCTTTGATAAGGTCCGACACCCATTCATGATAAAAACTCTCAACAAGATGGAAATGGAAGAAACTTTTCTCAATATAGTCAAGGACATTTACTTCAAGCCTATGGCAAATATTATACTCAATAAGGAAAACAATAAAAAAGCCTTTCCTCTAAAATCAGGCACAAGACAAGGCTGCCCCCACTCGCCACTCCCATTCAACAAAGTACTAGAAATACTTGCCTTAGTGCAAGAAAAAGATATCAAAGGCATCTATATAGGAAAGGAAGAAGTCAAGCTCTTCCTATTTGCAGATGACATGGTATTATATTTAGAAAACCCTAATAACTCTATTAAAAAGCTTCTAGAAATAGATTTGTATAGCAAAGTGGCAGGCTATAAAATTAAAACACAAAAAATCAAAGACCTTCTTACATACAAAAAATGATAGAGAAGAAATAAACATTAAAAAATTCCCATTCACAATAATACAACAGAAACTCAAATACCTTTGTAATTAAAGAGGTGAAAGACCTATACAAAAAAATTTTCAAAAAAATGCTTCAAGATATAAAAGGAGACAAGTAAATGGAGGTATATATCCTGCTCATGAATTGGAGGATCAACTTGATTAAAATGGCAAAACTCCCCAAATCATTGTACAGGTTTAATGCAATTTCTCTAAGGATACTCATGCCATTCTTCAGAGTAGTCTATCAAACACTACTGAAATTTATTTGGAAGAATAAATTGCTAGAAGAATACTTAGAAAAGAGAAGATGGGAGGCATCACTTTTCCCATCTTTAAATTGTATTACAAAGCAACGATTATCAAAACAGCATGGTATTGGAATTAAGACAGACCTTCTGATCATTGAAATAGTTGAGTATTCAGAGAATGTTCCTCAGACATACAATCAATCTTCGATAAAGGAGCAAAAAATGAAAATTGGAGCAAGGAGATTGGTGCTGGAATAACTGGTCAGCCACATACAAAAAAGCAACTAAGACCTCTATCTAACTCCACTCACAAAGGTCAGATCAACATGGATTAAAGAACTTGATATCAGACCTGTATCTAAAAGGTATATAGAATAAAAAATAGGCAAAACACTCCATGACATTGAAACTAAAGGTATTTTCAAGAAGAAAACACCATTGTCCAAACAAATGAAGACAGAGATAAATAAAGAACAAAGAACAGTGACTAGAATAAAAAGGCCACCTACAGAATGGGAGAAAATGAATCCAATAGCCATCTAATAAGGTGCTAATATTCAAGATATACAACATACTAACAAAAAAAATTTAACCCCAACAAAAAATGGGGAGAATAAACAGACATTTCTTTAAAAAAAGAAATGCAGGTGGCCAAAAGGCATATGAAAATATGTTCCACATCCTAGTGATCAGGGAGATGCAAATCAAAACAACAATGAGATATCATCTCATACCACAAAGACTGACAAACATCACAAAGATCAAGAACAAGCAGTGCTGGTGGGGATTCAGGGAAAAAAACCTCTCATTCACTGCTGGTAAAAATGCCATCTAGTCCAACCTTTCTGGGATCAATATGAATATTCTTCCAAAGCTGGAAATTGAGCTCCCATATGATTCAGGAATACCACTTCTAGGGATGTACCCTAAGAACAAACTCCACAAAACAGAATGCCCACTGAACCCCTATGTTTATCACAGCACTATTTAAATTAGCCAGAACTTACATACTTGCACAATGGAATTCTATGCAGCTATTCAGAAAAATGAATTATGAAATTTTCCTATATGTGGACGGATATGGAGGCTATTATGCTGAGTGAAATGAGCCATGGGGAGAGGGATAGACATAGAATAATCTCACTCATCTGCAGGATATAAGAAAAATAAAAGACAGTATGGCAATTATATCCAGAGACTACAGAGCTGAACATGGGCAAGACACGCTCATGACATAAAGCTTGCCAGAAAAATCAGCTAGAGCACTAATGACAACTACCATAACAATGATAGTGAAGGAGAGAGGCAGAATGACATAGGTGGTAGGAAGAACACACTGGTGAAAGATGGTGTACATTCTATGACTGAAACCCCACTATGAACATTTTTGTAAACACGGTGATAAAACAAAAAAATATTTTTAAAATACAGAATGGTCATGATACCTAGAGATAATATATATGAGGGCCAGAAGGACCAGCATATGATATGAAGATACCAAAAAGAATGGTAATTTCAGTTAGAAAAATAACTACACTAACAACATTCATGACAATGATAGTGAGATAGACTAATAGAATGCCTGCCTCAAAGACAGGCAGGGCATAGGGCATAGGTGAGGAGGGAAATGGAGGATATTGGTGGTGGGAAAGCTGCACTAGTGAAGGGGAGTATGTACTTTTTATGACTGAAACATAACTATGAGCATGCTTGTAACCATGGTGCTTAAATAAAGAAGTTATTTTTAAAATTAAATAAATATAATACCACAAAAATGCATGAGTACTATAAAAAAACTTATCAGTAATGGGCTGGAGAGATAGCATGGAGGTAAGGCGTTTGCCTTTCATGCAGGAGGTCATCGGTTCGAATCCCAGCGTCCCATATGGTCCTCCGTGCCTGCCAGGAGCAATTTCTGAGCATGGAGCCAGGAGTAACCCCTGAGCACTGCCGGGTGTGACCCAAAAATCACACACACAAAAAACCCCCCACAAAACTTATCAGTACTATACATTTAATCTTTATAAAATATCTAACATGTTACATACATATCAATAAAATAAATTTGTTACTGGCAGGACAATTCATTTTGCAAAATGATATGAAGATTATCCAGCAAAACCATAATTATCATTTTTAAAGATTTTTATAGAAAGAAAGCAGTTAAGCAATTTGAAGATCTTCTTAAATTACAGACTATGTTTTCCTACAGAGGATTTTTAAGATGAGAAATAGGCCTAGAGGGTCTCAGACAGGCCTGAGGCAATATAAAAAAGGTCAAGCATTCTACTAAAAAGACCTGCTATCTTCAGAACAACTTATCAGCCAGTTTGCAGCACCTCCTTATTTTTAGCTATTGGTCCCAGAGGAAGTGCACTTGAGTATAGCCATGATTGTTTTGTAATGAGTTTGCCAGGAATGATACCAGAAACAAATTTGTAACAATATGCCATTCTCAGCTGTGAAACTTTCAAACAGACTTTTTCTTTTGGTGAATACTAGGAGAGGAGAGGAGAGAGGGGAGAGGGGGGAGGGGGGAGGGGAGAGGGGAGAGAGAGAGAGGGGAGAGTGAGAGAGAGGGGAAGAGAGAGAGAGGGGAGATTGAGAGAGAGGGGGAGAGAGAGAGGGGGAAGATTGAGAGAGAGAGAGGGAGAGAGAGAGAGAGAGAGAGAGAGAGAGAGAGAGAGAGAGAGAGAGAGAGAGAGAGAGAGAGAGAGAGAGAGAGAGAGAGATGAAAGGAAGCCTAGGTCCAGAGGAAGGCTGAATTGGAAGCATACTTTGGAGATTCAGAAATTATCCAATTCCTGGTCTAGTCTCTGGTTAAGGCTTTACCCAAAGTCAGCTATTGAAACAGTGGTTTCTTTTGTTTTTGCTTGCTTGCTTGCTTGCTTTTTGGGCCACACCCAGCGAACGACTCTCAGGAGTTATTTCTGCTCTGTGCTCAGAATTCACTCCTGGCAGACTGGGGAATCATATGGGATTCTGGGATCAAACCTGGGTCAGCTTCATAAAAAGCAAACACCCTACCCACTGTGCTATCACTCCGACCCCCTTAAAACAGTGGTTTTAAGTAACTGATAAGCATTCTCAAATTAAGATAATTAAATTTAGAAAATGCATATATTAATAACAAAAACCTAGATACTTTCCAATATATCTAGAACACCTCCATATTATATATTCACTTATAGGAAGCTAATCTGCCACACTTTATGCAGAAAACTGTTCACCAAGATAAATATGGAAGGTAAAAAATTAAACCCTATTGAAGAGCTGACAATAAATTTATTGTTTAGAACGTATGTGAATAGAAGTAGCAAAAGCAATATGTGTCTTTTAAAGGGGTGGAGAATTATACAAAGTTCTCCTCTACTTTTTGTCAATGAACTGCCAGGTTTTGATATACTATTTTTCATCCAAACAATAAAAAACCTGACAAGGAAGCAACAGAAAATCACTTTTCCATGTATATAAATTCTTTAAATAAAAGCAACCAAAATAACAATCTGGTTTAGCAAAAATACCTTACCATCTTGATCTCTGAAAGTGAGATAGAAAAGTAAGGAAGAGATAGAGACTAACTGGAGTATTTATTAGGGAGTTGGGGGGTTCCTGAAAGATCAGTCTCCCCAGATGCTGTTAGAATCCAGCCCACCGACAGCCTACAGTCGGATTAGTTTACATATGAGGGTAAAGGGACTGAAAAGAGGTATATGCTAAGGCAGTGGTGGGCACCCTTTTTTTTTTTTTTTCAACTGAGCCAAATCTCACCAAAACCATGATTGAAATTTATTTTGAGGGGCCGGGCGGTGGCGCTGGAGGTAAGGTGCCTGCCTTGCCTGCACTAGCCTAGGACGGACCGCGGTTCGATCCCCCGGCGTCCCATATGGTCCCCCAAGAAGCCAGGAGCAACTTCTGAGCGCATAGCCAGGAGTAACCCCTGAGCGTCACAGGGTGTGGCCCAAAAACCAAAAAAAAAAAAAAAAAAAAAAAAAAAAAAAAAAAAAGAAATTTATTTTGAGAGCCACATTTTTAAAAGCAAAAATACATAGGATGATACACTGTTTTTAGTTTCAATAAGTTTTTATTGAGAATATTCTGCATGAAAGTATCAACATAGATCGGGAGGATACAAATAACACAACTAATAAAACAAAAACTTTAGAATGATATTATTTATCGATAACGTTAAATTCCATAAAATTTGCCTTACAATGTAGAGAAAATTACATCCTGACAATGACTGACAAAGCCACAAACACTAATGTGAAGATTGGCCTTGCATTTCCTTGGATAGTTTGAGTAAGTTAGGTTTGTATGTTGTTTTTAATTTTGGGCACAATTTTAGGTTCTCATCGATGAGACGATTTCTCAATTTACTCTTGATAAGATTCATGCTTGAAAATGATTGTTCACATAAATATATAAACCCAAACAAGGAAAGAACAGCAAACACTAGCTTTTTTAGTTAATTATGAGAGGCAGGAATACTATTCTAGGTGTTAAAAATCAACATATCTTCCTTCTTCAGGTCTTTCAAAGCAGACCACTTGTGCTGTGTTTCTCCAATCTTTCTAAATTAGCGCAAAGACGTTCAAATTTCGTGCTCCACAGTTGTTTTTTAAATCCAACAATTGCATTTCAAAGTTGCCAATGTCGATATTAAAGGGAGAAAATTTTAATTCCGTTACAGTGGCATCCAGAGGTATTTTTTAACAAAGGCCAACGTCGCTTTGCTGTTTCTGAAATCCTGAAACCTTTGAGAAAAGCTTCCCTCATATTTAAAAGTGCTGTTTTAAAATAGGTAATGTCAATATCAGAATTATTTTCTTGGCAATGTTTCAACAGGCTTGGAAAGTGAATCAAAGTTTCTCTGTCAAAATCTTGAGCAAAAACAGATTTGTTTTCAAACGAAATAACTTCTAACATCGAAAAAATTGTGTTTCTTTTCCCCTGTAGTTTATGGTTATGCTGATTTAGATGTGAAGTAACATCCACCATGAAATACAGTTTCTGAATCCACTGATGGTTTGTTAATTCTGGATATAATTCTCGAGGAAAAATGCTTTGATTTCTGATAATAAGAAAGCAAAACGTTTCAAAACATTTCCTCTTGATAACCAACATACCTTGTTATGGCCCCCCACCATACCACATGACCCAACTGGAGCTGTGTGGAGTCAGCCACCAGGGCTGCACACGGGGCGTGCACTGACAGAGGCTAGGAGCAGAGTCCTGACCCCTGGCAAGGCCGCCTGGCACACAGAAGAGCCGCATTAAAAAGTGTAAAGAGCCGCATGTGGCTCACGAGCCGGGGCTTGCCAACCACTGTGATAAGGTATCCATAGTAAGATTAAAAATTCCCATCTATTCTTCAAGCAGATTGGGTTCATGGCAGTCCTTATCACTCATGGTACAGGCCAACATCTTGTAACCTGCAGTCAGTCCTCATGATTTATGGTATGAGAGGATAACAGATGTCTCCAGATCTAAACAGCCCTTGTCCAGGTGGGGATGTTGGGAGAGGACTACCTGATTTTAACTCCAGCAAGCCTTAAACCTCAAATTCAAAATGATTAAGAAACAGTGTTTTATATTTTCACTCCAATTTCTGACAATTTTCTGAATAACATAGAGATGAAAATCAAAATAAGATAGTGTGAAGAACTACAAGTGATTTCCATTAATGGAAAATCAGGCATATTTTTCCAAATTAACACTTCAGATTAACAAAAGAATATTAACATTCCTTATTTATTTATTTATTTATTTATTTATTTATTTATTTATTTTGGTTTTTGAGTCACACCCGGTGGTACTCAAGGTTTACTCCTGGCTCTGTGCTTAGAAAACTCTCCTGGCAGACTTGGGTGACCATATGGGAGTCTGGGATTCAAACCACCAATTGTCCTGGATCATTTGCATGCAAGCCATGTGCCTTATGGCTGTGCTATCTCTCCAGCCCCAACATTCCTTATCTCTTAAAAAAAATAACTATATGTGTTAAAAAAGAAAAATCATTCAAAGATAGACTGAATGCAACAATTGCTAGTAGATGTGTCTTAGAAATGCTAAGGAAATTACCTTAAATTGAAATAAAATGAAGCCAGATATAAATTCAAACCACAGTAAGAAACAAAGAACTCATGGAGCCAGACTTATAACTCTAAAAACTAAAGCACTGGCTTTGCTTCCTTAAGCCACACCAAGATGACCACTGGAAATAACACCTGAACACTACCTCACGTATACCATACAAACAAAATAAATTTAATTTTGTGGATCAAGTCTTTATTTCTTCTCTAAATGACTTAAGAATTTATTAAGAAATCATTAAAACATCATTATTTGGTTTCTGATATATATGAAAATAAACACTTTATAGTGTTCATAGAACACTTCATAGTTTGTTCAACTGAATTTTGATGATCTAAAATACATATTTTAATCCCTAGAAAAACCACTCCATAATACATAAATAACTAAAGTTATTTAAGGAAAAAGAACTCAAACTATATAATGATAAATGCACTAGAACAAAACAATGTAGAAACAGAATATTAAAAAATAATAGAAGATTTGATTTACACTAAAAGCAATTATACAAAAGAGAAAAAAATATTTTATACCCAAAAAGTAGAACACACAGTCATTTCCAAGACTTGATTTACTCTAAAACTAATTAGAAAAAAGAGGGAAAAATACTACAAACACAAACAGTAGACAAGTTATTTCAAGTGTATGTGAACATTTTTAGACAGACCATACACACATCACTCTAAATTGAAAAAAATTGAAATAATACAAATTTTCTTTCTGAATACAATAGAAAAATTTAGAAAATTAAATATTTGTAAAAATGAGGGGAAAATCATCAAAATAAACAATGATTTAAAGAATGGACCACAAGAAAAATTAGAATGTACTTAAAATTGAATGAAAATTAAAACACATTTACAAGGTTCAGTCAAAAATTGCTTAAAGATAATTTATAACAATAGGGGATGGAGAGATAGCATGGAGATAAGGCATTTGCCTTCCATGCAGGACGACAGTGGTTCAAATCCCAGGCATCCCACATGGTCCCCTGAGCTGCCAGGGGTGATTTCTAAGCATAGAGCCAGGAGCACTGCCGGGTGTGACCCCTCCAAAAAAAAAAAAACTTTATAACAATAAATAATTAATAATAATTAAAATAATGAAAATGGCTAACAAAATGTTATGCTTTATCTTAAAACAAAAAACATAAACTGAATCTATATAAAGCAGAATATAAAAAAAGTTAATAACTAGGAAAAAAGTTAAATCAACAAACAAATGCAAATTTGTTGAAACCAGCAAGTGAAATACCATTGCTAGACATTTGTAAGGAAAAGAAAATTCAAATAACTTGTAAGTGAAAAATACTACTAACCTTAAAAAATGAAAAGGATTAAGAAAATACAGTTATTTAACAACTGCATGTCATATAATAAACTAGATAACCCAGGTGAAAAGCACAGTTCCTAGAATTACAGAAACAACGTAAATGAATAAAAAAGAAACTAAAGGGCCCGGAGAGATAGCACAGCAGCGTTTGCCTTGCAAGCAGCCGATCCAGGATCAAAGGTGGTTGGTTCGAATCCCGGTGTCCCGTATGGTCCCCCGTGCCTGCCAGGATTATTTCTGAGCAGACAGCCAGGAGTAACCCCTGAGCACCACTGGGTGTGGCCCAAAAAAAAAAACAAAAAAAAAAAGAAGAAGAAGAAACTAAAAATAAATATGTTATAAGAGCTAAGGACAATTAATTAGTAATAATAATGGGGGGGCTGGAGCAATAGCATAGCAGTATGGCCTTGCATGTGACTGATCCCAGCCGTCCCATATGGTCCCTTGAGCCAGGAGAGATTTCTGAGTGCATAGCTAATATCACCAGCTGTGGCCCCAAAACAAAACAAAAACAAACAAACAAAAGTAATAAAAAACAGAACTTCAAAAAAGGACCCTGAGTCCAAATCATTTCACAGGTGAATTCTTCCAAAATTCACACAACTCTAATTCTTTGAAAATGCTCTAATATCTAATATAAAATGCTCTAATATCAGTTCAAAAAAGCCAACAACACTCTACTATCAAAAGCAAACTATATAAGATCATTGAGTTACTGAGGGATCTATTTCATGAACATATATGTATATAGACGTATATATGTATATTTATACATATATACGTCTATATACATATATATGTATATATATATGTATATATATATATATATACTCTCTATATATGTAGACTCATCTTTATAACAGCATCCCAATTCCTTCAACTAGTCTTAAAATATCAAGCCAACTATTGGCTTATAGTCAAAATAGCATTCACTAAATAATTGTTCTAGATTATCAATGAATTGTGGCCATAACTATACTAGTTACTTTACTTGCTGGAGTTGTATCTCAGCAACTAGAGAACATTTCTTGCTTTCTTGCTTGAAGCCCTAAGTTTGATTTCCCCATCACAAAAAAACAGGCTTATATTAATATCAGATCTGACTGCCAAAATATCTCAATTCTTGAGTTACCAAAGATTTCCATTAATGGATTTTTAAATAATGAAGCTGTGCTAGGAGTCAGGAGATTGGTGGAGGGTGGGGTTCTAGCTTGCTATAGATGGCAAACAACCCAGAGGTAAGTGGTCTTACAGTTCATTTTTCAGGCCTAAAATAATAGTGCTAATACTATACCCAACCAGACTTAGTGAACCAAACAAGCTGCCATTTGTATACAACCTGGAAACATTATTTTCCTAGCTCATATAAAAAATTACCTTTTACATTCGAATATTTTGGGTCTTTGGGGGGTTTGCATTAATTTCAACACCACAACAAACATCTTGACATTACATAGGAAGACAAGGAAGGAATGAGATGTTTTAGTAACATATTACTAAATTTGAAAATTCTGAAAATAAAGTATGTGAATTGTAATCTAAGCAAGTAAACAAATGGAAGATGATGTTCCTCTAGATCTCTCTCAATTACAGGAAAATCAAATATTAGTAGATCTTTAGGTCTATTTACATACTTGCTGACAGACCAAGCCATTCTGAGAAATTTACATATGCAATTAATCTTTTAGCTATGACAACAAATTGTCTTTAGTGTGTATCACAATATATATTTCTAGATATGTTAAACCAGCATGATAATAAATTGAAGTATATATAGACAAATAATGATGTCTGATATGATCAGCATGAGCCTCACTTCCACAACTAAAACCAAACAATACAATGTTACTAAACAAGACAAATATTTCTAGAGAAAAATATGAAAAATATAAGGATAGAAATCAGCAAACTCCCAATTGAAATAACAGGTATGGGGGCCTGAGAGGTGGCACTAGAGGTAAGGCATCTGCCTTGCAAGCACTAGCCTAGGATGGACCATGGTTTGATCCCCCAGAGTCTCATATGATCCCCACCAAGCCAGGAGAGATTTCTGAGTGCATAGCCGGGAGTAACCCCTGAAGTCAATAGGTATGGAACCAAAACAAAAGCAAAAACAAAATAAATAAATAACAGGTCTGAAAAACTCAGTAGACAAAATGAAAACCTCCAATGGAAAACCTCTTCACAGAGTAATAGCAGCTGTGGATAGAATCAGTGAACTGGAAGATGAGATACATAACAACTCCATACAACACAAGAAATTGGAAAAGAACCTTAAAGCAAATGATCAGACAATGGAACAAATACTCAACCCCCCACCCATAAACCCTTGTAAAGTTGTGTGAGTGGAGTTAAGCCAGAAACGCCCAAGTAGGGTGGAGGTAGAGAAACACAATGTTCTGCTTGGTGGCCGCACACATCTTCTAGCCAATGGACTCCACCATAGCACGTAGGAAAAAAACACACAACAAGCATGACATGCGGGGGGGGGGGGTGAACAGGCCAACACCGGGCACAGCGAATATAAATGGAAGCTCTGATGTCCTAAAAAGTGCCAACAACCTAATTAGCCTTTCAGAGATGGAGTTTAGAGAAGAAATATGGAGGATCCTCATAGAAATCAAAGAAAGTATAGATTGAGCTAAACAGAACATAAATAAGAATCAAGAAGATATGATGATAGATATCAGAAAACTCCAAATTGAAATAACAGATCTGAAAAACGTAGTAGATGAAAAAAAAGTCAATGGAAAAACTCTCCAACAGAGTAACAGCAGCTGTGGATAGAATCAGTGAGCTAGAATATGAGATGCATAACAACTCCATACAACAGAAGAGACTGGAGAAGAACCTCAAAGCAAATGTTCAAACAATGGAAAAAGTACTTAAAGGATGCGAACAGATGAAAATAGAAGTCTTTGATAAACTCAACAGATACAAACCTAAGAATCATTGGAGATCCAGAACACAGGGAGAAAATCCCCAGTAAGAATTAACAGTCAATTAACATCATTACAGAGAAACTCCCAGAGCTAAAGATGGCATGCAACAAGTCCTTCATGGCCAAAGAGTAACATCTAAAAGATACCCAAAGGAAAGCAACCTAAGACACATTCTAGTCACAATGACGAATCACACAGATGGAGATAAAATGCTGAAAGCAACAAAATCAAAAAGGGAAATTATAGTCAAAGGAGCATCCTTGAGATTTAAGCAGACCTGTCAGAATAAACCTTCAAGGACAGAAAGTAGTGGTGGAATACAGTGACAGAAACCAACAAAATGAATCTTTCGCCTATAATAATGCAGCCAGCCATTCTCACTTTAAGATTTAAAGGAAGTATAGCTTCACAGATAAACAACAGTTCATAATATTTACCAACACAAAGCCAGCCTTAAAGAAAAACTAAAAGGTCAACTTTAAGACAAGATAGACCAACAGACACACAAAAGTTCTACAAAAAGGTGACACTAAATCCCATGACAATTATCTCTCTCAACATCAATGGACTAAATGCAAGAGATAAGAGACATAGAGTGGCAAAATAGAAAAACAAAAAAAGCTGAATCCAACATTCTGCTGCCTACAAGAAACACATCTGAATATTTAGAACAAACACAGACTCAAAATCAAAGGTTGGAAGAAAATCATCCAAGCAAACAACTCCCTTACATAAACTGAGATGACCATATTAATATCAGATTTAACAAACTTTAAACTCAAAAAAGTTATAAGGGACAAAGATGGACATTTTTTACTAATCAAGGGATATGTATAACAGGAAGAAATCACACTCCAAAACATATATGCACCCAATGAGGGACCAGCAAAAAATTTAATACAATAGCTCACAAATTCAGGGCCGGAGAGATAGCATGGAGGTAAGGCGTTTGGCTTGAATGCAGAAGTTTGGTGGTTTGAATCCCGGCATTCCGTATGGTCCCCTGAGCCTACCAGGAGTGACTTCTGAGCATGGAGCCAGGAGTAACCTCTGAGCACTGCTGGGTGTGACCCAAAAACCAAAAACAAACAAGCAAACAAACAAACAAACAAAACATCGATAGCAATACAATAATAGTGGGAGACCTCAGCACTGCCTTGTCACTTCTTGATAGGTCAAACAGAATGAAACCTAGCAAGAATATACTAGTTCTAGGGGCCAGAGCGATAGCACAGCAGTAGGGCATTTGCCTTACACACAAATCGATTTAGAATGAATGCTGGTTCAAATCCTGATATTCCATATGGTCCACCAAGCCAGGAGCTATTTCTGAGCGCATAACCAGGAGTAATCTCTGAGCCCTCTACCCTGGGCCCAAAAATCATATATACACATACTTCTCTAAAGCACACAGGTTATTTACAATATAGACCACATGTTGGCCCATAAAACATATCTCCATAAAATCAAGAAGATAGAAATTGTTTATACTACCTTCTCAGACCCGGCAATGAAATTAGAAGTGAACAGAGAGACAGAAGAAAAACTCTAACTTCTGGAAAATAAATAGAGCACTACTCAACAACCAGTGGATCAGATATGAAATCAAAGAGGAAATCAAAACATCCCTGAAAACAAATGACAATGAAGACACAATTTATCAGAATTTATGGGAGACAGCAAAAGTAGTACTAAGAGGAAAATTCATAGCTTTACAAGCACACATCAGAAAGGTAGAAGGGGCCCACATAAATAGCTTAATTGCTTAGCTTATAAAATTAGAAAATAATCAACAAAAGGAACCCAAAATTAAAAGGCAGAAAGAAATAACAAAGCGAAGAGCAAAAATCAATGAAGTGGAAATCAAAAAAGCAATTCAAAAGCTCAAAGAAAGCAAAACTTGGTACTTTGCAAAATAAACAAGAGTGATAGACCAGTAGCAAAATTCACAAAGAAAATGAGAGAGAAACTTAATAAACCAGATAAGAAATATTCTAAGGATACGCATATTATTCATCAAAGAAGTGGATCAAACACTCCTGAAATTCATTTGGAACAATAAACACCAACAACTAACTAGAGCAACCCTTAGAAAAAGGAATATGGGAGGTGCCACTTTTCCAAAATTTAAATTGTATTACAAAGTTATAATCATAAAAACAACTTGATATTGGAATAAAGACAGACCCTCAGATCAATGGAGTAGACTTGAATTTTGAGAGAAAATACCCCAAATATACAATCAATTAATCTTTGATAAAGGTGCAATAAAAGCAAAACGAAGCAAGGAAAGCCTCTTCAACAAGTGAAGCTGGGACAACTCATCAACCACTTGCAAAATAGTAAACTCAGACTTCCATTTAACACTATGCACAAAGGTTAAATCCAAATGGTTTAAAGACTTTATCAGAGCAGAAACTAAGGTACATAGAACAACACATAGGTAAAACACTCCATGACATTGAGACTGAAGGCATCTTCAAGGAGGATACATCACCCTCCAAACAAGCAGAAGCGGAGATAAACAGATGAGATATATTAAGCTGAGAAGATTCTGCACCTCAAGCAAATAGTGACTAGCATACAAAAGCCCCCGATAGAATGGGAGGAACTATTCATCTAATGCCCATCAGATAAGGGGTAATATCTAAGATACACAAGGTACGAACATAACTTAACAAGAAAAAAACATCTAACCACATCAACAAATGGGGAGAAGAAAGGAACACTTTGTCAAAAAAGAAATACAAATGGCCAAAAGGCACATGAAAAAATGCTCCACATCACCAATCATCAGAGAGATGCAAATCAAAACAAGAATGAGGTACAATTTACAGAGACTAGCACACATCACAAAGAACAAGAACAATCTGTGCTGATGGGGACATGGAGAGAAAGGAACTCTTATTCACTGCTATTGGAAATGCCATCTAGTCCAGCCTTTATGGAAAACAATATGGAGATTCCTCAAGAAAACTGGAAATCGAGTTCCCATATGATCCAGCTATCCCACTCTTAGGGATATTTCCTAGGAACACAAAAATACAATATAAATATAACCTTCTGCACACCTCTATTCATTGCAGCACTATTTACAATAGCTTGAATTTGGAAACAAACAAGATGCCCTTCAAACAGAGGAATGGCTAAAGAAACTGTGGTATATTTACACAATGGAATATTAAGCAGTCATCGGGAGAGATGAAGTCATGAAATTTTCTTGTACATCAATGGACATGGAAACTATTATGCTGAGTGAAATAAGTCATAGGGAGAGACAGACACAGAATAGTCTCATTCATCTATGGTTTTAACGAAAAATAAAAGACAGTATTATAATAATGCCCGGAGACAATAGTGATGAGTTCTGGAAGAACTGGCTCACAATATGAAGCTCACTACAAAGAGTAGTGAGTGCAATAGAGAAATAACTACCCTAACAACTATCATGACAATGTTAATGAGTGAGAGAATTAGAATGCCTGTCTGGAATGCAGTCAGGGGATGGGGGAGGAGGGAGATTACGGACATTGATGGTGGGAATGTTGCACTGGTGAATGGGGTTGTTCTTTTTATGACTAAAACTTAACTACAAACATATTTGTAATCATGGTGCTTAAATAAAGATAGTGTTTAAAAAAGTACTCAATAGTGAAGAATATAGTTTTTATAGAATATAACTTTAATATATTTGATATTACAATGTCATAACATTTTCTATAAAGATATAAAAATAAATATAATTGATTTAAGGATATCTCATCTAACTCTTATCATCTTTCTCAACAATGTTAGTCCAACACCAAACTTTTTATACAAATTCTTCATTATTTTGTAACATTATTTTGCTTTGTATCAATTTTGTAGGGAGAATATATTATTTATGTGCTCAATATCTAACTCAAACTTTACACACCAAAAAGGCTTAGTCCATTGTATCTTGTTTACCCTTTCTTACCAACATTTAACACAGTATTTTGTCCAAGCAGGTGTTCAAAATATTTTAAGGAATAAACAAATGGGTAGAAGTCCAGCATAAAGAATGTTTACTGTTAGAAAAATAGGAAATCAATAATTATCTATTGACTCAAACTGGTTGAATGTACTAAATGCTGAAAGGTGTGAAAACTTTTGAAAATAACAGGTTATTTGTCTCCCCAGGTATTAGGAGACAAAGACTGAGATACACAGCTTAAACGGTAATAATTTCCTTTCTCCCAATAATATAATACCAGGTACATAACAATTATTTAATTTAAATTAATGGATTCTACTCCTCTTATTTAAAAATAATAACAATGTAGTCTCATAAAGTTATTCAAATTTAGCTTTGGAAAATTGATTAAATTAATTGCAAGAAAAGTGTTTTTTGCAGAAAAATAACATTCATCTTTTTAATTCCAGTCAGAGTCAAAATAGACTCACTTATTTTGCAATCATGTATAATTTCAATGTTGCATATCAAAAATATGGAAATTATTTAAAATGTTTAGAATTTAAAGAAAAAAATTGTAGAATTCTTAAAGCTAGAGCACATGAAGTGACAAATGGCCTAAACAAAGATTAAATGAGAATGAAATTGTTTTAAAGTTACATAGGCTTTATATGTAGTCACAAGATTATAGCATTATAATATGATCTAATTCTATGCTATAGTAAGAAACCATCAGAAGTCTAATTTCTACGTACTATTGCATAGTAAACCTATTTTATACCTTTTTATAGCTATATATACCCTTTTCCTATTTTGTCTACCCATCAATCTCCTTTCCCCACAGCCACAGTGGCCACTATCTAATTCTCATAATATAAATTAATTTTTGTTTCATGCCATTCATTTGTTTATTTTGTATCTTTGTTAGTTATGAGCAATTAGGTTGATATTTATGTATCCATTTTAATATATTATGAATATGATAGAATAACAGATTTACTCAATACCATAAAATTGACTTTTTTTTTTTTTTTTTTGGTTTCTGGATCACACCCAGCAGCACTCAGGGGTTACTCCTGGATTCATGCTCAGAAATCGCTCCTGGCAGGCTCCGGGGACTATATGAGATGTCGGGATTCAAACCAATGACCTTCTGCATGAAAGGCAAATGACTTAACTTTATGCTATCTCTCTGGCCCCCAAAATTGACTTCTTTGTGCATTTCACTTCACTATCAGATCTGTTCTCCTATGGTCAAAATTAATTACTTTATTCTGTAATTTTTTGTTGCATATCTACCAAAATGTTAAGATAAGTTTCAATACAAAGTATTTTATTTTAGGAGTTATACATCTTTAAAATTAAAACCATCCAAAAATACAAAACTTTACTACTTCACAAGACATCTTATTTTGTTCCACTTCAAATTCTCTATGTGGTCTGTGCTTAATTCTTGTAATTTATTTAATTTTAATCTTGATTTTTATGTGATTTATCTCTAAGCATGTTTACTTTTTCAGTGAATTTTTAATGTATGTTTTATTGATGGCTGTTAGTATTGTTTTGATCCATCTTAGAGAAGTGACTTTAAACATCTGTTACAAGGCTGGGTTAGTCATGAGAAATTTCTTCAGGTTTTTTTTTCCTTGTCTTGAAATTTTAATCTTGAGTCAATTTTTAATGTTATGCTTGGAGGGTACAGAATTCTTGATTGAAAGATTTATTTTTTATTTCAGCACTTTGAATTGTCATACTCCCCTAGCTCTAAAGATATTTTGGCTCTAAAAATGTTTTGTCTTACGCTTTCAGTTCCCTTCTTTCCTCTTTAACTTTTGCCATTTCAATTATACTGAAACTAGGTTGAGTTCTTTCGATTCTGAGCTTCATTATCTATAAGTATGTTTTCTTCTCTACTTTTAGAATTTCTACTATTATATTATCAAACAAGTTTTTGCCACACACAATTTCTCTATCTCACTTTTCTTCTATAGTACCCATATTAACAATATTAATACTATTCCTTATGATGTTGACCCAGAATTCTTGAGAAACATTATTATTGTTATTTGTTGTGTATGTAAACATTTTAATGGGATTATTATGTTACTGACTCTACCCTGATCGGTGATTGTGCCCTACCTAGGGTGTGACCTGGCATTCTGCTCCCACCCTAGGGTGGTACCTGATTCTGGGGCATAAAAGCAAGGGTCTGTGGAAGGCGAAAGGCTTTTTTTCCTGTGGCCTATTCTTAGGCCTTTGGCTTCGGCCTCTTCACGGAATAAAAGAGCTGTTTTCTTCGGAAGCCTGACTGCCTGTTGGCTTTCTTCCCGCTGCATTCACTTCAGAACTGCCGACTGAACAGGGTAACAGACCGGTGGTCCGAGCTGGAGGAGAAAGGCCTCATCCTCCATCCCTCCATCAGTCAACCTCTTCAGGGGCTGACTTGCAACAGTTATTATTGTGGTAACATTTGTTTCCTCAAGTACAAATGTTTTTTATATTTGAGAACTTCAATTTCATCATATCCTACATTCAATATATGCAGCAGCAAAAAGTAGGCTTTCATATTTTTTAATAGTTTAGTAGTACTTATTGTGTATAAATATGAGATCTTTATTGAGTCATTCTCCTTAGATTATTTTCATATTTTCAAATGTAAATAAAAATGTAAAATATGTACTGTAATAGTCTCACATGAGTATACATTTTTCTGAATTAGTGTTTTCAAGTCTTTTCAAGTAGAATTCTTAGGCCATATGGTAGTTCAAATTTTAAGTTTTGAAAAATATGCCCATAATTTACAAGGCTAAATCAGCCCACCAACTTTGTCTCAATATTCCACCATCATTTGTTGTTTCGGGCTATTCTCAAATGTGTGAGGTAATATATCACTAACACTTGATTGGATTTCTCTGATAATTGGGGATAATAAACTTTTCGTGTGAGTATTTGTAATTCATATATCATTTTGGAGGTGTGTGTTCAGTTCTCCTTCCCGTTTGTGTGTTTTGGAGGTTTATATTTGTTATCCTCACTGAGTGTTGTAAATGCTTTATAAATCTAGGATATTGGCATCTGCCACATTTATGATGTACAAATATTTTTCCTATTCAAGAGAGGTCGTTGTGTTTTGTAATTGTTTCTTTCTCAGTGCCAAAACATTTTAGTTTAATGAAGTTAAATTTGTTGATTTTTGCTTTGTTTTTCTTGCCAATTGTATGAATAACTGCAAACATCACCAAAGCCAATTATATGCACTGTTTGTCTGTTTTTCTTTATGTATTTTATGAACTCCAGTCTAAAATATAAGTCCTCAAGCATTCTGAGTTCAATTTTTTGCATGATGTGATATGGGAATCCATGTAGTGTTTTATTTTGTGGCAAACTAGTTTTCCCAGGACCACTGTTGTTATTTTGAATTATTATTTTATTCACCATGATTAATTCATTATTAATTTCAGGCATAAAATGTTTCAACACATGGCATAATAATATCTTTTCAAAATTATAAATATTCTAAGAAAAACTCCTAGAAACAATAGATTGCCTAGCAAAATGTCAAACTACATAATTAACATTCCAAAAGTTCATGGCTTTCCTATAAGCAAATAACGAAATAGAAGAGAGATATCAAAAAATACAGACCATTGATAAGTGTGGCTCAGAAAATCAAGTAAATAGGAATTGGCTGAGTAAAGAGCTCAAGAACTTACGCAAAGAAAACTACAAAACACTTCTTTGTGGGGTTGGCTATCAGCAATTACAATCCATATTTGTTCCAACCCTGTAATGGATGGGTAATCAGGGAGTGATCTTACACATGACTATACTACTTCTTTTTTTTTTTTTTTGCAGAATTTCAATTTATTTATTTATCTATTTATTTATTTATTTATTTTGTGACTACACTTCTTAAAGAAATAAAACAGGGGCAGGAGAGATAGCATGGAGGTAAGATGTTTGCCTTGCATGCAGAAGATTGGTGGTTCAAATCCCGGCATCTCATATGGTCTCCCAAGCCTGCCAGGAGCGATTTCTTAGCATAGAGCCAGGATTAACCCCTGAACGTTGCCGGGTGTGACCCCAAAACCAAAAAAAAAAAAGGAAATAAAACAGGATACAAAATAAAAACATGTTCCTTGCTCATGAATTAGGATGATTAATAGTATCAAAATGTCAATATTCCACAAAGGAGACGTATACAGAGTCAATGTAGACCCTATAAGTGAACTTCATATTTTTCTAAGAAAAAATTGAAAAAATTTTCAATGATCAAACACTCCTGAAATTGATATGGAGCAAAAAACCTTCCTAAATAACCAAGCAATTGGGGAAAAGAAAACAGGAGGCATTACTTTCTCCAGTACCATGTGTTGCAAAGGTTTCTCCTTCTCCATTTTATTCCCTTGATTCCTCTGTTGTATGCATATTAAGTATCTGGGACTAATTTTGGGGACTATCAATACTATCCTATTAATCAGAATATTGGTTTATGTTCCAATATCACATGGTACTAAATACATGCCCATCTATGCACTTTATAAAGAGTAACTTCATAGACAAATGAGGCTTTTCACATTACAAAAGAAATAAATGTATTAAATAGTCTATTCATAAAAGTGCATGAGCATATAGCCAACAGGACATCACAGAACAGAAAATAAAAATAATTATAATTATCAACATATATTATCTAAAACATGTATATTTAAAATGAGATACAGAAAGAAAGAGTACTACTATACAAAGGAAAGCTGGCAATAGAAATTGACTTTAAGGTACCACTAATTTACAACTACACAAGACAGTAAGTCATCTATAACAACTATAAAGGGAAACACAGAGGCAATACCTTCTCAAATACAGAATATCAATTAATGTAAAATACTATAAAGTAGTTGTATGTATAACATATAAAATATAATATATAATAACAAAATATTACACAATGCACATAATATATAAATGATATATTTTATATGTAATATTATATTTTATATCATATATTATATATTCAAATATATATATAAAACTATTATGGGGCCGGAGTGATAGCACAGCAGATAGGGTGTTTGTCTTACAAGCAACCCACCCAGAACCAACCTGAGTTAGATCCCTACATCCCATATGGTCTCTCAATCCTGCCAGGAGTGATTTCTGAGAGCATATCCAGGAGTAACTGCTGAGCACCACCAGGTATGGTCCAAAAACAAACACACATAAAATTTATTATATAACTAACTATAAACTAACCCGTTCTTACAAATTTGAGAAAGTCGTTAATTACCAGTAAGTTAAAGGTGAATACATACACGTTCAGGCAAAGAAAAGTCAAAATGTTAAAATGAAAGGCAAAAATAAACTAGAAAAATAATAAAACTCATCAAATATAAAGGAATCCAATGGATCCATAATTAACTTTTCATCAGAAAGAAGATATATTCCAGAGGAAAACATTCAAAATTTTGAAATAAAAATATTGTTAATCAAGAAACATTTTTAGTTTGTTTACTTTTGGGTCACTTCTAGTTGTGCTCAAGGTTTACTCCTGGCTCTGTAGTGATCACTCCTGGCAGGGCTCTGAGACTTTTTGTAGTGGCAAGGATCGAGCCTGAGCTGGCCATAGGCAAGACAAGCACTAAACCCTGACCCACAATGTACCGTCTCCATGGCCCCTCCTCTGAATTTTATCTCAAGCAAAACTATTTGTCAAAAATGAAGACAAAAATAAAAACATTCCAAGATAAATACAAAGAAATACTAAAGGAAGATCATCAGAGTGCAAGCTACACCTGAAAATATTCTGAATACACATGAGACAAAAAATAACACAGAACTTTAGTAGGAATGATAATGCAGTTGATTATAGGGCTGGAGAGATAGGACAGTGGCTAGAGTTCTTGCCTTAGAACCAACAAAGTCTTAAATTCCAAACTTATCCTAGCAATTGCCTACAAGAACCACACCTGAATAGTCAGAAAATCATCCAAGCAAACAACTCCCTTAAAAATGCTGGAGTGGTCATATTAATGACACAAACTTTAAACTCAGAAAAGTTATAAGGAACAAAGATGGCCATTACTTACTAATCACAGGATATGTACAACAAGAAGAATTAACACTCCTAAACATATATGCAGTCTATGAGGGACCAGCAAAATATTTAATACAATTGTTGATCATTGGTTTCATTTTGTTGATCATTTTCTAATTTTAAAAACTTAGTCATTAAGCTCTTTTCATAAACTCCTTCTTTCTTTCTGGTGTGTGCTTGCAAAGCTATAAATTTTCCTCTTAGTTATGCTTTTGCTGTGTCCAAAAATTCTAATAATTTGTGTCTTCATTGTCATTTGTTTCCAGGAATGTGTTTATTTTCTTTGATTTCATCTCTGACCCACTAGTTAGTAAGTAGTAAGCTGTTTAATTTCCAGGTGTTAAAGTTTTTCTTCTGAGTCCCTTTGTGGTTCACTTCTAATTTCAGTGCTCTGTGATCTGAGAAAGTAGTTTGTACAATTTCTGTCCTTTTGATTTTATGAAGATATGTTTTATGGGCCAGCATGTGATCTATCTTGGAGAAAGACCCATGAGCATTGGAGAAGAATGTGTATTCAGCTTTCTTAGGATGTGCCCCTGCATATATCTACCAGTCCACTTTCTTTCATTTCTCTTTGCAGAGCTTTTATATTCTTGTTGGGTTTCGTCTGGTTGACCTATCAAGGGGTGACAGGGCAGTGTTGAGGTCTCCCACTATTATTATGTTGCTTTTAATGTCTTTATTTAGATATTTCAACAATTGTATTAAATACATTGCTGGTCCCTCAGTGGGTGCATATGTCTTTAGAAGTGTGATTTATTCCTGTTAAACATACCCTTTGATTAGTAAGAAATGACCATCTTTGTCGCTTACAACTTTTCTAAGTCTGAAGTTTGTATCATCTGATATTAATATGGCCACTCCTGCTTTTTTAAGGGATTTGTTTGCTTGTATTATTTTTCTACAGCCTTTAATTTTGAGTCTGTTTGTTCTGACTGTTCAGATGTGTTTCTTGTAGGCAGCAAAATGTTGGATTCAGCTTTTTTTTTTTGGGGGGGGGGTCACACCCAGCAGCACTCAGGGTTTACTCCTGGCTCTATGCTCAGAAATCACTCCTGGCAGGCTCAGGGGACCATATGGAATGCTGGGATTCGAACCAATGACCTTCTGCATGAGAGGCAAATGCCTTACCTCCATGCTATCTCTCTGGCCCCTGAATTCAGCTTTTTTAATCCATTTTGCCACTCTGTGTCTCTTAACCAGTGCATTTAAACCATTGACATTGAGAGAGATAATTTTCATGAGATTTAGTGTCATGGGATTTGGTGTCGAAATTTTTTGTCTGTTAATCTTTCTTGTCTTAGAGTAGACCTTTCAGTTTTTCCTTTAAGACTGGTTTTGCGTCTCTAAAGTTTCTGAGCTGCTGTTTATCTGTGAAGCCATGTATACTTCCTTCAAACCTAAAAGTGGCTGGGTGTAGTATTCTAGGTGGAGCATTCATCTCATTGAGTTTTGTCACTATATCCCACCACTGTCTTCTGGCCTTGAGGTTTCTTGTGACAGGTCTGCTGTAAATCTTAAGGATGCTTCTTTGAATGTAATTTCCCTTTTTGATCTTGCTGCTTTCACTATTCTATCCCTATCTGTGGGATTTGTCATTGTCACTAGGAAGTGTCTTGGGGTGCTTTTCTTTGGGTCTCTTTTAGCTGATATTCTTCAGGCATGTAGGATTTGGTTGCATGTCATCTTTAGCTCTGGGAGTTTCTCAGTAATGGTGTCCTTAACTGTTGATTTTTTCTGGGGATTTTCTTCTTGGGTTTCTGGGACTCTAATGATTCTTATGTTGTTTCTATGAATTTATCTAATACTTCAATTTTCATCTGCTCACATTTCTTGAATATTTTTTCCATTGTCTAATTATTTGCTTTAAGGTTCTTTTCCAATTTCTTCTGTATAGATTTGTTCTGCATCTCACCTTCCAGCTCACTGATTCTGTCCTCAACTTCTGTTACTCTGCTGGAGAGGCTTTCTATTGAGGTTTTTATTTCATCTGCTGAATTTTTCAGACCTGTTATTTCTGTCTGGAGTTTTCTGATTTCTGTTTCTGTGGTCTGTTCAGCTCGATCTATGCTTGTTTGAGTTCTAAGAACATCCTCCATTATCTGAGAGGCTAATTAGGCGGTTGACATTTTTCAGGTCTTCAGAGCTGCCTTCTTCATTTTCAATATCTGATGTTGGCTTATGTTGTTTCCCCATACTAACATTTGCTGTATGGCTTTCTCTGCATTTTTATGGTGGAGTTCATTTACTAGAAGAAGCCTAAGGCCACAAAGCAAAGTGGAGTGGCTAAGCTCCTCTGGCCCCACCCTGCTCTAGTAAGTCTAAGTCACCTCAGTCTCTGAGCTTCCTACTGGGAGGAATTTCCCAGGCAGTGGTGCCTAGGTGCCCCTGGCAATGGCGATGGCGGTGGAGGCTCGAACTCACCCTGCTTCCTACAGGGAAGCACTTCCCAAGCAGCAGCGTCTAGATGCTCCTGGCAATGGTGACAGTGGTGGAGGCTGGAACTCACCCTGCTCGGGCGGGTCCAATTCACCTCTTTAGGGTAGAAAATTAACTCATTATAAATAAAGGGACATTGAGAATAACTACATATTCCAGAACTGAATAATAACAGCAAAGGGAAATAACAAGAGACATTAAAAATGTAGCAGGAAATTGAAAGAATTAAATCTTTATAGGCAAATAAAAAATTACTAATAAAAATAATTGATCTTTAAAATTTACTTCATACATCAAAGGAATGGTTATAATAATGTCATTAATCTTTAGAGAAGAACTGAAAAACACAGTGAAAAATTCAACAAAGGAAACAGCCACAGGGTTGAAGAATACAATAAGTGATCTGGAAAATATGAGACTTTTCATTAGGCAGACTTAATGAAACAAAAAGGAAAAAAAATGACAATTAAAACAACAAAGAATCTCACTTTAAGAAAAATTAAGAAAAAAAATATAAAGATAGTTTAAAAAACATGAAAGGCTAGGCAGATATATGAAAAGTAATAAAACTCTACTGCTTATACTATACCAAAGTTAACAAAAATTGAGGGGCTGGAGAGAAAGCACAGCGGTAGTGCAATTGCCTTGCACGCAGCAGAAGCTGGACGGACCTTGCTTTGATCCCCAGTATCCCATATGGTCCCCCAAGCCAGGAGTAACTCCTGAGAGTCACAGGGTGTCGTCCAAAAGCCAAAAAGAAAAAAAAAATTAAAGATTCAAAGCAAAAATGTGAACCATAAAATTATTTAAAGAAAATGTAGTTAATAATACTGTGGGGGCCCAGAGAGATAGCACAGCAGCGTTTGCCTTGCAAGCAGCCGATCCAGGACCAAAGGTGGTTGGTTCGAATCCTGGTGTCCCATATGGTTCCCCGTGCCTGCCAGGAGCTATTTTGAGCAGACAGCCAGGAATAACCCCTGAGCACCGCCGGGTGTGGCCCCAAAAACAAATAATAATAATAATAATAACAATAATAATAATAATACTGTGACATCATTCTTAGAAAAGAAAGGACAAATGAAACTAAATAATACTAAAATATATATAGGATAAAAACAGAAAAGGGAACCATCAACAAATTAAAAGAAAGCCTGCAGAATGGGTTGTTATTATTCACTAGTCACATATCTCATAAGGGATTAATGTAGAAAATATAAAATATACAATTAAAACTAAATAAACAATATGATTAAACAATAGTAAGAGAATCTAAAAAGAATTGTTTAAAAAATATGTAGGTCAAAAGGCATAGAAAAAATGTTCAAATCATCCTGGGAAAAATACTCAAATCATTCTGGAATAGTCAAATAAAAAAACAAAAAATATAATAGTTTATTACGTTGATCTGAGGGTCTCTCTTTATACCAATACCATACTGTTTTTAATGACTATTGCTTTGTATTACAGATTAAAGTAGGGGAAAGTTATGCTTTCAATCTTCTTTTTCTAAGAATTGCTTTAGCTATTCTGGTCAGCCACATGCAAAACTGTGAACATGCAAAACTGTGAATTCATTGTTCCAAATGAATTTCAGAGTGTTTAATCCACTTTTTTAAAGAATGTCATGAGTATACTTAGAGACATTGCATTAAATCTGTACAATGCTTTAAGGAATATTTCTTTTTTTAACGATGTTAATTCTGCCAACCCATGAACAGGGCATATGTCTCAAAGTGGCAGGCTACAAAATTAATGCACAAAAATCAGTGGCCTTTTCATACACAAATAATAAAAAAGAAATAGACATTAAAAAATCCCATTCACAATAACATGACAGAAATTCAAATACCCTGGAGTCAACCTAACTAAAGAAGTAAAGGATCTATACAAAGAAAACTACAAAAGTCTGCTTCAATAAAGGTAAGAGGACACAAGGAAATGGAGACATAGAGCATTTATGAATTGGGAATTAATATCATTAAAATGGCAATACTCCCCCCAAAGCATTATACAGATTTAATGAAATTTCTCTCAATATACCCATGACATTCAAAGTGGATCAAACACTCCTGACATTCATTTGGAACAAAAAATGCCAAAGAATACCTAAGGCAAGCCTTAGGGCAGGGGTCTCAAACTCAATTTACCTGGGGGCCACAGGAGGCAAAGTCGGGGTGATCCTTGAGTGCAAAGTCAGTAGCAAGCCTTGAACATTGGGGGGTGTGACCCAAACAACTAAAACAAAACAAAACAAAACAAAAAAAGATTCCTCTAGGGCAGGGCCATAAAATGTTGTACGGAGGGCCACAAACAGCCCCTGCCTTAGGGGAAAAAAGATGGGAAACATCACTTTCTCCAACTTTAAATTGTAATATTTACATGTTACTATGTAAATATTACATAGTAATAATCATTAAAACAGCATGTACTGGAATAAAGACAGACCCTCAAGTCAACAGAATAAGCATGAGTATTCAGATAATGACCCCCAGACATAAAATCAATTAACCTTTGACAAAGGGGCAAGAAACACAAAATGGAGCAAGGAAAAACACTTCAACAATTGTTATTGGGATAACTGGTCAGCCACATGCAAAAAAAAAGCAAACTCAGTTCTCTAACTTCACTCACAAAAGTCAAATTCAAATGGCTTAAAGACCTTGATATCAGACTTGAATCTATAAGTAATATAGAATAAAATGTAGGCAACACACTCCATGACACTGAAACTAAAGTTATCTTTAAGGAGGAAACACCAGTGTCCAAACAAGTGGAAGCAAAAATAAACTAATTGAATTACATCAAACTGAGAAGCTTCTGCACTTCAAAGGAAACAATGACTGGGGTAAAAAGTCCCCCACAGAATGAGAGAAACTATTCACCCAATACCCATCAAATAAGGAGCTAATATCTAAGCTATATGAGGCATTGACAGAACTTAAGAAAAAAATCTAATTCCATCAAAAATTGGATAGATAAATGAACAGACATTTTCTCAAGAAATACAGATGGTCAAGAAACACATGAAAAGAAATGCTCCATGTCACTAATAATCAGGAAGATGCAAATCAAAACAATGAGATATCATCTCACACCACAGAGACTGGCATATATCCAAAGAACAAGAATAACCACTGCTGGTTTGGATGTGGGAGAAATGAACTCTCATTCACTGATGTTTGTGTATGTTTAGTCCAGCCTTTCTGGAAACAATACGTTTATTTCTTAAAAAAATGAAAATTGAGCTTTCATGTGATCCAGCATTACCACTGCTAGGGATATACCTTATGACCACAAAAGCACAATACAATAATACCCTTTGCAATACTATATTCATTACAGTTCTATTTACAATAGCCAAAATCTGGAAACAACCCAGATGCCCAGCAACAGTTGACTGGCTAAAAAAAATTGTGGTACATCTACACAATAGAATACTACACAGCTGTTAGAAAGAAATGAAGTCATGAAATTTCCCTATACATGAGCAAACAAGGAGACTATTATGCTGAGTGAAATAAGTCAGAGGTAGAGAGATAAATACATAGTTGTCTCACTCATCTGTGGGATTTAAGAAAAATAAAAGACACTATAGTAATAATACCCAGAGACAATAGAGATGAGGGTTGGAAGGACCAACCCATGATACACAAAACAGTAAGAGAAATAACTACACTAACAACTACCATGACAATGCTAGAAAGAGATATATAATGTCTGTCTCAAAGATCGGCAGGGGCTGGGGGAGGAAGGAAATAGGGGATATTGGTGGCAGGAAACTTGCACTGGTGAAGGGGGTTATGTATATTTAAATAAAAGTAAAATAAACAAGCTCATAGAGTGGCTAAAATGCATGAAGAGGATTATGAGGCACATATTACCATCATAAATTAAATAACAAAGAGGTAGTAGTGTATAGCATAAATTCAGAGGCAATAGTAAGTTGAAAATTTCTAGAATTGCTAAGAATGTATGGAATATGGCTTTTTATTATTTTCAATTATTTACAAATAACAAAAAATCATGCTATAAGCCTAATACCAATATAATGTTATATGTGAGTTATACTTCAATTTTTTTAAAAAAGAAGAAAATATCTTAAAAATGACACAGAGGAGCAGATTCCATATGTGATAGCATATATATATATAAAACAAATAAAATCTTGTCAAAATCAAAGAAAATTTAAAAAAATATTAAATACCATTAGTGTTAAAAATAACAATAACATAAATAAGATTTCTGTATCAAATAGAAATATCCTTAAAGAACAACAGCAAATACAGAAAAACTTTTATTGTTGTTTTTGGCAATTGGGTCAAACTCAGCAATACACAGGACTTATTCCTTCCTGACTGTACTGAGGGATCACTCCTGGTATTTTCAGGGAACCACATGTAGGGTGGAGGGAAACAAATTAAGGTCTTCTATGTGCAAGATAAGTTTTTAAACCCTGTACTTCTAAGCATATTTTTAATAAACACATTTTTCTAGAATACAAAACAAGCATATGCAAACTTGTGCTATAGAAATTCTAGAAAGATGCTTTTCAGATAGAAAATTAGCTCACAGGAAGATAGGCATTTATATACCTGAATCTATAGTAAAGAACAAGAAAAAATAGAACTGGTAGCTAAATGGTTATTCTTTAAAAATTTGGGAAATAGGGAATTTGGGAATAGGGAAAGAGTAGGCAAATGAAATTAGATCATTTAAAACCACCTTTAAATTATATCATAAGTGAAGTACTATAAATACTACATATGCATATTTTTCTAAACTAACTCACATTGTATAATATCAGAACTTAGTTTTAGTGTCCTCAGAGTGAAACACTTTCTACACACTGCTGTAACTCAAAATTTTTTGGCCTCAGTTTCTTAAGATAATTCTTACAAATTACAAAATAAAGAAGCTTAAATTAGTATAATCTTTCTAAAGTTAGAAATAAATTTTAGAAAGTTTAAATTTCAAATCCTTGAAATTTTAACCTCTAAGTACACTACTCTCAGGAAATTAGGAAAAAATCAGTACAAAAATTTATCTACAATGTTAAGTTCAGCACTGTTCATAATAATATTAGCTACTAAAAGTTCAACAATAATGTTCTAAATAATAAACTAAATGTTCAACTAAATAATTCCAATCACTGCATGATATTCTGCCATGTGTGTTCTTTAAATTATATTTATAAAGCCTTTTATAACTTAAAATGTGCATGGCATAAAAAGTACTTTTTTCCAACTCTATAAATATCTCAACCATGTCTGAAAAACATGATCCAGATTTTGTCTATAAAACAAAAAAATTCTCAAGCTAAAAGAATTTATTTCTAGGTAGTAGAATTATTTTGTTAAATTAAGTAAACAAGAATGATCTAATATGTCTCACTATATCTTTAATACATATCCAACTAAAAGTTTTAAAATATAAAATAGTTGGATTAGTCTTTAATCATGCCTTTATTTCTCTATTAGAAAAGTTTCTAAATTATCTTACCATTAGAGTCGTGCAAATGGTTACAGATTTGCTATGCCTTAACATTCAGTTGTCTGCTGATAGTTAAAAATAGGCTTCTGAGCCTCAAGATAGTAAAGAATCTTAGGAGCTAAGATTTCAACTGTACCTAGTATGATTGAAAGATTAAGTGAATCATAATCTTGTTGGTCATAATCAAGAAATTAAATTGTAGTTATATAAAATCATCTCTTATGAATATTCTTATTACTCTCCACTCAGATGTATTCTTGATAAAAACAAGCAAAATGTGTGTGGCCGAACATAAACTTATGTGACAATAAGTAAGTAGTTACCTTGGTATTTTTCACAATAACATACAATTATTACTTGTAAACATATTTAATTTACTTTTAAATTAAATATTTAGAAAATGAACAATTTGGACTTGACTTTTGATTGTACTTACAACTTGTCAATTTTATACAATGCACCAAAAATATTTTTTTTACTTTCAGCAGCATTTATCTTATCTCTAGAAAATGTATCAAAATCACACAAACATCAAATTGCTAATTAGATAGAAGATTTTATGTTACCACTGCGGGAGACCTGAGTGGCTTTTTCTGTTTCAGCTATGAAGAACAGTCAGCCACACTTGAAGGTTTCTCTTTAAGTGATAACATTTTATGGCTGAACAATCTCTGCAGGTACCAGATAGCCTGTGGTACCCAACTGCATACATTTTATGTATATGCAGACACTGTAAACTCTGCATGGTCCCTGAACCAACAAGCATATGTACAGCATGCTCAACATACTGCAATTGTGACATCATATAAACCAATCGTTAAATTGATCTTGGGGCCAGTGAGGTGGTGCTAGAGGTAAGGTGTCTGCCTTGCAAGCGCTAGCCAAGGAAGGACTGTGGTTCGATCCCCCGACGTTCCATATGGTCCCCCCAAGCCAGGGCCAATTTCTGAGCGCTTAGCCAGAAATCACCCCCTGAGCATCAAACGGGTGTGGCCCGAAAAAACAAAAAAAAAAAAAATTGATCTGATTTTTTTGTCCTTGATTCTTTACTTTTTTTGGATTCTAATTTGTATCCTCTGGACCAAGCGAAACAGATGCTCCTATAATAATGAAGCAACATGTACATTGAGGAAGGGTTTTTCTGACAGCTAGGACAACTGGTCATTATTATGTTATAAAGATAAAATACTATTTTATTGTTTATATTTATTAACTATTACAAAAAACTGCCTGGGTGTTTTAAAAATATAATAATCTATATAATGTCAAACACCAAAATAATAGCATAGTGCTTGTAAATAAATTCACCAAAAGTAAACACTGGCAGTAATATTGATATATTTAACAGGGATACACTTCATAATAAAAGTATTAAGATCCTAAATTTAAACTCATTCCTCTAATACAAGAAATTATATTTCTCTAATTATACATTCCTAAATTCAAAATCTTAAAATTATGTTATATTTTATATTATTTTATAGATCAAACACAAACTTAATTTTTATTATTTCATGCTCATTTGATTATTGGAGAATGTAACTCTACATTTATTTCAAATGCGTCTTTATGAAGAACGAATTTATCTACTGATTAACATACTTAATGGTTAAGTCCTTTGTATTTAATTCTAAATTCTATTTAAATCCTAATTGCCTCCTATGTGTGGTTTAGACTGATAATTCAAAACTAACATTTTGGGTGCAACCAAAGAACTTTTTATGTGAATATTAAATATAGCATTCAAAATTTTTGCAGTAAACATTATTTCATTTCAAAAACTCAGAAATTATTTTGTTTCAAAGATTTCTAGATCTTTTGCATATTAAAGATTAATTTCTCATATAAAATGACAATGGAAATTTAAATGATAAAATAATTATTCGTGTTTATCCTATAACATGATAGCTATTTTACTTTGATACCCAAGAAAATAAGAAAATCAAAAAAATTTCTGAAAGTACAGAATTCTCTAGTATGACTTCCATTCCACACTTCCCCAGGACTAAAAATAAGTTCATGAAACAGTGAATTTCGATCACCTTTGTATACAATGAGGTAGTATATAAGTAGCAATGCATTTGTATTGTAAATTTGTATCACTAAAGTGAATTTTCATTAAAAATACCCCTTAAGCCATGCAGAAAGCTTTAAAATATATGACTTATTTTTGTCACTTCTAATTAGTCTTTTATAACTATAAAAATAGTAAAATGTGGGACCAGAGCCATAGCACAGCGTTAGAGCATTTGCCTTGCACGTGGCTGATCCAGGACCTAGATTTCATTCCTGGCATCCCATATGGTCCCCTGAGCCTGCCAGGGGCAATTTCTAAGCCCAGAGCCAGGAGTAATCCCTGAGTGCTTCCAGGTATGACCCAAACACACACACACACCCCCCACCAAATATTTCAACACTAATTACACCAACAAGTATCAATTTCTCTCCACTAATGTTCCAAACCCCATTTGCCATCTTGACAGGCACATTACAAAGTTCAGTTGTTGAATCTTAAATCTCATGTTTCAATGCTGTTGAGTCTGTGAACAATGATGCACATAATCATTTGGATAAAATATTTTGCACACTGGGAATAAATCCATCCCCGATATTTGATTCTGATCCATTGATCAGATTATTCCAGTATAATGTAGTCTTAACCACTATAGCTTTACAATACAGTTCCAAATTATGTAGTGAAATACCTTCAATAACTTATTTTTAATATGTCTTTGACTATTTATGGTCTCTTCTGGTTCCATACAAACTTTATACAAAATCTATATATAAATTTATACATTTAGTTATACAAAAACTTGCGACTGGTTTTCGTGCTTTTCTACATGGTTCATTGCTTCTAGGATCATTTTGTGGATTCTGTAGGGTATTCTATGTGCATTACCATGACATCTCTAATAGTGAAATTTCACTTCTTTTCCAATTTAGATTCAGTTAATTTTTTGGGGTTTTTTTTTTTTTTTTTTTGGTTTTTGGATCACACCCGGCAGTGCTCAGGGGTTATTCCTGGCTCCAGGCTCAGAAATTGCTCCTGGCAGGCACGGGGGACCATATGGTGCGCCGGGATTCGAACCGATGACATCCTGCATGAAAGGCAAACGCTTTACCTCCATGCTATCTCTCCGGCCCCCCCCCCTTTTTTTTATTTAAGCACCATGATTACAAAATTGTTCATTATTGGGTTTCATTCACAGAATGTACAGCATCTTTCACCAGTGCACCCCTCTCACCACTAAAGTCTCTTTCCCTCCCACCCAGCACCTACCACCCACCCCAACTAGGGCAGGCAATTTGCTTCTCTCTCAAACACACACAATCTCTCTCTCTTTCCTTTTTGTCACTATTTTTGTCAGTACTGTCAATGCATTACAGGGCAGCAAGTCGAACATACAAGTCAAACAATATAATATACCATATTAATAAAAGAAAAAACAAAACACATATGATCATGTCAATAGATGCTGAGAAAGTATTTGAGATGGTCCAGCACCCATTAATTATAAAAACTCTCAACAAGATTGTAATCAAAGAAACTTTCCTAAATATTGTCAAAGCTATTTATCACAAACCCATTGCAAGTATTATACTCAATGGGAAAATTAAATCCTTTCCACTAAGGTCTGGCACAAGGCAAGGTTGCCTGCCCCCTTTTACCATTTATATTCAATATAGAATGAATGTACTTGCCATAGCAATTAGGCAATAAAAACATCAAGAGCATCCACATAGGAAAGAAGAAGTGAAGCTCTCATTGTTTGCAGGTGATATGATACTGTATCTAGAAATTCTAGATTCCACCAAAAAAAATGCTTTTTAGAAACTATTGGCTTGAATAGTAAAGTGGCAGGTACAAAGTTGATTTGTTTTCTAGCCTGAAGGCTGTAGCTAGAACTTCTAATACTATATTAAAGTGAAGACAACGGATATTCTACCTTGTGTCTGACCTCAGAGGAAATGCTTTCAGTTTTTCATTATTAGGAATGATAGTGAGTGTGACTTATCATTACTATCTTGAGGTATATTCCTTCCACCCCTATTTTGTTATTTTGTTTAATATAAATGGACACTGATCTTGTCAAAAGCTTTCTATTCGTCAATTGTTATGATCACATGGTTCTTATCTTTCCTTTTATTAATATTGTTTATAGTGTTAAATGATGTGCATAAGTGGATGAATCTCACTTGATCAGGAGTATGTTTATTTATATGTATATTACATATATTATTATATAATATTTTTGAATTTAATTAGCTCAGATTTTGATAAGTATTTAGGCATCAGTATTCATAAGGCAGATTGGCCTGAAATTTTGTTTTCTAGAAATATCTCTTTCTGCCCTGGGTATTAATGTAATGTTAGCTTCCAAGAAAGCATTAGGAAAGATTCCTGTGTCTTAAAAGAGATGAGGGCCGGAAGAGCAGGCTCACAATATGAAGCTTACCACCAAGAGTGGCCAGTGCATTTAGAAAAATAACTACACTAACAATTATCATGACAATGTTAATGAATGAGAGAAGTAGAATGCCTTCTGAAATACAGGCATGGGATGGGGGAGGAGGAAAATAGGGGGCATTGGTGGTGAGAATGTCACACTGCTGAAGGAGATGTTCTTTTTATGACTGAAACACAAATCATGTTTGTAATCACAGTGTTTAAATATATTATTAAAGGTAAAAAAAAAAGCATTGAAAGAAATGAAAGTTTGATAGAACTCACCTGAGAACCCTTCATGCCTGGGATTTTTATTTCTGGGGACTATCTTTTTTTTTGGGGGGGGGTCACACCCGGCACCGCTCAGGGGTTACTCGTGGCTCTGTGCTCAGAAATAGCTCCTGGCAGGCTCAGGGGACTATATGGGATTCCGGGATTCAAAACAATGACCTTCTGCATGAAAGACAAACTCCCTACCCTCCATGCTATCTCTCCGGCCCCTCTGGGGATCTTCTTAATTACTGTTTCAATTTTCTTACTTGTGATTTGCCTTTTTAGGCTTCTTAGTTCCTCCTCATTCAGCTTTATAAGATTACATGGCTAATAATCCATCCATTTTTCTAGGTTCTCCAGATTTAAAGCAAACTTATTTATGGTAACCTCATTATATCTTGAAATTTTGAAAGGTCCTTCTGATTTCTCCCTTTCATCTCTTATTGATTTATTTGAACATTTTCTCTATTTTTCTTTATGAGTCTAGCAAAAGATCTATCTGTTGGTTGATTCTTTCAAAGAATCATCTCCTGGTTTCACTGATTCTTTAAACTGATTTCTTAATTGCTATCTGATTGACTTCTTTACTTGTTTTTACTATTTCCTTCTTTCTACTACTTTTTTGGATTTGTTTACTGTTCTTTCTCCAGATTTTTGAGAAATGTGTTTAGGTTGTTAATTTGGACTTTTTCTTCTTTCTTCATGTAGGCCTATTTTGCTATGAATTTCCCTCAATACATTTTCTTCTTTTTTAATGTTGGTCTATAGTATATCTTGTGTTTATCAGTTAGATTCTGATAACTTACATCTTCATTCTCATTAGTTTCAATTAGTTTATATTTCTTCCTTGGTTTTCTCTTTGACATAGTTGCTGCTTAGCAATGTTTTACTTAGCTTCAAAGTGCTGCGAGTTTTCATCATCTTCTCTCAGTGGTTGATTTCTACTTTCATGACTTATGCTGTAAGAAGGCACTTTGTATTATTTTTATATTTGAAAATGTATGTATGTTTGAGTTATGCTCTAAATTTGTGATCTATGCTGAAGAATGTCCCATGTGCATTAGAAATTAATATATATATATATATATATATATATATATATATATATATATATTGGTTTGGGAGGATTAAGAACTCTGCATATTTCCAACAATCTTTTAGCTACTCATTTAGAGCCTTTTTCATGATCTTTCTGGTTGATCTGTCCAGTGGGTAAAAGTAGGGTGCTAAAATCACCTACTCTTATGTTGCAATAAATATTTTACTTTAGGTTTCTGAGCATCTTTAGGAATTTTCTGAGCCATCATTTGGTGCATAAATGTTGATAAAAGTTATTATTATTGTGATCTATTATTCTTCCCTTAACCAATAAGAAGTGGCCATCACTGTGCATCTCTGATAACTTTCTTTAAATTGAATGCTATTTGGTCGGATATAAGTTTGACTGCCTCAGTATTTTTGGAATGTATAATTGTTTTCTATTCTTTTCACTCTAAATCTGTTTTTATTCTATGCGTTAGGTGCATTTTCTGTCAGCAGCAAATAGATGAATTTTCTTTCCTGATCCATATAGCGACTCTAGCTATGCCTTTTTATGCAGCAGTTTAGTCAATGGACATTGAGAGAAATTATTGATATAAATAGCTGTTTCCATTTTATGTATGTCTGTGTAGAATCAAGTTGTTTTTGCAAAGGTCTATTTGATTTTTATAGGCAGCATTTAGTAATATTTGCAGGTTGGTTTTGTTGTTGCAAATGCTACCAGAGCTTGTTTGTCAAAAATGTTCTTATTCCTCCCTCAATTTAAAGTGGTAGCTTTGAAGGATAGTGGGTTCTAGGTTGGAAGTTTATTTCATATAGTACTTTAAATATGTCATCCCCTAGTTTACAAAATTTTGCATTGTGTAGATGTATCAAAGTTTCTTTATCCACTCATTTAATCTCAGGCACTTGGGTTGTTTCCAGATTATGGCTACTGTAAACATGCTATGATGAATATAGAATGCAGAGGGCTTTCCTGCAATGTGTTTGGGTTCCTAGGTTATATCCCTAAGAAAGGTATTGTTGGATCATATGGGAGCTCAATTTCTAGGAAATGGTGACTAGGATACAAAGACTACCCACAGAATGGGAGAAACAATTCACACAAAACCCATCTGATAACTGTTTAATATTGAAAATATACAAGGCATTGGTAGAACTTAGGGGAGGAAAGTTTTAACCCCATCCAAAAATGGGGGAAATAATGAACAGACATTTCCACAAAGAAGAAATAAATATGGCCAAAAGGCACATGAAAATAATGTTCTCCCTGATGATTAGTGATGTGGAGCACTTTTTCATGTGTCTTTTGGCCATCTGTATTTCTTCTTTGTCAAAGTGTCTGTTCATTTCTTCTCCCCATTTTTTGATGGGATTAGATGTTTTTTCTTGTAAAGTTCTGTCAGTGCCTTGTATATTTTGGAGATTAGCCCCTTATCTGATGGGTATTGGGTGAATAGTTTCTCCCACTCAGTGGGTGGCTCTTGTATCTTGGGCACTATTTCCTTTGAGGTGCAGAAGCTTCTCAGCTTAATATATTCCCATCTGTTAATTTCTGCTTTCACTTGCTTGGAGAGTGCAGTTTCTTCCTTGAAGATGCCTTTAGCCTCAATGTCCTGGAGTGTTTTACCTACGTATTGTTCTATATATCTTATGGTTTTGGGGCTGATATCGAGGTCTTTAATCCATTTGGATTTTACCTTCGTACATGATGTTAGCTGGGGGTCTAAGTTCAATTTTTTGCAAGTGGCTACCCAGTTTTGCCAACACCACTTGTTGAAGAGGCTTTCTTTGTTCCATTTAGGATTTTTTGCTCCTTTATCAAAAATTAGATGATTGTATGTCTGGGGAACATTCTCTGAGTATTCAAGCTTATTCCACTGATCTGAGGGCCTGTCTTTATTCCAATACCATGCTGTTTTGATAACTATTGCTTTGTAGTAAAGTTTAAAGTTGGGGAAAGTAATTCCTCCCATATTCTTTTGCCCAATGATTGCTTTAGCTATTCGAGGGTGTTTATTGTTCCAAATAAATTTCAAAAGTGCCTGGTCCACTTCTTTGAAGAATGTCATGGGTATCTTTAGGGAGATCGCATTAAATCTGTACAGTGCTTTGGGGAGTATTGCCATTTTAATGATGTTAATCCTGCCAATCCATGAGCAGGGTATATGCTTCCATTTCCGCGTGTCCTCTCTTATTTCTTGGAGCAGAGTTTTATAGTTTTCCTTGTATAGGTCCTTCACATTTTTAGTCAAATCAAAACAACGATGAGATACCACCTCACACCACAGAGAATGGCACACATCACAAAGAATGAGAATAAACAGTGTTGGCGGGGATGTGGGGAGAAAGGAACTCTTATCCACTGCTGGTGGGAATGCCATCTAGTTCAACCTTTATGGAAAGCGATATGGAGATTCCTCCAAAAACTGGAAATCGAGCTCCCATACGATCCAGCTATACCACTCCTAGGAATATACCCTAGGAACACAAAAATACAATACAAAAACCCCTTCCTTACACCTATATTCATTGCAGCACTATTTACCATAGCAAGACTCTGGAAACAACCAAGATGCCCTTCAACAGACGAATGGCTAAAGAAACTGTGGTACATATACACAATGGAATATTATGCAGCTGTCAGGAGAGATGAAGTCATGAAATTTTCCTATACATGGATGTACACGGAATCTATTATGCTGAGTGAAATAAGTCAGAGAGAGAGAAAAACGCAGAATGGTCTCACACATTTATGGGTTTTAAGAAAAATGAAAGACATTCTTGCAATAATAACTTTCAGACACAAAAGAGAAAAGAGCTGGAAGTTCCAGCTCACCTCAGGAAGCTCATCACAAAGAGTGATGAGTTTAGTTGGATAAATAACTACATTTTGAACTGTCCTAATAATGAGAATGTATGAGGGAAATTGAGATCCTGTTTAGAGTACAGGCGGGGGTCGGGTGGGGAGGAGGGAGACTTGGGACATTGGTGATGGGAATGTTGCACTGGTGATGGGTGGTGTTAAAAAAAAAAAAAAGACATCTTCAAGAAGGAAAAAAAAAGTAAAAAAAGGAAAAAAAAAAGAAAATAATGTTCTGCATCACTAATCATCAGGTAAATGCAAATCAAAACAACAATGAGATATCTCACACAGTGTGAGTATAAAGTTATTTGAGGAAAGGTATCGGAAGAAAAAACCCTTAGAGTTGGTGTGGCTCAATGGGGTAGAAGTTTTCATACAGTCTTGGGTAAGTAGGAATGCGTCCTGTTTTTGAAGGCCCTTCTTCTGTTTGCAGAACCCAGAAAGATCATTGTGCTGGGACAATGGGACAGGAAGAGGTTTGGAACTCTTGCCCTTAACACACTTAGTTTACCTCTTTGTGCAATTGTTAACACAACTGAGAACCCAAAAGGAATTATTAAAATACAGAATTTAGAAGTTATTGTAAATCCCGTGTTCCTTATGTATCATACCCTTCGTGTACTTTTTTATGTATTTTAGGCATAAGTTATACAATTCTTAATAATCTATTTCTTTACTCATTGCTAAAAAAAATTACCAGGACCAGAGCAACAGAAAAGCAGATTTAATTCCCAGCTCCATAATGGGTCCCCCAAGCTCTGCCACAAGTGATCTCTGATCACAGAGCCAGCAGTAAGCCTCAAGTACTGCCAAGTATGGTCAACACACACAATATCACAAAAAAAAAATTAAAACCTGGCACTCACTTATGTTACCGGATAAAGTATGTGTTACTAAGAAAATATATTGTAATGACATGGTACCTGCCACACACTGACCAAATCTCTTCTCTTGAGATATGTACATTCATACTTTTCATACTTTAGCATTGGGTGTGTATCATCTCTCTCTGCTTCTGTATAAGCCCGAGTTCTCTCTTAAGCATATTACATCTTCACTCACCTCTCCCTCCTTTTCTTCTTCAAAATCTGTAAATAAAAGCCTTTATCTATTTAAAGAAAAGCACAATTTTATCAGCTTTGTAATAGAAAGCATTTTAAGGTACCTAATAATTTCCAAAAAACATTATATATAATAACTCACTTAATGAGTATTAGATATTAACCTTTATGACAGTGCTCCTCTAATTTTTATCAATAAATACTCATATTATATATTTCTTTTAATCCTAAATTTTTCTGTTTATATATTTTAGGTGAGGAGCTCAAGTATTTGAGAATACATGATTCATCTAAGGTCAGAAATCTTGTTAAATAACACTTCCTTGACCTATGAGCTCTGGGCTTTCTCCTCTCTTCTTTCTAACTACTATCATAAGAATATTTTAATGTAGTGGTGTTGAGATTAATTAAACAACATTTTACACAAATATGGGTTCCTATTCCCAGTATTCTCTAACTGTATTAAACCTTGAAAATTTTATTCTTCTTCCCTAAATTGAAATCTCATGTCTAAAATAAGAGTAAAAAAATAATGATAGTGATGGCAATATAATATTTGATTCAAAATATCAATAACATAATAAAATTGGATAATGAATATGACAAATCTTTAAAAATGAAACTATATTTTACAAATATGAACAATTGTCATAATTATAATTATTATAGATGAAATTTCAATAATTGTACTATATTAACTCAGTTTTTCTAATTTCATGGCAACTGAAAGATTTGATAATTATTTTCTTTCGTATTGCTTTCAAGAAACAATAGGCAACTGCTATTAAAAAGAAGTTAAAGCAAAGTGTTAACTGCCTATCTAAGACATGAATTAAATTCACAATAGAAAATTTCAACTTTAGACTACTCTTCAACTATAGGTACTTTTAATCTCAAAAAAAACTTCTGTTTTTAATATACTTGGGGCTTTTTTAAAGTCAATACCTAAAATTTGGTATTTTACTTACAACTGTTCACAATAAACTTATTTAAATATAAAAACAGTGTTTTGTTAAGGTATAGTTTTTAAATGGCTATTTGTTTTTTCTGTTAATTCTTTAAGAAAGTTGTCACTAACAAACCTTTCTCTAATAATATACAATGCATGAGTTTAATAACAAAGTACAATAAATTAATATTATCTACATTCATTCTAAAGTATAATATATTCATTCTAAAGTATAAGCAATTCCTACTCTAATGGCCAGAATTCATAGGAGGAAAAACCCTACAAATTCAATTCAATAAATTTATTATTTTAAAAATAGATATATAAAATTACCAAATTTACAACGATACATAGAATTGGCTTCCATCTTGTGAATTATCATGTTGGACTAATTAGATTAATTCCTTTGTCTGTTTGAAAGAAGATGATTGTTATTTTGATTATTATTAATAATCATGGATATTTCATTCTTAGAATACATAATTTCATTTCATAAATCAATGAATACATATTTCCAGGTAAGATTGAAATAGATCAGTACATTTTCAAGTAAGTTATACAATTTGAAAGTCAGAGATTTTATACATTTAAACTTGTTTTCAAGATGATGAAATCAATCCTTACTGATATATCTGAGCTTCGAAGTAAACACAGAAAATAAAATAGTATTTTTATATTTTATCCAAGTTAGAGGGTATGCCAGTAGTTCATTTGAGTTTATTCTTGATCCACATAATTCTGAAGCACAAAAAGGGAGGTTGGGGAAGGGGGAGAAGGTAGGTCAATGGAAATATACATCTATGTAGATGATATTTTATCCTAAGTGATAAGATCAGGTAAACATATAGAATAACTGTAGAGAAGATAAAAGATAAAAAATTTAGATTTGAAATATTCTACTGTGTAGAAATTAAAGAAATAAAAGGAACAGGGGCCGGGCGGTGGCGCTGGAGGTAAGGTAAGCCTTACCTGCGCTAGCCTAGGAGACGGACCGCGGTTCGATCCCCCGGCGTCCCATATGGTCCCCCAAGCCAGGAGCGACTTCTGAGCGCATAGCCAGGAGTAACCCCTGAGCGTCACCGGGTGTGGCCCAAAAACCAAAAAAAAAAAAAAAAAAAAAAAAGGAACAAATAAATGTAAAGTGAGCATGAATAGAGAAAAAACTAAAACGAGAAGTTGCTATAATTTCTGAAGCTAAGAAAATAAATATATATAAAAAAGAAAGGATGGGAATAGTCACATAGATCAGATACTTTAATAGAACTATAGGAATAAAGCATCCTGACTCTGTGCTTAGGGATTATTCCAACCAGGTTCAAGGGACCATATCATATACCAGGGATAAAACCCAGATTGGCTGTGTGCAAGACAAGTAGGGCCATTGTACCACTGATGCTCAGATCCACCACTATACTACATTTTTATTCCATAAAGAATTTTATGAGGAGGAAAATAATGGCAGAAAGGCAGCAGCAAAAGCAACTTAGTGCTTGTCCCAGAGAGTCTGCCAACATAAAACCTCCCAAAACCTTGAGTCCAGCGCCAGGGCAATGAATGAAAGAGCAGCTATCACCAGATCAAAATTCAAGCCTAAAGAGAAAATGCTCGAGAAAAAAATTGATGGCGGTGACATAGTGAGAGTGAACATCATGACTTGGTCATGTTCACCAGAAGAAGACATTAGGGAATGCATATAAGGTGGGGCCCCCTTATCTGGCCTTACTGGAAGAAGCAGTATGGCCATGAGACTAACCACAGATGGATACCAATGGTCTGGGAGCCACTCTGCTTACCAACATTCTTTTGCACAGCCCTGCTCTACTTCCCTAGCGATTCAGGCAGAGAGCTACATCCAGCCTGCATTTTGAACTAAGATTACTTACACTCAGAAAAAAGCATGGCATTAAGACAGATAAGATTTTTAAAAAAAAGTAGCTATTATAATGACAGTGTTTAGAGCTTTTGAAATCAACGGGTCCTTTTGAGCTCAGGCATGTCACTGAGAAAATAGTGTGGCCACTCTGTCTCACTTCATGGCACACATTTCTTCTCACTCAGGAGCCTCACAACAATACATACAAAACACCATTACAAAGTTTAACAAAGGGAAGGCAATGCAGAACCCACCCACACTTACTTAATGAAGATTGAGTTCTGAGGACTCAACTAACATCAGCCACCTATATAGCTCTCTGATAAGGACTTTAGAGAAAAAAATGTGGCAGATTTTCAAAGAATTCAGAGAAACCCTGGGACAGAGAGGCCAAAAAAATTCGAGTATATCCCCACTTCAAATAGTAGTGACAGAAATGACAAACTTGGTAAGCAAAATGAAAAACTCACTGGAAGACCTCACCAACATAGTAACAGCAGTGGTGAAAGAATCCATTAACTGGAAGATGAGCTGCATAGTACCTCCATACAAGAGAAGAAACTGTAAAATTAAAATGTCTTTAAAGTAAATTAACAGAAGATGAAAAATTCTTAAAAAGTGAACTGATAATAGACTTTTGGGTTAAATTCAACAGGAACAATAGTACAGTCATAGAAGTCCCAGAGAAAGGGGAAGAAAACCCCTGTGAAGAAGCAACAAAGACAATATTCTAGAGAAATTACCTTGCACTCATATCCTGTACATACAAAGAATGCCCAGCTAAAAGAGATCCAGTTAAAAGCACCCCAAGTACATCCTAGTCACAGTGATGAAAACCACAGATAGAGAATACTGAATGAAGCAAAAAAAAAAAAAAAAAAGGAAATTAGGGGCTGAAACAATAGAATAGTGGTAGGGCGTTTGCCTTGCACCTGGCCAATCCGAGATGGACTTCAGTTCAATTCCCAGCATCTCTTATAGTCCCCTGAGCCTGTCAGGAGTGATTTCTGAGTGCAGAGTCAGGAGTAACCCCTAAGCACCTCCAAGTGTGACTCCCCCAAAAATGGGACTTAGATACAAAGACACAAACTGAAGATTTATAGCATATTTTTCACAGGCAATCCTATGCCATAAAATAGTGGTGGGATACATGAAAAAAAAAAAAACTCCATAAAATGAATGCCTCGCCCTGCATAGTTCACACAGAGAGACTTTTTTCAGGTTTGAAAGAAAAATACACTAATTCACAGATAAAGAACAGCTTAGGGATTTATAGACTCAAAGCCAACTCTAAAAAGAACTGATGGGGTATACCTTAAGGCAAGACAGTACCCACAAACTTCAACAAGAATATAGCACGAATTCAATGACAATCATCTCTCATTGGCAATGGACTAAATGCACCAATTAAGAGGCACAAAATGCATAATGGATTAGAATATTGAATCCAAAATCTTGCTACCAGGAAGTAATATATCTGAATAGTCAGAGAAAACACAGACTCAAAGTCCAAACACAGACCATGATGCATTGAATATAGACGTGAATTAAAAACAGAAATGGAGAAATGTTGCAAGTCAGCCCCTGAAGAGGTTGACTGATGGAGGGATGGAGGGTGAGGTCTTTCCCCTCCAGCTCGGAGCACGCATCTGCCACCTGTCCAGCCGACGGTTCTGAGGTGAAACAGCGGGTAAACAGCTTGCAGACAGTCAGGCTTGTGGAAATACTAGCTTTATTCGGTGGACAAGACTGAAGTCCAAAGTCTCAGCCTCAGTTCCAGCCAAAAGCCCTTCGCCTTCCACAGACCCTTGTTTTTATCCCCCAGAATCAGGTACCACCCAATGGTGGGATCAGATACCACCCAATGGTGGAAGCAGAATCAAGTACCACCCTAGGGTGGGGGCAGAATGCCAGGTCACACCCTAGGGTAGGGCACAATCAGGGTAGGGTCAGTAACATAATAATCCCATAAAATGTTTACATCCACAACACCTAGAAATTTAAACAGTTTACTACTGAACAAGTGGATCAACTAAGAAATCAAAAGACTCCTGGAAAGAAATGAAAATGAAGACATGAATTATCAGAATTTGTGGGGCACATCAAAAGCTATATTAAAGAGAAACTTAGGTTTGCAAACATTTATCAGGAAGAAAAGCCTACATAAATAACTTAATTACAAAGCTTAAGAAAATCGAAAAGGATCAACAAAATGAGTCAAAAGTAGGCAGACAGAAGAATACAATAATTTCTTAGAGCACAAATTAATGAACTGGACACCCAAAAAACAATCCACAAGATCACTGAAAAAAATTTAGTTCTTTGAAAAAATAAACAAAATCAATAAAACATTAGCAATACTCACAAAGGAATGTAAAGAGGGAAACTTAGTAAACTATCAAAAATGAAAAGGGGAATGTCACTAAACATAGATAGTACAGAACATCAAAGGGTAACCAGAGATTACTTTGGAAATCTGAATACCACCAAAAAAAGAAAAGAACCTGGTAGAACCTGACACGTTTTTTGAACTCCTATAACTTCCTAAAGTTGAACCAATATGATCTGGAATAGCTAAGCAGAACTACCATGATTGAGAAATTTGAAATACTAATCAAAAGGCTTCACAAAAACAAACTAGCCAGCCCAGATAATTTCACTAGTAAATTTCTTCAAGCCTTTAAATAGGAGCTACTGCCAATCCTTTCCTAGTTCCCCCAGAACACAGAATAAATAGAAACAATCCCAAATAGTTTCTATGAAGCAACATCACTGTGATAACAAAGCAGACACCACAAAAAATTATAATTATATATGCCTATATCCTTGATGAGAATAGGTACAAAGATCCTCAACAAAATACTAGCAAATAGAGTCCAAAAGCTCTTCCAGAGGATTAGACACCATAATAAAGTAGAATTCATATGAAAAATGCAAAGGTGATTTAACATATGCAAGCCAATCAATGTAATACACCATATCAATAGAAGAAATATCATTTGATTATATCAATAGATACAGAGAAAGTATTTGACAAGACCCAGCACTCGTTCATGATATCAACACTCAACAAGATAGAAATTGAAGGAACTTCCCTCAGTATAGTCAAAACCATTTACCACAAGACCATGACAAACATTTTACTCAAGGAAAAAAACTAAAAGCCTTTCTCTAAGATCAGACATAAAACAGGATTGTCCTCTATAGCCACTTCTAGTCAATATAGTACTGGAAGTACTTGCTATAGAAATTAAGAAAGATAAAGATATCAAGAACATTCAGATAAGAGAGAAAGAAGTCAAACTCTCACTGTTTGCAGATAAGACACTATCTAGAAAATCCTAGACTCTAAATATAAAGCTTCTAAAACAATTGACTTATGTTGTAAAGTAGCAGCCTAAAAATTAATATGCAAAATTCCATGGCTTATCTATACACAAATAAAGAGGAGAAAAAAATATTAAAAATAATCCCATTAACATTTATTCCTCAGAAAATCAAATACCTCAAAGTTAACTAAAGAAATGAAATACCTATACAGAGAAAACTACAAAACATTGTTTTAAGAAATAAGAGGACACATGTAAGTGGAAACTTATAACAAACTAATGATTGGGAGGATTAACATAATTAAAATAGCAATACTTCACAAGCATTGTACAGATTTAATGCGATCCTTATAAGAATACCCATAATATTTTTGAAAGAAGTTAATGTTTAATTAAAAGTTTGTTAAATATTCTGAAAAGTAAAAGGTACTAGACAAAGACAATAGACTCAACATTGTTTTCTGTAAAAAAGATGTTAAAAAGCACTCTTAGTATTATTCAAAGTATGAGCTGCAGGCAAAAACTGTAGTATATTTTAATAATAGAGAAGAAGCATATCTTTAAGCTAATGGTGAGTATATTTCACAGAAAAATAACAATAATGAAGATGGAATTGTGGTATTGCTATCTTTGTGAGGGTGATAGAAATCAGGACCAAATGTTAATGTGGATTAGCCAATATAAGAAGAAAAACATATCCATAGGGCATAGATTAACATGAGAGGATGAATAAACTGGTGGAAGCTTATAAAGGTGTTCTCTGATGGTTTCCAGTTTCTAGATTATTGACTACATACTACCTATCATCTGTTGTATTAGGGCACAAGAACACATTTGGTCCAAATCTTTGTATTTCTAATTTGAGTGTCAGAGCAGGTGAAGATGCCCACATTTAGAGTCAAAGATGATAAAATGGTCATGGCTGAGAAAAATCACTAAATTTTGAGCACATTGAACCAATGACATACTCGTATGTCATTAGAGTGTCAGGATTTGGCTTCACTAGACATTGTCCATTCCTTTTCTTTTTTGTTTTTTGTTTTTTTTGGGGGGGGCCACACCCGGCGGTGCTCAGGGGTTACTCCTGGCTGTCTGCTCAGAAATAGCTCCTGGCAGGCACGGGGGACCATATGGGACACCGGGATTCGAACCAACCACCTTTGGTCCTGGGTCGGCTGCTTGCAAGGCAAACACCGCTGTGCTATCTCTCCGGGCCCCATTCCTTTTCTTTTAACTATATAGACAATAATGTCACTTGTTTTCTCTCTTCAAAACAAGATTTTGACTTATTTCAAGTAGCACAAAACCCTCCAGAGTTCCATCCATATTACAATGAAAATAATATATATATATATATATATATATATATATTTTGTTTTTGGGCCACACCCGGTAACGCTCAGGGGTTACTTCTGGCTATGTGCTCAGAAGTTGCTCCTGGCTTGGGGGACCATATGGGACACCGGGGGATCGAACTGCGGTCCGTCCAAGGCTAGCGCAGGCAAGGCAGGCACCTTACCTTTAGCGCCACCACCCGGCCCCGAAAGTAATATTTTATTAAAAATATATTATTATAGTCAGTATACCATGCTTACAATGATGTTGTCATTTGTGGTTTTAATGTACACAATTACTTCCCTTCAGTGCCACCAAGATGGCAAGATCTGTTCCCATTTCTCTGTATAGATGGATATATGTAATATATAATATTTTTATCCACTCATTTTTCACTGGGCATTTGGGTTGTTTCCAGATCTTAACGACTGTAAATTGTGTTGTAATGGATACAGATGTGCTACAGATATATTGGAATCAAACTGGAGATGATCATGTACTAGTTTCTAGTTTTAATTTTTAGATACCTCTATAGTTTTCTCCATATTAATTGAACCAATTTATCTTCTACCAATAGTGCTTTGGTTAATGTTCACACCAATGCTTGATTTCCTATTCTTTTAGACATAAAATGTTCTTCTGGTATGAGTCAATAATCTCATAGTAGTTTTGATTTGCATTTCCATGACAATCAGTGATGATGAGCTTTTCATTTTGGAGAGGAGTGTCACAACCAATACTTCTTTTTTTTTTTTTTTTTTGGTTTTTGGGCCACACCCAGTGACGCTCAGGGGTTACTCCTGGCTATGCGCTCAGAAATCGCTCCTGGCTTGGGGGACCATATGGGACACCGGGGGATCGAACCGCGGTCCGTCCTAGGCTAGCGCAGGCAAGGCAGGCACCTTACCTCTAGCGCCACTGCCCGGCCCCCACAACCAATACTTCTAAGGGCTATGCTGGATCAGTGTTCACACCATGTGGTACAACAGATGGAACCTGGGCTTCTGAGTGCAAAGTATGTTGGAATATGACTGCTGGCCAGATCTCTTCTCTTCAGATTCCTTCTGTGAGAAAGTGTCTGTACAAATCTTCCCATTTTTGTTAGAATATTTGATGTGTTGCTATACTTGTTGAGTTTATTGAGTACTTTAAAAATCACGAATAGTACTCATTTCAGGTATGCATATGAATATTTAATCCCATCAGCAGGATATCATTTTGTGTTAGTGATACTTCATAGTACAAAAACTTTTCAGTTTGCTATAATTCCATTCGTCTCTGTTTCTTGCTTGTATTTACATTGCCAATTATTAGAATCACTAAATATCCTCTGAATGTGTAATATGATGTTTTGCTGTTTTCCTTAAGGTTTTCTGTGGACTTAGTAAAATGTTGAAGTCTCTATTTTGAGTTAACCTTTGTGCATGTGTGAGATCATTCTGTGCAATCATTCTATTATGGCTATCTAGTTTTTTCAGCATCATTTGCTGAAGAGGCTTCATTCTACATGTTTTTCCTGGTTTCACTGTTGGAAATTAACAGTCCAAATATTTGTGTGGGAATTTTTCCTCCTAACAAAGCAATTAATTCTAAGAACGGGAAAGGCAACCCAAAGATGGGAAAGGCTTAGGTAAGATACTGTAGGTATCAGAATGCAAAGGGTGAGCAAAATAACACCCAGAAAAGAATAATATAACAGAAAACAATAGAACATATGACAAATATCTGCTAGCTGCAAAAATACCCCAAGCAAGTACTCTTTATGGCCTTTTTAAAGATATAGGTATTACATGGATAAAAATAAAAAAGGAAATTGTCTGAACTTTATAATGTATGGGTACCTCCTGATAGCTACAGAAATATAGTGATATGTTTCCAGCCACTGATCTTCATATATCTATTGAAGGTTGGTGTAATTACTAATTATCCTTAAAGTCTCTGTCAACAATGGTTCATCTATTGATATCCTAGAGAAAGAAGGAGAGTGTTACCATATAGATTAAATGACTGGCCTATGAGAGCACTGATGGGTGCCCAGCCAAACTAAAACTTGGACAGTCTGTGTGAGTTTGTCTGTCTCCTTATGTGTTTGTCTGTCTCGTGCTCTGCACCCACCCCAAGTTGGATAGGAGACAAAAGTGGCAATTTATTAACTTTAGACATATTTGATCATTAATTTTCAGACTTGCAATTCTATTCCACTGGTCTAAATATATACATTAATTACAATGCCATATTTAAAAATAACTATAGCTTTAAAACCAATTCAAAGAGGGAAACATATTTTTAATATTTCTTTTCCTAAAGATTCCTTTTCCAATAGTTTTATGGTTCCAGAGAAATTTTAATAATATTAGTTCTATGTCCTTGAAGAATGATATTGTAATATTGATAGGTATTGCACTTGAATATGTATAATAGGGTAGGGCAGTCATTTTAACATTGCTAACTCTTCAAAGCCATTATCATACAGCATATTTTTCATTTCCGTATACCTTCTCTTTCACCTAATAAAAGTTTTTGATGTATAAATCTTTTATAATTGTTTATTCTTATATAGTTTATATATGTGATGCAATTATAAATATGATTGTTTTCCTGAATTCTCTTCTCTTGTTGTTTGTATATAAAAATATACACTATTTCATTTATTCTCATGTCTAAGTAGTATTCCATTGTATGTAATTACTCATCTGTTATTGGACACTTGGGGTGTTTCCATTATCTTGGCTATAGTGAACAGTTCTACAATAAACATAGTGAAAATATAATTTTGATATAGTATTTTGGGACCCTTGAGTATATTCTACGAAGTAAAATTTATGAGTCATATATAGTCTCATATCTAGGTTTTTTGAGAAGTCTCCAAACTATTTTCCATTGAGGCTGAATCAGGGGACATTCCCAGGAACAGGGTTAATTAACCTTTTACACACACACCACTGGCACTGGTTGTTTTACACTTTAATAAATTTTTTGAAATCAAGACATTGTGATTTAAAAAGTTATTCCCAGTTGAATTTTAGGCATATCATGTAATACATTGGTACCATCAACAATGTTAACTTCCCTTTACCATGTCCCCAAGTTCCCTTTTTGATGTGCACTAGTCTTATTGGTGTGTGGAGATATCTCATTGCTCCTTTCATTTACATTTCCCTGATGATAAGCAATGAACAACATTTTTCATCTGCCTACTAGCCAACTAAATATCTTCTCTGACAGAGGGAGTACACTGGTGATGGGTGTGGTGTTGGAATTATGTGTGTGAGAAACCATTAAGCAACTGATAATGTTTGTAGTCATTATGCACTGGCAGACTTACTAAGATCTAAGGCAACTAAGACAAAGGCAAGGCTTAACTGTACTCAGTTTATCCCTTGGAAGCCAAGACAAAAAGAATATAAAGGAATAGGGTAGCAACAGTTCTACATAATCATAGATCTGTCAACTAGGAGGGTTACTAACAACCTATGAGTTCAACTACATTAAAAATATCAATTACTTACCCTTCATTCATACAACCTTCTTAGAGGTTCATCTACTACTTATATCCCCAACAAAATAAGTCACATATATTCAACAACTTCCTTCTTTGTTCACAAATGACCAGACCCAAGATTAGGCAACCTATGTTTTTCTCTATATGGTTGCATATGAAATATAAAAGTGCTTTTATAGATTATGATATGTAGATAAAAATCAACATTTTATAAACTGAAGTCCTTACCAAGCTGAGAATATATGGGAAATAGCATTATCATGTAGGTCAAAGTACATATAAAATGATGCAGAGGCTACCTGACAAGTTTCCAGTTTTTCTTATGTCCTACACAAAGATTAAGAATATTTATTTATTACTAAGAATTCTTGGCTAAAATTTTTCTAGAAATAGGCCTTATCTCTCGAATGCTGGAAATACTTAGAACACTCGATTTTAATTTTTCATTCTGTTATTTATTATCATAAAATAAGTACTTATAGTTGATTTTAATTATTACATTCCTAAATATAAAACTATACTTTAAATATGGCCAAGTATCTAAGGATCCACAAATATAAAAAATAAAACACACAGGGAAAAACGTATTTTTTTCTTCAGCACTGGGCAGTGAAATTTTACTTCTGAATTGTTTCCCATATTTTACCTTGTTTAGATTCATAAAAGGTAAACATCTAATTCCATTTAAAATGCTGATCCAGCAAGAAACAAATTAATTTGGCTTTAGAGTGGTAATATTAATTTCCCATGTATCTGAAGTAATACATTTACTAGAAAGAGATTAATACCAATTCCATAAATCATTCGCATACTGTTTCCGGAGTTTGAGACATCTGAGTAATGTCATATATGTGGGCTGATATCATTTTGTGCATACCTCATTCATTAATCTATGCCTTGGGATTCAGTGTATTTTATTTGCCAAGAGAGAAAACGCAAAATTTAAGAAAAAACCCATCTCTTAATTTTTTGTGGCTTATTTTAGGCAAATGAAGTCAAATGTTTCCAGAAATGCATGGCAGTGCTCCAACTTGGAAAATGAGTAAAAATTCTAGATTCTCCTCCAGCTCACAATTGCAACTAAATTATTAACAGAATGAAACATATAGGACCATGCAAAGAGCATACAGAGAAGCAATGCCCTCACAGGAAGAGGTAGGAGACATCAGAGATTCTATTACATCTACCTATGACCATTAACAGATTACAGACTGACTAAAGGCCAAACTCTAAAATTCCAAACTCTTTTTCCTGTCTGCACCCCTCTGAGAGAGTTGTGAAGCTGACATACAAATTAGTGATGTAACAACATCTTGGAATTCTGAAAATAATGACCACATAAAGACTGCATTGGTCTCACACCATCTCAATTCAGACAGACATTAGAAAGCCCTAGTGGGGTGGGTTATTATTATTAATTTTTTGGTTTGGTTTGGTTTGTTCTTTTATGAGGGGGGGTGGGGAGTCAAACCAAGTTATGCTCAGTGGTTACCCCTAGCTCTACACTCAAAGATTACTTCTAGCAAACTCAGGAGACCATATGGGATGCCACTGAATGAACCCTGGTTGGGGGTATGCAATGAAAACACCCCACCTGTTGTGTTATTGCTCTGGCCAGCCCCTCATGAGTTTTTAATTAATGACTTTGAGAATGAGTGTTTAAATAAGTGAATCAATCTCAATCTTTCTCTCTCTCACATATACTCACAAATATAGATTGTTCTCTCTGATGAACAGAGATGTAGAGGTAAAATTTTCAACAGAATACTAGTAAATCAAGTTCAACCATTAAAAAGAATTCAATGTCAGGGGCCAGAATGATGGCACAGTGGTAGGGCGTTTGCCTTGCACGCAGCTAACCTGGGAATGTGCATTTATAATATAATAAACCTTAAATACTTTATTAAAAGACTGTTATAAATAATAAATACAGTAAAGTGACTAGCTATCATCTATGCAAAAAAAAAAAACCAGGTAACATTCCTATATCCAGACTTCATTCCGTGGTATTATGTGTTGCCCCCAAATCACTGCGAAGAGTAATTCTTGAGCACAGAACCAGTAGTAAGGCCTTAACACCTTAAGAGGTGGTCCCAAAACACATAGCAACAAAAACAAAAGTTCTGGAATCAGAAAGATAGCTCAATAGCCTGAGGACATGCTTTGCATGCAGAGGCCCAGGTCCTGGAAGTAAGTAGCCCCTGAGCTTCTCTGGATGTTACACCAAAATCTAACTATACAAAAGAAGGTAAATTGGCACAATCATTTTATAAAATGCATCCTTAAGAAATTAAAGATTAAGTTAGCATATGATCTAAGAATCCAACTATTGGATAATATATTCAAAAATACATTATATCCACAACAGCACTTGTTTACAAAGTTATTTACAATCCAATACAAAAATCCCTTCCTCAGACCTATATTCACTGAAGCACTTTTATAATAGCCAGACTCTGGAAACAACCAAGATGCCCTTCAACAGATGAATAGCTAAAGAAACTGTGAGACATATGCAAAATGGAATATTATGCAGCTGTCAGGAGAGATGAAGTCATAAAATTTTCCTATACATGGATGTACATGGACTCTATTATGCTGAGTGAAATTAGTCAGAGAGAGAGACACACACAGAATAGTCTCACTCATCTATGGATTTTAAGAAAAATTAAAGACATTGAAATATGAGAGATGAGGGCCGGAAGGACCGGCTCAAGATATGAAGCTCACCACAAAGAGTGGTGAGTGCAGTTAAGAGAAATAACTACTCTGAGATCTATCATAAGAATGTCAGTGAGTGAGGGATGTAGAAAGCCTATCTGAAATACAGGTGGGGAGTGGGGAGCGAGAGGGAAGAGACAGGGCATTGGTGATGATAAGGTTGCATGGGTGAAGGGGGTTGTTCTTGTTATGACTGAGATCCAACTACAATTATGTCTGTAATCACGGTATTTAAATAAAGAAAACTAAATAAAATAAAATACAGAAAAAAAACCAAAGTATTCATCAATATGATTGGATAAATATATGATTGGATGCATATTTATATAATAGAATACTATTCAACAACAACAAAACTGACAATTTTCCATTCACAACAAAATGGAAGTTGCTCCATGTGAAGAAAAGTGAAGTAGATCCAAAAGAAAATGACAAATATTGGATGATTTAACCAATATGTGCAATAGAAATTGGACGAACCAAATCTAAAGATGGGCAAGAGAATAGTGCACAAGGCATTTGCCTTGCACACAGCCAACCAGGGTTCAATCATCAGCAATGCCTCTGCCCCCAAGTCCACCAAGAGTGATTTCCAAGTGCAGAGTCAGGAGTAAGCTCTGACATCAGTGTGGCCTAGAATATATATATATATATATATATATATATATATATACTAAAGAGAAGCCGGTGGACACAAATAACAGAACTAAGCTAGCCTGAAGAGAAGGAGGCTAGATGAGGGAGACAATTCAGGGAGGGGGAAGGACAGACAGATCAAATTAAAGCTATTGTAATCCAAATGAAAATATTTTAAGTAAATGCCTCATAGATCAGCATATGAGGTGATATTTGGAACTGGGCCTTGGAACAGAATGAGTTGGATTTGGTCCATCAGCTGAAAAAACATTAAAAGAATTTTCTAGATAGAGGAATCACAAAATGAGCAATCACAGGCAGCTCCTACATGCCAAAAGCTGGTATATTTATTTGGGAAAAGTGAGAAGTATAATGTTTATGTCACAAAGAAAATTTAATATATAAACAAGAGGCTAAGAACAAAAACAGCTACATATATAGAATTAAAAAAAAAAAAGAACAAAAAAGGCTATTTGTTTAGAGCTCATTACAACATGGGAGGTGGCCACTATAACTTTAAAAAAGATTCAGCCAAAGGGCAGAAAGATTGATAATGAATAAAGAGAAAATTTTAGTAAGTCTAAAATCCTAGAAATAGGCCAATAATTAGCAGCATTTCTATTTTAATTACTATTTAATTTCTAAAGAAAATTTTATTTTTAAAGGGTAGAGTAAATTGAATAAAATTTTATTGAGTAAATGAAAATGATTTAAATCTTTTAATACTTTTTTAAAAACTTATGCATATAATGAGTCCATATATTTATTTCAAAGATTTTTTAAGGCCACTTGATTAATTTAATACAATATAATAAACCTCTCAGTTAATCTTATTAATTGTAAATATAAATTACATTTCTCTTTTCATATTCAAATCTCTTTTATTCAAATAGTATTATATCAATTATATAATACTCAAGCTAGACGTGATAACAGAAAAATATAGTAATTAGATAGAATTTTTTTAAATAATTCTATTTTTCATCTTCAATATTCATCTTTCATGATGGTTTAAAACATGACCCTTGGGGACTAGAGAGCATGGCAAACATGGCATTTGCCTTGCACATGACTAACCTTGGTTCTAACTGCTGCACGAGTGAGCTCTGACCATACGGCCAGGAGTAGTCCTGACTACCTCTGAGTGTGACCCAAAAAACTATATATACAGCCTGTATAGTCAGGCAATTTTCATTTCAAATTCAGCTATTCTACTTGTCAGTGATACAATTTAGAAAAAATCTTTTATATCTCTGTTCCTGATATCTTACATACATGAAGAGCTATAATAGTTCATAAGATTTTTTGAACACTAAAAACATTATACTTTGGTTTATCTTTTAAATGTTAAATTTTATTTAAATGTAAAAATATTTTGTTATTCTGAAAACCCCATTTCATAACTTCCATTTTGTTCACTATCCTCATTAATTTATTGATGTACCTCTTTACCTCCTTATTGAGTGATTGGAAATACATTAGGTACCACAAAATGTAATGTCATCCCTAAAAGGAATTATCTGTGATAACATAAATTAAGAGAAAAAGAAACATTAAAAACATTATAATTTGGTTTATCTTTTAAATGTTAAATTTTATTTAAATGTAAAAATATTTTGTTATTCTGAAAACCCCATTTCATAACTTCCATTTTGTTCACTATCCTCATTAATTTATTGATGTACCTCTTTACCTCCTTATTGAGTGATTGGAAATACATTAGGTGCCACAAAATGTAATGTCATCCCTAAAAGGAATTATCTATGAAAACATAAATTAAGAGAAAAAAAGGAACTATAAATAATAAAGTATAAAGAAGAAAAGCCTGAAGTAATATGAAAATAAAGAGGTAGAAACAGTTAAGACCGCCTTACATGTTCTTTTTCCTAGAAGGTACAAGGAGGGATCTAGGTTCAATGAAAACAGTAGCTGCAAGAGTATGAAGGTTTGGGGCCAGAGAGATAGCATGGAGGTAGGGCTTTGCCTTGCATGCAAAAGGACCATGATTCGAATCCTGGCATCTCATATGGTTCCCCCTGCCTGCCAGGGGCGATTTCTGGGCTCAGAGCCAGGAATAAGCCCTGACTGCTGCTGGGTGTGACCCCCTCCCCCCCCAAAAAAGTATCAAGCAATTAAATATATTATTCTATCAAAGTTATTGGAAATCTAATCTTTGTGCTAAAATGATTTCATTAAAAAATACAGTGCTTAGAGGTGGAAAGAACCTTTCTCAAGCCACCATCCATAACAAAGCCACAGCCAGTGTAATTTTTTCTGGTTTTGGGGTCACACACAGGGGATCAAGGATTACTATTGCCTGGAGGTTCAGGAATCAGTCTGGTAGATTTAGGAGACTGATCATATGGGGTTCAGGGATAAACCCAGGTAAGTCACACACACAAAGCAAATGCCTTACCCATCATACTATCTCTCTGGCCCCAATGATTATCATTCTTAATGGTGAAAAACAAAAAGAATTCCCTCTGAATTCACAGTTAAGGCCATCCATTGTCTCTATTTTTATTCATTACAGTGTTAGAAGTAATCAGGCAAGAAAAAGGTTCAAAAGAATTCAAATTAGAAAAGAAGTAAAATTATCGCTATTTTCAGGTGGCATCATAA